>NC_091853.1:26000000-26600000 GCF_037783145.1 Equus przewalskii | reverse complement strand
AGCAGCTGGTGTGACCTTAAGAAGAAGCAGTGGCAGATCTACATGCATGTGCGAGTGCTTTCTTGGTGGGCAGGAGCACCCATAGTACTGCTGCAGCCCCAGAAGTGGGAACACACCTCAGTGCAAACGTAAGAAGTGGCCCCAGCCCTGAGCCTGTGCATGAATGCTTTCCCACCTAGTAGGACCACCCACCATATCCCACAACTTCCAGCAGACAGGGTGGGATCAGAAATTCAGCTCCTACCTCCCCTCAGTGGTAGCAGATGGAGCTGTGAACTGATACTATCACAAATGCACCAGCAAAGCATTAGTTCATCAAACACCATAAGAAACTGCAGCAACAATTAAGAGCAGAAAGAAAATGACAAGTCCCCAGAATCCAACCCTGAAGTCACAGGAATTCATAATCTAAATTGTAGTGAATTCAAAATAGCTGTCATAATGAAACTCAACAAGTTACAAGAAAACTCAGAAAGACAGTTCAATGAGCTCAGGAATAAAATTAAGGAGAAGAAGGAATACTTCACCAAGAGATTGAAACTATTAAAAAAAAAAAAGTTAAAACTATTAAAAAAAACTATTAAAAAACTATTAAATATAAATTCTGGATATGAGGAACACAAAGAGATAAAAAATAATCTAGAATCCTTAAAATATAGAGCTGACATTGTGAAGGAAAGAATTAGTGATTTAGAGGATAGAAATATAGAAATGCTTCAAGTGGAGGAGGAGAGAGAACTAAGATTTCAAATAAATAAAGCAATTCTTTGAGAAATATCTGACTTAATTAGGACAAGCAATATAAGGATTATAGGTATTCCAGAGGGAGAAGAAGGGGGAAAAGGAGCAGAGAGTTGTTCAAAGAAATAAAAGCTGAGAACTTCCTAAACCTGGGGAAGGAACTGGACTTACAAGTACATGAAGACAATAGAACTCCTAAATACATCAATGATAAAAGACCTTCAAGGCATATAATAGTAAAACTGGCAAAAGTTAATGACAAAAAAAAAATAATATTAAGGGCAGCAAGGCAGAAGAACATAACCTAAAAAGGATCCCCTATCAGGCTTTCAGCAGATTTCTCAGCAGAAATCTCACAGGCTAGGAGAGAATGGAAAGATATATTCAAAATACTGAAAGACAAAAACTTTCAGCCAAGAATACTCTATCCAGTGAAACTATCCTTCAGATACAAAAGAGGAGTAAAAGCTTTCCCACATAGACAAAAGTTGAGGGAGTCCATCACCACTAGACCTCCCCTATAAGAAATGATCAAGGATGCCCTCATTCCTGACACAAAAAGGCAAAGGTATACAAAGCTGTGAGCAAAGGGATAAATAGACAGACAAATCAGAAAACTGTGGCTCTCTTTCAGAACAGAGTAGCAAATACTTACTTATAACTTAAAGGATAAAGGGAAAGAAAGCATCAAAAGTAACTAAAAACACTTCAACGTAGTCACAAACTTACAACACAAAACAGAATAATTTGTGACAACAATAACTCAGAAGAGGAAGAGAAAAGGGCTGGAACCTGCTTAGGCTAATGGAGATAAAAGACTATCAGAAAACGGTCTATTTCATCTATGAGATCTTTTATACAAACCTCACAGTAACCAGTAAAGAAAAAAATCAGAGCAGAGCCACAATATGTAAAAAATGACAAAACCACCACAGAAAACCACCAAAATGAAATGGCAGTCAGAAATATAAAGGAAGAGAAACAATGGAAATATAGAACAACCGGAAAACAAGAGCTAAAATGGCAGTCTTAAGCCTTCATATATCAATAATTACTCTAAATGTAAATGGAATGAATTCTCCTTTCAAAAGACATAGAGTAGCTGGATGGATTAAAAAACAAAACCCAACAATATGCTCCCTCCAGGAAACACAGCTCTAAATACAAACATAGGCTCAGAGTGAAGGGATGGAATATGATACTCCAAGCAAATGGCAAACAAAAGAAGGCAGGTGTTGCCATACTTATATTAGACAAAGCAGACTTCAAGATGAAAAAGCCAATGACAGACAAAGAGGGACAGTATATAATGATAAAAGGGACTTTCCACCAAGAGGACATAACACTTGGGAATATATATGCACCTAATACAGGAGCACCAAAGTATGTAAAGCAATTGTTAACACACCTAAGGGAGAAAGTAACAGCAACACAATAATAGTAGGGCACCTTAACACCCCACTTACATCAATGGGTAGATCAGACAGAAAGTCAACAAGGAAATAGTGGATTTAAGTGAAACACTTGATCAGATGGACTTAATAGATGTTTAGAGAGCATTCCATCATAAAACAGCAGAATACACATTCTTCTCAAGTGCCCATGGAACATTCTCAAAGATAGACCATATACTGGGAAAGAGGCAATCCTCAATAAATTTAAGAAGATTGAAATCATATCAACCTCCTTTTTTCTGACCACGATGCTATGAAACTAGAAAACTACAAGAAAAAAGCTGGGAAAGCAACAAATATGTGGAGACTAAACAACATGCTACTGAACAACCATTGGATCAATGAAGAAATCAAAGGAGAAATTAAAAAGCACCTGGAGACAAATGAAAATAAGAAGACAACATACCACCTCTTATGGGATGCATTAAAAGCAGCTAAAAGAGGGAAATTTATAGCAATACAGGCCCACCTCAACAAACAAAAAAATCTCAAATAAGTAATCTTAAACTACACCTAACAGAACTAGAAAAAGAACAAACAAAGCTCAAAGTCAGCAGAAGGATGGAAATAATAAAGATCAGAGCATAAGTAAATGAAATAGAGGCTACAAAAACAGTAGATATGATCAAGGAAACTAAGAGTTGGTTCTTTGAGAAGATAAACAAAATTGACAGACCCTTAGTGAGATTCAAAGAAAAAAAGAGAGAAGCCTCAAATAAATAAAATTAGAAATGAAAGAGGAGAAATTATAATGGACACCACAGAAATACAGAGGATTATAAAAGAAATCTATGAAAAACTATATGTCAATAAATTGGAAAATTTAGAAGAAATGGATAAATTCTTAGACTCATACAACCTCCCAAAACTGAATCAAGAAGAAATAGAGAATCTGAGTAGACCAATCACAAGTAAAGAGATTAAAACAGGGATCAAAACCCTCCCAAAAAATAAAAGTCCAGGACCAGATGGCTTTTCTGGAGAATTCTACCAAACATTTGACAAAGATTTAATACCTATCTTTCTCAAACTATTCCAAAACATTGAAGAAGATGGAACACTTGTTAAACAATTCTATGAGGCCAGCATTACCCTGATACCAAAACCAGGCAAGGACAGCACAAAGAAGGAAAATTATAAGCCAATATTGCTGATGAACACAGAAGCAAAAATCCTCAACAAAATACTGGCAAACTGAATATAGTAATACATTAAAACCAGACACCATGATCAAGTGGGATTTATACTAGGGGTGTGGGGGTGGTTCAGCATCCACAAATCAAGCAATGTGATACACCACATTAACAAAATGAGGAATAAAAGCCACATGATCATCATTCATCTCAATAGATGCAGAGAAAACATTTGACAGGTCCAACATCCATTTATAATAAAAAAAAAACTCTGAATAAAATGGGTATAGAAAGAAAGTACCTCAACATAATAAAGGCCATATATGACAAACCCACAGCCAGGATCATACTTAACAGTGAAAAACTGAAAGCCATCCCTCTGAGAACAGGAACAAAACAAGGGTGCCCACTCTTGCCACTGCTATGCAATATAGTCCTGAAGGTTTTGGCCAGAGCAATTAGGCAAGAAAAAGAAATAAAAGGAATCCAAATTGGAAAGGAAGAAATGAAACTCTTGCTGATTGCAGATGACATGATTCTATACAGAGAAAACCCTAAAGAATCCACCAGAAAACTTTTAGAAATAATCAACTACAGCAAAGTTGCAGGGTACAAAATCAACTTACAAAAATCAGTTCCATTTCCATATAGTAATAACAAACTAGCTGAAAGAGACATCAAGAATACAATCCCATTTACAATCACAACAAAAAGAAAAAAATATCTAGGAATAAATTTAACCAAAGAGGTGAAAGACCTATACACTGAAAACAATAAGACATTATTGAAAGAAACTGAAGGAGATATAAAGAAATGGAAAGATATTCCAGGCTCATGAATTGGAAGAATAAACATCGTTAAAATGTCCATATTGCCTAATCAATCTACAGATTCAGTGCAAACCCAATCAGAATCCCAATGACATTCTTCATGGAAATAGAACAAAGAATCCTAAAATTTATATGGAACAATAAAAGACCTCAAGTAGCCAAAGCAATCCTGAGAAAAAAGAACAAAGCTGGAGCATCACTATCCCTGGCTTCAAAATATGCTACAATGCATCAATAATCAAAATAGCATGACAGTGGCACAAAAAAGGACACAGATCAATGGAACAGAATTGAAAGCCCAGAAATAAAACCACACAAATAGCCAAGAACATACCAAGAGAAAGGAAAGTTTCTTCAATAAACGGTGTTGCGAAAACTGGACAGTCACATGCAAAAGAATGAAAGTAGACGATTGTCTTGTACCATACATAAAAATTAACTCAAAATAGATTAAAGACTTGAATGTAAGACCTGAAACTGTAAAACTCCTAGAAGACAATATAGGCAATACACTCGTTGACATTGGTCTTAGCAGCATTTTTTCAAATACCATGTCTACTCAGGCAAAGGAAACAAAAGAAAAAATTAAGAAATAGGACTGCCTCAGACAAAAGCTTCTGCAAGGCAAAGGAACCCATGAAAAAAATGAAAAGATAGACCACCAACTGGGAGAAAATATTTGTAAATCATATATCCAACAAGGGATTAATTTCCAAAATATATAAAGAACTCACACAACTCAACAACAAAAAACCAAACAATTCGAACAAAAAATAGGCAGAGGATATGAACAGATGTTTTCCCCAAGAATATATACAGATGGCCAACAGGCACATGGAAAGATGTTCAACATCTCTAATTATTAGGGAAATGCAAATCAAAACTACAATGAGATATCACCTTATGTGTATCAGAATGGCTATAACTACCAAGACAAAAATTAACAAATGTTGGAGAGGTTGTGAAGAAAAGGAAACCCTCATCCACTGCTGGTGGGAATGCAAACTGGTGCAGCCACTATGGAAAACAGGATGGAGAGTTCTCAAAAGATTAAAAATAGAAATCCCATACAATCCAGCTATCCCACTACTGGATATTTATCCAAAGAACTTGAAATCAACAATCCAAAGATATATATGCACCCCTAGGTTCATTGCAGTATTATTCACAATAGCCAAGACATGGAAGCAACCCACGTGCCCTTCTACGGATGAATGGATAAAGAAGGTGTGGTATATATACACAATGAAATACTATTCAGCCATGAAAAAAGACAGAATCATCCCATTTGCAACAACATGGATGGGCCTTGAGGGTATGACGTTAAGTGAAATAAGCCACACAGAGATAAATACTGCATGATTTCACACATGTGTGGAAGATAAACAATCACATGGATAAAGAGAACAGATTAGTGGTTACCAGAGGGGAAGGGGGCTGGGGGGCGGTGAAAGGGGTAAGGGACACATAGGTATGCTGACAGATAAAAATTAGACTACTGGTGGTGAGCACGATGCAGTCTATACAGAAACTGATAAACAATAATGTACACCTGAAATTACACAATGTTATAAACCATTATGATCTCAATAAAATAATTGAAAATAAATCTTAAAAAATAAAAAAAGAATTACAGAACAGATTCTGCAAAGGCCAACAGGAAGGGCAACTTCTTGGTAAAAGCCAAGCGGTGTCTTTGATCGCAGGGGCAAAGGGAAAGACAGAACATACCAACTAGAGTGACAGTCTGGGCGCACCAGCCCTGTGTGTCTGCCTGGGCTCTTTGCATTTCCTTTGAGGCTAAAGCCAAACAGGAAAGTCGTTTTCACACTGTCGTGAGCTTCAAGGTGTCTGTAAAGATTTGAAGTTAATTAAATGAATGCTGACGTTAATATAAAATAACTGTAATTAGTAATTCAGTTTCAGATTTTTACCATTTTCAAATAGCTTTGTTTCATCAAATATTTCTCTAAGTTTATATTAATGCTTAATTATCTTTCTCATAGAAAGATAGTCCAATAGACTTCTGTTTTAAAGAAAAGGATTCCACTACTACAGAAAAAAAAATATATTGACTTTGAAAACTAGAAAAATATGGTCTTGGAGAAATACTGATAGGCCTAATTATTACGTCACTCACCACAGTATTCCTTAGAAATCGCCATATTGCAAGTATACTGCTGTGACAGTGGTGGTTCATAATGATGGCTCCCCCCAAAGAGAAACAAAGTACCCGAAAGTAACCTGGTTGGCTCTTACATTGGTAGGCATCCCTGAAGTGTCTGCTGTGGCAAGCATAACTGACTGGTCCAAATTTAGTTTTAGTCTCTTAGAGTCAATTTACTAAGGCAGGGACCAGAACCGCATTTTCCAGTGCAATAATCAATAGCCACGTGGGGCTACTGAGGACTTCAGAAGTAGCCGGTCCCGAGGAAGGTGTGGTGGAGGTGCAAAATACAGTCCAGATTTCAAAGACAGTATAAAAAAATGTAAAAATAAATGCCAAATCTTAATATTTTGACTGTATTGGGCTAAGTGAAGTATATTAAAATTATTTTTTCCTGTTTCTTTTACTTTTTTAAATGTGGCTTCTAGAAAACTTAAAATTACCTATGTGATTGGCATTATATTTCTCTGGACAGCGCTGGACCAGAATAACAGATTTTAGAAAGATATCTGTTGTTACAGTAAAAGAGTGATGGAAACTTCAGTTATTTAGGAGAATCTCTTACTGGAGCACAGGATTTCCTTGACAGTCAATGAGGCGTCATTGAACCTGAACACTGTGGGAATGGTTACATTTTTAAAAGTTCCATCTTAGAGCCAGATTTAAAATTGTGATATTAGGAAAACAGTCTTTCCCATTGGCCCTAAATTAAAATGAGGAAATATTTAATAGTACTTTATACATTACGGCTCTATTGCTTATTTTGGAGAGAATAAAAAATACAGGGATAGAAGAAATGTTTCCACAGTGAGACTAGTTGACCATTTTTAAATTAAAAGAATCATTTTTCATAGTTCAGGGGCTCTTAATGCTATAAATACAGGAGTTTTTTAATTATCCATTTTCTAAATGGGCTTCTGGAATTGAATTTCTGTACTAAATTCTAGTTATCTCTAATGCTATCTTTTTACCTTGCCTTATAGGGAAACAGAGGAGAGTGCCGCATACAGCACTTACCAGAATAAGTCAACCACACCAGTAAAGCAGACACATTAAACAGTCTTGACAAACCAGTGCCTCAGTCTATCTTTTGGTTCTCTTGAATTCTCTTGATCTACAGTAAATTCATGTAAGTACTATGGTAAAAAGTATGGGGGTTCCTCAAAAAATTAAAAATAGAACTACCATATGATCCAGCAATTCCACATCCACTTGGGTATTCCAATTCCACTTGGGTATTGTCCAAAGGAAACTAAACCACTGTGTGGACGAGATTTCTGCAGCTCCCTGTTTATTGCAGCACTATTTACAAGAACCAGACATGGAAACAGCATGTGTCCATTGACAGATGAGTAGATAAAGACAGTGTGGTGTGTATATCTGTATATGCAATGGAATACTATTCAGCCATTAAAAAGGAGGAAATCCTGTTATTTGTGATGACATGGATGGACTTGACATAATCCCTGGTAGTAATAAGATGAGGAAATGATTTTTTTTAAAAAAACTCCAAATTTAGAGAAATATGGTTCAAAATGAAATTACATTTCATTCATAAAGACAGTGATTCGGAAATCTTTTTTGGTCAAAGATTAATGCCAAATAAAGATTCATTCTTTCAACAAGTTTAAAATGGGTTTTATATATGTTTATTGTAAAAAGTCTTTACAAATATAAGTATACTCCTTCAGACCTTAAAAATTAAAAACAAGAACAATGAAAATGGGATTTTGAACAAGTTTGACTTCCTTAACTAAGAATATTATTGGAAAATACTCTTAATAGGGTAAAATTCTACTTTTTAAAAAATTATTTTAACCTCTTGGTGATTTAAAGAAGCTATAAAGTTTATAGATGGCATTTGTCTCTCGCCTTTTTTCATGCCAATAAACCAGTCTAGGGAATCCATAAGGATTCAGAATCAGTTGCTACTTCTGTAAGAAGTTAGGGAGCTCTAACACCCATAACAAGGATACCAGCTCGTGGTACAGAGTGAGCACTGCGGTCTTGTAGTTTTCTTAAAGAGAATTCCATCTTTAAGAGAATTAGAATCCGCTCTAAATTCTGGCTATAGGTGGTTTTCTGTCCCTACTTGGATAAGGAGATGTCTTACTGTAATATGTCATCTAAAAGTAGGCAGTTTCTTTGGGAATAAATTCATCAGATAACCTTCAGTCGGATCAGAATCTTAGTCTTTCTGTGCATCTCACCTCATCTGCCAAAAGTCAGAGTAAAAATGAAGCCATGTATTTCAGGAAAGGAAACTTAATTATGTATTTGCTGTCTGTCGTAGGAAAGGACTGAAAAAGGAAACAGTCAGGCAGCATGTTATGCTCAGGTGGAGTAGATCCCGCCTCTTCTGAGCCCTCACTGGCAGGCTCTCGCAAGTAAGCCAGTGGGAAAAGAGGAGGGACGCCACGCTGATTCAGATTACATTTCTACAGGTTATGTTTTACGCTGTTATATTTAGTAGCACAAATTGGGCCGAAGAAATGTTGCCCTGAGAAGGATATGAATTGGGGACTCAACAGTGGACTGCTTTTGTCATTTCCGGGCTCGTTCAGGATAGGTTACACCAAAATGGTCAGTCTGTGTAATCATAGCTCTGCTGCCCTCCTGTGGACTGTTCGGGTGTTTCACAGTCCCTCCTTCGTCATCCAGAGGCGTCAGGTCGTTGCTCTGCTTCTGAGAAGCCGTTCTTAATTTCATTTTGGATCTAGCATTAACTAGCACTTTTCTGCTTTCCGTCTGTGAAATTAACATCTTAAAAGGGCTGAACTCGGTCTCTTATTGCTTAAATATGAGAGAAGTGTAACATTGGGGACTGCGGTCAACAAGCTATTGTTCCTCCCCTCGCCCTTACATACGAGCAGAAGGTGAACATATTGCCGGAGTATATATAACATTAAGAGTTACCCACCCCGATTCCTGACTCGCCAGCCCAAGAAAACCTGTATGGGGGCGGTAAAACTGATGTTAACGGGAGAAGCCACCCAGGTTTGTAGAATTTACCTTCTTTATGCCGCTTTTAAAGAACTGAACTGTTGTAAGCCCCAGTGGCAAGCCTTGTGCTGAGCTATCAGAAGCAAAGAGGAGCTCTGACATCCTGGTGCTTAGGGCTTGGGGCTTCACTGAGAATTCTGGAGACCACTGTCATTGAGATGAGCACTTATTTATAATGTTCGGGAAAAGAATCAGTCATCTGATCATCCACTGTGACCTAAAAAGGCTCCTAGAGAAAATACTCCTTTAATTTGTATTTGACCTGGGAGTCAATTATTAGAGAATTCCTTGGGATTGATCCCATAGTGTGCAAGTGAATCACATGGTGATCTTGCTAAAATGCAGATTCTGATCCAGCAGGTCTCAGGTGGGGACCGAGGTTCTGCATTTCTAGTTCCACATCCTGCTGGTGGTGGTAGGCTAATGGCTTCCAGAGAAATCTGAGTCCTCATACCTGGGACCTGTATATGGCAGAAGGTCTTTTGCAGAAGAGATCTTAGATGGGGAGATGATCCTGCATTATCCAGATGGGGCTCTAATGCAATCACGAGTGTCCTTGTAAGAGGAAGGTAGAGGGAGAGCTGACTACAGCTGAAGGCAACGTAACCGCTAAAGCAAAATGCTACCCTGCTGTCTTTGAGGTTGGAGGAAGGGGCCACAAGCCCAAGAATGCTGCTCAAAGCTAGAAAAGGCAAAGAAACTAATTCTCTCCGGGTGACCACTGCAGGGAGCCCCTATACCTTGATTTCAGCCCAGTGGAATTGATTTTTGGACTTCTGACCTCCAGAACTGTGAGAATAAGTGTGTGTTGTTGTGAGACACTGTTATGGTGTGAATGTCTGTGTGCCCTCAAATTCCTATGTTGAAATCGTAACCCCCGAGACAATTGTATTAGGGGGTGGGGCCGCTGGGAATTGATTAGGTCTTGAGCACAGAGCCTTCATGAATGGGATCAGTGTCCTTATAAAAGAGACCCAGGAAAGTCCCCTTCTGCCATATGAAGTTACAGCTGGAAGGCACTGTCTGTGAACCAGAAAGCTGGTTCTCACAGACACCAAGTGCCAGCACCTTGACCTGGACTTCCCAGTCTCCAGAACTGGGAGAAATAGCAGTTGTTTATAAGCTGACCAGCCTGCAGTATTTGGTATAGCACCTGAAGAGACTCAGAGAGACTCCAAGTCTGTTGTATTTGGTACAGCGGCCACAGGAAGCTAATACACCAATGCCAGGGGTCCTCAGACCACACATTGAGCAGTAACGCCTTGTAGAAACAAGTCCATAGAGGAGCGGCTCTCAACCCTGGCTGCACATTAGAATCACCTGGGGAGACTTTCGAACAAAAAAGGAATGTCCAGGCCCCATCCTAGAACAGTTAAGCCAGAGCCTGTAGGGCTAGGATTCCTAAGAATGACTATTGAAAGGCTCCTTGGGAGAATCTAATTGGAAGGTGGGGAGGACACAAGTGCAGTAGAACAAACCCCAAATATATCTTTTCTTGTGTCGAGGAAAACTCTAAAGCTGCCCCAAAATAGGGACACACTGGTCTGCCAGGAAGCCCCCTGAAACTCTACACCAGCTTCTCATAATGCAGGCCTGGGCCAACATCTTCCCTGAAGAATTACCAGGTCCAGACACAACACATTCTGTTTCACCTAAATGGTCAAAGATGTGGCTTGCCTCACGTTTATCAAGAACTCATCGGCCTTTCTGTCCACACACAGGAATTCTTTCCAGAACAACTCGCGTGAGGCTAGAGGGTGCCTTCAGTCTGACACTCCCTCTCCACCCACGTTTACACTCACATATGTAGTCAACGGAGGTAAGCGGGACGCATGCCTGACACATTTTCTGTCCAGGTTGAAGGTATGGCCTTGAAAGCAGACTCAAGGTGTCTCCAGAAGAAACATCCTGCTTACCATTTATTACGAAGAAGCTCCGGATGGCAACTGAGGGCAAGGGCTGTCAGCCTCCACGAATAAAGCATGTGCTCCTGCGTGAGAGGCAGTCAGTTACTCGGGGCCTGGGCTTTGCTTCTCGTGACCTAGACACGTGGACTGTTTAAAATTAAGCATTCAGTGGGAGCACCAGAAACTACTTTTATGGAGTAGATGTCTGTTCCAACACACACCAAGCTGGGCAGGCAGTGTGGGATAGGTTGCTGAGTGACCAAAGGAAAGACCCAGAGACAGTGAACTAGACATAAAGGTTTATTAGGAAGTCACTTACAGGGAAGGTCCAGTGGTGGCCAGCTGGACAGGAAATGTGCATCTGCTGCCACCCCCTGAGAGAGGCTTGCTTAAGTAGGCAGAGGAACAAGGGCTGCATGCTTGCCAAGGGGGGTCATCCCTGTATGACCTGCATTACAAGGACCAGACCCTCACACACAAGGCCCTCCACGTTCCCTCAGACCACCAGGGTCTTGGTGCTAACTCTCCCGTGAGATAACAGCTGGGTTGGGCAAGCCCAGGACTGTTATCATTGTGAGTGCTGGCACATAGCCCAGACAAGGAGCCTCAAGGACACGTGATTTTAAAGGGGCACACTGGCATTATCTACCCCGCTATTGTCCGAATGGCCCTGACAATCTCATCATGCCAGTCTTCCGTGGTTTCCCTTGAGCCAGAAACAGAGAGGAGCACTGTAGCTTGAGACCACAACAGCATAATAGAGAGCACAACATGAAAATAAAAGAGTAGTGAAAAGGCAAGGACACCAAAGAAAACACATCATCAGGTGGAGGGGCGTAGAAATGGGAAAGTCCGCAACAATCCTCCACTCTCGCAGGGCTCTCCAGTCAGAGGCATTGGCAGCTTGGAGACACCGTGGTAACGCCATGGTTGAAGAGAGAGGCAGCTCGCTGCATACCCAGCAGTTGGAGAGATTTTGTATGCCAGCAACCGTGTGTGTCCAAGCAGTGAAAAGGTTGGCAGATGTTGTCCTAAGGACAAAAAGTAAGATGTTTAGAGGGGAATAGAACAGGGAGGTCACGACCATCCAACAAGACACACCAGAGGGAAAGGATGAAAGGGCCTTGTGGAATTAGAGGTGTTACTGTGATATCCTCTTCTAAGCCTGTCCCCCAAGGGGTAAAGAGACTGTACCAGTGGGGCCCCACCTGTCAGTCCCAGGGCCAAGTGACCATATGGGTCCCAGTAGGGAGTTCTGTGGCAGAAGAAAAAGCAAGTTGTTCTAAGTGCCCATCTGTGGTTGTAGTTTCTCTCTTTGATTAGCCCTTGTCTATAGAGGTATCGTCATATCAGGTCTTTGTGTCAACATCTGATATGCACCTGGTTGAGTGCATCTCATGTTTATTTAGTTGACATATTGCAGTTGCCAGGCGCCTTGTCCAGTGGGCAAGAAGGTCTTGCCTTCTGTTCTTAGTTGTTGTTTCAGCAAGCTGTTGATTTGTTCCATCAGCCCCACAGCTGTGGGGTTGTATGGCAAGTGAAAATGTCAATGTATGTCCATCTGATCAGTCTACATCCGTACCTGGCGGCCAGTAAAACGTGTACCATCGTCACTGTCGATGTCCATGGGAACACCATACGCAGCACAGAGGTGTCCCAGGTCCCTTATGGTGGTCTTTGTGTGGCCCTCTTGCTGGGATATGCCTGGAGCATTCCTGTAGACATGTTCACACAAGTAGGGGCATACTGACAGCCATTAGAAAGAGGCAAAGGCCCAGTGTAGTCCACCTGCCAGTGTTGAGCAGGCTGGATGTTTTTGGCAATTTGGCCTGTGTCCCAGAGAATGACCCAGGGTCTCTGTAAGAAACAAGAAGGGCACACCTGACAGACTTTCCCCACATCAGCATAACGTAGGGGGAGGCCTCAGGCCTTGGCAGTAGCCATAGAGTCCTTTTTCCTTTGTGTCCGGTCTTGTTGTGTAGCCACTCTACCGTTCTTTCAGCTGGCACTTTTTCCAGGAGACGAATCCGAGCTAACTTGTCTGCTTGTTTGTTCCCTGGTGGCATTGTCACCCAATGAGCAGACACATGGTATACTGTTATCATTATTCCTCAGACCCACTGCCAGATGTTATCCCAGAGTTCTGCCCCCTACAACAGGTGATCATTAATAGTCCATTTTTGTCGTGTTCATTGTACGATCCACAGGGTGAGCCCCTTATAGGCTGCCCAACTGTCCACACACAGACATATTTGATTGGGCTCACAAGTCAACACCATCCAGGCAGCCCACAATTTGGCCCACTGACTACTGTATTTAGAGCCAGAGTCCAACCACATGCTGTTGGTCAAAAGCTGGATGGCCACTGCTGTCCACTGCAGGGGTTGCCCCTTGCAGAGCCATCCGTATACCAGGCCTCTGCCAGGATTGATCTTTCTCCTTCCCGTACATTTTGCAGGGTTTCAGGCATGGGCATGTCATTTAAGGGGGTTATTTGTTCTGTGGTGTATGTTACTGGTCCTAGAATGGCATGTAGTTTTGCACTGAGGGGCTATGGGTCAGGGTCCCTCATTGTGGTAAGTATGTATGTCATTTTGCCAATGTCTGTATTTGGGTTGTTCCCGAGTGGGGCTTTTGGAAAGCATCCCACGGCCACCCCACAATGAGCAGATGACTACGGACTGTGACTTGCAGGAAACGGGTTATGGGCTCCACCTGCTGGAGGGCCAGGTAAGCAGCACACAATTGTTCCAGTGTGCTGTATCGGTTTGCAGCCCCTTTTTACAACTGGGACCAGATACCAAGGGGCACTCCTTGCCTCTGCTGGAAACCCCATCTGAATCCTTCTGGGTAACTGGAAACATTCAGTTTACATGGTTGTCCTTGTGTTAAAACACCCAAGGACTGGATTTGTTTCACTGTTATTTTGGCTTAGGTAAAGCCTCCTGCTTGGTGATCCCCCAGTTCCAGACAATACTCTTTTGTACCAACTTTTAAGGAAGACAGACAGCCTGTATCTTATCTATGACAGTAGCAGGAACTGCTTTTGTCTTACCTGACCAGACAACACTCAAGTATTTGACAGACAACCCAGACCCTTGTACTTTGCTGTTCTTTACCACCCATCCTCGCTGGCATAGGTGTGTGACACGGGAGTGGGAGGCTTTTTGAAGGTCTGGAAAAGACTCAGAGGTTAATATGACATCATCAATATAACGAAACAAGGCAACATCAGGGGGGGTTTGTGCACTGGCCGGTGTTGTAGAAGCATTGCCGCAGGGCAGGGTGAGAAGTGACGGATGTCATTTTGCTTATTTCCACCCCAAATAGCAAAATGCCTTTTGCTCCTGTCGACTAATACATTATTTCCATATGTGGCCTCCAGTCCCCCAATACCCAAGGTATCTGCAGGGCGCTACAGAGATGAGTCAAGGTCCTTTGGCCCTCCCCCTAGTCGAGGGGGCTCCTGGGGGGCTGCTGTTAAAGCCACCAGAACAGTGTTTGGTTGTTTATTGCTTTTTTCCCCCAGAGATGCTTGTTGCTCCCCCGGGGCTGTGGCAGTCACTGCACAGACTGCACTTTGCTCAACCTCAGTCAAGCCACTGCCGGAGAGGAGGGAGGGGCGAGGAGTCCTGGCCACCTGCTGCTGGTGCTGGTGCCACCGCGCATTTCCTGCATCCTCCCTGCCTCCGAAGGCATTTTCTGCCTCTAGCAGGCCAGATGCGCTCCTGGCCTGCCCTGGCTCCTGTGCAGGCACTGGAACCAGCAGCTCTTCTTGTGACTGCCTTACTTTTGATATGGAGACATTTATTTTAATCTCTGCCAACTTGACCATACATAAAACTTTTCAGGGTTTTACTTTGACAAACCTTTTGTTATTTGTTTTTAAAATTCAGAATTTGTTCCATACCTTCCTCTCTTCTTGTTCCCTCGTACTTTAGGAGAAATTTATATTTTTTTAAAAAACAAGCAAAAATATGTCTATTGTTTATATCTCTTTTACTGAAAACAGACATTTTACTTTCCTGGTATACAGACTTTTTAGAAATATGTGCTTTCTCATAGAAAATTCCTCAGCATGCACAAAACATATTTATCAATAAACTCGAGCCTCTTTTAGTTTCTTTGTGATGAGAAAAAGGCAGACAAATCTATGCTTAGTAATCAATTTCTAACATTTTTTCTTGTTTGGAAAATGACCTAGATCCTCAATGAATTTTTATCATTTAACTTCATTTAGCAAAACTCTAAATTTTCAAGTTACCAAAAAGATTTTGAGAAGCTGTTTTTCAAGCACTCATACCATAAACCATAATTATTGTACCCAAAAACTCTTATCCATTTTTATTTAAATCATTTGTTCCAACAATTATGTTTAGACTACTCACAAAAACTTCACATGACATTAAAGCACTTAGCCATCTTCTTGGGTTGTTTTAAGTACATACACCGCAACACATAATTACTGTAAAAGTTCCGTCTCCAAATTTTCGTCCTTTTCACATCTATTTAGTTTACTTGCTCCCCAGTTCCGCCAGTTCTGCGGCAGTGTAATCCCTCATAGTGAAATGCATACGCTGAACGGGTGGAGGCGGGTCCGTGGGATCTACCCCTGTGGGCTGGGGCTGGTGAGACCTCTGTCCTCTCATCAGACTCCCATAGGCGTGCTAACAGCGCCTCAGTAGTTTCAGCTTGAACCAGCCATGCTTCCCTTTCTAATTTTCTCTTGTAGCTGCCTGACCTTGCCTTAGCTTCCATTTTGGCTTCTGTTGTTAAGCAAATAGTGGCAAGGAGGGGCCGTTCCACCCCAGCAGCTACCGCCCGCGCTTCTGATTTCTTTCTCTCATCGTTTAACATGCCCAGGACTTCCCCTGCCTTCCTTGCAAGCCATCCTACAGTGGGGAGGGGTTATCCTATGGCTGTAGCAATGGCTTGGGCTTCATCTCATGCCCAGGACTTTCCCCTAGGCCCTTTGGCATTTTCAAGGCATCCCCGTACTCATGCATTGGGCCCCGTCCATAAAAGATAGTGGCGACCGGTCACCACAGGGAGGACACCAGCCAACCCGGGATTACCTGCACGGATTTCCCCTTCCCAACTCCCGTAGTCTCTTCACTCACGTGGTTTTCTTTGGTTTCCTGGCTGGCTCACCAAGTCTTCTGCCACACACCCAGCTGGGCAAGCAGCATGGGATAGGTTGCCGAGAGAGCGAAGGAAAGACCTGGAAACAGCGAATGAGACATGGGTTCAGTGGGAGGTCACATACAGGGAAGGTCCAGTGGCGCAGGCTGGACAGGAAGTGTGCATCCGCTGCCACCCCCTGAGAGAGGCTTGCTTAAGGAGGTAGGGGAACAAAGCCTGTGTGCTTGCCAAGGGCGATCATCCCTGTATCACCTGCATTCCAAGCCCCCTCGCACCCCGGAGGGCTTCTGTGTTCCCTCAGACCACCAGGGTCTTTGTGCTAACTCTCCCATGAGAAAACAGCTGAGTTGGCCACGCCCAGGACTATTATCATCGTGAGCGCTGGCGTGTAGCCCAGACAAGGAGCCTCGAGGACACGTGATTTTTAGAGGGGCACACCAGATAATGCCCCTCCAATGTCTCATATCCTTGTTTTTGTGCTTTAGTGCTAAACTTGATCTTCTAGCACCTACTCATTTGGGGACTGGAATCAGCTCTATCTGCTGGCAGAATCCATGTCTGACTTGTTTTCTTTGCAATACCCAGGCTGAAGATTGGGACACAGTAGATGAATCAATCATTGTTCAGTTGGCTACAACCCATAGGTCCTATCGTGGCCGACCTCAGCAGAGAAGAAAACAAAACAGTTTAGTCTTAACTATTCCCACCACCACATCCCGGGGACGAGAACATGGATTCTCCAGTCAACAGCCTGGAATAGCACTGCAGCCACAGAGATGGGGTACATCTCATTCACCAGGAAGTTTTCCCAGCAGATACCTCACCCGTCCCCCCCTGAGCCCCCACCCCCGACCCCACAGGGCAGGGCAGCATCTAGAGGGAGACTGGCAGGATGTGGACTTAGAAAAGCTTCCCCAGTGGTTGAGTTGCCACCACTTGTTGAGAACCGTGTGAGTGAAATAAAAGTACTGCAGGTAGTTCACAGCTGGCCATGCAGCTTCTGTGCCAAAATCTCAGTCAAGGGCCACGGCCTTCCTCTCTGAAGATTCCCCAAGTTCAATCCCGTGACGTCAAATCTGGCTCATCTCTGAACACCCCTACAGAACGGGTCCGCCCTGTCTTCAAGGGGCGATAGAAACGAACAGCCGAAAGTAGAACTGCGTCTCATAACGCAACTGAAATCCTCAGGCTGCTCCTGTTCAAGGGCCCCGTGACTGTAGGTTCAGTTAAGCAAGTTTCTCGAGGGAACCCTGACTGCAGAGGGGCCAGGGCTGCCGCCCGTCTGGACCAACGTCAGTTTTCCCATTCAGTAAGGAGCATCCCTCGGCCCAGGTCTTCCACGTTTCTCTCTCCTGTAATCTGTTCTCTCCTTTCGTTTCTTGGCTCCTATAAATTCGTTCTTGTCTTAACGGGCTTCATTTTTAATGTCTGTCTGCTGTAAACTACCTCAAATTCGTTATGAAGTAGGTAAGATCTGCATAGCAAATTAACTTTTCAGGACCCCACTTCTTATCAGCATAGAATTATGAATGGAAAATAACAGATGAAAAACAGACACAATAAGTTGAATACAGCAAAACATTTATTAAGGTCAGGATGCATGAAGAGACTCTTCTTCACAGAAAGATAACTCAACAGCAATGAATTTATAGAATTTACAGCACCACCACATTTCAGCAAAATGCAACTGAGGACATCAGACAAATTCTAGTGATTTGTTTTTTAAAATCCATTAAATTCTGTCTTACCTCTGCAATAAAGTATCATAAACGCAGTTAAAGAAGCTAGTAGGAAAATGTGTGATCTTCCTTCGCCCTCTCTGCCCATCCATCTTCCAGGAAACCACAGGGGGTTGCTGACCAGACTTGGCACGAGGCTTCGAGGCTGCTGCTTTTCCCCCTACGTCATAACCGATTTCAAATGGTGCTAGACAAAAACAGACTCTGAACACCAGGAGAAATCGGTCAGCCTGTGTAAGAGATGGGTCCAGTGGTGCTCCTGGGGGGCCGCACTTGACAGTGCAGCTGGCAAGTCTGATCTCAGCTGGGCTGCAACGGCAGCTCAATGTTCAGGGCATCTACGGGCAGGTAGACACAAGGTGATTATTAAAATATGTGAATATTTACATAGTGTTGCCCTGCTTTGTAAAATAGTTCACAAATGCAAAGCGTTTTCCGATTTTACTCCCTTCATGAGAAACCAGCACCCTGTCTGCCTGTGGGGCTCCAGCCACTCCACAAAGGTGAGTTTCACCTGGCCAGGGCAACTCTTCCACGTGCCCAATTCAGGAAGAGCATGGGCTCCTCCTTCCAGCCATGTGGAAGTGTCAGAACACTGGCAATCTTATTTCACCTCTGGTGTGACGCAAAAATCCGGTGTCCTAAAATTGTACTAAGTAGATCATCCTCTACCGCAAGAACTGAGTTTTGGTTTTTGTTTTCAAAATTTCCTAAAAATAAGATTTGCAAACTCTGTACAAATTTGACTCCTCATTTCACAATTGCATCATCTCTTTTGGTTGTTTGAAGCTAAGGAAACATGGCTGTCTGTCCTCTGATACCACAACCAAGACAAACAAGAGCCACACAGTAGAGTCTGTATCTCTCACGTTTCCTACCAATTCCTTAGGCCTCCAGATACAGGCTTATATTTTTCATGGCTCCTGGAAGTGACAGCATGTGCTGTCTAGGGAAGAGAAGGAAATAAACTCTGAACACCAAGTTGTGCTCTTTAATTCTCACAATAGTCCTGTGAGGCGGGTATTATTCCCAATTTTTGAGGAGAAACTGATCCTTAACATGGTTCAAAACCTTGACCAGAGTCTCAGGACGAATGAATGGTGTAGATCCCAGGTCTGACTCCAAAGGCTGTGTTCCTGCCCCTCTGCCCACTGCCACCTGCTCCACAGCTGGACTCTCATCTCATTCTGTTCTTGAACTTCACTATGAGCAAGGCTGCTGGGGGCAGGGGGATCCTAGGCAATATTTCTGCGTGGACGTGGGATGTTACTCACTGCACACACGTTAAACTGGGGCGGAGACGAGAGCACGACTGCAATTGCAAGGGGCCGGGTGGTTTGGGGTGACTTGTTTTGTTGTCCTGCACCTCTGGTGGCTTGCGGTCTCCATAGCGTGGCTGTGGGAGTGGGGAAGACGCTGAGATGAACCACCCCGCAAGGCCTGTGCTGGACTCCTCAGTGATTCTGACACCCGCCCCAGGCACAGCAGCTCAGGGCATGGGAAAACAATACTTTAGCATAAATAACCTCTCCTGGGAGTTGCATGGAACTCTTTTTTTAAAGCCATGCTCTGTATCTGCTTGATTCTGACGTTCTATGGTAAGTGTCCTCAGTGTGGTCAATTCTGGGGAACAATCTGAAGTGTACATGCTGTTCTGTATGCTACACCCCAGTCTGAATCTTAAAAACAAACTGAACTCTACACCTGGTCCCAAATTCTGCTTCTTTCCCATAGGAAAATCATGTGGAACTCCTCCAGAACCCTTCAATGGCATGGTGCATGTAAACACAGATACCCAGTTTTGATGGACAGTTAATTATTCCTGTAATGAAGGGTGAGTTGGGAGCACTATCTCTGGAATATGAGTCCCAGAACAGCAAGAGCAACCTCTGTCCCAGTCTTAGGTAGGCAGACTACTGGACTACTGCCACCTGTACTTCAAAAGTAAGCAATAGGACTTCTGGAGAGAGATAAAAGGTTGAACACGTCATGTGACCAAAGGATTGCAAAAAAGAAGGAACAGCCTGTATCTGTGTTATAAACAGAGGACGGCACCGTGCTCCTGCTGAAGGCCATACATGTGAAACCTGGTAAGATATTCACTGGATAAAAAGGACCAGCCTGCCAAACAAGTCGAAGGAAATTGCTGGTTGTACCATGCAAACATCCTTAACTGAGATCAGCGAAGACCCCGAAGCAGGGGTTGGAGGGTAGATCTTAAATGTAACAGCAGCTCAGGGAAATGTAATTATGAAAGTGCACAGAGTGGGGATGTGAATGGAGTTCTTGCTCTGGACTTTTCCTTGGGACAGGTGACCATGTGGGAAGCTACTGCCTCAACTTAAAGGGAGCAACTAAAGAATGTGTCCTAATTTTCAGTTGCCACAGTAATTCAGGGGAAAAAAAGATATCTGTATTAAATCTTCCTGCAAAAACTGCCATTGGTCATTGGCCCCATCCTATGCTACTAAGCCCTTGTACCTATGATCCAGCAAGTTTAAACAAGGATAAATCAAAATTTCCCTCTTCTCACTTGGTCTGAGCCTGGGAGATTCTAACAGCTTTCTACAAAATCTCTTCACCAGTCCCTTCTTACCTCCCATTGTGAATAGACCTAGAGTGTTCTCTGTGATGAGCAAACTAAAACATCACCAGATATAAGGGAAGATACAGCAAGTGAAAATAAAAGAGACCCACCTGAGAACAGACTCCTTCACGAGCTGGTGTACTCCAATAAACAAGGAAATAAACTCAAAACAGGGTAGTAGAAATTTCTCATATGTGTTTGTAACACAGAATCTACAAAATAATAAGAAGCATTTGTAAGATTTCATGATCTGATATCAGGAAAATTTACATGCTGATAAAACACATTGGAGTCTAAAAAGCAGCAATAATCAAGAGACTAAATCCTGAAGAAAAACCAAAGAGATCATGAGAAAACAGAATTAAATTCCCCAGAATTAACCAAGGGCAAAACTGCAAATTATGCCCTCATATACACACATGCACTCACACAAACGTCTAGATTTGAGAAAAATAAAACAAGACAGAAAGAGGTGAAGCATTAATGAGCACATTATGGAACATAGTTTCTCAGACAGAAGGACAAAGACTAGGTTGTTTGAATCTTAAAAGCTTACTAAGCAAATACAAGATTAATGACAAGAGGCCCAGGCCCTACATGGAGGAAATCTATGACTTTCATATATTAAAAAAAGTAATAATAATACTGCAACTATCCAGAGATAAAAATAAACAAAAGAAATTCATATTGGCATCAAACGTCTCTTCCACACAATAAATAGCAGAAATTAGTCTTTTGAGAGAAAATATGTGCCACAAAATTTCTGTATCATCCAAGTTATCATTTATCCACAAGGCACAGATATATAGTCTTACATGAGCAAGTACCCAAAACATATACCAATTACATATACTTCCTGAAAAAATAATCATTGCCACAAACCCGTGAGTAAGTTTTTTAAAGAAGACATCAAAGAAATAGTAATGAGGCACAAAACTAGTTAAACAAAGCCACCAAAATTGTTATTTTAAATATGGATGGGAAACTAAATATACTGGCAGGACTAATTCTTGAAAGAGAACTCATGGAATGTGAAAAGAACAAGAACAACAATAAACTTGATATAAAATAATGCATTTTCTCACTACAACTAGAAAGTTGGGGATGAAGTAAAGAAAAAAACTATGCTTAACTTATAATACATAGGGATTAATTAGATAATACATATTCTCAATATAAAAAATAAGGAGAAAATGGTATTCCATACTAGTATAAAATCAAAATATGTCACTTCAAAATCGCAAGGACAATCAAAAGAGCAAAACCACTTGGTCCCTATAACAAACGGGGTGAGAGAAGGAAGAACAAGGGCGTTTTCTGTCTCTTCTGCTTTAAACAGCATGAGCAGAGCAAGAATGGAGTTGGTCTTGTACAGTGCTGAGTTCCAGCCCTTGGATGTTAAATAAATAAAAGAGAGAGAACACTGTAAGCAAGATCAAACTTGCCAGTTACGACAGTACATGTGAATGGCTTAAATTCCCCTTTTGAAGGACAATGCCTTCTAAATAGAGTCAATAGAAACGTTTAACTACATGGTAAAAGATTCCTAAAATAAAATTACAGAAAAATTCCATTTATATTTATAATGGCATCAAAAACTAAAATACTTAGACATAAATATAACCAAGGAGACACAAGACTTATACTTTGAAAACTATAAAACATTGCTGAATTTAAAAAGACAATAAATGGAAAGACATCCCTATTCATGGATTGGAAGATTTAATATTGTTAAGATGAAAATACTGCCCAAAGTGATATACGAATTCAATGCAATTCCTGTCAAAATCACAACAGCATTTTATGCAGAAATGGAAAAACCATCCTAAAATCCATATGGAATTTTAAGGGACTCAGAACAGCCAAACAATCTTGAAAAGAACAAAGTTAGAGGACTCACACTTCCTGATTTCAAACTTACTACAAAGCTACAGCAATTAAAATAGTGTGTTCCTGGCATAAGGTTAAAGATCTAGACCAGGGGAATGGATTGATAGCCCAGAAATAAACCCATACATTTATGGTCAGTTGATTTCCAACAAGGGCGCCAAGACCATTCACTAGGGCAAGAACAATCAATCAACAAATGGTCCTGGGAAAACTGGGTATCTAAGGCAAAAGAATGAAGCTGGCCCCTTACCTTACACCATATGCAAAAATTAACTCAAAATGGATCAAACCCCTGATTTATGATCTAAAATTGTAAAACTCTTAAAGGAAAGCATAGGGACAAATCTTTATGACCTTGGATTTGACAATGGCTTCTTAAATATGACACCAAAAGCATAGGCAACACAAGAAGAAATAGATAGATTAAGCTTCATTAAAATTAAAAACTTATGAGCATCAAGACATTGTCTACTCTGTTTGGGCTGCTCTGTGTGTCACAGACTAGGTAGCTTATAAACAAGAGAAATTTATTTTTCACTGTTCCAGAGGCTCAAAGTCTGAGATCAAGGTATAAGCATGGTTGGTGAGGGCCCTGTTGCAGGTTGCAGACTTCTCCTTATGTCCTCACATGGTAGAGGAACTAGAGAGTTCTGTGGGGTCTGTTTTATAAGTGCACTAATCCCATCCATGAGGGCTCCATCCTCATGACCTAATGACCTCCCTAAGGCCCCACCTTCTAATACCATTACCTTTGGAGGTTAGGATTTCAACATATAAATTGGGGGGGGGGGGGGACATAAACATTCAGACCATAGAAGACACCATCAAGATGGTGAAAAGACAGCCCACACAACGAGAAAAAAATATTCGCAAATCATATATCTGATAAGGTTTTAATACCCAGAATATGTGAAGAACTCTTGCAACTCAACAATAAGAAGACAAACAACCCAATTTGAAAATGGGCAAAGGGGGGCTGGCCCGGTGGCGCAGTGGTTGAGTTCGCACGTTCTGCTTTGGCAGCCCAGGGTTCGCATCCTGGGTGAGGACACGGCATCGCTTGACAAAAGCCATGCTGTGGTAGGTGTCCCACATATAAAGTAGAGGAAGATGGGCACGGATGTTAGCTCTGGGCCAGTCTTCCTCAGCAAAAAGTGGAGGATTGGCAGTAGTTAGTGCAGGGCTAATCTTCCTCAAAAAAAAAAAAATGGGCAAAGGACTTGAAAAGATATTTCTCCACAGGAGATAGGCAAATGGCCAAGAAACACTTGAAAAGGTGCTAAACACCATTAGTCATTCGGGAAATGCAAATCAAACCTGTCTCACACCTCCTAGGATGGCTTTAATAAATTTTTTAAAACAGAAAATAAAAAGTATTGATGACAATATGGAGAAATTGGAATCCCTGTACCTTGCTGGTGAGAATGTAAAACGGTGCAGCCACTGCGGAAATTGTAAAGTATCTACATTGTGAACTATTTTGCACACAAAAAAAGACTTAATTAGATCTTGTATTCAGTGACTGGATGGATGACTATGATGAGATATTAACTGAGAAAACAATTTGCAGAGAAGCATGTAGAGTTTGTTTTCAATCAGGAAAAATAATAGCAAATTTGAAGGAGATATTCTCTATGCACATGTGTGTTGGAATGCACTTGGAAAAAGTGGAGTTACCTGAGACAGGGTGGGAGTGACAAAAAGTACGTGGTATTCAAAGCAAATACTTAAGCAAAAATATATTGTAAAATTATCTTATCAAATTGCTGAACACAAATCAACTTAAATAAGCATGTGGTCAAGGAGTAGATGTTAGTCCGGACAATTGAAACAGAGTGTTTTGACCAAAGGATAGTAAACTTTTTCCGTCTAGAGCCCAGTAGTAAACATTTTCAGCTTTGTGGGCCAAACAATCTCTGAACAACTCAACTGTGCATTCCAGTGGGGAAGTAGCCCCAGACAATGGACAAGGGAGTGTGCGGCCGAGTTCCAACAATGCTTCCTTTACAAACACAGGCTGCAGGAGGTATCGGCCTGTGGGACTTAGTTTGCCAACCTCTCTCTAGATGAAGCGATTGTGAACATTCTTCTTCCTTAATTCCTGTTATTGTTCAAAGTCAGAGAAGTTTCAAAAAGAAATAAAAAGTTAAATAGGTAAAACAATAATAGTAGTTGAAAACTTCAGATTGGGCAAATAAAGGTACAAAAGCTAAAACGTTGAGGAATAATACTGCTTTGGTACATATGTGTTGAACTTTGTACCTTACAGAGAATGTAAACTTGCTCTCTAGAAACCATTTATAAAAGCTGATAGCATATCAGTCCACAGAGCGTACCTCAATAAATTTGAACACAGGAGAAATCAAAACAGCCATATCCTCTTATTACAATATGATAATACCAGTAATTGATAATGAAAGAATAAATTAAAAGTTCTAAATTTTCACCCCTTGTCAAAGAGAAAATTAAGGCAGCCATCGCAGATTATCTACAGAATAACAATGAGGATGACCATTGAGCGCACGTGCGCCAAGCACCCTTCCAAGTGCTTTACGTGAATTAAGTTACTTCATCCCTAAAATGATGCTTTGAAGTGAATACGATGCATAGCCCCAATTTTACAGAAGAGAAAACTGAGTCAGAGAGATTAGCTAATTTGCTCAATTCACATGATAGAGGTTGAGTTTAGACTGAATATTGCCAGTCAGCCTCAACAGCCTGTTATGGTAAACCTTACATTTTTCAGCTTCTTCATTATAAATGCTGGTGCAAATATTACTCATGAAAACTTCTGGGGTACTGATGTCAAAACTTATAGAAATAGTCAATACTTTCTTATTTCATGAGAAAAACTTCAAATAAATGAACAATATATTTTTTTAAGAATTTTAAGATGACTAGAAACATGGACATATAAAGGACGCTGGACTAAGGAACTAATAAAGAAATTAATGAAAATGGAAAAAGAAACAATAGAAAAAATAAGTAAATCTAAGAGCAGGTTCTTCAAAGTGGCCCATTACAACAAACAGAACTTGGCCAACTGTAATTTCACAAAATAACTCTAGAAAGACACATGAATGAGAAAGGAGATATCACCATAGATATGGAAGAGATTCAATACTTTCTAAAAATATTATATCTTCTCTATCCTAATGAAGTTGAAAATATCCATAAGATGTGCCATTTTGTAGGAAAAATACAATTTATTAGGATATACTTAAAAACAGGTAGATAAGCTGATAAACCCATATCTGTTTGAGCCTTTGTTTTGAATCCTTCTGGATACACAGGAGGATTGGAATTACTGGATCCTATGGGATTCTATGTTTCATTTTTTGAGGAATTGCTAACCTGTTTTCCGCAGAGGTTGCACCATTTTACAATCCCACCAGCACCGTACATGGGTTCCACTTTCTCCACATGCTCGCCAACTCTTCTGTTTTCCATCTTTTTTTCCATTACATCATTCATTAATTGCTGTTACCTTACTAAATTATCATATAGCTTGTGGTACTTTTCTGGTTGATTCTCAGGATATCAAGGAAAAAGATAAGACTCAAAAAATGTCCATAAAGAGTTGGGGGGGAACCCAGATAACATATAATCAAGAAGCAGAATGGCATCAAACATTGCAACAGCCAATTAGAACTAGAAGACAATGGAGCCATGCCTTAGAAATTCTGAGGGCAAAGCATTTTTCTCCCAGGATTCTATACCCACGGGGAGACAGAAGACATTTTCTTTTTATTGATTTATTTATTTATTTTATCAAAGTCACATTAATTTCTAACATTATATAAATTTCAGGTGTATGTCATTATATTTTGACTTCTGTATCGACTGCATTGTATTCGCCACTGAAAGTCTAGTTTCTATCTTTCACCACACATACATGCCCCCTTACCCCTTTCACCTTCCCTCCACCCCCTTGCCCTTTGGGAACCACGAATCTGTTCTCCATATCTATGTGTTGTTTGTTTGTCTTCTACATATGAGAGAAGTCATATGGTAATTGTCTTTCTCTGACTTATTTTGCTTAGCATAATGTCCTCAAGCCCCATCCATGTTGTTGAAAATGGCATGATTTCATCTTTTTTATGGCTGAGAAGTATTCCACTGTATATATACCACACTTCTTTATCCATTCATCCATTGATGGGCACTTAGGTTACTTTTAAGTCTTGTCTATTCTGAATAATGCTGCGATGAACATAGGGGTGCACGTATCTTTTTGAATTAGTGTTTTCATGTTCTTTAGATAAATACCCAGAAGTGGAATAGCTGGATCACATGGTGGTTCTATTTTTAATTTTTTGAGGGATCTCCATACTGTTTCCCATAGTGGCTACACCAGTTTGCACTCCCACCAGCAGTGTATGAGGGTACCTTTCTGTCCACATCATCTCCAACACTTATTTCTTGTCTTTTTAATAATAGCCACTCTGATGAGTGTGAGGTGATGTCTCATTTTAGTTTTGATTTGCATTTCCCTAGTGCTTAGTGACATTGAACATCTTCTCATGTGCCTGTTGGCTGTCTGTGTATCTTCTTTGGAAAAATGTTTGTTCATTTCCTCTGCCCATTTTTTGATTGGATTGTTCATTTTTTTGTTGTTGAGTTGTATGAGTTCTTTATATATTTTGGGTATTAACTCCTTATCGGATAAATGATTTGCAAATATTTTGTCCCAGTTGTTGGGTTGTCTTTTAGTTTTGTTGATTGTTTCCTTTGCCATGAAGAAGATTTTTAGTTTGATATAGTCCCAATTTTTTATTTTTCCTTTTGTTTCTCTTGCCTGAGGAGACCTGATATTCAAAAAGATAGTACTAAGACTGATGTCAAAGAGCATACTGCTTATGTTTTCTTTTAGGATTTTCATGGTTTCAGGTCTTACATTTAAGTCTTTAATCCATTTTGAGTTCATTTTTGAGTACGATGTAAGATAATGGTCTACTTTCATTCTTTTGCATGTGGCTGTCCAGTTTTCCCAACATCACTTATTGAAGAGAATTTCCTTTCTCCATTGTATGTTCTTCGCTCCTTTGTCAAAAATTAGCTGTCCATCAATGTGTGGGTTTATTTCCAAGCTCTTAATGCTATTCCCATGGATCTGTATGTCTGTTTTTGACCAAGTACCATGCTGTTTTGATCACTATAGCTTTGTAGTATATTTTGAAATCAGGGAGTATGATACCTCCAGCTTTGTTCTTTTTTTTGAGGGTTGCTTTGGCTATTTAGGGTCTTTTGTTGATGCACATAAATTTGGGGATTCTTTGTTCTATTTCTGTGAAAAATGTCATTGGGATTCTGATTGGGATTGCACTTAATCTGTAGATTGCTTTAGGTCATATAGACACTTTAACTATGTTTATTCTTCTAATCCACGAGCATGCAATACCTTTCCATTTTTTATGTCTTCTTCAATTTCTTTCAATAATGTCTTATAGTTTTCAGTGTATACATCTTTCATCTCCTTGGTTCCATTTATTCCAAGGCATTTTATTATTTTTGCTTCAATTGTAAATGGGATTGTATTCTTGATTTCTCTTTCTGCTAGCTTGCTGTTAGTGTACAGAATATGACTGATTTTTGTGTGTTGATTTCGTACCCTGCAACTTTACTGTATTCCTTGATTATTTCTAATAGTTTTTTGTGGATTCTTTAGGATTATCTATGCGTAGAATCATATCATCCACCAATAGTGACAGTTTTACTTCTTCTTTTCCAATTTGGATCCCTTTATTTTTCTTGCCTAATTGCTCAGCTAGGACTTCCAATACTGTGTTAAATAAGAGTGGGAAGAGTAGGTATCCTTGTCTTGTTTCTGGTCTTAGAAGAGTAACTTTTAGTTTTTCACCATTGAGCATGATGTTGGTTGTGGGTTTGTCATATATGGCCTTTATGATGTTGACGTATTTTCCTTCTATAACCATTTTATTGAGAATTTTTATCACAAATGGATGTTGCATCTTGTCAAATGTTTTCTCTGCATTTATTGAGATGACCACGTGATTTTTATTCATTTCATGATGTGTTGTATCACATTGACCGAATTGCGGATGTTGAACCATCCCTGCATCCTTGGAATTAATCCTACTTCATCGTGGTGTATGATCCTTTTTTTTTTTTTTTTTTTTTTTAAAGATTTTATTTTTTCCTTTTTCTCCCCAAAGCCCCCCAGTACATAGTTGTGTATTCTTCGTTATGGGTTCTTCTAGTTGTGGCATGTGGGAAGCTGCCTCAGCGTGGTCTGATGAGCAGTGCCATGTCCGCGCCCAGGATTCGAACCGACGAAACACTGGGCCGCCTGCAGCGGAGCGCACGAACTTAACCACTCGGCCACGGGGCCAGCCCCGGTGTATGATCCTTTTAATGTATTGCTGTACTCAATTTGTTAATATTTTATTGAGGATTTTTGCATTGAATAAATCAGCAATATTGGCCTGTAATTTTCCCCTTTTTGTTGTCCTTGTCTGGTTTTGTTATCACGGTAATGCTTACTTCATAATATGCATTAGGAAGCATTCCATCTCTTCAATTTTTTGGAAGAGTTTGAGAAGGATAGGTATTAAATCTTTGAATGTTTCACAGAATTCACCAGAGATGTCTGATCTTGGACTCTCGGTTTTTTTGGAGGTTTTTGATTACTGTTTCAACCTATTTACTTGTGATAGGTCTCTTCCAATTTTCTATTTCTTCTTGATTCAGTTTTGGGAAGTTGTAGGATTATATGTATTTTACATTTAAAAAAATATATATTATCCTGGCCATCCTAGAAGGTGCAAAGTGGGTTTGATTTGGATTTCCTTAATGACTAATGAAGTTAATATCTTTTCCTGTATTTATTGGCCATTTGTATATCATCCTTGGATAATGTCTCTTCGAGACCTTGGCCCATTTTTTAAACTAGGTTTTTTGTGTTTTTGTTGATGTGTTGCAGCAGTTCTTTGTAATTCTGTATATTAAATCCTTCTCAGATAAATGATTTTCAAATATTTTCTCTGATCCTGTGGGTCGTCTTTTCATTCCCCAGATAGTGTCTTCGATGTTGACTGGGGCCGAGGGTCCACTTCCAAGAAGCCTCACTCACATGGCCGTTAGGAGGAGACTTCAGTTTCCCACCTCATGGGCCTCTTCTGTGGGCTGCTGGCTTCTCCTAGATGAGGAACCTGAAAGACAGAGGAAGACATCATATCATGGTCCCTTTTGACCCAGTCTCTGAAGTTGCTCACTATCCCTTACATTTTATTTTATTCACTAGAATCAAGTCACTAAGCCCAGCCTGTATTCAAGAGGAGAGGAATTATGTTCCATAACTTGAAGGGAAGTACATCAAAGAATTTGTGGGCATATTTAAAACCATCACAAAGAAGTGCCTTCAAATAAAGAGAATGGACCAGTTTTGTAACTTCTTTTATACTTCAAGAAATAGATAATAAAAATATTATTTAAACTCTTACAGAGCAGAGAAATACAATTATGCCCATATTAAAGCCTGCCAAAGATTGCAAATGAAACTAAATATATCTCTGGCTCATTTCCTAATATAAATGCCAAAATCCTAAATCAAATGTTAAATACAGTCATGCACTGCTTAACGATGGGGATATGTTCTGAGAAATGTGTTGTTAGGCGATTTCATCATTATGCAAACATCACAGAGTGTACTTACACAAACCTAGATAGTATAGCCTACTACACACCTAGGCTATATGGTACTAATCTTATGGAACCACCGACTTATATGCCATCAGTCATTGACTGAAACATCATTATGTGGCACATGACCATACAATATAGAAAGACTTATGCAAAGTGAGCAAGTAGGTCTATTCCAGGAATGGTTCAAAATTAGGAAATCCATACATTTATTTTCTAATATTATAAAAAAATATGTCTTTCCTTAAATGTCACATACTCTATGATACCAAAAAAAAAAAAAAAAACCACTCTATTGTAATTAATGGCTAAAATCTAGAAGCATGGTTGAGGCATATGTTAAAGTAAAGAGAAGGAAAAAGCACTTCCTTCCTACTTTTTAAAGTTCTTGAAATTGAAACTAATAAAATGACAGATATCTCCATAAACAGAAATTGAGAAAGAGAAGAAAAAGTTATTATATTAGCTGATGACTGTTTACGCAAAAACCTAAAGGAATTAACTAACTATCAGACCTAATTAGAGATATTAGTAAGATGTCTGGTAAAAAAAATTCACAAATTAATTACTTTATATAAGTAACAACCAAGTGGAATAGAGTGGGGAAAAATATCATTCACAATAGCAAGAAAATCATCTAGAAACAAATTTAACAAGAAGTACATATGGATCATAAGTAGAAGATGTAAACACTTTTTTGGAAGACAAAAAAATGCTTGAAGACTGGGCTGGCCTGGTGGCGCAGCAGTTAAGTGTACATGTTCCGCTTTGGCAGCCTGGAGTTTGCCGGTTCGGATCCCGGGTGCAGACATGGCACCACTTGGCAAGCCATGCTGTGCTAGGCATCCCACATATAAAGTGGAGGAAGATGGGCATGGATGTTAGGGCAGGGCCAGTCTTCCTCAGCAAAAAGAGGAGGATTGGCAGCAGATGTTAGCTCAGGGCTAATCTTCCTCAAAAAGAAAAAAATGCTTGAAGAAGTGGAGGATAAAAATTTTATTTAAAAGAGGACTTGCTGTTGTGGAGATATTAATTATCTCAGAATTAGTATGCATATTTAATGTAATTCCGATCAGAGTTCCAAAGGCATTCTTCTTTTAATTTGCCAAGATGATTGTAATTGTCATGTGACTGAAGAACAGAATGTCCTGAAATTCAGAATTTCCTGAAATAGTAACAAGAGGGGTGTTTACTACCAGAACATATTACAAAACAGAAGTGATGCTAAAATTTATTTAAAGGAATAAAATAATTGATATGATGCAGGAATAGAGACGTAGATCCACAAAGCAAAACACAGAGCCCAGGAAATAGCATAAGCTGTTCTAAGAATGTCACGGTGATAAACATGGCATTTCAAGACATGGAAAACCGGAATTACTCGTTAAAAAGGCAAATACCTGGAAAGATAAGTTAGATCTCTGCCTCATGTCATACACCACAGCAAAGTCCATATGGATTAAGGATTAAATATTAAAAATAAAACCATAAAGGAACTAGACAAATATTTAAGCAAATATGTTTCTGATTTGAAAACTCTATAGGTGTATATTAAGGAAAAATTCTATTATGGAAAAGATTGACAAAATTGAATACCAAGAAAAAAGATCTCTGTACATACAAAAATAATTTAAAGATAAACATCAAATAGGACAAATATTAAAATAGCTCTTGTACATCAATTATATTAAGTAAATACCCTGGAGGTCGGGCCAGTGGCGTAGTGGGTAATTCAGCACACTCTGCTTTGGCGGCCCAGGTTTGCAGGTTTGGATCCCAGGTGTGGACCTACACCACTCATCAAGCCACGCTGTGGTGGTGACCCACATATAAAGTTGAGGAAGATTGGCACAGATGTTAGCTCAAGGCTAATCTTCCTCAAGCAAAAAGAAAAAAAGAGGAAGATCAGCAATGGATGTTAGCTCATGGGTGAATCTTCCTCAGTGAAAAAAATACGAAACCAAAAAAAACAGGGTTTTGTTAGTAACAAAGAAGAGGAAAGTAGATACTGGAGATACTAGTAGTCTCAGGTACAAATGGTTTCTGCCCTGATCACATGTCTTAGATAAAATCAAGAGGCAAAGTTCTTAGCTGTTCCAGTACCTGCCCCACTGTTAGATGATATTGCACTATACCCCTCAGCTTTTACTTAATCAAGTTTAGCCCTGCTGTACACTGGAAAATGTGGATAGCTTAGCTGAGTATCCTTTGTGATATTTCTCACAGTAACTGTATAGTTACCTAATAAATAAAAAATAAATGCTGATGAAATGTTCCAAATTTTGTGGCCTACTTTGAATGATTTTACAGCACAGTAAGTACTGGTGCTTTTTGCATTTCAAGTGTAAAGACGATCGGCTATTTCCTCTGGCTCTCATTTGCTGAATCTTCAGGGTAAAGTGATCATTCTTTCGTTCAATCAACAAATATTTTTTGAGCACCCCACACTTGAAAGTCCCTAGGCGAGGTGTGAGAGAGAGTAGATATTTCAATAAGACACCTTCCCTGCTGATCAAGGAGCTTATCGTTTCCTGGATGGAAGTCCACATGGCTAAAACAACTCTGTGGGGTTTCCTAAAGACAAGTACAAAAATGTCTCATCATGAATAAGACAATTGCTGCATTGAGTTGTGAGGGACTACGAATAACGATGGATTAAACAGGTAAGAATTTAAGCTTGCCCATGGAAATAAAGGACTAATTTGCAGATAGAAATGGGGTTTCTTTCATGAGGTCTCCCACGTTTTAATCTTTCCTCGAATTTGTAACACCTACCTGCTCTCCTTTTCTCATGGTGACTTAAGTGGGAAATATGTGTAGGGTACAATCATTTTTCATTCTTTACTTCTGGGTATAGACTCATCAGCTCCCCATCTGCTGCTTGTCTCCTCACAGGCAATAATGTTTCTTAGGATAAGGAGGCACCTATTTGTGAGAGTGAGTTGAAATATTTTCCCCATAATTCCCTCCGTTTGATCCATAGTTGCCCCTGGAGTTACAAAGAAGAAATCTAATCCATTTCGTACAGAGTTGTCTCTCAGATATTTGAAACTTGAGTCATGTGACATGGTTCTTCTGGTGTTTATTTTAGGAGGTAAGTTATCTGAAACCGTGGACTTGAACTCAGATACTAGTGCCCTATCTTTCTGGGGATTTTTCCCTTTTTTTTTTTTTTTGGTGAGGAAGATTGGCCCTGAGCTAAAATCTGTGCCACTCTTCCTCCACTTTGTATATGGGATGCCACCACAGTATGGCTTGATGAGAGGTGTATAGGTACATGCCCAGGATCTGAAGCCACGAACCCCAGGCTGATGTAGCACAGTGCGCTCACTCAACCACTGTGCCACCAGGCAGGCTCCTATTCTCCTGTTTTGATAGTAAACTCTTTCCAGTATAAAGATCATTCTCCCGGTGACTAAATTTAAAAGACATTAGAGAAAATTAAATATGTCTCTGCCACCTCTTAATAGTACGTAACAATCTCAGGAAGCAGATTGCTTTCTTCCTTACTATTCTTACTCTGAATAATGAAAGATCTTATCATTCTTAGCAATTTCCTCAAGCCTCTGGTCATTCTGCAGAATGGTTATTCTGCTTATTCTTGGTTATTGTGGTTATTCTTGCTTCAAATTCTTCCAGGCTCATGCCCCAGTTGCATTTGTTCTTGATTAACTGACTATCCATCTTGTCAATGGGGTATTGTAAAGTGAACCTCGAAACTTTGAGGAACATGGAAGAACGACTGATTGCAAATTGGTAAAGTGTTAAGGCTCTGAAGAAATCAGTATCACACACAGCTGATGGCAGTAAAAGTGGACAGAAACTTCTGGAAGGCTAATGAGCAATACATACAAAAGCCTTACTACAAATACCCTTTGACCTAGCAATTCCATTTCCCAGAATTTGTCCCAAGAAAACAAACATGGAATTTCCCCATGATTTTGGTCCAAAGACACTCAATGCAACAATATTTATGACAGCGTAAAATTTTTAAAAATTGAAATGTTCAGCATGGTTTGAAAATAGCTAATGGGGGCTGGCCCGGTGGTGCAGTGGCTAAGTTCGCACATTCCGCTTCAGCGACCCAGGGTTCACTGGTTTGGATCCCAGTTGTGGACATGGCACTGCTTGATAAGCCATGCTGTGGTAGGTGTCCCACATATAAAGTAGAGGAAGATGGGAATGGATGTTAGCTCAGAGCCAGTCTACCTCAGCAAAAAGAGGAGAATTGGCAGCAGATGTTAGCTCAGGGCTAATCTTCCTCAAAAGAAAATAGCTAATGGAAGAAATGACTTATTAAAAATGGGTATGAAGAGTATTTAAGAAAGTTATAAAGTGTACCATGAGGAATTAGAGATTGAGATGTCTCATCCAAGTGGAAATAGACAGTAGTTCTATATATCTACATGCCTGAATATTATTTAGCCACCAAATACGGTATTGTATAAAATATATTCATAGGGGCCGGCCCTGTGGCCAAGTGGTTAAGTTCGTGTGCTCTGCTTCAGTGGCCCAGGGTTTTGCTGGTTTGGATCCTGGGCATGGACATGACACCGCTCATTAAGCCATGCTGAGGCAGCGTCCCACATAACAGAACCAGAGGACCTATTATTAGAATATACAACTATGTACTGGGGGGCTTTGGGGAGAAGAAGAAGAAAGAAAAAAAAAAGGAAGATTGGCAACAGATGTTAGCTCAGGTGCCAACCTAAAAAATAAATTAAAATAATAAAATAATAAAATATATCCATAGACACCCATGCATGAGTACACAGACATATCTGAAATGATATACATTAAATTGTTAAGAATAGTTATTTTGGGACCGCTATCATTTTCTTCTCTTTATTTGTCCACATTTTGTCCATTTCCCTCAATGAACGTGCTCCTTGTATTCTTAAGTATTCACCTAAAGAAACTAACGTTGGCTTTTACGGATTCAAAGAAATGAATGAGAAGCTCTACAGGTGCCTCCTTTCCCTGTCAAGCATTTACAATTTCCTGAAAAAATTCAAATTAGCAAGATATTATCAGTTTATTATAAAAAATTTTCTAGGTCTGGCACCTTTTTTAGAGGTTCATCTTCAAATAAAAATGTTCCCAGGGGCCTGCCCGGTGGCGCAGTGGTTAAGTTCGCACGTTCCGCTTCTCGGGGGCCCTGGGTTTACCGGTTCGGATCCCGGGTGCAGATATGGCACCGCTTGGCACGCCATGCTGTGGCAGGCATCCCACATATAAAGTAAACGAAGATGGGCACAATGTTAGCTCAGGGCCGGGCTTCCTCAGCAAAAAAGAGGAGGACTGGCAGTAGTTAGCTCAGGGCTAATCTTCCTCAAAAAAAAAAAAAAGCAGTTCCCACTTGTCTATATTTAATAAGTTCAATAAACATTTAACTGAGTCAATATTCGTTATATACATTTATGTGAACAAGTGTGTAATCACTTATACCAATATTTTAAATTTATTATATAATGATAGAACACCGTTTTAATTTATAATTTTTATTACCCCTGGATCTATGATTATTTAATTTCTCATGCCTTATCTTTTATATTTTTCTTTTCTCTATTTTTCTTGATGAGTAGTGCCAGAGGACGTGTAATTAACCTGCAAAGATGTTATTAAATGATCAATAAAAATCAAAGAAAAAATTACCCAGCAGTAAGTAAATTACTTAACAATCTATGATAAAATCACATAGATTATTCACTTACCATCACAAATATGTAAACCACAATAATACATGGGTATTTTTTCAAAAAATAATTATTATGGACAGAATCCATATCACACACACCTTAATTTCAGCTATGTAGACAACATGTCTGAAGAAAATAACAGTATTGTAATTAGGTATAGTTTAGGAAGTCATTTGATTCTTTGTTATTTAAATTCATAGTAAAATAATACAAAGAAAAAAATTAATTCTGGAAAAGGCAAAACTATAACAACAGTAAAACTATCAGTGCTTGCCAGAGTTTTGGGGTGGAGAGAGGGGTTAACAGCTAGAACACTAAGAATTTGTAGGGCAGTGAAAATACTCTGCACAATACCATAAGGATGGATACATGTCATTATATATTTGTCCAAACCCACACAATGCAGAGACCAAGAGTGAACCCTAATGTAAACTATGGACTTGGGTGATTATGATAATATAGGTTCATCAGTGTAACAAAGGTACCACCCTGGTTGGGGATGTTGAAAATGGGGGAGGCTATGCAGGTGTAGGGGCCAGGGAATATGGGAAATCTCTGCTCCTTCTTCTCAATTTTGCTCTGAACCTAAAAGAGCTCTAAAAAATAAATTGTCAGGGCCAGCCCTGTGGCCTACTGGTTAAGTTTGGCACACTCTGCTTCAGTGGCCCAGTATCAGTTCCTGGATGTGGAACTACACCAGTCTTCTGCAGCCATGCTGTGGTGGTGACCAACATTTAAAATACAGGAAAATTGGCACAGATGTTAGCTCAGGGTGAATCATCCTCAAGCAAAAAGAGGAAGATCAGCAACAGATGTTAGCTCAGGGTGAATCTTCCTCAGCAAAAAAAAAAAAAAAGCTCTTAAAATTGGACTGGCCCAGTGGCATAGTGGCTAAGTTTGTGCACTCCACTTCAGCAGCCCAGGGTACATGAGTTTGGATCCCAAACATGAATCCAAAATGGAGGAAGATTGCCACAGATTTTAGCTCAGGGACAATCTTCCTCAAGCAAAAAGAGGAAGATACCCATTAGCTCAAGGCTAATCTTCCTCACCAAAACAAAAACATTAAAAGCTAAGCTGTTGTTCACCATACTCTCCCTTACTCCAGGTATATCTTGTGAGCCACCCCCAAGCCATATCCAATGGAGACTACTACAGCAGCAACAGAAATGCTTTTCAATATGCAACAGCGGTCACTTATCGGTGTCTCACTGGGCCAGATGGAGAAAGGCTGTTTGACCTCATGGGAGAACAGTCGATTTTCTGTACCAGCAAAGACAATCAGCTTGGAGTTTGGAGCAGCTCTCCTCCTCAATGTGTTTCTGCTAGTAAATGTGCAACTCCAGAAGTTGAAAGTGGAACTGAGTATCAGGAAATAGGATTTTGTTTTCCTTAAGTGAGATTGTGAGATTTAGATGTCAGCCTGGCTTTGTCATGAAGGGATCCAACGTTGTGCAATGCTGGGCCAACAACACATGGGTGCCTGAGCTGCCAAGCTGCTCCAGGGGTGGGTTTCACCTGTTGAGACCCTGCTGGGGTTTTGTGGGGGAGTGTCAATGATAATGGTTTTGAAATTAAGGAAGGCGTGTGCATGAGTGTGTGTGCATGCACAAGGAGGATGAAATTGTTATAAACACTCTAAACATAATAGTACCTCGACTAGGTCATCTCTGATGATAATCAGTGTCAAAAAGTATTGGCTCACTCTGCGTCCATAACACACATATTTTATATGCATTGTTTAATTTAATACTTAAACAATATGAGGCATCAACTATTCTTTTTTCCATTTTATGTTGAGAAATCTGAGTCTTAGAAATATTAAATAAACTTTTCCTGATCGCAGAGCTAGTAAATAACAGAGTGAGGCCTGGAATTCAAGAGCCTTTCTGATGGCAGAGCCTCATGATAATGTATAGTGAGATGTACGATGAAAATAGTGTATGATAACAGTGACGTAGATCTATCCTTGCAGGGGTCAATAGGCAAACGAGCCACGGGACCTAAATGTTAGCACCAGATTAAAATGGCCTTAGACTTCAGTCATTCTGTTCCAACTCTCTCATGTTATTACTGAAAACTCTGAGGCTCAGAAAGGGGAAATGACTGGCTCAAATACAGCAAAGATTTTTTTTTTCACTTTTATTCCATTCAGGCACATGCTGCATAATGATGTTTCAGACAATGGACCACATATACGATGGTGGTCCCATAAGATTAGTACCATGTAGCCTAGGTGTATAGGGGCTATACCATCTAGGTTTGTGTAAGCACGCTCTGTGATGTTCGTACAATGACTAAATCACTAACAACACATTTCTCAGGACGTATCCCATCATTAAGTGACTCATGAGTGTATAAATGGTTCAGATTGAGGCTCAAATGTGTTCTGGTGCCCTGAGCACACACCAACTGGGCTATGGATGGAGGCACCCATAATTTGAGTCAAAACACGCTCAAAGCAATATCTTCTCTCTTCAGAAGTTCTATGGCTTTTTTCTTTTAAGGGGATCGTGTTCGTGATGGCTTCCCTTGTCCTCCTGTGCTGAAATGGCTGGCTTAGCAGTGGAGGGGGAAGAATCCAGGCTGGCACATAGGGACCAGAAGGGGGCTTACAGTTCTGAAAGAGGAGCTGGGAGGAAAACTGAAGGGGGACGTGTGACTGACTGTACAGTGAGCGAGGTGAGGGGGTCTGTCAGATGAGACTTGGGCAAAGGTGTCCCTTGTTGTTGCCAGAAAGGCTACCTTTCTAGGAAGTGTGAGAGCAGAACCAGCCACCAGCACTCACAGTTCTGTCCTGGATGGCCAGTACCGGAGAGCAAAGGGAATATGCTGCTTGTAGTCTTAGGAACATTTTAGTAGGAAAAAACCCACACAAGATGTTGGAGAGACCTTGGTTCTAGTCACAGCTCTGCTCTGTGGCCTTAGTTTGCTCATCAGTGAAACGTGGGTACTGAACTACCGGATCTTTTCTCTTAAAATCTATACTCTGCTATTAGGATTTTTAAGCTCCCTGGCAGGCAGAGGGTACAGCAGAATATATCTGCAAATAACTGACAGACACTTTGCTGTTCTTCCCCCAGCATGTCAGCTGGCTCCAGAAATCCCACACAGTAAGCAGTAAGCACACCTCAAGCAACAAGGATGACTCTTCCCCTGGGCAGAAGTGTTCTACAGCTGTGAGCCCGGCTATGATCTCAGAGGGGCTGCTTCCCTGCGCTGTATGCCCCAAGGAGACTGGAGCCCAGAAGCCCCAAGATGTGCAGGTGGCTACACTCTTGTCTGGTTTGCAATCAATCTCTTTGTCCCTCACATGGGAGTCTTACTCTGATTTTTTCTGTCCTTGTGAAATCATGTGATGAATTCCTGGACCAACACCCTAATGGCCACAGGTCTTTCCACTTAATTTCCAGCTTGTGGTAAAATTGTCCTTCGTTTGTGATGAGGGATGATTGTGACCTGGAACAGAGACCAGGGACTCAGTGCTGAATAGTGACTCTCTTAATCCAAAAAGGGAGGTTGACCTATGGAAAAGAACTACCCAGGGAGATTAACTTCTGGGTAGTTTTGAAACAAGGGTAAGGACTCAGTGACATCACTATTAGGAGATTAAAAAAATGGACGTGTAATTCAAAGTCGAGTACAAACAAAATATAGACACTGACTTTGAATTCATGGTTGGAACTTGAATTAATGGGTAAAGAGTTGTTTGGAGGCAGAAAATGTAATTTTATGGAAAATTTGCTAGTAAGAAGTTTGATGTATAAGACAAAAATTGTTGGCAATGTGAAAAAAGTCAGGCAAGCATTTTTTTCAGGAAAGTTAAAACCAATCAATAGAGGAAGTGGTAACAGCATATGGATAAGTGTTTTTAATCCAATCATATGTCTTCGCATCAGTAATGTCTTTGACACTGGGATCTAATGACCGATGTTATTGTTTCAGGTAGTATTTTCAGATATTTATGTGGATCTAGTACTCTTGCTGGTCTGCACCATCTGTCTGAGCAGGTACCAAGATTGGGCAAACAGCAGTTATTTTTAATAACTTAGTGGGAATCTTTGACATTTACAAAGCCTACCACCCAATAGTGATCAGCCGATTTCAGAGGGACAACAGGAACCACTAATAAGCTGGGCCTTTCAGGGTGGCAAACACTCCTCCCCTCATCTCTCTTTTTCCCTAGAGCATTTGGCCCATATGCTCCTGTGACTCTCTTTCTGGCCATTACAAAAGTGGTGGCAAGAACAATGCTGTTCTCTTTCCAGATGTTCTTTGCTTTGCTCACCCGGATGGAGAGCTGTTCTACCTCATAACCCACTAATGAGAATAAGTGGGATGTCAGAGGGAGACGGCTGTGGGTCGAGGGCACAGGAAGGAGTGCAGCCTGTGTTCAGTCACTTCTGTAGGTGACACTGGGCTATGATGTCTGTATGACTATTAAGTGTACAAGTTCTGATTGTCTTGTGTGTCACAAGATATTGTGATTCTTTAGAATAGTTTGTTTTCTGAGTTCCTACCAGCTACTGAATTCAGGTCCCTAATGAACTGAGACTTTTAGCTGGGCCTGAACCTAAGAACCAAATGGTAATTAGGCTGAAGTGAGAAAGCTGAGCATCTATCAGTGACAAGATGAAGGGAGAGATGAGAATTGTTCACCCTTTTGTACTGCTTATTATTGTTACTGCGCCAGGTTCATTTTTGCCTGCCGCCCAGAAAGCCAAACACTGAGACGACGAGATTTGCAGCAGAGAGAAAATTTAATCACAAAGCAGCCATGTGAGGAAGGAAGAGCATGAGTCTCAAATTCACTTCCCAAAATTAGGGACTCAGGGATATTTATGGGATGGGGGCAAGGCAGTCTGAAATGTGAGGAGAGGTGATTGGAAGTGAGGAGAGGTGGGGTAATGATGATCTGTGCAAGCATAGTCAGACTTCATCCCTCTTCATAGGACCCGTGTCCACAAAATGGAAGCATTAGCATGATCTGAGGGTGGAGTTTTTGGCCTCTTGACGTCAAAAGGTTGCCTATCCACATCTGCATGGGTCCAGTTGATGCGTTGGTGGTCTCAACAGGCCTGGAGTGCACAGAGGGGTTCTAATTCCCGAAAAACAGCTCAAACACCCATTACCATGGTGACCCAGTCTCCAGGGAGATGTTACCTATAGGAACCTAGTGGGAGTCAGGTACCATATTGCCTAAACAGCACAGTTAACAATGGGTGGGTTAAATAGCTAAAAGCTATAATCAGTAATTGCAAAAAGGAAAAAAACCTTTAGTTCCTAGCTACTTAATCATTGTCGACGAAAATAATCCATAACCAATCTGGAAATGAAAATTTGGGAGAGTTTATTCTGAGCTGAAATCTGAGGACCATGGCCCGGGGCCTTTCTTCCCGAAAGAAGAAAGGGCACCAAAGAAATGAGGTGTACAGAATGGTTATATACCCCCAAAGAGGGTGCTTTACATATGATTGAAATGTCCCTCCCACAATAGTCACAAGATTGCCCTGTCTGCACAGCGCTTGATGGACACAGCAGGTAGTGGGTCTGCTATCTTCGTGGGCGTAGCAGGAGGCAAGTCTATTGTCTCGAGCTGGGCGGTCACAGGTGAGCACAGCAATCAGTTTCCAGCCCAAGGAAAGATGCTTAATCCCTAAGGAGACGCCAATGTTGGGAGGGGGAGGGAAGTTGCACCTTTATCTCAAGGGCCTTTTGCTCTTGCCATAGGGAATCTCTAAAGCAGATATACAATGCATGCTCAAAGGCGTCGGTCAGGCCCTTTTGGAAAGACAAGGTCAGGCCGAATTAGGTTTACCCCAAAATGGCTTCCTCATATATTCCAATATCCTATTACTTGCCATTTTTATTTGACATCATCAATGGCTAACTCTCTGCCAGTTTCCTTATTCTTTAGGTTCCGATTAAAAGGCAGCTCTAGTAGTCATTGTGTCTTGGTTGGAATGAAAAGCCTTTGGAGCAGCAGTGTTCCTGTGTGAGCATGAGCAGAAGAACAACTATGCAGCCTGCATGTTCCCCTTATTTTTTTCCAGTGTGTTCTGCCTCGTGGAGCCACTTGTTGTCTGGATCCTTATTTAACTAAATTACTGATAAAATACTTCTTTGTTGGAAGAATTTCAAAGGGGCCTTGTAGGTTTAATATATCATGTGTTTACGTTACTAGTCTGTAAGTCACTAGTTTAAAGCCAGTGTTGAATTTCGTACAGAATATGTGGCAGGAAACTAGATGACATAAAAGTACACCAAAACTTATTTATTCATTTATTTTTTAGTTCCACCATTGAGGAGTAACCTCTGTGGGGGATCAGAATTGGCCACCTTAAAATGTGTCTCTATGGCTTGATTATTTTTAAGAATAACAGACTCTGAAAGAAACTTTCATCTCACCCCCTAATCACCTAAAAGAAGTTTAGATAGAAGGCCTGTTCCAGGAAGGAGCTAATACCAGAAGATAACATTGTCTACAGATGGCCCAGCAAATATTTGTTTAACAAACATTTGCATTTCTATCTCCACGTAAATTGCTTTCCTTCCCTTTCAAGCCCCACACAACTACTCACATCCTCCTCCTTTCTATTTAGCTGACAATGGTTTTTAAGGTGGCAACCTCGGCCATTCCAGCGAGTTGCTCAGTTTTCCTGGGTTTCTCCCATGTATACATGTTATAATGCTTTATTTGATTTTCTCCTGTTATTCTGTCTCATATCAACTTAATTCATAGGCCAGTCAGAAGGATCTAAAGGATAGAGGAATTGTTTCCTTCCCTACAGTTTGGTGGCTTGGACAGGATAAAACTTCACTGGCTGGATGCTGCTCACTCCTGGACTACTGCAACTGAGAGATCCTTGACCCCTGACAGGAGCCGGCAGGAGGTAAGAGTTATTACTTCATCAATCTCCTGGATCTCTGCCTGCAGGGTCCAAGGAAGCTAGAGTGGTGAGTTTAGTTTCTTTTTATAAGTTTAGACTAGCAGGAGAAAATATTGGTGAAGCTAGCTTCTTGGACTCAGCAACTCTAGGAAATTTTGAGTACTCATTGGTTTATTGATCCTTTTCCTCCCAGGGATGGTCACTATTTTCCCTTGTTCTGTCTTTTGAGTCATTTTTCATAAAAAAGGAAAAACCACAGGGCAAGAGGCAGGCATCTATAAACCTGTTATCTGGGAATATGCACATGTGGTGAAAACTGTTGCTAAGGGCATCTCAGAAGCCAAAAGGCCACAGATTTGGTGGGCATGGGTCAAGCAGTTAGAAGCCATTAGGGCACTCACCACCTCAAGAAAACTCCCATGATAGAATAAGTTGGGTCACGGAAAGGGCAAGATGACACAGGTCCCCCACCAACTTCAAGAATATGTTCGTGCAAGAACTAGGTACTATGTAAAGCCAGACACATTCCCCATCCCTGAGGCACCTCCCTCCTAGGTATTAATCTGGCTCCAAGAGACCCAAGGTTTAGCTAAAGTTGTTAATGTGATCAGCTTTTTTCTTTTGTCTTGTTCTACGTCTTGAGAACTTGGCTTTGTGACCTTTCTGGTCTCCGCCATCTGGAGGATGCATGTACTAGCATACATCTTGGTGGCCAGTCAAATAGACTGAGGTTCTGAGACACACTCTCTTTGTCCAGCTGTGTCAGCTCTCGGGGGAGTTTGTCCTAAGAGGTCCTAATTGCTTTCATAAGGGGCCTTTGTTGTCTCAACGGTCATTGCTTGTTGTGCAATGATAGCCTTTGCTTTATCTTAGACTATTTTTGGGAGTAAACTTCCTGCATCTCTTTTGGGGACATCTCTTGTGTCCATGGATAAGTTTATTGGTTTGAGTTGCTATTAAGATCCTACTTGTAAATTTGGCCAGACAATGGATCATTTAAATTGCTAAAACTTCTAAATTGGAAAAAAAAATTTAAGAGCTTTCATCGTAATTGTTTTATTGGTACCAATGAAAAGGCCAAATTTAAAAGGAAATACAAAAAAAAGACTAACATTAAGATCCTGACTCAGGCTAAAATTAAACTGAAAAAAAAGTAAAAGTATAAATGTTGATATGATTATAAAGGTTGGAATGTTTGAGCTAATTTTATGGAAAGAGGTTATATCAACTCTGCCTGAAAGTGTTTTGAAAGCGGACCTTATGTCTCACTGGGAATGCTTCCCCTATTCAATATTATAAGACTGAGACCTATTGATAAAGTCCCAATGAAAGCTATGATTAGAGGTATAAGAATTGATGGAATTAAGTGATTACACCTCTTTTTGCCTGATTGTATTATAAATTGTACCGTGGGTATTGACATTGTGTCTCACTGGGGAACATTTCTCCTACCTGATTGTAAGAGAGCATATCAATCTGCCCCTTAAACAACGTTAATTAAACATACTAAAGGGAAGTCAATAGGGTTGCCTGAGCTTACATCGTATGAGATAAAAACTAGAGGCTAATCTCAGGTGTATATATATATATATATATATATATATATATATCCTCCAATATACAAAGAACTCATACAACTCAACAAAAAACCCCACAAACAACCAAATTAAAACATGGGCAAAGGATCTGAATAGACATTTTACCAAAGAAAATATGACAATGGCCAATAGGCACATGAAAAGATGTGTGTCCATACACCGACCCTGTCAGGGCTCTGGAAGTTAGGTAATGTGTCCCAGTGGCACACATATCACAGGCTGCCAGTGTGGAAGAACTGAAGCTTTGCTTTGGGTACTAACAAAATAAATATGTTATAAAAAAACATTTACTTTTTAAATTTGCAAAGACCTTGCAAGGATTAGGATCTAAATAAAGAAACATCAACTGGGAAGAGAACATATACAATTCTGTACTGGCTGATTTAATTAGAACAAAATCAGTGAAATCAAAGTCAATAAGATCAATGTTAGAAGTTTGAGGAGCAAATTTTATACCCTTGAGAAAAGCCTAAATCTTTACACGAATGATTTCTTATAGGAAACATTCTAAACAAATGCAGTCTCCTACAATAAGCTTTACAGAAATTGAAGTTTGGAAGTGTCACAGAGGATGCCAACATAAACTTTTGAAAAGCAGAATATCACAGCAGATCTGCCTACAATCTACTCAGGAACTCAAATCTATGATAAGATAATTACGAGAGATGTAAATTTAAGTTAAATCTTTATCCTTCCTAACTAACGTCTCTATATTCTGTGGCTTGACGTGTAAATACACTTTGCTTTTCTTCCTTACAAAAAGAAAATGAAAGTAGCCTGATATTTTACATTAGTACACGTCCCAGAGTCAATAGCCTTTTCCCTTAAAGTTTCTCATTTAGTACCACTATAATTTATGGGTTAATTTTTTTAATTTAGGCTTTTAAAAAATTAAGGTTAAATTAAAGTAGTTGGGGCTTCTAATTTTCTATTTCTGTACTGGTCTCCTGTTAAAACCGCCCAGGGCAAATGACTCTCTCTTCCTCTTAGATAGTCAAGATGATCCTCCACCTCCTGCTTTCCAACTACTTCCTTCCTCATCCCGGACGGCCTATTCCTGGTTAATCTACTGGAGGATCAAATTCCCAAGACTAACTATTGATTCGTTTCACCCATGTAATTTAAGATCATTCCTCTTATTAGTCACCCTCAGGCATAACTAAGATTCAATGCCATTTCATAAAAATTAGTTCCTCAGACATGATTATCTTGCCTTATCTAAACAACCTCAGATCACATACCATTTCTCCATGCATTCTATGTCTTAAAACTTGCCTCCTCTTTTTTCCACGGTCTTTAAAAGTGTAAAGTCTATGGCACAACCATTCTCTCGCTGAGCAGTGGCAACCAGGACAAGGCAGGAAAAAATCACGGTCCTCTTTAAACTTAAAGGTCAGGGAACAAACCTCCCGATCATCTAAGTAAGCCGCAATTAAACCTATTATATGTGTGTAATACATGAAAATTTCAAAACATTTTCTAAACTTTTATTTTTGGCCTCTTTCACTTTTTAGAATAACAAGTGGATTACTATAACAAAATGCCGTGTATTTTTGTTAGAAATAATGCATGATGGAAATTAGGGGGAGGAGGCACTAAGCTTAAATAATCAGAATGCACAAGCCCCTTTGTTACAGGCTCTTAACATCAGCCCTGATATCAGTTCCCCCGCATTGAACCCAGCGTATATGGGGTTAAAACTAAAACCCACCACCCCCTTTCCTGCTTCTCTAGCTCCACTCACATGTACATACCTGTTTCTTTAAACTTGGACTCTTTGAGCTTTACAACTAAATGGGAGTTACAAATTGTTAAAAGCCCAGGTGCCTGGAGTTGGAGGTACACTAAGGTTTAGCTAATCATGTGTCCTTGAGTTTGCCAGGAAAGCGCTGTCTCAAGAGTGTCAAGGAGCGGAGGCTTCCCAGACCTCAACTCCTCGACTCCCTGCGCTCGAACCCGCCTCAAACAAGAAGACGAGATGAAGGACGCCCACCTGCCATCATCCTATCTCACCCACCCCCCCACCCCCCCGTGGCTGCAAGCAGCCTCTCAAGGCCAAAGGCAGGCTGCTGGGAAAGCACCGAGCTGTGCAAGCTACATGTTCCCCCTCCCCTCCCCAAAACCCCAAATAAAAATCCCTACCCGTTCCTCATCCAGGAGCTAGCAATTTTTGAGGCATGAGCCCTTGCTTTGCTCCCTGTGCCTGGCATAGTAAAAACCTTTCCTCTTCCACTCAAGACTCTGTTCTCGTTGTTTGGATTGGCATCGGGTTCAGAGACCGAACTTTCGGTTACACCTTCCTTCTCTGGAAGCAGTTGGGCTGATTAATCACTTAGTCATACCTGCTTGTGTGGGTGAAGCTGATCAGCTGAGCAGGTGCAGCTCCCTGGGGAGGACTGAGTAGTCTCCTCGGGAGCTCAAGCCGTCCTCACAGGAAGAGAAGGGCATAAAGGTCCTCATAGTAAAGAAAGGAAGCCATGTGAGGGACATGCAGTATAAGAGGGGAGAGGACCTTAGTGGTCATCTAGCCAGAAGACCAGTTTACCTCAGAGCCAAAAAGACTGACAGAGATGGAAGAGTGCAGAAGGAGATGGCCTGCTCTGTGGGAGACGCAGGATCAAACCAGGCCTGGAAGGGTGCAGGCTGAAGTCCACCTCTGATGCAGGAGACAATTCAGAAACTACCGATGTTTCATCTGTGCTAACACTTTTGAGTAGCGTTCAGCACTCACTTCATGTAGCAAATACTTCCTGAGCATCTCTCCGTGCCAGGGACAGTTCTCAGGCTTGTTATGTATCCAGCAGTGAAGACAGACAAAGACCCCTGCCTTTCTGGGCTCTGCATTCTAGTGGAGGGAGAGAGACTAGAATCAAGACACTTTATTCATTCATTTACTCATTCATTACATTAAAGGGGATAAAAGGTTTGAGAAAATAGAGCAAAGGAAGACAGTTTGGGAATGCAGATGTGAGTGAGAGGGAATCTGTAATGCAGTGGTTAGTATGGGCCTCAGGGAGGAGGGTTTTAAAGTGAGATCATTTTTATATGTATGTGTATTCTTCCTATTTTTGTCTCATTTTAATTGCTGAAATTTTCAAACTGCTTATTTTTTTAAAAAAAAAAGGAGATTAATGTTTTATGCCCTGTTTAGGGAGGGGAGCAGGAAGGAAGTAGCCAGAAAGTGATGTTAGCAGGGGAAACACTAGCTACAAATACTAGTCACCCAGCTGAGGTGGTGTTGAGTATCCAGCAGAAAGCAGCATTGTGCTCAACTACGGATATCTTCCAGGGGTTGAGTTATGTCCCAAGACTGAAGGATTTTCATGGCTATAACTGCCACTCTTCTAGTCAGGGAATTCTGTCACACTTTTTACCAAGTTAAATAGTACATCTTTAACTTGTCCTAAACTTACCCCAGGTTTCAAGAATGCTCATTGTTCTATTATACTAACACTGAACTTGGTGAGCCAATCTGTTTTAGACTCATATCACATTACCGATTTCATATGCCTCCTCAATCCTTCCCTTTCCCAGATTCCGGATATCTAATTACTCTTTACATTTCCTCGCTCTCCCCCACAGTGAACTTTCCCACACTCCATGAAATGACCTCTCGTCCTCCTGGTTTCCACTACTCCCCTCACCATCCCCCTCCCCAGTCAATGAGCTCCTTGTGAGCAGGGACCACCTGTAGGCACTGAAATTTAATGATTTTTGATCTCCACTTATACAGCAGTCAAGATTAATAACAGGAAGAGCTAAATTGTTTACAAGATGCTTTCCTATTTATTGACTTCTTTGGTCCTCAAAGCAACTCTGTGAGATAGGTAGGCCCGATAATGTGGTTAGCCCAAAGCAGAGAGGACTCTGAGGTGCAGAGAAATTCAATGAGTTGCTTCAAATTTATTAGTAAAGAAGCTGTTAAAAGTTAGGGCTTTAGTCGCAATTATTTGACTCAAAATCTTAAACCCATTTGGCTACTCCGTTGGTAATTTTAGTTGTCCATTTCCGAATGTGATTCTACATCACTGAAATGTAGTATCCTGAACGGTATATAGTACAGAGCTGGAATATTTCATTTTTTATTTCAGTATTCCTTTTTTCCTCCAATTTCTTATTGATGTTGTTGACAAAGATTTGCCCTGAGCTAACATCTCTCGCCAATCCTCCTCTATTCTGTATGCGAGCCACCATCACAACACAGCCACTGAGAGAAGACTGGTGTGGGTCCACGCCTGGGAACAAACCCAGGCTGCTGAAGCTAGGTACACCGAACTTAACAACTAGGACACTGGGGCTGGCCCTTCCCTCTATTTTATTGGGTTTTAGCTACTCTAGTATATTGAGGCAGAATCCTACTATAGAACAGTATGCAATCTCTCCTTTTTTTACTTTGTTCTGAGTAATTAGGCTACAAGAAAATTACAATATTTCTGTAAGGGCCTCTGCATTTTAGGGCTTAATGAAAACTTTCCTGTCCATTTACACAGACTTGCAAGTTCTTTCCGCAATTTAACCTCTCTGGCTTGGCAATTCAGTAGTGAAAAAAATGCTGTTACCTGCACATTTGATATCTCACTATGTATTTACTACATCAATAATTCATGACAAATGTTAAACAATATAAGTCTGCACTGATCACTGAGGAATAATACCGTTGGACTCCTCCATTCAGAGCCCATTTATCCTTGCCTCTTGTTTCTCCCTCTCATCCATTCCCATTTCTATACGAAACAGCCTTCTTGTTCATAGATAAAACTTTAAAGACGTCACTGGTATGATGCTTGGAGGTATAAAACTAACACGTCCACTCTCTCTAAAGCCTCCTTGCATTACCCTGAGTCCACATTAACCCCCGTCAACCAACTGGAGAGCCGAGCCTTCAGCACACACTCTCCAGGGTGGTATTCTCTCACACCCCTGTACCACTTGTGGGGACCTGGAATTGGCCACCCCAAGATATGTCTCTTTGGCATCTGGATTATTTGAGGCTGATTGCTTTTGATAAACTGGGACAGGGAAGGAGGCTCTGAGGAATGGAACTTGCCCTTTGTTAGGACACATTTACATTTGTAAGGTAAATCTCTATCTGTAAAAGTTGCCTCCCTCTCTGTACTAGGAAGAAGAAAGGAGATGACCTTCTCTCTAGAAACTCTTAATCAATATCAAAGGCAAGGACTTAAATCTGCATTTTATTGTGCTAGTCTGGTAACCTCCTGTAACTAACTTCCCTTCCCTTCCCAAAGTTGGCGTTTCTTTAAGGATTAAGCAACCTTCTTTGGGCTAGGAACTGATTGCTGCGCTCACCTGTGACCACCCAGCTCCAGACAATAGACTTGCCTCCTGCTACGCCCACCGAGATAGCAGACCCACTACCTGCTGTGTCCATCAAGTGCCGACAGGGCAATCTTGTGACTAATGTGGGAGGGACATTTCAATCACATGTGAAACACCCTGTTTGGGGGTATATAACCACTATGTGCCCCCCACTTCTTGGGTGCCCTTTCTTCCTTCGGGAAGAAAGGCCCCGGGCCATAGTTCCTCATAAAGCTTTGTTTAATTTTCTCTTGCTATTCTGTCTCATGTGAATTTAATTCGTTCTCCAGCCAGATGAACCCACATTTGGGGAGAGGAAATGTCTTCCTCCCCTACACACTGATCACCCAAGACCTCTTTCAGGCCATTCCTCCTCTAGCCACTGCTCCTTGGAAGCCCATGCCTCCTGGCTGTACAACCCTCTACTCTGCTGCATGCATGGTTCTCAGGTTTGCACTTCCTCATCCTGTGAACACTGGTTCCTGATTCACAGTCGTCCTCTTCGTCTCCAGGGGTGCTGTCATTCTAATATCTGTGAGGGTAAAGAGTAAGTGAGCAATGAGGAAGTACTGCTAAGTGGTGGAGTGAGTTAATTCTTTGTGTTTCCGTTCTTAAATCCCTAAAACCAATGCAAACTTGAAACCTAAAGGTGTTGTATTCTATTATTTATCATCTCACTTACGTAAAAGGAAGTGCGTATCAAATAACACCCACAGAAGCAGAGGAGCAGACCAGGTAAGACCATGGGCTTTGCAATCAGTAAGACCTGCACTCACACTCACTAGTTCTGAGACCCTGGGCAAGATTCTGATCCTCTCTAAACGTCCTTTTCCTTGCCTGTAAAATAGGGATAATAGTTCCTACTTCAGTACACAGTGCCTTGCTTAAGATGAATGTCAAAAAATATGAACTATTGTGATTTACACATGATTGTTATTACTGACATTTAAAAGTAACTAAATATTTCCTTTTAATGTCAGTTCTCATAAGCCTTCATGACAACTAGTGCTTCTCTGACTGTAGGTTTTAATTGCACAGAAAAAAGAACTTATATCTTCACTAAGGGGAAAAGGAAGTCTTGTGTAAGACTGCAGTGAAAGCTATTTATATTGTGAGGCTGAAATGTCACAATCTTGTGGTAAACAATATTTACTAATCAAAATTACTTTGGAAATAATGAAATGTGTTGTTTTAAGGCATGGACTCTTGTCTATAAGCATTTTAGACTTTCTGGCACAATGTGTAAGATGTATTACTTAGTATTTAGTATTATTTTCTAAGCCAATCTAAGTCTTCAAAGGTTCGATTTGCTTATGTCTTTGCTTTTAGATATCTTGCAAAGATTTCAGAAACTTGAGGCAAATGAAAGCTAATAATTTCTTTCAAAATTGAAACTTACATAATTATTTTCCTATTTGTTCTCCTCTACCAATTAGTGATAATACTGTAGGAGAGGAAGACTTTTCCTCTATCCAATGTGGGTTCGTCTGGCCAGAGAACGAACTAAATTCACATGAGACAGAATAGCAAGAGAAAATTAAACAAAGCTTTATGAGGAACCATGGCCTGGGGCCTCTCTTCCCGAAGGAAGAAAGGGCACCTAGGAAGTGGGGTACACAGAGTGGTTATATACTCCCAAACAGGGTGTTTCACATATGATTGAAATGTCCCTCCCACAATAGTCACAAGATTGCCCTGTGGGCACAGCGCTTGATGGACACAGCAGGGAGTGGTCTGCTATCTCAGTGGGCATAGCAGTAGGCAAGTCTATTGTCTGGAGCTGGGTGGTCACAGGTGAGTGCAGCAATCAGTTCCTAGCCTAAGGAAAGATGCTTAATCCTTAAGGGAATGCCAATGTTGGGAGGGGGAGGGAAGTCAGTTACAGGAGGTTACCAGACAAGCACAATAAACAAATGCAGACTTAAGTCCTTGCCTTCCCCCTTGATTAAGAGTTTCTAGAGAGACAAGGTCATCTCCTTTCTTCTTCCTGGTACAGAGAGGGAGATATCTGTACAGATGGAGTTCCTTTACAATGTAAATGTCTCTTACAAAAAGTAAGCAAGTTCTACTTTTCAGTTGCTTTCCTGCCTGCAAAGTAAGGAGACACAAATAATCATGCCAAAGAGACATATGTTGGGGTGGCCAATTCCAGACCCCTGCAATACAGATGCAAAATCTACAGACGTGATCATTCATTTACATCCCCAACAAGGCAGCTGTGTTCATTCTCAAAGACTGCAAACAAATCAGGACAATAGCAAGTACCTAGTACACATACCGGATTCACAATGTTTTCAACAACTAGAATAGAGAAAATGGAAACAGGATGTGACTATGATATTGCACTAGCTGGATCACTGATACCTAAGAAGTTAGGAAGTACTTCAGGAGCTGGAAACGCCTTTACTGTTGTCATTTTTTCTTGGATTATGTTGTTTCCAGTGATTTGGGGTGATGACTCTGTCAGTGCTGTGCACAGGCATGGTCTTTTCAAAGCATTCCTAGGTTTTTGTGCACTTACGCTGTGAACCCTTGAGAAGTAGCAAGCTTTTCTTTTTCTGGTGGAACCCAACCATTTGCCACTGGGGTGAGCCTCCAAGTCCTCTGGCTTCTCTTAGATGTGCGGCATCTCTAGGGATCCTGTGGAGACCTTCGCTTTACCTCGTCCCCTGCTTTCCGACTTTCTCTGAATTCTCGACCTCACCTGGCCTCCTGTGACTGCTTCTCCTCTCTGTCCTCCTCCACTTGGACTTGTTCCAATTCCTTACCCCTTCATTCCACCTATTCACAGCAGCCTAACCACAGCTGTTGTGCAGTAAATGTTTAGCTGTTTGCTAAAGGTTTCAGGTGAAAAGGGAAATAGTACTTCAACCCTAAGTGGCACACAACATAGAACTGAATATTAGAAATCACTGCATTAAAAAGAACTGTTCTTGAAAATAAAGATTTACTGGACAGAGCCACACTCATTCATTTACCTATTGTCTATGGCTGCTTTCACACAACAGCAGAGTTGAGTAGATGCAACTGTAGGGGTCTGGAAATGGCCACCCCAAGATATGTCTCTTTGGCATCAGGATTATTTGAGGCTGATTGCTTTTGATAAACTGGGACAGGGAAGGAGGCTCTGAGGAATGGAACTTGCCCTTTGTTAGGACACATTTACATTTGTAAGGTAAATCTCTATCTGTAAAAGTTGCCTCCCTCTCTGTACCAGGAAGAAGAAAGGAGATGACCTTCTCTCTAGAAACTCTTAATCAATGGCAAAGGCAAGGACTTAAATCTGCATTTGTTTATTGTGCTTGTCTGGTAACCTCCTGTAACTGACTTCCCTCCCCCTCCCAACGTTGGCATTCCCTTAAGGATTAAGCATCTTTCCTTAGGCTAGGAACTGATTGCTGCACTCACCTGTGACCACCCAGCTCCAGACAATAGACTTGCCTACTGCTATGCCCACTGAGATAGCAGACCACTCCCTGCTGTGTCCATCAAGCGCTGTGCCCACAGGGCAATCTTGTGACTATTGTGGGAGGGACATTTCAATCATATGTGAAATATCCTGTTTGGGGGTATATAACCACTCTGTGCCCCAGGCCATGGTTCCTCATAAAGCTTTGTTTAATTTTCTCTTGCTATTCTGTCTCATGTGAATTTAATTCGTTCTCAGGCCAGATGAACGCACATTTGGGAAGAGGAAATGTCTTCCTCCCCTACGCCACCGAGACTCAGAGACTGCATGGCGCACAAAACCAAAGTACTTACTATCTGGCCCTTCAGAGAAAAAGTCTACTGACCCCTGAACCCTGTCATAACATGAGGATCTTCTCACGGGTGGTCCCTCTTTAAGCCTGGCGGGCCACCCTTTTCCCAGGCCTCTCTCACATTAGACACTTGCCCCTTTTGTTCAGATCTTTAATGCGTTCTCAGGGTACCTCATTTCCACTCTTGGATTTCATGTAAATTCAAAGCTCCATTTTCCTTTATCCTACAGAGCAATTCACCTGTCCTTCCTTACTCTGGCTACATGAGGGAGTCCTAAAGCTTCCTGTTCAGGAGATCCTCAGGGCACTGTCAGAAACAAGAGCTCAAAAGCCCTGGAAAGACATTAGGCTGCTCCTGCAGAAAGCAGAATTAAAAACCCCACATTTTTTAGTAAATTTCCTTTTTTTCTGTCCTCTTTCCCATATCGATAACATTAATATGACCCCAGCAATTTTATATCTACACACATCAGAAATCCTAAATTCAACAGAGTACAGTGAAAGTGGCCACAGGAAAAGGTAAGGGGACAGGAGAGGCATTGTATAGTTAACCAACATACAGGCAATTCAGATTTTTCCAAGCAAACAAAAATACCTATAATGTCCTACTTTCTCCTAAAAAGAAATGAATTTGCAAAGCCCTATGTTGATTATCTGGCTTTTGCGCACTTTGCTTCTGTCAAACAGCTTGTTTTACATGACATTTATGGAAGCAAATGAAGTGTGTATTGCTTTTTAATAACTCAGAATTGCTAATTTACTTTTTGAAGGTTTAATGATCATCTAGCCTCATCCTTCTCAACTGGGCATTTGCATATGCCTGGGGATGTGTGGCTAGTTTACTAAGGGGATATAGAAGTCATGAGTGCAAATGGCATGGCTTCCTAGAAGAATATTTTGCCTAACGTTATTCCAATAGGTTGAAGGGAAAACTGCATTATTTTTATATTAACGCAAATACATATAAGGGAACAGAAGGCAAAAAATGTAGGAGATTTCAAGAGAAAATCAGAGAAGACTGTGCTTCCAGGGATGCTTTAAATTCTGCCTCCAATGCTCTTGGGGTGATACATTTGTTTCTTCTTTTTAAATTAAGAGTATGATAGTTAACAACCTTGTGAAATTTCAGTTGTACATTATTGTTAGTCATGTTGTAGGTACACCACTTCAGCCTTTGTGCCCTCCCTCCACCCCCCCTTTCCCCTGGTAACCACCAATCAGTTCTCTTTGTCTATGTGTTAAGTACCACCTATGAGTGGAGTCATACGGAGTTCGTCTTTCTCTGTCTGCCTTATTTCACTCAACATAATACCCTCAAGGTCCATCCATGTTGTGGTGAATGGGACGACTTTGTCCTTTTTTATGGCTGAGTAGTATTCCACTGTGTGTGTGTGTGTGTGTGTGTGTGTGTGTGTGTGTGTGTATATATACCATATCTTCTTTATCCAATCATCAGTTGCTGGGCACTTAGGTTGGTTCCATGTCTTGGCTATTGTGAATAATGCTGCGATGAACATAGGGGAGCATGGGACTTTGGGAATTGCTGATTTCAGGTTCTTAGGATAGATACCCAGTAGTGCAATGGCTGGGTCATAAGGTATTTCTATTTTTAACTTTTTGAGAAATCTCCATACTGTTTTCCATAGTGGCTGCAGCAGTTTGCATTCTCACCAACAGCGTATGAGGGTTCCTTTTTCTCCACAGCCTCTCCAACATTTGTCACTCTTGGTTTTGGATATTTTTGCCATTCTAACAGGTGTAAGGTGATACCTTAGTGTAGTTTTGATTTGCATTTCCCTGATGATTAGTGATGATGAGCATCTTTTCATGTGTCTATTGGCCATCTGTATATCTTCTTTGGAGAAATGTCTGTTCATGTCCCCTGCCCAGTTTTTGATCAGGTTGTTTGATTTTTTGTTGTTGAGCTGTGTGAGTTCTTTACATATTATGGAGATTAACCCTTTGTTGGGTAAATAACTTGTAAATATTTTTTCCCAATTAGTGGGTGTTTTTTTGTTTCAATCCTGTTTTTCCTTGCCTTGAAGAAGCTCTTTAGTCTGATGAAGTCCCATTTGTTTATTTTTTCTATTGTTTCCCTCATCTGAGGCGTTATGGTGTCCAAAAAGATTCTTTTGAAACTGATGTCAAAGAGTGTATTGCCTATATTCTCTTCTAGAAGACTTATTGTTTCAGGCCTAATCTTCAGGACTTTGATCCATTTTGAGTTTATTTTTGTGAATGGTGAAAAAGAATGGTCAATTTTCATTCTTTTACATGTGGCTGTCCAGTTTTCCCAGCACCATTTGTTGAAGAGACTTTTTTTCTCCATTGTAGGCCCTCAGCTCCTTTGTAGAAGATCAGCTGTCCATAAATGTGTGGTTTTAGTTCTGGACTTTCAATTCTGTTCCATTGATCTGTGTGCCTTTTTGTACCAGTACCATGCTGTTTTGATTACTGAAGCTTTGTAGTATGCTTTGAAGTCAGGGATTGTGATGCCTCTGGCTTTGTTCTTCTTTCTCAGGATTGCTTTAGCAATTCGGGGTCTTTTGTTGCCCCATATGAATTTTACGATTTGTTGTTCAATTTCTGTAAAGAATGTCTTTGGGATTCTGATTGGGATAGCATTGAAGCTGTAGATTGCTTTAGGTAGTATGGATATTTTAACTATGTTTATTCTTCCAGTCCATGTGCGTGGAATGTCTTTCCATCTCTTTATGTTGTCATCAATTTCTTTCAAGAAAGTCTTGTAGTTTTCGTTGTACAGATCTCTCACTTCCTTGGTTAATTTATCCCAAGGTATTTTATTCTTTTTGTTGCAATTGTGAATGGGATTGAGTACTTGAGTTCTTTTTCTGTTAGTTCATTGCTAGCGTATAGAAATGCTACTGATTTATGTATGTTGATTTTATACCCTGCAACTTTGCTGTAGCTGTTAATTGTTTCTAATAGTTTTCCTATGGTTTCTTTGGGGTTTTCTATATATAAGATCATGTCATCTGCAAACAGCAAGAGTTTTATTTCTTCGTTGCCTATTTGGATTCCTTTTATTTCTTTTTCCTGCCGAATTGCTCTGGCCAACACCTCCAGTACTATGTTGAATAAGAGTGGTGAAAGTGGGCACCCTTGTCTTGTTCCTGTTCTCAGAGGGACGGGTTTCAGTTTTTGTCCATTGAGTATGATGTTGGCATTTGTTTCTCTTTACTAGTGGGGTACCATGATGGAAGAGCTGTGCAAAACTGATTCACAGCCAGCCGTGCCGCCACCAAATATAAACAGACAAAACGACAGCAGGCTGTGAGAGCAATGCTTGTCTTTACAAAAGTTCATCTAAAAATATTCCATAAGAGTGTTTAAATATCACTGGATTTCACCTCATTCCTGCCAGGTTACCTGCCTAAAATACTTTGCCACATTTCTTCCAATCCTAGTTGCATTAACCCAGCTCAGAATTCACTCACCCAAGAAGCTCTCCCAAATAACTCCTGTTCAAATGGGTGTCTCTTTGGAACTCAAAGCACTTCCTATCTGTACTAGTTTTTAAATAAACTATTTTCCTTTAAGAGTAATATGTGCTCATTATTGAAAACAGAAAATACAGAAAAATATAAAGAATATTATAATTACCTGTAATAGCCTCCACCCAGTGCTTAGTATTCTTAAGCTTTGTGTATCACTTTACACTTGCAGGGTTGTACCTTCAGATTATAGGGTCTGGATGATATTAAATCCTGTTTATATTTCAACAAATGACAACCATCTCCTCTATCATTAAAAACTATATCTAAACGCATCCCATAATATTCATTTCATGTGTTGTTTTTTGCCTATTAACGTCATTGCATTCATTCACTGGCTCATTCATTCATTCTTCAAACACTGATTAGTCACTTATAATGTACTAAACATTGTGCTTCTGTGTTTTCTTTCCCATGCTAAATTAACTTATGAGTAATGACCCCTTAAAAATTTTTTTTTTAAAGGCATCAGAAAGAAGGTAACATTTGTGGGTTTTTTTTTTTTTTGCTGGGAAAGATTCACCCTGAGTTAACATCTATTGCCAAGCTTCCCCCCTTTTCTCCCTCTCCAAATCCCCAGTACATAGTTGTATATTCTAGTTCTTCTTACAACTTCTAGTTGTAAGTCCTTCTAGTTCTTCTACATGAGCCATGGCCATAGTACACCTACTGACAGATGAGTGGTGTGGTACTGCGACCTGGAACTGAACCTGGGCCACTAAAGAGGTGATAGCATGTAACTTTAACCACTAGGCCATCAGGGCTGGCTCCCCCTTCATAATTTTGCCAAATTTCTGAGTACAGACTTCATCAAATAAGAAGTATACAGTAAATATTTGATAATAAATTCTTTTTTCTTAAGACTGGCACCTAAGCTAACTAACATCTGTTGCCAATCTTTTTTTTTCCTTCTTCTTCTTCTCCCCAGTGCACACCCCACATAGTTGTGTATCCTGGTTGTGAGTGCCTCTGGTTGCGCTATGTGGGACGCCGCCTCAGCATGGCCTGACAAGTGGTGCCATGTCGGTGCCCAGGATCCAAACCAGTGAAACCCTGGGCCACGGAAGCAGAGCACATAAACTTAACCACTTGGCCACAGGGCCAGCCCCTTTGATAATGAATTTATCAAAATTTTATGTATCCTCAACTTTTTGGAAACATTGAGATGCATCTCAAATCTTGTACATATTCTGTTGACCACCTTTTAACAAAAGGAGAAAGTTCTTAATGAATTTGTCTCAAATTTCTCTTCTAAGATTGGAATTTTGACCTTGGTAGACAAGGAATGACTTAGAATCTGTACCAAGCTTAAGACCTGTGTGCCCAGGCCAAGTACAGGGGCAGAGAGGGTGATACAAGTAAAGAGGCAGACCCCAGAAAGACAGTCGTGTGCTGAAGGACATGGCAAGGTTCAAATATGATGCAGGTAACAGATGATGTTGGGAAGTCCTGTGAGGTACAGAGTACAATGATGAGGATCACGTAGCAGTAACTACTGGGGGTGCCAGGTGAGCTGATGGCCTCATCAGGGTCTGTCCATTGGTGGAAGGACAGAGTCCCTGGCCTTAAGGAAGAAGGGAGGCTTCAGCATGGCCGAGGAAGTACTGGGATATCTTGGACTGTACAATCCTTCTTTCCGTCCTGACGGTGCTTAGGAGAGGAGGACATGCTCTCTGAAGCTGACCCTCCTCCAAACCACCAGCTCCTGTTTCCCTTCCCTGTCGCAACCACAGTTCAGAAAAGAGACTCAAGGAAATATTTTGTGTGTTACGAGGGACTTGTAGGTTTTCTGGAAGGAGGCTCTTTCACTTACTTCCTCAACTCAGAAAACACTTTTCCCTTGGCAAAAGAAGCAATGAGGAAAGGTCAAGTTACTCATTAATCTTTCTCATCAACGTTCCAATTTATGCCATACTTTCTCCGGCCCAACAAAGCAACCAGAATAGAGAGCAATAAACACTTCTTTTGAACTTGTAATTTATGTGTAATGCTAGCATGATTATCAGCATACAAATTCTGGGTATTTTAGTTGTCAATCGTGCTGTCTAAATTAAAATATCCTCTTATTTCAGTGTCCTTCCTTGACAGTGTACTACAAAGCTGGAGAACACCTCAAATTAAAATGTTGGTTGGAAAGAAGCTGATTCATTTCAACAAAAAAGATCTGAGATTCATAAAATCTTTGAAGTGACTTCACACAGATGCAAATAGGTGCACATGAAGATGCTGAAGTGCTCCCAGCATCTGGTGAAGCTCCCTCCTCCTAGTTTGGATTATTGTCACTCCTTCGCCCTCTTTCCTTGTGCTGAAAGTGTACACTATCTAGTCAGGGGAAAAGACTGCACTTAGGATACATAAATAGTCTCCACTACTTCAAGGAAGAAGGTGTTGCCTAGGATTTCTGTTTACAAGCTTGGGATTTTTTTCCCCTTATTTTAAAATATTTATAATATGGGATGTGCTCATTAAGGAGAATTTGGAAAATGCAAGAGGAAGATATGAAAAACAAATAAGTCGGATATAATTAGACTACCTAATGGTAACCACTGTTAATATTTTAATTCACTTTCTGCTAATCCTTCTTCATATATGTATCTTTATACACAGACATGTCTTTCTTTCTTAAATAGCTTCCTTTTCTTTTAGAGGGCAGAACCCACTCCTTTTAGACATTTTGAGTAAAATATATGCTATACCAGTTTTCAGTTTCTATAGGAGAAAAGTAATTTCTGTTTATTAAAAAGGCATTAATGATTATAGGGGAGAGTGGTCAAGAGAAATATCTGGAAAAAAATTAAGCTTTGGATATTTCCTAAGCTCTATTTCAAAAGCACTTTGTACTATGCTCTGTATGAAAAAAATACTAAAATTTAAATGAAAGAATAATTTTATAATAAAAGTAACTAGCTTACTTTTGTATGGATTCAGAATACACCAACTTAACTAAGAAAGCATGACTTTTAAGAATTTATAAAATTAATAAACATACATTGACACTTTGTAAATAAAGGGCCCTACAGTCTTTAATGGGTCCACATCTTTATAGATCAAAAATTTATTGGGTATAGTATTATGAGCCACGCTAATGATGGCTGGAAAATACCAGAATCTTTCTGGATATTTAACAACAGCTTTGTCTATGACTACTGCTAACTTCTGTGTAATCCTGGATTTTAATAGTTGCTTTTAGAGTGTATTCTGCCATCTTTACCTTGATAAAGAGTGAGCTGGATATCAACTTGACTTTCAATTTAAAATCATGCAAGATAGGAAAAGAACAGCATAAGCAAAGTCAACTGACAAAGTGGGAGAAGAAAATTCAACTTACATAACAGAGGAGAATTGGCTTATTTAGAGAGTTAAACATTTAAAGACCAACCTTCTTCCCACCGCCCCCAAAATGAGCTAAGGACATAGACTCAGGTCACCAAAAAAAGAATGACAAGAAGCCCACAAATATATGAAAAGATGCTCAATGGCTTTGCTTAGTTGAAACTTTAGCAAATGTCTTATTATTCCTTGGAGTTCTAAAGAAGTAACTGTGAAAGATGAGATCAGGGAAGCCATAGGAAAATAGAGCCAGAGCAGCCATTTCAAATGAGTTGCTTTGCATATCTGTTTTCTTTATCTTCCGAACTGGACCAAACTGTCAACATTCCAAGAAGTCAGTAAAGACAAGAATATCTTGTTTATGAGGACTGATGAAGTTGAACTTTGCTGATGACCAAAGAGCTAACCAATCAGTGAAGTACAAATCTAGCCTTTTGCCTGATGACTGAATCTCAAGCCTATCGATGAAGTACAAACCAGGCCTTATCCATATAGGATCAATGAACTCTTCTTTAATACAGCTTACCACATCTGTCTTTCTTTTTCCATAAAAACCCTTAGCCTGTCTCCAGTATTTGGAACACTTATTTGGGTTTCTACCTGAAACTGTGCTCCCCAAATTGTGATTATTTAATCCCTAAATGCCTGGGAATTGGCCCTTCTTAGAATTAAATTTCACCATCACAAGAAAAAATTGGGGGTCTTTTTTTCCAGAATTGAGTAGGTCACTGATCAATATGATTAACAAATATCTGATGCCTGTGACTTTTTAATTATAATAAGTCCATGAGGTTTTTTTTTCTATTACACCAGTTATCCATGGGAAATACTGTTTATGCTCACTATCTGTAAAATACCATCTTGCCTAACTTAACTTTCAGTCTTAGCAATTCTCTTAACTTCCAGCCTTAACATTTTTCATCCGAAAAGCAAGGGCTGGACTAATTGGTCTCCAAAGCTATTCCTAGTGCCAACCTTCTAACTTTGTTTTGTTTTGTTTTCCTTTTTGTACACTTAAGGGGGAGATGTAAGTTAGTTTAAGTCTGACATTTAAATGAAACTTTGTGTCTTCACCATCATAACGAGAAAGAAATAAAAGATTTTATCTTTGTAAATCTACTTATGGAAAATGGTTTGTAGTATATTTACTTTTTAAAGCCTTCAAAAGCTACAAGAAAATAAAATGTGTTCCTTCTGAGAAATGCCCTCCTTTCTGCACTTGATTGGTTTCAGAATCCTTGCTCGGGGTGTGGCATACCACACTAATGCTCTTTAACAGCTAAATACGAAGGTCAGTAGGCTGGCAGGTGCTTGCCAGGTGCAAACAGAGATGGCACAGCTCCCAGGGCCAACATCAAAAAAGGGGCTTAACTATCCTCTGTTTAGCCTTTCTCTTTCAGGTTTTCGCAAATACCTAATGTGTCATTCACCATGATGGCAGAAAGCCTTTTCTGAGAACCTTCACAGGCCCATTCATGCTGCTATCCCCACCTCTGACGGCATCAATATCCATTCCCACCAGATTACTTAACTGGTACTTGACCAGAAAATTCCAGACTGGTAGTTTAAGATGACATTTCTGGGAGAGGGTGAAATTGCAATGAGATCAGGCATTAAATCTAGGTTTGGTATCATGGGCTTTTGGCATGAGTGATGTCATTTTGGGCCTGTGGTTTTAACAACAGGTATTTAATATGCACCTACTACAGGCATAGCACAGTCTCCACATTCGAGATACAGCAAGAACACTCTATCTCTGCCTCATGGAGCTTGTCTAGAAACATAAGGAACAAGGCTCAGGACCTTTCAAATGGAGCCTCATTGGGTCAAATCAAAATAAGTTAAAGAGATTGATGCAAAAGTCTTCAATTATATTAAGAACGGCTTGATGAACCCCAGATAGAAAAATTTCACAGACTGAAAGTTCCATCCCACAACTAGAAGGACCTGCAATTAAGATATACAGCTATGTATGGGGGGGTTTGGGGAGATAAAGCAGAAAAAAAAAAAAAAGAGAAGATTGGCAACACTTGTTAGCTCAGGTGTCGATCTTTGAAAAAAAAAAAAGAAAGTTCCAGTAAAACTCTAATCCTCAAATCTAATTTAGCACCTGTAACTAGGAAATCAAACACTAGCCATATTTTTCCCCTATTTTTTAAAATTTTCTCATGAGAAAAAAAAGCTTCAAGTCTAGAAATAGATGATAAAATTTTTTTCTCTTTATTGGGATATAATTAACACAGCATTGTGTATCGATGGTAGCAGAGAACATAATTAGATTCTCTGTTCTCACAAATAAGTGCCAACATGGAGCCTCAGAACTTTTGTTATATCACTCTTTTACAACTGTAAGAATCAACAGGAATGAGAATCCCCTCTCACTGAGTCTCCTTAATTATGCCTCTTTCAATTAAGTGTCATCATGCAGTGTCTGGCTTTTATAATCCAAGATACTAAGGTGTCTACTTTATATCTCACATCCACAGTTTGTGTCTATGTGCTCTACCAAGAATTCAAACACTGCGTTGGTCTGGGAAGAAGAGGAAATTCCATGGTTTTTTGAACCCAGAAAGTCTTTAGTACATCTCAGATATAGAACTGTTTAAATATACATAACATTTTATAATTCCAGAAGAGGCTTTTGAGGTTTATACGGAGAGCTTGCATTTCCTCACCATCTTCTCATACCTTAACCCTGTGCCATACAGGCTCTATCCCCACCATTCTATGAACTAAACATCAACAAAATAGTTGATAAATAGGTTAGATTTTTAAATTTTTTTTATTTAGCTGATTCCAAACGTAACATAGTGTCAAAATAGAAAACTGAAGAGCACAAAGAAAATGAAATACCCATGATCCTATCAACTATGGTTAATTTTGGTATATTCACAATTAATCTTTTTGTATCAATGTACTACTTTTAATAAAAGGAATGTCAAAAGGCACTCTGATTTGGAGTCTGCCTTTCCCTCTTACGAATATATCATAGTTTCTCACACTGATATATTTTTACACTGCTGGCTGCAGACAATTTGATCCCATAAAGCCACCTATCAAAAATTCCTTCTATGTTTGCTAGACACTTAAGAGTTTACATTTTTTCCTAAATTATACGTCTTTGCTCATAGCTGTGATCATTTCTTTGGGATAAACTCTAAACGGAATCGGTGGTTTAAAAGTCATGTCCCTTTTAAAAGTATTAACATATGGAAAAGTTGTGTTAAAAATTAAAAGTTTGAGGGTGCTGGGCTCCCAATATGTTTACTCACATTGGTTGACGTTTTCATTCTGTCAACTAACAGGAAGAAAATGTCAGCTTCTCTTGTCTGCTGTTTTAATACCAGTTATGCTACCTTTTTTTTTTCCCCCTACTTTTGTGGTCATACAGGCTTACTCACAACTCTACAAATAAATCTTGCTCATTCTTAATTTTCCAGCACTGAGAGATTGTTTCCCAGAAACTTCTCCCTGTTATCAAGTCCTACCCATCTCAGTAATAATAGCATTCATTGCTGCCAGGAATTTGGACATCATACACCCTTGTCCTTACCTTTTTCATGCACGTATATTTCCTCTTCAAAAAACACTGAGTTGCTCAAAGGCAAGGGCCCCACAGAACTGAGGCCCAGCGTCTAAGGGCCCCGTGTCCCTTAATAATTGACCTTCCCAGGCGTGCTCTCAAGGCAGTGGGGGAGAGTAATTCACGATAGGGGTTGCGACTGCAGAGGCCGAGTCTTCATGGTTTTGAACTCTAGCAGGCCTGCACGGGATGCAGTAGCAGAGGCTCAACCAAGGCTCTCAGGTATTGTCCCTAATTGTGCCTGACTGATGCTGAATACTGAGGGCCCAGGTAGTCCTGAAGCCCGGAGCGCCCCAGGACAACTGAAGCCCGGAGGCGGCTGGTCCCACGGTGACCCGCTGCCTGGGCTCCCGGTTTCTATTTTCAGGTCGAGGCGCTTTATTCTTCGACCCAGCGATCCGGAAAAGGAACACTAATGATCCGCCAGCTCTTGTTTCCTTTCCGCCCTTCCTGCGTGGGGTGTTAACCGTGTACGAATGCGGTGGTGACCCAGCGGTTTCCCGCAAGCCTCCTCGGGGCTCCCGGGCAGGTCTGCAGAGGGTGCGGCCAGAGAGCGGTCAGGCTCACGTGAGAGGAGCCGGAGCCGCCCGCCAACTCGGATCCTTTAGGTCACAGCCAGGTTCCGCGGCGTCCTCTCCAGGCCTAACGCGCATTCCCCGCTCCGAGGCCCCGCCCTGCAGCCCCCGCCCCCCTCATTGGCCCCGCCCGGCCTCGGTACAGCGGCTCACTTCCGACTCCGGCGAGATACAGGCCACGCCCAAGGGCCGTACCGCACAAGACCCTTTGGTAGTCTGGGGATTGTTGCGTCCGGTGACCAAGTTGAGAAAGTGCCGCTCACCCGGCTCTCGGGAATCCGGGGGATCTCCCCGAAAATGACGGCGTCTTGCGCGCGGCGCTGGGCACCTCTCTGTCGCCCCAAGAGCCACTTCTCTTCTTGGTGCTCCGTTGGGATCCTTTTAGGGGCCCTAGTGCTCCCGCTACCCGTATCCCCGTCCGGTAGGAGCCTGGAGAGGGCGTGCGCTCCAGCGCGAACGGGAGCGGGTCGGGGGCAGGCCGACCGGAGCCGAGGGCGGGGGAACTTCGCTCGGTGGGTCGGGCAGGTGGCGCGGGGCTGAGTCGACCCGGGTCGTGCGGAGTGGGTAGTGCGTGGCCAGCCTTCCCCCCGGGTGGCGCTGTGCAGGGATCCCGGCGGTGAGGACCACGAAGCGCAGGAGGTGAAGGCTTGGTGGTCGGCACCGAGCGGTGCGGCGGGGTGGGTGAGCCGGTGTTGACCGGGCCAGGCTGTGTCCCTAGCGAAAGCTTGCAGGCTGTTACCGGCACTGAGCCAAGTCGGGACGGGAGCGCGGACTCGGTGCTTGCGGTGAGGGCTTGCTCTTGAGTGCCCAGGTGCGTGGGGGAGTTGCTGGGACTCGTGCTGTGCCGGTGGGGAGGGTTTGCCCTGCTTCCCTGGGCCGGATGGTGCCGTGTTGAGAGGGGTATTTGTGCCCCGCGTGGCTGGGCTGGGGAAGCCGCGGGCGGTGTTGTCGGGTGTGTGTTCCACGGAAGTGGGCAGCCCAGCGGTGCGTGTGGAGCGAGGAGGCCCGCTGCTCGCTTCGTCAGGGGGCTGGGAAGCGCGTGGTGGGCCTGTAGTGCTGGGGTGAGAGCAGGCTCTGGGTGCCTGCGGTTCCGAGGGTTTGGGAGGGGCGCGCCACGCTTTTGTACCTGACGTTCTCAGGCTCCTTCTTGCCCAAGATCATATTCGTATCGGTTGGCAGCCTATTGCTTCTTATTCTTTTTTTTTTTTTTTGTCATGTAATTATCTTCCTGTTCCCATGTAGCACAGACAGTATCCAGTTCCGTTACCGAATGGCTTTTTGGCATTGTTTCCTTCTTTTCATTGGGTCGGATCATATTTGAGGGGACATCCGAAGTCACCTAAAACACATTGGTAGCCAAACTTAGTGAGAAACGGTTATCCTAAGAAATGAACGATAAATAATGTGAATCTGGCTTTCCTCTACAGCTCAAAAACTATGGCTTAAGGCCCATCTGCTACGTTTGTTTCATGTTTCATTGACTGGAAATAAGTACTTTAAAAATATATGTGGTAAAAAAGTCAAGTTATATAAAACATGCACAAAGGACAAACATTTTAAATACTTTGGTATATTTCCTCTGTCTTCATATACACGTGTGTTCCTTTGCCCAAGTTATTTTCAGGATCCTGTAGCATATACCGTTTGTATGCTGCATTCTTTCCTTAGCAACGTTCATTCCACAAAGATTTGCCTTCCCTGTGCCAGGTCCTGTGCTGGTCCTGAGGGTACCCTGCTCAGCAATAACAAACCATTCCTGTTTTCATGATCTTTCTTTGTCTGTTTGCACACACACCCGAATATAAGCAGAGACTGTATTTGCTGACTGTTAGATCCCCAGTGCCAAGCACACACTAGATAGTCGAGAAATATTTGCTAAAATTTATTGAGAGACAGTGAAAAAACATAATACTAATGAATACATTATAACCCAAGAGAAGCGCTCTGGAGGAAAGGAGCCTGAGACTCTGACAGCATTTAGCAAATGAGTGGAGGCGGGGAAGACCTTTCTGCTCATCAGACAGGCCAACTCTGCCACTTGGGGCTTCTGCACTTGCTATTCCCAAAGCCTTGGAAAATGGTCCTCCTGCCTCTTGCATACTGGTCTCCTTCTTATTCTTCAAACTCAGCTGAGATGTCACCCTCCACCCGCCACCCCAGAACTTCTTCGCCCACCCTGTCTCAGGTAGACAGACACACACTCTCCATCTCAAATCCCCCTTGACCTGTAGTCACTCTTCCCATACTCTCTTCTCTTTTCTCCCCGCTAGAATGCAGAGATCTTGTCTCTCTTGTCACACTTGTTCCAAATGCCCGTTGTGGTTTTTTTGGCCTCGATATCAATACTCTTGTATTACTATTAAATTCCAGAAAATTAAACATACTATTCAGCTGGAGCTTAGAGCTCAGGAAAAAAATGCCTCGGGAGGAAGGTTCTTTAAAGCACCATTCTTATGATAGCGTTTCTGTGGTGCCTAAAACGCTAAGGCAGGACAGCTGAGGGTCCGGGAGGCTGTGTCTTCCTGTTTGTAGACTCTCCAGGGTCACAGGATTGCAGTCTTCCTTGTTACAGATCATTAACAAGTTCATTTCTGTTGGGGGGGGGGGGGGCGGGGGCGGGGAACAGTGGTAGTAAAAAGAAAACAAAAGGAACTTTTAAAGAAAGAATACTGCTTAGAATAGGCTTAAAGGTAGAATATAAAGGACACTTAGAAAGCTATTTAAAATAGAGGAAAATAGATCACTAAAATGAATAGGATGTCTCTGGAAGGTAACAAAACTAGAAATGAAGAGGAGGAAAAGCAAGGTTAAGGTTAAGGTGGAAAGGTAAAATCAGGAAAGGTATGAAACTTAGAGAAAGTAAAAATGAGAACTTACTATGCTGGGAACGGAAAAATGTGAATAAAATAAACATTTCACTTTTGAAGCAGCTCCTGAGGAGAAGGTTTTGTGAGCAGACACTGTTGTGCCTGGGGGGTTTGTCATCTCAGAGGTGGTTGCCAAATGGTACGAGGTCCCAGAAGGGAACATTTGTTGAATTTTGGGACCAGTCTCATTCCTCCAGAAGGAGTCTGCTTTTTCCGGACAAAACCCACAATGTCCTTTAATGGGTGGTCTCTTCTGCCTATTTTAGGTCTTTTCTTTCTTTCTAGAAGAAAAGCCAATATCACTAAGTGCTTACACCCTAGTTACTTAGTGGCCTTATTCTGCATATTGCAATGCAAAGACAGCAGTCCTTGTCTGGTCAGTTGCTAGGTTACCAGAATCCTGGGAGATAGGCAACAAAAGAAATTATGTGGCCAGCTCTCTCTCCAGTGCATAAAGCTTTAAGATGGTTATCTTCTTGTCTAGAAGACAGGCGTTGAGCAGGAGTTGCTGCTGAGCAGGCAGGAAGGGTCTTCCCAGCAGAGGGAGAAGTGTGAACAATGGCTCAGAGATGTGACCTGGCTCGGGGATTCATGGACTGCCAAGCTACCCAGTGAGGCAGCAGTAGGGCAAAGGAGGCGAGAGCAAGGAGAGGACTAGATCATAGAGTGAAAAATTGTGAAAAGCAACAGGGTAGTCAGGAATGAATAGTCACCATCATAAAATTCAGACTCTATGTTGTTACCTGTCCTTTTAGGGCACCTTGAGCCGTTCTGTTTGACTTGGCACAACGCAGATCTACATTAGGGTTGCTCTAATTTCCCCAGGCTCAGTAGAAGACTGTTTCTTGGGGACTAACTTGCAGACACAGTGTGTTGGTGTAAGCACGCGAGGGTTCCAGATGAGAGACCGTGATGGGAAGCGGTGGTCGTAGTGGAACCAGGCTGCCTGGCTTCACTCCTGGGTCTTTCTGCCTACTGGGAATGTTTTTTGGGCAAAGTACTTCACCTTACTATGCCTCAGTTTGCTCATCTTAAGGAGGGGCAAATAGTACCTGTGGAACTATTATGGAAAAGTAATCTCAACTCATAGGATGATCATGAAGATTAAGTTAGTTTAAAAGCACTTAAAATAATGTTTGGCACAAGTAGTGCTTACATTTGCTGTTTCCAAAATTATTGCTATCATCACTGTTGTCAGAACGAACTACTGGAATCTTCCATTACCATATTTTAGGAAAAACTATAACCCACAATATTTAGAGTTGACCTTTGATAATGTTAAAATGCCATTTCATATAATAAAGTATGGGTTCATAAAAAATAATAAAGCACAAATATTTTGACATGAAAGAAATTTAAAACTGTGATAAAGGGATTTGTCTATCACTAAACCAATGAAATAAAATTGAAGATAGGTGTGAATAGAGCAAAGAAAAAAATTATGATTTGCAGATACCTCTGGAAGAGGTTGGCTGAACAGTAAAGATTTGAATTTGGATGTAAGAGTGTGTAGAAGTGATTGATGGCAGTGCTCATTCAGCTCTCGTGCTGGGTCCTAGAAGAGTCCTGATGAATGAGACGTGGTCCTCATGGTGACAGTCTTGGAAGGAGTATAAACACTAAAGAATCGGCATATGAAAAGTGCTATGGAAGAAGCAAATTGGGGCAGCAGGAGGACACTTAACCCGGTTTTCTGATTGAGAGATGTCAAGAGCTTCAAGGAAGAAGTGGCATCTAAGATGAAACTGAAGGATCAGTGGGTGGGAGGAGTGGCAGGGTCTCTGGTCAAAATGATGCATGGAACCTACAGTGCTAATGTAATTTAACAGTTTAATGGGCACTGCATAGAATTGAATATGGCTTGAGAATAGTGTGCAAGAGTGAACAGCGTCCTGATAGTGACAGATTTTAAAAGTCTGTTAGCCATGTGAAGGGGCTTAGACATTATCTTGAGAGCATTGGGGAGCCATTGACAGGCATCTGACGTGGAAGAGCACTGGTCACTCTGTCATATCAATATTCTTCTAGTTGCACTGTGAGGAATTGCTAAAGTAGAAAAGACATTATTCTAAGGAGAACTCGTCTCCTCCCAAAAATACCCAGAAGTAAAAACTTTATCTAAAAGCATAGCAATATAGTAGCTTTACTGTAGTAGGGATCTGTTGGATGAAGAGCTCGAACAGCTACCTCAGGGATCTTCTGGGGGACTGCATGATCCATTGATCAGCAAAGGAAGAGCAAATTATATAAAATAATGTCCAAGAAAGCAAAGTTTTTTTCATGTAAGGCTACTGAAAGTAGTTCATTTTGATATTTAAGTGGCATCTATTCACTTACAAAATGCTCAGTTCACTGTTATGAAAACTATGAAATGATGTCTTTTATTTTGAAGTAGTTCAGTCCGTCTTTATTTTGATCTGTGGAATCCACGATGCTTATTTAATCACCGCCTCTTACTGTAGCATTTCTTGAGCACCCGCTGGGTAGAGAGTGTAGCAGAAAAAGAAGGCATGTGATCCCTGACCTCCAGGAACTCGCCTTCCGAGAGGAGACTGAGCGTGCAGTGACAAGTGATCATGAGTTTGTGCTTCAACCTGTGAGGGTTGTCTCAGTAGAGTGGTATATTCTATAGAGACTTCTTCAAGGAGAGGTGAGTTTTGGAATGAATTTAGAAAAAAGTGGGGAAGGATGCATACCTATAAATATATTTTTAAAACTGAAAACAATGGGGGCTGGCCTGGTGGTGCAGCGGTTAAGTGCACATGTTCCGCTTTGGTGGTCCGGAGTTCGACGGTTTGGATCCCAGATGTGGACTTGGCACCACTTGGCAGGCTATGCTGTGGTAGGCATCCCACATAGAAAGTAGAGGAAGATGGGCACGGATATTAGCTCAGGGCCAGTCTTCCTCAGCAAAAAGAGGAGGATTGGCTGCAGATGTTAGTGCAGGGCTAATCTTCCTAAAAAGAACAAAAAACGAAAAACAACACACCTATGTACCAGGGATCTTTGGGAGAAAAAGGAAAAATAAAATCTTTAAAAAAAAATCAAAACCCAAAACATTGATATTGTCTCTTCAATTTACTGTTGATTGAAAGTTCACCTCATTCCCCAACAAACCAAAAGCTAACAGGATGTTATTTAAAATGAGCAAGACACATTGTCCACAGCTACCACCAGCTGGGGAAAAGCATGGACAGTCATTTAACATCTTGCCAAGAAACTTTCCTTTATTCTGTACTACTTACCTGCTGCCAGGCCACAGGCCCTGTCTGACGAACGAGGTAAAATGCTTTATTTTCATGTGCTTACTCTCTTTTTTCTAGATGCCTGTGGTGATCCACCAAGATACCAATCCATGAAGCTGAAGGGTGTTGCTCAACCCCCTTATAGCCCTGGGGCCACAATAGAATACGAGTGTCGTCTAGGGTACAAGCTCAAGAGACCTCCTCTTCCCACCTCTGCCATCTGTCAGGCTAATAACACATGGACACCTCTCCAGGAGGCTTGTACAAGTAAGTCAACAAAACATTTTTGGTTTTTTTTTAATTGCTCTGGAGATATTCACACATTGTACGGCACATGTTCCACTACTGAGATGATGGTTGTCTCATGTGAATGTAGGTTTTAGATAGCAAGGTATTTTTTAGGGCTTTGAAAATCTCTAGGGAATCTTTTTGTTGGCAGCTGGTTGCCTAGGTAAATGTGAGTCTTTTTTTTTTTTCTTTTTTGTTTTAATTTTTTTTTTTTTACGATTTTATTTTTTTTGTTTTTCTCCCCAAAGCTCCCTGGTACATAGTTGTATATTCTTAGTTGTGGGTCCTTCTAGTTGTGGCATGTGGGACACTGCCTCAGCATGATTTGATGAGCAGTGCCATGTCCGCGCCCAGGATTCGAACTGACGAAACACTGGGCCGCCTGCAGCAGAGCACGTGAACTTAACCACTCGGCCACGGGGCCAGCTCCAATGTGAGTCTTAAGTTTGGCTTTACCATAGTTAAAGAAAGTAAATAATATTCCCAAAAAGTCCAAAGAACAATGTAGAGTTTTGATTTCGATGCACATCTGTTTTGAAATTCGTATAAAACAATAAATTTTAAAATTGTCTTTTAGGAAAATTATGTCCACATCCAGTAGAGCCGGTAAATGGCGCAGTGCAACATGTAAATGAGACTTTGGAGTTTGGTTCACAGGTTCACTATGTTTGTAATGAGGGGTAAGTTACTCCTTAGAGGAAATAAGGTAAAACTTATGAATTCCATTTTTGTCCTCTCTTCTTAAGCGTGCCCATAAAGTTGATTCCATTTTGCTTTGTATGTGACAAGTTGCACCTGTGGCCAAACAACTCTTGGGCTTTAATGGAGGCTGCAAAGATGTGTAATTAATAGGAAGAAATTTAAATTGAAGGAAAGCAAAATTGAATACTTCTATTACACTAAGAAGCCTATCCCAACAGAGTGCACCCTATTTAAAACAGCCAGCTCTCAGAGTTGAAGTAGGGCTTCTGGAAATGGGAGGTAGAATTGCCATCCAAAGAGACTCTTACACTGACTGAGGTAACGCTGGAAGGGGCCAGCAGACCAACATTGACCTGGTCAGCCTGGACCATCATGTTGATCAAGGTGTCTTAGTTGGAAAACCTTATCTTTGAGACTGCTGCGGAGGAATGAAGCATCTCAAACAGAGGTCCTGAGCACTTCATAATAGCCTTTGTTCTATGGGGCTCTTTTAATAGTATGTATTGGGAATACTGGGCATCTATGAAACATGTGCATTTACAGGGTAAATGTAATACACTGTAGAAATGCAACTGATTTTTTAATACCAACTTTGTATCACACTACTTTGCTGAATTGATTTATTCTAATATTTTTGTGTTAGTGGGTGCATGTAATCTTTAGAGTTTTCTACATCTGAGAACCTATCATCTGCAAACAATGATAATTTTACTGCTTCCTTTCCCATTTGGTTGCCTTTTATTTATTTTTTCTTTCCAGACAGCTTTGTCTAGAACTTGCAGTACTATGTTGACTAGGAATGGTCAAAGCAGGCATCCTTGCCTTGTTCCTCATCTTAGAGGAAAAGATTTCAGCTTTTCACCATTGAATAGGATGTTTGTTGTGGGTTTTTCATGGATGGCATTTATTATCTTGAAGTAGGTTCCTTCTGTTCCTCATTTGTTGAGTATTTTTATTGTGACAGGATATTGAATCTTGTCAAATGCTTTTTTTGCAGCAATTGAGGTAATCATATGGGTGTTTTTCCCTCTATTTTGTTGATGTGGCGTTAATTGAATGATTTTCATATGTTGAGGATGCTTCCATTTCAGGAATAACTCCCACCTGCTCATGGTGTATAATCCTTTTAATATGCTGCAAGATTGTTTGCTAGTATTTTGTTGAGGATTTTTACCTTAATGTTCATTAGGGATATTGGTCTGTAGCTTTCTTTTCTTGTAGTGTCTTTGTCTATCTTTGGTATCATTGTAATGCTGGTCTTATAGAATGAGTTTTGAAGAATTCCCTCCTTGCAATTTTTGGAACAATTTGGCAAGGATTGGTGTTAGTTTTTCTTTACATGTATGGGAAAATTCAGCGGTGTAACTGTGAAGTCCAGGGCTTTTCTTTATTGGGAGATTTTTGATTACTGATTCAATCCCCTTAATAGTTATAGGTGTGTTCAGATTATCTATTTCTTTGAGATTTGTTCTTGATAGGTTTTGTGTTTTTAAGAATTTGTCCATTTTATCTAGGTTATCTAATTTGTTGGCATAAAATTTGTCATAGTACTCTCATAATATTTTTTATTTCTGTAGAATCAGTAGTAATGTGGCCACTTAAATTCTGATGTCAGTCATTTCTCTCTATTTTCTTAGTCCATCTACCTACAGGCTTGTCAGTTTGGTTGAACTTTTCGTAGAACCAACTTTTGCTTTCCTTGATTTTCTCTAATATTTTTTATTCTCTGTTTTGTTCATCTCAGCTGTATTCTTTATTATATGCTTGTTTGTCTAGCTTTCGGTTTGGTTCTTCTTTTTCCAGTTCCTCAAGTTGTACAGTTAGGTTGTTGACTTCAAATCTGTCAACTTCTTCTTCTTCTTTTTTTTTTTGATGTAGGTGAGCTCTGGGCTAACATCTCCTGCCAATCCTCCTGTTTTTGAGGAAGACTGGCCCTGAGCTAACATCCATGCCTGTCTTACAGTACTTTTTTTTTTTCATGTGGGATGCCAGCCATAGCATGGCTTCCTAAGCAGTGTCATGCCCGCACCTGGGATCTGAACTTGTGAACCCCGGGCCGCTAAAGCAGAACATGTCAACTTAACTACTGCGCCACTAGCCTGGCCCCTTCAAATCTCTCAATTTTTTAATGTAATCATTTTTAGCTATACATTTCCCCCTTGGCACTGCTTTTGCTGCATCCTGTAAGTTTTTCTATGTTATTTTTTCATTTTCATTTTTCTCAAAGTATTTTCTAATTTTCCTTGTGACTTCTTCTTGGATCCAGTGGTCGTTTAAAAGTGTGTTATTTTCCAAGATTTTGTCAATTTTCCAGTTTTCTTTTTCACATTAATTCCTGACTTCATTCCATTGTAGTTAGAGAAGCTACTTTGTACAACATCTATATTTTTAAATCTATTGATTAACAATATTAATTTGTAGCCTACGTAATTATGTTATTAGTATTATTTATCATGTAATTAATTGTATTATTAATAACATTAATTTGTTTTATTAATTTGTGGCCTAACATATGGTCTATCTAGGACAATGTCACATGTGCACTTGACAAGACTGTATATTCTTGTGTTGGGTTGACTGCACTATATGTGTCTGTGACATCTAGTTGGTTTATCGTGTTGTTCAAGTCCTCCGTTTCCTCACATAGCTTCTGTCTCATGGTTCTATTCCTTCCTGTGAATGGGGTGTTGAAGTCTCCAACGACTCTTGTAGAAATGCCTCTTTTAAATAGAAAAGTGTATTTATCCCTTCAATTCTGTCACTTCTTGCTTCATGTATTTTGATAGGCTGTCCTTAGGTGTATAAATGTTTATAATTGTTATATCTTCTTGCAGTTTTGAACCCTTCTTAATATATAAGGTCACTTTTTGTCTCTTGTAGCCTTTTTTGATTTAGAGTCCATTTTGTCTGATTTCAGTATAGCCACCTCTGCTTTCCCTGGTTACTCTCTTCACAGAATAGCTGTTTCCATCTTTTCCTTTACAACTTGTTTTTGTCTTTGGATCCCAAGTGAGTCTTTTCTAGACTGCGTATAGCTGAGTCATGTGTTTTTTTACCCGTTCTGCCAAGCTCTGTCTTTTGATTGGAGAGTTCAGTCCATTTACATTCAATGTCATGACTGACAAAGAGGGACTGACTTCTGTCATTGTGCTATTTCTTTTTATGTGCCTCATGGCTTTTTTTGTCCCTCATTTCCTGTCACACTGCTTTCTTTTGTGTTTAGTTGATTTTTCTAGTGAACTGTTTAAATTCTTTTCTCATCTCCTTTTGTGTGTATTCTGTGTCTGTCGTCTTGGTGGTTACCATGAGGATTGCATTTCACATCCTGTAGTTATAAGCCTCCAATTTGAGTTTATACCAACTTAACTTCAATAAATTCTAAGAACTGCTCCTCTACAGATCCGTCCCCACCCGTTTTGGATTTTGATGTGATACTAGCGTCTACACCTAAAAATTTTAATAGTGGCTTCTACACTAGTAATCTCTTTATTTTCTTTACAAATATTAGTCTCTTAAATCAGATAGAAGACAAAAATTGCAGTTACAGATCATGGTCACAATCATACTAGCTTTCCTACTTGCCCATATATTTACCATCAGCGAGATCTTTATTTATCCAAATGGCTTAGAGCTACTGTTGAGTCCGTTCGTTTCACCGTGCAGGACTCCCTTGAGCATGTATTGCAGGTGAGGGCTAGTGCTCATGAACTCCCTCAGCTTTTGTGTATCTGGGAATACCTTCATTTCTCCTTTACTTTGAAGGACACTTTTGCTGGATAGAGGACTTTGGGTGACACTTTCTTTCTTTTAGCTCTTTAGGTATATTGGTCAACTGTCTTATGGGTTCTGAGTTTCTGAGGAGAAGCCTTCAGATGATGTTATTGAAAATCCCTTGGATGTGATGATTCACTTTTTGGTTGCAGCTTTCAAGATTGTCTCTTTGTCTTTGAATTCGAAAAGTTTGCTTGTTCTAGGGCCTAGTTTGGGTCTCTTTGAGTTCATCTTACTTGGAGTTTGTTGAGCTTTTTGGATATTTGTCTCCGTGTCTTTCAGCAAAGTTTCGGAGTTGTCAGCCATTATTTCGTCAACTGTTCTCTCTGCCCCTTTCTTTCTATTTTCTCCTCCTGAGCATCCCATAGTGTTTATGTTGATGTGCATGTTGTTGTCCTACATGTTCCTTGTGCTCTCTTTACTTTTCTTCAGTCCTTTTTCTTCCTCAAACGCAATAATTTCCATTCTCCTATCTGCAAGTTCAACAATTCCTTCTTCTCCTTCCTGAAATCTGGCTTTAATTCCTATCGTGAACTTTTGTTTTCAGTAATTGTACTTTTCAACTCCAGAATTTACTTTCGGTTTCCTTTAGGTTTTCTGTCTCCTAATGATATGTCCATTTTGTTCACACATTGTTTTCTTGACTCTCTCCATTTTTCTGTTGGTTCTTTGAGCAGCTTTCAGACAGTTTTTTTCTTTTCTCTCAGGTTTTACTGAGGCCCCAGGGCCGTGGGGCTGAAATCAAGAGGCCATCCTGCATGCAAAGCAGAAGCCTATGGAAAGGCCTTATTTGACCTTCTTTCTGAGGCACGGGTTGTTGTCGTGGCCGTACTTATTGTGACAGTGGACAGCACAGGGGTATAGGCGAGCATAATACTTGCAGATCATTGTGTAGCAGTTGTATTTCTGGGTGAGCTGGCAGAGGGAAGGCTTGATGATGTCCCCCCACTGGTCAAGCACCAGGTACACTGTGGACTCTGAATATTGTAGTCTTTGAGACCGTGCCTGTCCTTTAGCTGTTTGCCTGTGAAAATCAGATACTGTTGGTGAGTTAGGATGCCCTTCTTGTCTTGGATTTTGGAATTGACATTCTCACTGGTGCGTCACTGGGCTCGACCTCAAGAGCAATGGTCTTGCCTGTGAGGTTTTCCTAAAGATGTGCCTCTCTGTATCTGCTGCTCACACGCTCATTGAAGAAAAAGAAAGTGTGGTAGTGGAAACCACCAATGTCACACCAAGAGCACATGCACAAGACAGTTACTTTAAAGTCTTTGTTTAGTAAATACACCAGGAGGTCTTTTCAGGGACAGTTTCTGTTGATTTATTTTTTCCTGTGAATGAGCCATACTTCCTGTTCCTTTGTATGCCTTGTGATTTTTTTGTTGAACTGGACATTTGAAGCTAATAATGTAGTCAGTCTGGAAATCAGATTATCCCCCTTTCCTAAAGCTCAATGTTTTATGTTATTGCTGTTTGGGTTATTTTTTTTATTGTTGTGGGGTGTCTCTGTGCTGCGTATCAGCCTGATGTGTGATGCTCTTCTCAGGTCTTTTTTGATCCTTTCTCTGGTTGTGTGTACTCACTTTCTAATTTTCCCCACGTATGCAGTTGTTTTTGAATGTTCTCATTTTTAATGCTTGGCTTCTGAAGGGGGAAAAAGTGAAAAATGAAGGGGACAGCAAAGGGCACTGGATCTTTAAATCCCTTGAAAGTCACTTCAGCCAACATGGAAGGAGCTTACAAAAGTGTGGGTAGATGTTACAGCAATGGCTCCTCTCTTCTTTGTCTGTCCAAGCTCCAATAACAAGTCGCTCGTGGAGCTGGGACTAGCATCCAGGCAGCAAGCTCCAGGGCCTGTTCTCTCTCCTCAGTCACTGTCCTTCCTGAGCAGAATGGCATAAGTGAGGACGTAGAAATGCACGTGTAATGTGATTGCCAGAGGTAGCAAAGAGGCCAGACCGACAGGTATGAAAGATTTATTTAGACATTTTCCTCCTGGCCAGTGCATGTTGAAATGCAGAAACTCTTTAGTTAAATTGCAGATTTTATTAGCAGTTTGTTATTTTAGAAAGTTTTTCTCAAACTGCGGTAGTGCAGAAAAACAGCCATAAAAACATTTTCTTAATTACTATTTCCATCTTGTTAACTGGTAAAGAATACTGTAACTTTTTCTTTTTCTTTTAGTTATAACTTAATTGGAACTAAAATTCTGTATTGTGAACTTGATGGAGAAAATGTGAATTGGAGTGACAATCCCCCACTATGTGAAGGTACCTTAACTGTATTCTCTCTTTAGAATTTTGACCAGCAGTTCTCACACTTTGTGCTCTGAGAACCCCTTACCCTTTTAAAGTAAAAAAGACGCCAACAGGCTTTCCTTTATGTGACTTATAATCTAGACATTCGTTATATTGGAATTAAAACTGAGACTTTTTAAAATAATTATTTGTTTATTTTTAAGAACATTAAGCTCAATACATGGTAACATATTCACCATATTTTTGTGAAAAATCAATTTTCCAAAACAAACAGAATATTGGCATTGTTTTACATTATTGCAAATCTCTTCACTATGTTTCTTAAAAGATGACATCTAGCTTCCATCTGTTGCATTACCATCCAATTTATACCCTCTGGAAAATTTCACCATACACTCATAAGGACGAAAGTGAAAAAAGGCAATAGTATCTTGGTATTGTAAACCACCGATTTAGCAAATGGATATATTTATAAATTAGAAAGGCTATGTCAAGTAGCACTGAGTTTTATTCTTGATCACAAGATATTTTCTCAAAAAATTGTCAGCATCTCTTATGATGAGAACAAAACTTAGCATGGCCTTATACATAAATGTAGATAGTTCATTTATATATTTTATATAGATATTTAAGAAAACAGATTTTATTTTGTAAGTCCATTTTTGTGTTAATGGTTTGAATTTAGGGTAATGCAATTTCTCATAGAATCCCTCTTCTAAATGGATGTTGGATGCACAGCTAGATTGTACAAATCATACGTTAATGAGCGTGTTGAAGCAGTTCCTAGTACTTTACTAATGCCATCTTACTTTTTTACCTTTCCTTTTGCCTTTCATGCCCTCTTTTTTTCCCTTGTTCAGTGATGCGTTGTAGACCACCTCCAAAAATACAAAACGGAAAATACAGCATAACCGACCAGGAGGACTTTAGATATGGTGAGGTAGTAACTTACAGTTGTGATCCTGCAAACGGACCGGATGAATATTCACTTGTTGGAGAGAGCAAGCTTGTCTGCTCTGGGAATGACGTATGGAGTAGTAAGCCTCCTGAGTGTAAAGGTACAAATAGTTCCATTTATATCCGTCTTCATTGCAAATACTATAGAAACACTTTATAAATCGTTTTACCTGAAGGTAGACAAAACAGTGATGTGTGTGTCCTCCTCCTGTTAAATTGACTTCTAATTTAATTTAATATAGGTTAAAAAAGCACTGCATAAAGGATATAGCATAAAGTAAAAGAGAGGAGCAAATTAAACCCAAAATAAGGACACAGAATGAAATAAATAAAACAGAAATTACTGCTAGAGAAAGAGAAAAAAACACAGAGAATCAATGAAACCAACATCTTTTTCTTGGAGTATATCAGCAATATGAATAGACCCATAGTCAGTGTGACACACAAAAAAGAAGATATAAAATATCAATATCAAGAATGAAAACGGACATCACTAAATATCCTGCGGACATTTACAGGATAATAAAGGGAATAAAACAAGCAACTTTGTGCCTCTAAATTTGACAGCTTAAACCTTCTCACAAAGAGAACTGCAGGCCCCGTGTGCTCACTGGGATGTTCTGCCAAACATTTAAGGACAAAAGAAGAGCAGCTCTACGCAAACTCTTCAAGAAAATAGAAGAGGCAGGAACACTTCTCAACTCCTATCAATAGAATGGCATTGCTGTGATACCAAAACCAGACAAAATCATTGCAAGAAAATAGTAAACAACATCCATAATGAATATAGAACGAAAACTTCTTAAATTAAATCCTGTCATATATAAAAATACAAATACATCATAATCAAGCAGGATTTAATCCATGAATGCAAGGTTGATTCAAATTCAGAAATTGATTATTTTACCATATCAAGACAGTATAAAGAAAAAAAGTCGCATGATCAGTTTAATAGATGCGAAAAAAAGCATTTAACAGAATTCATCATCTTTCTTGATAAAACTTCTCGGCAGACTAGGAATAAAAGGGAAGTATCTGAAACTGATAAAAGGCACCTACAAAAATCCCACAGCTAACATCATATTTAATGGTAAAAGACTAATTTATTTCTGGCTAAGGTAGGAACAAGACAAGGACATGTATTCTCTGCACTCTATTCAGCACTGTATTGGAGATCCTAGCTAATACAATAAGCCGAAAGATAGAAATAAACATCATTTCAGAAAGGAAGAAATGAAATAGACTTTATTGACTTAGCATGTGATTCTGTAGAAAATTTGAAAGACTGAAGTCTTAGCCAGGTTGCAAGTCACAATATCAACATACATAACTGAATTGCAAAAAAACATTAGAAATGGAAATTCTTTTAAGTAGTATTTACAACAGCTCCAAAATACCCAAGGTGCTTGCATATAGAGCTAACACGTGTGCAAGGTTTGAATGGTAAACACAACTAAACCCTTGTAAAAGAAATTAAAGAGGATCTTAATAAATAGAAATTCATTGGTCATGGATTGGAAGATTCAGTGTAATAAATGTGTCCTTCTTAACTCATCTATAAATTCTGCACAATCCAAAAAAAAAGAAATCCCGGCAGAACTTTTCGTAGAAATTGACAAGCTATTCCTAAAATTTATATGAAAAGTCAAAAGAAGTGTAATAGTCAAAACAATTTTGAAAAAACTTAGAGGACTCATTCTACTTGGTGTCAAGACTTATTATAAAACACAACTGTAAAGCATATCATCAACAAACTGTGCTGTTGGTGGAAAGATGACCATGCAGAACAATGGAACAGAACAGAGAGCCCAGAAATAGACCCTTTCAAATGTGTACAGTTGATTCTGTCACAGGTTTACAAACAATTTGGTACAAAAATGGTGAAAGTACAGGCACAATTGAGCATCCATATGCAAAAAAAAAAAGAGAAGCTCAACCATGTGAGCATCATGTACATTTGCTCAAAGTAGATCGTAGAGTTAAATGTAAATCTAAAAGTATAAGACTTTCTGTAGAAAACATACAACATGTTTGTGACCTAGCCAAAGATTTCAATACAACCATAGAAGCGTGATCCTTTGGAATAAAAATTAATTAATTGGACTTAAAAGCTCAAAACTTCTGCTCCCAGAAGACACTGTTACTAGAATGAAACAAATGAGTCATAGACTGGGGGAAAATATTTGCAAAGCACACATCTGATAATGGACTTATATCTATAATATATAGAGAACTCTCAAAACACAAGAATAAGAAAACATCTCGATTTTTTAATTATGGGCAAAAATTGGAGTACACCCAGTTCACCAAAGAAGATGTGTGGATGACAAAAAAATGCATGTAAGAGTGCTCAGCAGCATTAGTAATCACTGAAATGTAATGTAAAACCACAATGAGATACTACTATGCACCTATTCGAATGGCAGAAAGTAAAAACCAAAACAAAAAGGTAAAAATACCATGTACTGCCAAGGTTATGGAGCAACTGGAACTCGCATACATTGCTGGTAAGAATGCAAAGTGGTATGACCATTTTGGAACACAGTTTGGTAATTTCTTAGAAAGTGAAACATACACTTAACATACAATGCAGCAATCCAAGTAAAATGAACACATGTTCACACAGAAACGTGTATGAGAATATTCATAGCAACCTTACTCATAATCTCACCCATCACTGGAAACAACCCACATGTTTTTCAAGTGGTGACTAGATGAGCACACATGATATATCCATACAATGGAGTAAGACTGCAATAAAACAGAATGAACTTCTAATCCGTGCAGCAACAGGAGTGAATCTCACATGCATTCTGCTAAGTGAAATGAGCCATACTCATGGGCTGTGATCCCAATATGACATTCTGGAAAAGCAACACAATAGAGAGAGAAAACAGATTAATGGTTGCCTCATTGGGGCAGGTGGTTGGGAGGGTGGGAAGGATTGATTACCAAACGGCATGAAGAAATGTTTCGGGCTTATGGGACTTTTCTATCTTTACTGTGCTAGTAATTGCATGATTCTTTGCATTGTGTCAAAACGTATCCAGCTATACACTTAAAAGGGTGAATTTTACTGTATGTAAGTTATATCTAGTGAATCTAACTTGAAAATCTTTAGGCAATTAACAGCAGTTTAGCACAACAGAGAGAAAATCAGTGAACCAGAAGTCAGGACAATAGAAATCCAACATGCTTTGAAAAGAACTATTAGAGAGAGAGAGAGAGACTTTCAGCTGTGGGAGAGTAGCAAGCGGTCAAACCTAGATGTAATTGAAGTTTCAGAAAGGGAAGAGAAAGAACAGTATAGACAATTTTTTGAATAAACGTGGGCCAAAAGTTACCAGATTTGATACAAAACAATAACCCTACGGCTCCAGGAAATTCAGTGACCTAACAGGATAAAAAAAATTTTTAGTTTGCCAAGAAACCCACACCAAACTAAATACATCATGGTGAAAGTAGTGAAACAAAAGATAAACAAAAAAGCTGCCAGTGAGAGGGAAAAAACATTACTTTGCCTACCCACCCAAGTATGAATGACAGCTAACTTCCCTTAAGGAGCTGTGGACACCAGAAGACAATATCTGCCAGTGAGCTGAAAGAGAAAGAAAACCTTTAACCTAGAATTCTCTGTCAAGGAGACATCTTCAAAACTGAAGGTGAAATAAATAAAAAGATTTTCAGATAAACAAGAGCTAAGAGCAGTTGTCACTAGTCAACCTGCACAACAGGAATTGCTAAAGGAAGTTGCTTGGGCTGAAGGGAAATGATGTCTGCTGGAAATTCGGATCCAGGGGAAAGGGGAAGAGCGCTCTTCTGGCTGGAGAGGCTCTGCATCCTGCGGCCTTTGCTGCTGCTCCGAGTTGATCTCACACGATGTTCTCTTGTACTCAGTGCCCACGCCAGCGTGTTTTTGTTTTTGTTTTTTCCAAATTCTGTCAAACTCATTAACGGATCCTGAAATCAATCTAGAGGGACTTGACCAGCATTTTGCTTCTTCAGAAGCAGAGTGGAAGGGGAAACACCAGAGTACACTGGTATGGAGGCTGAGTACTAACTTGATTTCAGGCCTGTGCCTGGATACTGGTTTACAACGTAAGGTGTGTTTCTCGATCTCTGGGCTGGAGGCCAAAATGTTCGGAAAACACTGCCCTAACTCCATTGGCCTTTCTGTTTCATGAACATCCCAGTTTGGGTATGTTATTGCTCTGAGATCTTTCTTTTTGCATATCTTTGCACTTCTTTTCAACTTTTAAATTTGAGCTCAAGTATTACCTTCTCAGTGTTTCCTCCCGTTCTCAGAAAGCAGCGTACTGTGATCAGTGTGGGCCTGACCTTAAAAAGAGTCCCCAGAGCTAAAGAGCATCAAAAGTTGATTTTGAACTTACCTGGCATTTGTATCTTGTAGTCAGACCTTTCCCAAAACATCTCTGCATTGGGAAAAAGTGTAGGAAAGCCAATAAATTATAATGGCAGTCTATTCGTAGTGGAAAAAGTTATTAGATTTCTCTAAATCTGTTTTCCTGGAATTACACTGCACAGATAAGGTCTTTGTTTGTTCCTTTGTTTAATTAACATCGTGCCTTCCACTCCTTGTATTTCCTCATACTGGAATTTACTACTTCGCACTAGTTTTTTTGGGGCTCTGTTAAAGCAGCTTTCCATTAATTCTGTAATTTTTCCACTTTTCAGTGGTCAAATGTAAATATCCAGTACTTGAAAATGGAAGAATAGTATCAGGATTTGGATCAAAATTTTACTACAAAGCCATGGTTGTATTTGAATGTGTCCCGGGTTTTTACCTCAGTGGCAACAACACAATTGTCTGTGGCGCCAACAGTACTTGGGAGCCTGCGATTCCGAAGTGCATTAAAGGTACGAGGGTATCTTTTTCCTTCCTTTTTGTTTTTCTTTTTTAGATTTTATTTCTTTGATCGTAAATATCAGTGATACAGAATAACTGAAAAGAAGTAATTTTGCTGTTTAACTCTTGTCTTGTATTCGTTTCCATGACACATATATGACGTGCAATTCACAAGGAATTCTGTTGTGATTTTGTGTGTTTTCCTAGAGTTTTAGCATGTTATGAACCTCACACAGGCATATGTGTCTAGCGTTCAGCTTATTTTTATGTGTAAAAATGGATTGCAACCATTTTTGAGAAAATTGAAGCATGGGAATTTTTACCTAAACAAGTCAAGAATGAAAGGCATAATTCATATAAATGAAAAGAAAACAATAATTCCCAAGTGGTTAATCCAGTCGATATCATTTTGTTTTCCAGTGCTGATTGCTGTCAGTACCAGAAGTTCGATTTTGAATCATTTGGGTTCAATAACTTGCTGGTTGTATTTTCAAAAAGTCTTTTCGATTCCTGGTGGAAATGCCACCATAACTCCCATGCGTCCCCACATAATCTACATTATTTTGTTTTGTAGCGTTGACTTTTCCCTGTACAACATCTCCAGTTTCCACTGTCTCAGGTTGAGTAACTTCCTGGTTGTATTTTTCACAGGTCTTTTCAATTCCTGGTGCAAATGTCAGCAATAACTCCCAAGTATATGATTCAGACTACATTATTTTGTTTTCTAGAGTCACCTCCTCCCAGTACAACACCTCCAGTTTCCAGTACCTCAGGTTTAGTAACTTCCTTCTTCTATTTGTCAAAATCCTTTAAGTTCCTTGTGATTTTTTCAAAATCCTTTAAGTATCTGGTGATTTACACTCATTTATCATTTTTAGTAATGAAAAGAACATATTTCCAGCCATTTTAGTTATTGTGATTCTCAAATTATTTGCCATAGTCCGCCGATATAAATAGACATGTAAACTTGGGCAAGTTATGTAAACGTTCAATGTGTTTCCTTCTATTTAACAGGATGTAATGCCTTCCTCACTTGGTGATAGTAAAGTGTAAATGGAATGCGCTTAAAGCAGTTAGCACAGGCAGTGCCTGGCATATAGGAAGCCCTTAAAGGTAGCTCATATGACTTACAGCATCATTCAAATTAATATTAGTGAAGAGGAAGGTCCCTGGCACTGTTTTTTAATATGTATGCTTTCTATGTCGTCATCTTTGCTATTTTATTCATTTTAAAAGTGATCTGTCGACACCTTTACAGGGTATCTTCTTTATCCTGGATTATGTTTCATTTCCTGGATTGCAACCAGAGTAGTTCTTTTTCTGTAGTAAATTTAAACTGGGAAATTCTGCTGTCTTCATAAAAAGAACTTTATTTCTACTGTTGGGGAGGGAAAATTTTCCTTCTCTCCTTCTAAGTTCTTTGGCTTGTCTAATAATGATATTAACAGAAGACAAATTGGCAGGAGAAAAACACATTTAATTACCTATATATGGGGGCCTTATAAGAATATGAATCCCACAGGCAGTCAGGCAGTGAGGCTAGTTCATGCCATCCTGAGCTAAGGAGAAGAGTAGGGCTCTGAAAATTCAACGAGGAGGAAGACAATTTACAGGAAGGTGGGTAGAGTCAAGGTTTGGTAAACAAATGTTTGCCGTGCCATGCAGAGACAAAGGGACACAGAGAGGACTTTGAATAAGCGGGCCTTGCTAAGTGCCCCCAGTCTACCACACCTAGCTCATATTTTTGGTAGTTATCTCTGGTCATAGCTCCCTTCCTGGAACAGGTCCTCAATCTAATTTCTTTTATGCAGTTAAGGGTTAGGCAAAAAGAAAAACTTCCTGAATCTTTTGTTTCTTAAAAATAATCAGCCTAAAATCATCCTCCTGCCAAAGAGACACATTTTGCGGTGGCAAATTTTGCTCCCTTACAGCCTTTGAAACTTCCCCGAAACGTTTCAGCGTCCAGAAATTGAGTTGGCAGATTGTTCCGTGTTATTCAGCTACTCTCGTCTTCACAATAAGTCAGTTCTTTTCAGCTTATTTCAGGAGGCTTTGATGTAGGTGTGCTGTCAAAGTTAGGCCGATGGTGCAAGCAGTCAGGTATTTAATACGAGGCATTTCTATGAGAACAAAAGAAAAACAATGGTTAATGATTAGAGCAGACTATAATCCCAGTTTCTGAGTTATGAGGGTAGGCAGTCAAGACAATTTCTAGGCTCAAAGCATCTTCAGATGGTGAGGGCAGGCAGTGGCAATCTAACAGATTTTCCTGGTTTGCGGTTTGAATGTCTCTGATGATGTACTGGGTGTACCTATAAACTTTCTGAGTGGCCCACACAGCAACAGGCAGGAAGAGGATTGTCTAAACCTGAGCTATTGGGGTGATTTCTCTGCATTTTATATCAAGTCATTCGTATTCAGTTTTCAGTGCTTCAGGGAAAGAGGCAGCTTTCGTCCTTAGTGATTTGAAGTAAAATGGGTGAAGATGTTAGTTTGGAACATTGTAGCCAGATATGAGGAAACTAGAAAAATTCAGGATCTAGTCCAGTTTACAAGGAAAAAACTTCGAACAGTGAACAGCACTAGAATTTGAGATCAACAAAGGTGTATTACTGAAACATAATTTTTTTCTCTACCATCAGCCCAATTTTTATCAAAGATAACCACAGTAAGATTAATTTGTTTATAGAATAAGTCTGGTCTCAGTAAACTTGTCCTGATTATTTACCCAAGGTCACCAAGAATAGCGATTGACTGTCTAGGCTCTTTTAAGTGTACTTTGCCAGAACTTTTCATAAAGAATCTCACATTGAAGTTTTAAAATCCTCTCGGGGCTGTGAAACTAAGCCAAGGACTTGCCATCAGACTTTGCCTATGATACCTGTAGCTTTTGGTTAATTCTTGTCTTCTTGAGGTCCCCAAAATATCCTGAGGTTCCTGGGTTTTCTAGGAAGTGACCTTCTTACTCACCTGGTAAGGCTGTCAGGAGCCCTGTATGCAAGATACCAGGCTGATTTTTCCAAGGGCCTTTGTTGGTTCCATAAAATCAATATTGCCTTAAAGCTGTCTAGTCATATTTGAGTCTATCTATGTCTCTCTCCAATATGACATTCCAGTAAAGCCTTGGTAATATAACCAATGCTTCTGTGTCCTGTTACAAGGAGAACAGATTCTTAGAGAACGTATGCAAATAACTGTATTACCATGAAAATAGAATACTCACGGAGAGTTTCCAAATTCTGGAGGAATCAGCCAGGGAGAAAAAGATAAATGTTTCATCTTTGTTCAAAAAGGTATCTTTTTTACCAAATTGCTCTAAGTTATAGGTAGCTTAAGAGAAAAAGAGAAAAACATTTCCTTAAATATGGAAAACCAAAACATTGAAAATAAATCAGCAGTGGGGCTGGCCCCGTGGCCGAGCGGTTAAGTTCGCGCGCTCCGCTGCAGGCGGCCCAGTGTTTCGTTGGTTCGAATCCTGGGCGCGGACATGGCACTGCTCATCAGACCACGCTGAGGCAGCGTCCCGCATGCCACAACTAGAGGAACCCACAACGAAGAATACACAACTATGTACCGGGGGGCTTTGGGGAGAAAAAGGAAAAAATAAAAATAAAAAAAAAAAAAAAAAAAAAAAAAATAAATCAGCAGTGTTGCAGAGAAAAAAGTTATAAAAAATTATAATCATCCTCATCAGTTCATTTAGTCCCATGGAATTAATTCTTGTAATGATTGAATCCAGGTTTTCTACTAGTTATGGAAATTCTTACTCTGTTCAGTTTTATGATCTTGAAGTTATCAGAAACCGTATTGTCCAAGTTCGTTCCACGAGTTCTCCTTTAAGATAAAGCACTTTTGTAGGAATGCTTTTGTAAAAGCATCAGAATAAAACAATAACCCTCTGTAAAAGACAAAAGACTTAAGAATGCCCATTATTAAAGATCTGATGAGAGTTCATTATCAGGGAATTGACAAGGAAATTTGGTTATTTCTGTGGCAGACAACATTTTAAGATAAAAACCGGAATTATGACTGACAACATTATACTGGGACATATCAGATTTTCAGATATATATATATCAGCTTATTTTAGGTTGAAAGTTGCTTAAGTGTGAACACATTCTAAAAGTTCACATGGTGTAGGTTTTTTGTTGTTTTTCTTTTTTGCTGAGGAAGATTTGCCCTGTGCTAACATCCATGCCATTCTTCCTCTATTTTTTGGTATGTGGGCCACCTGCACAGCATGGCACTAACAGAGCAGTGTAGGTCTGTGCCCGGGAGCCAAACCTGGCCTGTGAACTGGAGTGCACGGAACTTAACTAGGCCACCAGGGCTGACCCCATGGTTTATGTTTTTGACATCATATTTTACATGTTTTTATATTGTATATCCCTTAACTACTTATTGTAGTTACAGTTGATTTTTCTACTTTTGCCTTTTAACCTTCATACTAGTTTTATAAGTGGTTCATCCACTGTCTTTTCTATGTAGTCGCCTTTACCGGTTTGGATTTTTCTTTCATATCTTTTCTTGTTTCTAGTTATGGCCTTTTGTACTTTGTTTAAAGAAGTCCGTTTAACATTTCTTATAAGGCCAGGTTAGTGGCATTGAACTCCTTTATTTTTTGCTTGTCTTGGAAACTCTTTATCTCTCCTTTAATTCTGAATGGTAGCCTTGCAGGGTAGAGTATTCTCGGTTGTAAGCTTTTTTACCTTTCAACACTTTGAATATATCAAGCCACTCCTGGTCTGTAAAGTTTCTGCTGAAAAGTCACCTGATAGCCTTCTAGGGGTTCCCTTGTGCTTGACTAGTTGTTTTTTTTTTCTTGCTGCTTTTAAGATTCTTTCTTTAACTTTTGACATTTTAATTATAATGTGTCTTGGTGTGTATCTCTTTGGGTTTATCTTGTTTGGGACTCTCTGTGCGGCCACACCGTGGTAGGGGTTTTGGCAGGAACATTTCTCTGCCTCTCCTGGGCGTCTCAGTGTGGTCGTGTTTCTCCCGTGTTGTGGAACAGGTGCTCCACTAGCTCTGTTTCTTTCAGGTAGAATTGATCCATATGTAGTTTATGTATTGTGCCCATGGGAAAAGATAAGTTCGGGCTCTTCCTCTACGCCATTTTGAACCCCCACCTCGGATATATCTGCAAAAGGACATTGCATAGGAGGGCCTGAAGCTGGCAGAGCGTAATTATAGAGCCCAGCAAAATGAGCCTTATGTCTGAGCCTTATTTTCTGTCCTTGGTGCTTCTGTTAAGTTTATTTCCTGGCTTTTAGTATGTACGTGTGTAACCTGTATATTCTGGGCTTAGAGATGAAGCCAGAGTGCTCTCTGTAAATGTTGTATGAAAAGAGAAGCTAAAATAAGCAGCTGGGTGTTTAAAGAATTTTCTGGGGAGAGTGGAGGAGTTTTGGGAGCTGAGGGAGTTTGCTGAGGAGATGGGGCCAGATTTTAAGAAGGGGAATTTATGTTGGGTGGGGACTTTAATTTTCTTCTAAGTCTAATTTCTGGCCTTTCATCTTATTGAGTGAGTCCTTAAGGCTCGCCATGATACTTCTTTGTATCTACCTTTCCATTTGGACTTTGTGTAGGTACCAATAAGACAATTGCTTAGGATGAGAGCTCTCTAAAAAAATTTTGTTTTAAATGTAGAAGTTTTTCCAGTTCAAACGGTTCATCTTCTGGCCGTTGATGAATAGGATCTACTAACCTCAATAGCAGGTAAAACCAGTAAGCCTTTTATGGCTTATCCATGGATGCAAGAGGCGTCCCAAACTAGGGTAGAAAAGATGCAGCCCTCACAAGATCCAGAAAGTTCCTTCTCAGAAGTAGCTTAAGACAGCAAAGGCCTTTGTTGTTAGTAGGCAGTAAGAATGGTATAGTGAAAATGGTGTATGGTTTCCCGTGAAAATATGAGACGCGTCCAGTCACAGACCTGCTGATCTGTGACACTGGGCAGACACTACTGGAGTGAGACTTTTTGCAGCACTAACAAAACAATGAAGTTTGAGACAACAAAACCCCTTATGGATGGGACCCCTTATGACAGACTCCCCTGAGAACTGGCACAGAGAGTGCCGCTTGTAACTTCATGTCTTGGAAGCCCTCTATTCGACTAGCTACCAAGATACACATTGGGGCATGCACCTTCCACCTGGTGGAGACCAGAGAGAATATTCTCATTCATCAGAAAGCCAAGCTCTCAAGACATAGAACAAGATGAAAGGAAAACCTCATCTTACATGCACATTAACAGCTTTAGCTAAGCCTTGGGTTTCTTGAAGTCAAACTAATGTTTCCAAGATATCCCTTAGCAACAGCGTTTACTTCATATGCACATTAACCCACAGCAAAGTTTGTCTAAATAGACACCAGTCTGGGGAGAACTGGGAATTCACCAGTCTGTGAGGCTGGCTGGAACAGCAGGCTTATAGGACCTATGCCTGTGTTCTGCCTTATCGTTTCCGTTCTTATGACAAACACCACAGCAGACAGAGATAAAGAAAAATAGTGACTGTCTCTGGGAGGAAAAGGATTAATAAAAGCTGAGAATACTTACAACAAATCTTTACCTGAGTTGCTATACCCAAGAAACTAGTTCCAAAACTATTTTCTCCTGCTGCTCTAAATGGAGAAAAGGCAAAAGCACTGACCACTCTTGTTTGCACCAGACCCTGCAGGTAGAGATCTGGGAGACTGACATGGTAAGAATTCTTACGTTCCGCCATCGCTTGTCAGGGGTCCCAGGATCTCTCAGCTGCAGCAGTCCCGGAGTGAGCATTGCCCCACCAGTGAGGTATCTCCTGCCAACTACACCGACTGTTGGGGAGGAATAATTTTGCTTATACCCTTCTAGGTTCTCTGGCTGGTCCGGTAATCAAATAAACATAAGACAGATTAACAGGAGAAAAATAAATTTAATTACATATGTACGGGGGCCCCATAGGAATTGAGACCCACAGGCAGTCAGGCAATTGAGGCTCATGTGCCATCCTGAGCTAAGAAGAAGCGGGTAGGGGATGGGACTGCACCAGGGAGGAGGACAGTTTACGGGAAGATGGGAAGGGCACATGCTTGCAAACCAATGATTGCCGTGCCACGCAGAGACTCAAGGACACACGGAAGGCTTTGAACAAGCAGGCCTTGCTCAGTGCCCCCGGTCTGCCACACCTAGCTCACATTCTTTGGAGTTATCTCTGGTGACAGCTCTCTTCCTGAAACAGGCCCTCTGTCTAAATTCTTTTAAGCAGTTAAGGGACAAGTAAAAAGAAAAGTTTCCCACATCTTCTGTTTCTTAAATGAATTAGCCTAAAATAATCCTCATGCCGAAGAGACACATTTTGGGGTGGCAAATTTTGCTCCCCCACACTACCCCCCACCCCTCCCCACTCCATGTAATTATTCTTTTTCTCTTTACTGGACAGTTTGCTTTGGCAACAGAAACTGAATTTCATAGCACTTGAAAGGCAGGAAAAGTCCTTTTTTGTTGAATTGAAATGGAGGCTTTCTTGCAGGGACTCTGATCAACTGCTGCGCTTAAGACTTGAGAGATGACTTTGAGGTGGTGGAAGCAGCCGTCTTCCTGACTGCAGTGCTGCTGTCTCTGGCTTCTCCTTGGTTGCAGCAGAAGCAGGAGACAGCAGGGGCAGTGGGCGGAGCCGTGGCCTGGGCAGATCTCGCTCAGGCTCCTAGGCTGGCTCTGCTTACTCAGGGAACACCATTTCTGTGGGCTGGAGTTGCCCCTTGTTTAATAAGACTGTTGAACTCAAACAAATCTCAAGTACTGGATTCTAATTTGTGTATTTCCCATGTCCCTGATATTTAAAGGATTGAGGGGAATTATGCATGTCAATATGGTAATTAGAACGCCTTTTTATAATTCCCGTAACCTGGTACCTGGCAGCCCCCTGGAGTACTAGGTAGATCTGATTGTGCTGATATCAAAAATGTCCATGAAATGCTAAGTGGGAAAGAAAAGGCTATAAACTAACTAGTGTGATACTACTTGGGTGGGAATTTCTTTAAAAAACTCACACGTTTACTCTGAACGCATTAATTTTATGATTTATTATTAGTTAACTGGTAGGCTTTCCATCATAAAATACAAAGCTATAGTGAACATTATTATGCATACATTCTTATGTGCTTGTGGCAATATATATTTAGGTTAAATTCCCAGAAGTGGAATTGCAATATTAGAAAGTATGTGTATTTTCCATTTTGAGAAATAATCTCTTTAAAAAATCAAAAATCAAAATTAAATTCCTAATTTTGTATCGATAAGGGTGGTGAATTGAATCAAATTTATTTTTCCAGGTTCCAAACCTGCCATTACAACCAAGCCACCTCGGGTGTCGAGTTCTCCAGGTTCAGTAACTTTCTCCTACTTCTCTCATTAAGAGCTTGATAAGATGATGGCTGAAAAATGATGTCGTATATTCATCTGCATTTCTTTATCAAGGAAGCGGAACTTTTTTTGGTCTACATTTATTTGTTCATGTCCTTTGCTCATTTTTCTATTTAGTTTCTAAAATATTTTTCTTGTTGATTTGTCAGAACTCGCTATAACTTAAATCCCTTTTAATTTGAAGGAAGCTTTTCTTCTAGTTCTTTTTCCTTTGCCTTATTTTTACTAGTCAGTTTTATTTAAGATTTTTATACTATTAGATATGGATTGCTTTTTATAACTTTTAATAATGTAAGTATATGAATATAGATTTGTAAAATTTTAAACTTTACGAAATTATACAGACCAAAAGATGAGTTCTCCTTCTCTTTCTCTCGTCCTTTACCCGAGTTAATCACTAAATAGTTCAAGGTGTCTTTTTATCTATTTGTGTACATTTACATCCTTATATGTGTAGTTATACATATTTTGGCATTTTTTCTTTTTTCTTAACCAAAAGTGGCATCATGATGTTCATAGTTTTCTGAAACTTGGACTTTTTCAACTTAATGACTTGGGTTGTATGTAGATATATTCCCATCCTTTTTAGTGATGACTTTAATATATATTATATTTCATTTAACTATTCTCCCATCTGTGGTCATTTGTATATGTAGAAGTTTCACGTTAATAAGTAGTTGGATGTACTGATTTTTCCCTAAAGGCTATGAGTGTTGTGTCTTTCTTATTAAAAGCTGTAGGTCTTCCCCATGCTAAGTTATATGAACATTTCAACTGTGCATTCTGATTGCATTCTTTGCATCTAAATCATTGGTACATCTGAAAGTCGTTATGGTACATGGAATGAGATAGGGCTCCTCTCCACTCTCCCCACCCCCATCCAATGGCTAAGTGCACCATTTGTCGAGTAAGTTGTCTTCTGTCCAACTGTTTTAAAGTCCCAGTGTTTTTTTTGTAATTAAATGAAAGAAATTTTTTCAGGTTTATTAAGATATAATTTCCAAATAAAAGCTGTTTCCATTTCAGTTGTACCACTTGATACATTGTATCACAATGTTGTATACATTGTGACATAATCAAGCTAATTGACACATCCATCAACTCACAGTTACTATTTTTTTGTGTGTACGTGGTGAGAACGCTTAAGATCCTCCCTCTAAGCAAATTTCAAGTCACAATAGAGTCTTGTTAACTGTAGTCACATGTCACGTCCCAATTTTTATCATGCACTAAATTCATAGGTGTTCTAGTCATCTTTCTGTTCCCTTGAACTCTGTCCAGTCCTGTGCCAGCACCTACCTGTTTTTCTGTAGGTCTATGATATGTTTTCATATCTAGTAAAACAGTGCCTTTTCAGAAATGCTCAGGCTAGTCTTCTATGTTAATTTTTCAAAATCGACTTTTATTTTTTTTAGCATTTTAACCCTTTTAAGTGTACATTTCACTGGCATTGAGTACATTCACGTTGTTGTGCAACCATCGCTGCTATCTCCAAAACAGTTTCCTCATCTCAGACTGACCCGTTACACCCACTAAACAATAGCTCCATTCCCCAAGCCCTGGTAACCACTGTTCTGCTTTCGTCTCTATGAGTTTCGCTGTCATAGGTACCTCATACAAGTGGAATCACTTCTGGCTTATTTCACTTAACATAATATGTTCTGCCTTATTTCACTTAAGCATAATGTTTTTAAATTTCATCCATCTTGTGGCATATATCAGAACTTTATTCCTTTTTATGTGTGAATAATCATCCAGTGTTTGTATACTACATTTAGTTTATCCATTCATCTGTTGATAAACACTTGGGTTGTTTCCACCTTTTGGCTATTCTGAATAATACCTCTCTGAATATTGACATTTGAGTACATGAGTCCTTGTTTTCAATTTTAGGGGGTATATACGTAGGAGTATAATTGCTGGGTTATATGGGAATTCCATTTACTCTTTGAGGAACAACCGTGCTGTCTTGCACAGTGGCTGCACCACTTTACATTCCCGCCTCCCACCAGTGATGCACAAAGTTTCCAATTTCTCCACCTCTTTTCCAACACTTAATATTTTCTGTTTTTTTGATAATAACCATCCAAATATATGTGAGGTAACATCTCATTGTGGTTTTTCTTTGCATTTCCCTAATGACTAGGGGTTATCTTTTCATGCATTTATTGGTCTTTTGTATGTCTTGATTGGAGAAATGTCTGGACAAGTCCTTTGCCCATTTTTGAATTGGTTTGTTCTTTTGTTATTGAGTTTTAGGAGGTCATTATATATTTTGGATATTAATCCCTTATCAAATATATGATTTGCAGATGTTTCCTCTCATTCTGTGGATTGCCTTTTCACTCTATTGATAGTTTCCATTGGTGCACAAGCTTTTTAATTTTGAAGAAGTCCAGTTTATCTATTTCTTCTTTTGTTGCCTCTGCTTTTGGTGTCACATCCAAGCCAAGAAATTGCCAGATCCAACATCATGAGACTTGTCCTCTAAGTTTTCCTCTAAGAGTTTTATGGTTTTAGCTCTTTTAAGTTCAGTTCTTTGAGCCCTTTTGAATTAATTTGTGTGTGTAGTGTAAGATAAGGGTCTAACTTCATTCTTTTGCATGTAGATATGCAGTTTTCCAAGAACAATTTGATAAAAAGACTGCCTTTTCCTCATGGAATGTTCTCAGCAGTCTTGTGGACAATCGTTTGACCACCTATGCAAGGGTTCATTTCTAGGCCCTCTCTTCTATTCCATTGGTCTGTCTTATGCCAGTACCACTCTGTTTTGAGTACTGTAGCTTTTTAGTAAGTTTTAAAATCATGATGTGTAAGTCCTCTCGACTTCACTCTTCTTTTACAAGATTGTCTCAACTCTTCCTAGTCCCTTGAGATTTTATATAAATTATAGGTTGGATTTTTCTATTTCTGCAAAATGCATGTTCAAGATGATGGGCATTGCATTTAATCTGTAGATGGCTTGTGTGCAGTATTAACATCTTCAAATTCAGTCTTCCAGTCTTCCAATCCATGAGCACAGGATGTCTGTTCAGTTATGTATGTCTTCAGTTTCTTTCAGCAATGTTTTGTAGTTTTCATTATACGAGTCTTTCACCTCCTTGGTTAAGTTTATTCCTAAGTATTTTTGTTTTTCTGATGCAATCATAAATGGAATTGTTTTTTTTAATTTCCTTCTTAGATTGTTCATTGTTAGTGAATAGAAGTGCAACTGATTTTTCCATGTTGATTTTGTAGGCTGCAACTTTGCCAAATTCATTTATTTTAACAGGTTTGTGTTTCTGTGTGTTGTATGCATGTGCATTCATGTGTTTATATCTTTAGAATTTTCCATGTAAAAGAACATGTCATCTAGGACAGAGATCATTTTGTTTCTTCCTTCCCATGTTGGATGCTTTTTATTTCTTTTTCTTGCTTAATTGTTCTGGCTAGAACTTCCAATATTATGTTGAATGGAAGTGGCAAACACAGGCATCCTCTGCTTTTCCTTCTCTTAAGGGAAAAACTTACAGTCTGTCACCATTGACTATGTGTTAGCTATGGGTTTTTCATTAATGGGCTTTATTATGTTGAAGTTTCCTTCTATTGCGGGTCAACTTCTAAATCGTTTATTAAGCTTTCCTATATCTTTTAATTTTAAGGAAAGTCACATTGAATCCATAGGCTAATTTTGACAATGCACTAATGATAAATTTGCTTGCTGTACCACAGAATTGTGACAGGAAATATTACTAGACAAGAAGAATGCTGATGACACTAAACATAAATTTATAATATTTTGTGATACTTTTTTTTATTGCAGTAACATTGGTTTATAACATTATATAAATTTCAGGTGTACATCATATTTTGGTTTCTGTGTAGATTACATCTTGTTCACCACTTAATTTACCATCCATCACTGGACACGTGTCGTTTTACTTCTTTCACCCTCCTCCCTCCCCACTTCCCCTCTGGTAACCACCAGTCCAATCTCTGTCTCTGTGTGTTTCTTGTTGTTGTTTTTAAAGATTGGCACCTGAGCTAACATCTGTTGCCAATCTTATTTTTGTTCTTTCTTTCTTCTTCTCCCCAAAGCCCTCCAGTACGTAGTTAAAGATTCTAGTTGTGAGTGCCTCTCATTGTGCTATCTGGGATGCCACCTCAGCATCGCTTGATAAGCAGTGCCATGTCCATGCCCAGGATCCGCACCAGTTAAACTCTGAGCCAGTGTAGCGGAGCACATGAACTTAACCACTTGGCCCTGGGGCCAGCCCCTGTCATTGTTTTTATCTTCTACTTATGAGTGAGATCATATCGTATTTAACTCTCTGCCTCTGACGTATTTCACTTAGCATAATACCCTCAAGCTCGATCCATGTCTTCAAAAATGGCCAGATTTCATCCTTTTTATGTCTGAGTAGTATTCGATTGTGTATATATATGCCACATCTTCTTTATCCATTCATCCCTTGCTGAACACTTAGGTTGCTTCCAAGTCTTAGCTATGGTGAATAATGCTGCAATGAGCATAGAGGTGCATATATCTTTATGCATTCATGTTTTGGTGTTCTTTGGATAAATATTGCTACCCCAGCTTTCTTTTGATTGCCATTTGCATGGAGTATCTTATTCCATCCCTTCACTTTCAGTTTGTGCATGTCTCTAGGTCTGAAGTGTGTCTCTTGCATGCAGCATATATATGGGTCTTGTTTTTTTATCCAGTTGGCCACCCTATGCCTTTTGATTGGAGCATTTAGTCTGTTGACATTTGAAGCAGCTATTGATAAGAATGCACCTACTGCCATTATGTTACTTTTTTTCTGGGTGTTTTAATAGTTCTTCTCTGTTCCTTTCTTCTCTTGCTCTCTTCCCTTGTGGTTTGATGGCTTTCTTTAATCTTATGTTTGGTTCCTTTCTCTTAATTTTTTGTGTATTTATTATAGGTTTCTAGTTTGTTTAGCTTGAGGTTCAAATATAATAACTAAAGTTGATGGTCTCTTTAGTTTGTCCTCTTTCTAAGAGCCCTATTCTTTTACTCCCCTCCACCCACATTTTATGTTTTTGATATCATATCTAACCTCTGTTTTGTGCATGTGTATCCATTACCCTCCTATCAGTACTTTTCTCTGTTGACCTTCATATTAGCTTCATTGGTGGTGGATCTGCTACCTTTACTGGATATTTGCCTTTACCAGTGAGTTTTTTGCTTTTTTTTTCTAATAATTTTCTTATTCTTATTTGTGGTCTTCTCTTTTCCACTTAAATTAGACCCTTTCGCATTTCTTATAAGGCTAGTTTCTTGGTGATAAACTCTCCTAGTTTTTGCTTGTCTGTAAGACTCTCTCCTTCCATTCTGAATGATAACCTTGCTATGTAGAGTATTCTTGGCTGTAGGTTTTTTCCTTTCAGCACTTTAAATATATCATGCCGCTCCCTTCTAGCCTGTAAGGTTTCTGCTGAGAAGTCAGGGATATGGGTTTTCCTTTGTGTGTAACTTGTTGCCTTCCTCTTGTGGCTTTTAGGATTCTCTCTTTATCTTTACCTCTGGACATTTTAATTATAATGTCTTGGTGTCGGTCTCTTTGGGTTTATCTTGTTTGGGGCTCTCTGTGCTTCCTGTACCTGGATGTCTGTTTCCTTCCTTAGGTTAGGAAAAATTTTGGCTATTATTTCTTCAAATAGATTCTCTGCCCCTTTGTCTTTCTCTTCTCCTTCTGGGACACCTATAATACAGATGTTAGTGCGCTTAATGCTGTCCCAGAGGTCCCTTAGACTGTCCTCATTCTTTTTAATTCTTTTTTCTTTTACCTCTTCAGCTTGGGTGATTTCCTCTAGTCTTTCCTTGAGCTTGCTGATCTGTTCTTGTGTATCATCTACTCTGCTATTGAGTCACTCTAGTAAATTGTTCATTTCCAGTATTCTATTCCTCTTTTTTATATTTTCCAGATCTTTGTTCAAGTTCTCACTGAGTTCATCCATTCTTCTCCCAAGATCAGTGAGCATCCTTATGACTATTAGTTTGTACTTTTTGTCAGGTAGATTGTTTATCTCTCTTTAGTTCTTTTTCTGGGGTTTTGTCCTGTTCCCTTACTTGGAACGTATTCCTTTGTCTCCTCATTTTGCCTGTTGCTCTGTGCTTATAGCTCTGTATTAGGTAGGTCAGCTACTCTCCCAATCTTGGAGAGCTGGGTTTATGTAAGAGATGCCTTATGAGCCCCAGCAGCATGCTTGCCTCTCATCACCAGTTCCAAATGTTCCAGGAGTTACCCCTGTGTGGGCTGTGTGTCTCCTTCTGTTGTGGCAGGGTTGCTCTTGCTGCAGATGCCCAGAGAGCGCTTGGCTGTCCCCCTAGCCAGCTGGTTGTAGTGGTCAGCTGCGAGTGGTTGCTGCAGTCCTTTCAGTCACTTTATTGGGCAAGGAGAGTCCCAGCACAGTTGGCTGCAAGGTCTAATAGCACATTCCTGTTGGAATTTTTTTGTTAAGTGAGTAGTCCCCCAGCATGGCTGGTTGTTTGGCTCAGGGCTTACAATTTCTGTAGGCTCCTGTCCTGCAAGGCTATTGTCAACTCTCTCAGGATTGCAGCTGAGTGGGGCTGGCCACAGGCATGGGAACACCTATTTGTTTCAGTCTTTGGAAGGTGAGGAAGATCCCATATATGGCTGTTTGAGAAGCACAAGTCTGCTGCAGGTGACAGGCCCCACTGCCCGCAGAGCCACCCACCCCATCAACACAGTGCTGCCCTGTACACATACCCTGACCCACTGAAGTGAACCCAGTCACCCCACTGCAGAAGCCTCATATGCTCCACCAGTGCAGCCCGACTCCTCACACATGCCCTGCCCCACACACGCAGATCCACTCTCCCAGCTGCAGAGGTTCCAGGCACCCCACCTTTGTGGGCCCACAAGTTGCCTGAGGGCTTGCTGTTGGGTTGGGCCAGTCCCTAGGGTGAGCTGCCTGCCCTGGCTGAGCTGGATTAAGATGGTTCTCTAGTGTGTGGGGCAGACCCTTGGGCTAACAGGCCAGAGGAAGAACTCCACTGGCATCTGCCAGAGTCTGTGTCAGCACACCTGTACTAGGTCACAGTAATGGTTGCTGCCAGTGTCTCAGTCCCTGGAGAGGTCTCACCTCTCACTGAGATGCACCCAGAGCCTATCAGGTGAGTCTCTTTTCACCAGAGGACTGTGTACCTTTCGGGTGAGTTTAGGTTGCTTTCTAAAATGGGTGAATTTGTGCATGGGCCCTTTAAGAGCAGGCTTTCTTTCCCCCTTATGTCCAGTACCTTTTCTGGGGATATTCCCTGTTGTAGTTAGTAGCCAACAAAGCCAGATACTATGACACTTGTCTTGGTTGTGCTGAGGCCAGAAGCTGCTTATAGTGATAACACTGTCCTGCTCAGATCCCACACTCCTCCAGGGAAGGCTGCGGACCCTAAGATTCCTCTTGGACGGCCACGAAGTGCTGCAGCTTGCGAGGGTGGCTTTTTCCTCTCCAGAAGGGAATTTCTGCCTCTTCCACTTCAGTCAGCACTGTCGCTTGTTGTGGGGGTTCTTTTTATCCAGTTTTAAGTTCTCTCTCAGGGGTAATTGTTCCAAGACTAGTCGTAAATTTGTTGTGTCCATGGGAGGAGGTGAGTTCAGAGTCCTCCTACACTGCCATCTTGATACTGTCCTCGAAAAATATTTTTAAATGTAATAAAAATGACCTAGTGAAAGAGAAGTTATTACAAAACAACTTGTGAAATGCTCTGTCATACTACTTTTAATGAGAAGCATTAATATATAATTTATATAGGAATATGAAGTTATAAGGGTTTTTGTACAAAGGCAAAAAAAATCAAACCTATAAATTTCGTGGTCTTAAGCCTCATATTTTTTCTTCTTCTTCTTCTTTTTTTTTATTTTACTTATTTTCATTTCCACTTTTTTCTTTTTTTCTAGGACATCCCAGTTGCAGTTTTGAATCACCACTGCCTCAAAACGTGAAAACTTTAGGTATTATTTTGGTTATGATAACCTGCATTATGAGACCTTAAAGTTCTTCATGGAAATACCATATTTCGACTTTCTGTAGTTAAGGAAGAAACAACATGTCACAGATTGGTGATAACTGACCTTTGTAGTTATTTTAATAGTGCAAATACCATGACAAATGGAAGCAGTCAGTATGTGTAGCCACATGTAGATGATACATTTCTTAAGAGCTGCCCCAAATTAGGATTCCTAGCAGGTGAGGTAACTTTCTTAAATGCAAGGGTTGTATGTAGGTTAAAATATATAAAACATAACTTACTTTCCATGTGATAGTGTTATTTGGGGATGGCAATTTATAGATAAATTTTCTTTCTAGTCGTACCTTATATCCACAAGCCATAAAATACTTTAAGTTGGGTGAGATTTTTTTCTATAACAGGCTGGTGTAGCACACGTTATGTAGGCTCACATAGTTCACACAATTTGTGTTATAGAAAATAATGAAGTGTAGTTGTGACAGTTAAATAAAATACAAAGATTTCTTGATAAAGAACATGAAGAAAAATATCTATTACTGTTATTTACATTAGACAAATTTATTAGTAAGATTAATCCTTTTATAAAATGCACTGTAGGCTTGTTATATTTGCCCTCTGAACACTGTGGTCAAACTGTGCCTGTCACTCCAGTGCCATCTTAAGATGTGAAACACTTGAAAATTTTTTCTTAAATGAAAACAGCAGAATTAAACAGGACATTTTATGCTTCAATTTAGAGAAAATTAATAGAATAATGGCAATTTAGAAGCAGTGGTACTACTGACAAACATTTCTATGAATTAAGATTTTGTAGTAGTATTTATTGCTCTCTGGATAGTTAGAACATGTTCACTTAAATGCATGTTTAAGTTTCTAGGCACAGTTTTTACCCACGTGCCTGGTGTTTCATTTACATTCTTAGAAAGAATTGCCTTGGTAATTTGGACTATATCTTAATTTTTTGTTGAGGGAGAATAAGGAGGGGTTGATGATATGATAAAGTATTGTTTGTGAAGACACTGCAGATTGCATCTGTGTGTTCAATTAATGGAACTTTATTTATGATTTATTCCACAGACTCACTTTTGGGGAAAAAATATAAATTTAATTCCTAACAAAATCATAAGAAATGATGGAATGACTACTGAACTAAACCAACTATAATGGGATAATACATTTTTAAACCAATTTTCCTTTAAACTAGTGAATTCTAGTTGTTCTGATAACCTTTACTAAATATCCTGGTGTGGTAGCTACAGCGTAAAACCAGGAAAAGTGAGGTGCCTATGAGGAGTTTCACAAGGTGGATCTTAAACCTGAAATCTGATTAGAAATGTTCTGTGATCAAAATGACCCAGATGCATTAGCCGTCACCCTAAAACTAGATTGATAAACTTCTCTTTGCTGTAGTTTTTAGATGATCTCATGAAAAGTAAAATGCTGCTACTGTCTGGAGACCCATATGTACTAGATTATCTTCAGACTGTTTTCGTTGTTTTTCAGGTGGAGGAATTGTTGCTGTGATTGTTGTTACTGTACGTATCCCAAACTTTGATACTACTCAAATCAAAATATTACTGTGAAGAAGTGCATTATTTTCTTAATGATTTTTCAGTTTCTGTAATTCTTATAGCTTGACATAAAGTGAACCAGAAACGTGAGCTTTTATGTGATATACTACCTTGTGTAGGTGACTGTATATTCTTTTATATTCTAGATGTCCACTTAGTAACAAACCCTAAATAACACATGTTTTGTCAAGATAATCGGTCATATGAGTTTGCTCCCCAAATATGCTCTGGGTCACCTTCTCAGTTAAGCAGGGGCTTTTCTCCGACCTACTGTGGATGGTCTGTCATTCCAGGGGACTGGGCTGAGATCGTGGAGAGTCCAGATGGAACAGAAACGTTCATGTGATTTAAAAGCTTTTCTGACCACTGAAATGTAACCAACATTTCTTTCTTCTGCTAGATTTTGATTCTTGGTAATTAGTTTTCACTCACATGTCACTTGTTTCCTGGTTTGCTGTAGCTGTTGATGTTGCAGTAATTGGCGCCAGCCTGTGTAAATGTCTTTGCACCGGGAAGAGACGGTAAATTAAAGCATGCTTTTCTAACTTACTGGTTCTTCTCATTCTTGACATGCTTTTTTGCAGCTTTTGTTTGTACTCTGTATTGCATGCCTTCTCTTTTAAAAATGTGCCTGCATGAGTGTTCCAGATGAATTGCATTTCTTTACTAAAAATATGTTCAGCTGCTTTTAATATAATTGTAACAAGCGTAACCTGTGCAGAGTTGCTTCCACTGTTTTCTGTGTAAGAACAATTTCTTTGGTATTTAAGGTTTAAGTTCTGCAGGAATCATGGACCATTATGGGGCCTTGCCTACCCTAGGTATCGCCTGTTTCCTACATGGAGTAGTGGCCGAGCTTAAATCTAAAATAACTCACTGGGGAGACTTGGAGAGTTGAAGTCACGGGAATTTTCATGAGGAAAGTTCCATTTGACTGTGTAACGTAGGTAGTTGTAAGGAGCTCTGTAGTTGCCTCATTCAAATACACAATTTGATTTCTTCCCACATAGAGTTGTTATTTATCCATGTGAAACTGAGGAATTAAAGCAACACTGTCTGATTTCCCTCTTATGTTCTCTTAATTTACTAGGTTACAGTAAAACTGATGGGGTAAAACTTAAAGCTGCTGAGAAGAGTAAGATTTACAAGGCACATTAACTTTGTCTTTTTATCTATAGAAATGAAAAGGGGGAGGGGCTTAGAATAGAAAAAAGGTGCAAATACAATTCTTCTAAGGGGAATAGAGTTTTTAAACAGCAAACTTAAATTTTAACGAGACAATTTACAATTTAATGAAAGACTTAGAATAAATCCTGGAGCTCAGACCAACATTAGGGGCTTTGGAATTTCTGGGTTTTAGTGAATTTTTTTCCCCTGTTACTTTAGATATAGCTTTGGAATCAAACCCAGAAGGTTTAAGACTTTTCGTATTTGTGGTTTTATGGTATATTTTCCTTTTATATTACTCACTGGGTTTGGACTATGTAATAAAGATATCTTCCTCACTCAAAGTGCTCAAACTTTTTTTATATTATGTGATTGTTTTTGTAAAATACCCATGATTCCTTCATTTGAACCTTAAATCTTATATTTGTGGAACACATGATATGCACATTTGATTTCTCTATCACTAGTATATTTTTAAAATTACATATACACAGCAGTCTGACTAGGAAATACTATCAGTGGAATATTTTTACAGGTCCAAAATGTTTGTGTAGAAATGACCTCTCAAGAAAGTAAAACAAAATAGCTTTCTGCTCCTCACTTTCCTTCTTTGTTTAAAATATCACTGGGTCAAAATCCTTAAAGCTTCCTTGAGAATATGAATCAGACTCTCTGGCTCCCAGTTAAAGGATCCTTGAAAGCTGAGCAATGATCTGAGCTCTGTAGCCCAGACTAAAGGCTCAGCAGCGTCAGTGAGCTGAGGTTCCGTTTCTAATGCGCTCCGAGCGCTGCTGCTGCTGGGCCTGGACGACACTTGAAGTGTCCCGGGTGTCGACTGTTACTGATGTGCCCACATTCTTGAAATTTGAAGAAACACCGTCAGGTTCATTGTCAGTTTTTTCTCCTGCTTAAGATAATTGGATTTTTTAAAGAATCCTGATCTATGTGTATGTTTTTTAAAAAGGTTATGGGCTAATTAAACTTAGCTTTATTTGCTTTCCTTTAAAAAAAGTCAAGATTTTTATTATATTCTTTGCACTATTTAATTCCAGGATCCTCCCCCCAAATTGGCTGTTGCCTGAGAAAATCCTTTACAGGATGATAGACTATGTGCAATTCCTTCTCTATTTCTGGGGTACCTCTGGAAGCAGGCAGGGTCCCAGGCACAGATAATCCCCAGTTGCTGTTAAAATTTGGTACAAAATGGATCTGATGTAAAGTATACTTATGATGATTTGGGAACACACTTACCCTGATACAGCCTTCATACCACGGTACCAAAATAGTATAAGTATTCATTTTTAAGGTCATTCGACATATTTAAATTACTTGATGAAAAATGGCCACAAGGTTAAAGTATTCTGCCATAGTTTTCTGTTTCTCGTTCTTCAGCTAAGAATGGAATAGGATCCCAATTGGTCTGAAATGCGCCCATCTACATGCTCCTTCCTTTCCCTTCCAGTGTCCTTTCTTATGTTTCTCCCACACTTTCCAGGCTTAGACTCCACAGCGCTTCCCCGTCCTTTGCTGTTTCTTGAGTCCTGTTCTGCACGTCATGACCACGTGATTCCGAAAACAGATGCCTTTAGTTTACATTAATGTTTTCACTTGTTTGCAGTTATTTCTTTCCATAAACGCATGTTTTCTTTCGTTAAATCATCCCAGGTCCTAAGTTCTTTAGAATTATTTGCATTACTTATGTATTTTATTACCTGTGACTAAATTGTTTTCTTTTTTTTTGCGTTAAGGTTATTTATTATTTGTTATAACTTAAACCTATTTTTAATGTTATATTAATAATGACTAATTCAATAACCTCATAATTTTTTAGCTGTCTGCGTAAATGAATGTTACACAAGTTTTTTGGATTTAATATGTATAGTGGCCAGTTGAGGTGGGGGCAAGTATAATGACATACGGTAAAAACTTGAAGGATTAAATTAACGTGAACATTTTTCTACTTGGCTCTCAAATTCATGAGCATTGAACAGACTCTTCAAAAAATTTTAAACAGAAAATTAATAGATAACAGATTTTTGTAATTAGTTTCGATAGCACATTTATCAAATTTGGATCATCAGACTAAGGAGGTCATATACTAAGTTTTACAGGGATCTTCTCAGGATGAAAACAAATGTGCCTGGGAAGAAACTGCACTCACTGCAGAAGTCCAGATGCAGCTGAGAATACATGACTTGTCATAAAAATGATGTCCAAGACAATATGACATGGATTAATATATGCTCCGTGTATTCCCTCAAAATAAGGACCCCTTCTCCTCACAGAGTCGGTTTTCTGTGAGAAAGAGTTGACATTATTCTCTTCAGGCTAAATGGTTTCAGAGGTAAACAGATTGCACAGAAATTGAGAATCTGTTCATCTGCTGGATGATCTGGAAGACTCCCAAGTTAACGTAGCTTCTTGTGCGAACTTCCTGTTTCAAGTTCCTACGTGAGAATCAGAGAACTCTTAATCTATGAACCTCATGATCGGGTTTACCTCCATTCTCCTCTGTCATTGATTTGACCCCACTTATTAGGCCACTCTTGCTGCCTTTGGGTTTGATGTCACTATTGTATTCAGCCCCTTTCCCTTCCTCTGTTCAGCACAAATCTGATTGGTGAGAGCCACAGAGAAGGAAAATTTATTTCTCTCTGAGAAGAGATGAGAGAGATTTGCTTTTATTGTTGAAAGGTATCTACTTCCTGTTCTGTTTCTTTTCAGAGATGTCCTTTCTTTTGAAAAATATTTAGTGAATATTTAGACAGCAAGCACCTGAGCTAAAATATGTTAGGAGGAAACATCAGAGGACACCTAGAGTCCCAGTGCCTTTGCTCAATTACTGTTTTCTTCTACCATTTCTGTTCCAAATGTAACATGAAGCGTCCTGACAGTTTTTGTGAGGCCTCCAGTAGATTAATGTCCCCTTGTCTCTTTATTGGACTGTCTAGCTTCCTCTACCTTCCAGCAGCTGTGAATCCAAAAGTGAGGAAATTTTTTAGCCCAATGGGAAATAATCACAGAATCTGTTCATTTTAAGTAGAGAGAGAAAAAATTTCCTTTTACAGAACCCAAAATACATTTTACTTAATTTTGTAAATGTATTCAATGTCAACTTGTAAATAACTCAGTAAAGGCATTTATCTGTTTCTCTTGACCTGAATATTTTTACCATATGAAAGAGAAACCAACAAAAAAATCCTCAGATTTTGATAATTATGAATTGCACTGCCCTAAACCCTTTGACCCCATCCGCCTTCTGTCTTCGAATGAAATGAATTGGAAATCTTCCTCTACTTGTGCCAAAATGCACGTCTACATAGCTGGGAAGAGAGCGAGATGTGTATCCCACCACTTACAATGTGAGGCGCTACCCAGGTTACAATCAAGAGTTTCACAGCAGATTCTACAAAGGCCAACAGGAAGGGCAGTTTCTTGGTAAAAGCCAAGTGGTGTCTTTGATCGCAGGAGCAAAGGGAAAGACAGAACATACCAACTAGAGTGGCAGTCTGGGCTCACCCAGCCCTGTGCGTCTGCCTGTGCTCTTTGCATTTCTTTCAGGCTAAAGCCAAACAGGAAAGTCGTTTTCACACTGTCGTGAGCTTCAAGGTGTCTGTAAAGATTTGAAGTTAGTTAAATGAACGCTGAAGTTAATATAAAATAACTGTAATTAGTAATTCAGTTTCAGATTTTTACCATCTTCAAGTAGCTTCGTTTCATCAAATATTTCTTTAAGTTTATATTAATGCTTAATTATCTTTCTCATATATTGGGTTTCTGTTTTAAAGAAAAGGATTCCACTACTACAGAAAAAAAATATATTGACTTTGAAAACTAGAAAAATATGGTCTTGGAGAAATACTGATAGGCCTAATTATTACATCACTCACCACAGTATTCCTTAAAAATCACCATATTGCAAGAATAGTGCTGTGACAGTGGTGGTTCATAATGATGGCTCCCCCCAAAGAGAAACAAAGTACCCGAAAGTAACCTGGTTGGCTCTTACATTGGTAGGCATCCCTGAAGTGTCTGCTGTGGCAAGCATAACTGACTGGTCCAAATTTAGTTTTAGTCTCTTAGAGTCAATTTACTAAGGCAGGGACCAGAACCGCATTTTCCAGTGCAATAGTCAATAGCCACGTGGGGCTACTGAGGACTTCAAAAGTGGCCGGTTCCGAGGAAGGTGTGCTGGAGGTGCAAAATACACTCCAGATTTCAAAGACAGTATGAAAAAATGTAAAATGAACGGCAAAATGTTAATATTTTGGCCATCCTGGCCTAGGTGACATATGTTAAAATTAATTTTTCCTGTTTTTTTAAATACTTTTTAAAATGTGGCTTCTAGAAAATTTAAAATTACCTATGTGATTTGCATTATATTTCTCTGGGCAGCACTGGACCAGAATAACAGATTTTAGAAAGATATATTGTTACAATAAAAGTGTGATGGAAACTTCAGTTATTTAGGAAAATCTCTTACTGGAACACAGGATTTCCTTGACAGTCAGGGGTAAATGAGGCGTCACTGAACTTGAACACTGTGGGAATCATTACGTTTTTAAAAGTTTCATCTTAGAGTGGAACTTAAAATTGTGACATTAAGAAAACAGTCTTTCCCCATGGCCCTAAATTAAAACGAGGAAATATTTACTATGTACTTCATATGTGACTGCTCTGTTTCTTGTTTTGGAGAGGATCAAAAATATAATACATGGCCAAAAGAAATGTTTCTAGAGTGAGATAAGTTGAACATTTGAAATTACTTTAAAAGAATTAATTTCCTAGTTCAGAAATTCTTGATACTATAAATACAGGTTTTTAAAATTCTGTTTTGTAAGTGGACTTCTGGAACTGAATTTCTGTACCTAATTGTGTTTGTGTGTGATGGTGTCTGTTTATCTTGCTTTGTAGGAAAGCAGAGGTTAGCGCTACATACAGCACTTACCAGAGTAAGTCAACCACGCGACCAGAGGAGAACTAAATGGTTTCCACAAACCAGTGCCTCAGTTTACATTTTGATTCTGTTAAAACGTTAAGGTCTACACTGAATTCCTATAGCCACTATGGAAAACAGTATGAAGGTTCCTCAAAAACTTAAAAACAGAACTACCATATGATCCAGCAATTCCACTTCTGGGTATTATCCAAAAGAAACTAAATCACTGTGTGGAAGAGGTACCTTCACCTCTCTGTTTATTGCAGCAGCATTTACAGTAACCAGACATAGAAAGAACTCGAGTGTCCATTGACGGATGAATGGATAAAGACAATGTGGTATGTGTGTGTCTCTGTGTGTGTGTGTGTGTGTGTGTGTGTGTGTATACAGTGTGTATATACACAGTGAAATATTCAGCCATAAAAAAGGAAGGAAGTCCTGCTATTTGTGACAAGATGGATGGATCCTGAGGGCATGATGTTAAGCGAAACAAGTCATATAGAGAGAGACAAATACTGTATGACCTCACTTATATGTGGAATCTTTAAAAACCAAACTCATAGGAAAAGAAATTAGATTTGTGGCTGCCAGAGGCAGTGGAAGGGTAGAGGGGGACTATGAATTGGGTGAAGATGATCAAAAGGTACAAACTTCCAGTTATAAACAAGCACTGGGATGTAATGTACAGTAGGGTGACTATAATTAGTAAGACTGTGTTGTATATTGGCAAGTTGCTAAAAGAGTAGATCTTAGAAGTTGTGATCACAAGGAAGCAAAAAAATTTTTGTAACTATGTGAGGTAATGGATGTTAACTAAATTTACTGTATTAGCCATTTTGTAAACTATACATTACCAACTCTTTATGCTGTACAGCTTAAACTCATAGAATATGTCAATTATATCAATAAAACTGGAAGAAAAGATTTACACAAGTTATACCAATAAAACGGGAAGAAAAGATTTACAAAAGTTATTCTCTAGTTTCTCTCACTCTCACGAATGCAATTGTTAAGAAATAATGACAACATTTTAACATGACTTGAATGTAGTCACCATCCTTTGATGCTTCTTTGAAACATGTATGAATTTGGGTATGAACATCTTGCCTGTTTTCCCTTAAACAACATTTGCATTTATAGAGCAAGTCAAAACAATATCCCTGGTAGTATGAAGATGAGGAAATGATTTTTTTAATAAAATCTCCAAAGTTAGGAAAATATAGTTCAAAATGAAATTACATGTCAGTCATAAGGAAAGTGATTTTGAAATCTTTTTTGTTGAAAGATAAATGCCAACTCTTCAACAAGGCTAAAATGGATTTTATATATAGTTTATTGTAAAAAGTCTTTACAAATATGTGTATACTACTTCAGACCTTAAACATTAAAAATAACACTGAAAATTGGGATTTTGAACAAGTTTGACCTCCCTAAGAGTAGTTTCGGAAAATACTCTTAAAGTTCATAGAGTAAAATTCCACATTTTAAAAACTTATTTTAACCTCTTGGTAATTTAAAGAAACTATAAAGTTTATGGATGGCATTTGTCCTTCACTTTTTTTCATGTCAATAAACCAGTCTAGGGAATCAATAAGGATTTAGAATCAGTTGCTACTTCTGTAAAAAGTTAGGGAGCTCTAACACCCATAACAAGGATACCAGGTTCGTGGTACAGAGTGAGCGCTGCGGTCTTGTAGTTTTCTTAAAGAGAATTCCATCTTTAAGAGAATTAGAATCCGCTCTAAATTCTGGCTATAGGTGGTTTTCTGTCCCTCCTTGAATAAGGAGATGTCTTACTGTAATATGTCATCTAAAAGTAGGCAGTTTCATTGGGAATAAATTCATCAGATAACCTTCAGTTGTATCAGAATCTTGGTCTTTCTGTGCATCTCACCTCATCTGCCAAAAGTCAGAGTAAAAATGAAGCTGTTTATTTCAGGAAAGAAAACTTAATTGTGTATTTGCTGTCTGTTGTAGGAAGAGACTGAAAAAGGAAACAGCTGAGGCAGCACGTTATACTCAGGTGAAGTAGATCCCGCCTCTTCTGAGCCCTCACTGGCAGCGTCTCTCAAGCAAGCCAGTGGGAAAAGAGGAGGGACGCCACGCTGATTCAGATTACATTTCTAAAGTTTGGTTTCACGCTGTTATATTTAGTAGCACAAATTGGGCCGAAGAAACATTGCCGAGAAGGATATGAGTTGGGGACTCAACAGTGGCCTGGAGTGAACATTGTTTCACTCCTAAAGTCATGTTAATAACGCACTGCACGTGTTCCTTCCCTTTGTCATCTCTGATGAGGCACTTCAGGAAGATAAGTTTGGGCAGAAGAAACAGGAATTCTGAATTCAATATAGAGCTGGAGGTTTACTGTGCCCATTTTCACATGCTCTTCAAGAATGTAGCACTTGCTTAGAAGCAAGGCATGGCTGTACTATTTACTTTTTTAAAGCCAAACTGAGGCGCTTTTCAACCAAAGATTAGATCAACCAAAAATAGACTTTTTATAATACTTTTGCTTCAAATTTACTGTTTTCAACTTGGTATATTTATATGTGAGATTGATATATTTGTGCAAATATAAATTATGTTGTTTGTCAAATTATCGATTACTTAAATATATAGGGAAACCAGTTTTCTCTAGAAAAGTTTGTTTAAATGACAGAGAAAGCAGCTTTTTGTACTGAAAAGTTTATTAAAACTGCAAGCAAGTATCTGAAGTGAAAAGTCCCATGTATAGTGATCTTTACTGTTCACTTTTTGAAAATTGGATCTTCAAATCTGGCATAAAATAAAATGTAGGTTTGGAGAAGTTTCATTTGTGATGGTGCGTTTATTTCCAGTGTGTTTTATCTGAAAGCAGAGTGTGCTTTTAATTGGGGCCCATCACCAAGCTTTCCACTCCCACTGTCATCCCTCCTGCCCCTCGCATCTCAGAGCCTTCAGTACGTCAGGGCTTCTCCGCTCCAGCCCCGCAGGTACCTCTCCTGCTCAGAGGTGTTCGGTGACGCCACATTACCCGCAGCAGGAAGTCCAGGTTAACCAGCCTGATACTTGATGGCTTTCTATAATCCAACCCCAGCTTTTCTTCCCAGGCCTTCTCTCTCTGCTCCACTTCTTCAAATAACCTGCTGTCAGTCAAGCCAGACCATCGGCCCAGTGCTCTCGGCCGTGTTCTTAGTTCACTGTTGCCTGAAGCGCCCAGGCTCCCATCCAGATCCTGGCCATCCTCCACGGCTCAGCTCAAATACTGCCCATTGTGGGAAGCTTTTCCTGATTTCTGCCCAGCTCTCATAGCCTGTTATTACCTGACCTTGAGTTAACCACATTTAAGTATCTATATGCTTGTATGTGGTAGAAAACATACCTTCCACATCACTTTAATGCGTGGGTGTGACTAAATAATTAAAAATCCAAGTCCCAACAATAAAGTATAAAATTTGATTTCCAGACTAATAAAATTTTTGTTCATGCAAAAAAAGTAATTCCTGCTGTCTTTGCAGCCTTGAATTAAATCCAATAGCTAGACCTCTGAGACCAGGCCTCAGTTTCTGAAGCATGGCTGCAATTGGATCCCCTGAGGAGCTTCACTGCTGCCTGTGTCCGCCTCCCAGAGGTTTCTCATGTAACTGATGTGGGATGTGGCCTGGGTGTAAGGTGTCTTTAAGGTTTCCCAAGTGATTCTCATGTGCAGCTAAGACTGAGAACCTCTGCTTAGCCCCACAGCCCGTTTCTACATAAAAACTTATAAAGACAGATATAAGGGCTTATATTTACAAAAGAAAATTGTAGTTTTACTATTTCAGCCCATTCAAGAAATCGGAAGATGTCTAAGACTTGAATTAAGGTCTTGTTGCCTGGATAACCATACAAGGCTAACTGTCGTTTAAAAAACAGAAGCAGTCTTTCTAATATCAAGGCTGTATGAAAGGTTGAGTAAAAATACAGCAGATTATCAAATTTTATTTGGCCTTAACTTGAGACTATAGAATAGTTTTTAAATTGGCATAAAATATATAGGAAGAGCTTTTAAGGTGACTAACAATAAAAGAATGTTGAAGAGACCTGGGATAGGCCGGAATTGGAATTTGCATCGTTAAAGTAGATTCTAGGTTTAAGGAAAATAGGCAACTCTAAAACTTTAGCGATGCCTGACAGCATTGTAATCATGGAATTTTTTTGCATATATAAAAAGTTTGCATATTTGTGCTCAAGAGCAGGATCTGATATAGTCTGCTGTCTTCCAGAAACAATGTGAAATTGAGTGATCACAGATTTTTTTTCCTAAGCTGCACTGGGTTCATCATTTCCAGTCTGATTCAGGAAATATTCCACCAAAATGGTCTGTATAAACATAGCTCTGCTGCCCTCCTGTGGACTATTCGGGCACTTCACAGTCCCTTCCTTAGTCATTCAGAAGTTTGTCATTGCTCTGATTCCCAGAGCCTTTTTTTTTTTTTTTTCTGAGGAAGATTAGCCCTGAGCTAACTACTGCCAGTCCTCCTCTTTTGCTGAGGAAGCCTGGCCCTGAGCTAACCCGTGCCCATCTTCCTCTGCTTTATATGTGGGGCGCCTACCACAGCATGGTGTGCCAAGCAGTGCCATGTCCACACCCGGCATGCGAACCGGCAAACCCCGGGCCGCCGAGAAGTGGAACGTGCGAAGTTAACCGCTGCGCCATCGGGCTGGCCCCCCAGAGCCATTTTTAATTTCATTTTAGATCTAGTAGTAACTAGCTCTTTTCTGCTTTCCTTCTGTGAAATTAGCATTTTAAAAACGGCAAAACTCTGTCTCTTATTGCTTAAATATGAGAAGTGTAACATCGGAGACTGTGGTCAACAAGCTATCTTTCCTTCAGCTATTCCTTCAGCTATTGTCCCTTACATACGAGAAGGTGAACAAATTGCCACAGTATAGATAACGTTGAGAGTTACCCACCCATATTCCTGACTTGCCAGCCCAAGAAAACCTGTATGGGGGTGGTAAAACTGATGTTAACAGGAGAAGCCACCTAGGTTTACAGAATTTACCTTGCTTATGCAGGTTTTAAAGAACTGAAGTGTTGTATGTCCCAGTGGAAAGCCTCGTGCTGAACTATCAGAAAGAGGAGCTCTGACAGCCTGGTGCTTAGGGCTTGGGGCTTCACTCAGAATTCTGGAGACCACTGTCATTTGGATGAGCACTTATTTATAATGTTGGAGAAAAGGATCAGTCACCTATAATCATCCACTGTGACCTAAAAAGGCTCCTAGAGAAAATACACCTTTAATTTGTATTTGACATGGGAGTCAATAATTAGAGAATTCCTTGGGATGGATCCCATAGTGTGCAAGTGAATCACATGGTGATCTTGTTAAAATGCAGGTTCTGATCCAGCAGGTCTCAGGTGGGGACCGAGGTTCTGCATTTCTAGTTCCACATCCTGCTGGTGGTTGTTTGGCTGTCTAATATCCTCCAGAGAAATCTGAGTCCTGATACCTGGAACCTGTGAACGTTACCTTCTATGGCAGAAGATCTTTTACAGAAGAGATCTTAGATGGAGAGATGATCCTGGATTATTCAGGTGGGGCTCTAAAGCAATCACAAGTATCCTCCTAAGAGGCAGGCAGAGGGAGATCTGAGTACCGCAGAAGGCAATGTGACCACTAAAGCAAAAACACTATGCTGCTGATCTTGAGGACGGAGGAAGGGGCCACAAGCCAAAGACTGCAGCTCTGGAAGCTGGAAAAGGCAAGGAAACTGATTCTATCCTGTGACCTCTGAAGGGAGCCCCTATACCTTAATTTCAGCCCATTGGAACTGATTTTGGACTTCTGACCTCCAGAACTGTGTGTGTGTTGTTGTGAGATACTGCCATGGTGTGAATGTCTGTGTGCCCTCAAACTCCTATGTTGAAATCCTAACCCCCAAGACGATAGTGGTAGGGGGTAGGGCCGCTGGGAAGTGATTAGGTCTTGAGCACAGAGCCTTCATGATTGGGATCAGAGTCCTTATAAAAGAGACCCAAGAAAGTCCCTTCACCCCTTCTGCCATATGAAGTTACAGCTGGAAGGCACTGTCTGTGAACCAGAAAGCTGGTTCTCACAGACACCGAGTGCCAGCACCTTGACCTGGACTTCCCAGCCTCCAGAACTGGGAGAAATAAATCTTGCTTATAAGCTGACCAGCCTGCAGTATTTGGTATAGCACCTGAAGAGACTCAGAGAGACTCCAAGTCTGTTGTATTTGGTACAGCGGCCACAGGAAGCTAATACACCAATGCCAGGGGTCCTCAGACCACACATTGAGCAGTAACACCTTGTAGAAACAAATCCATAGAGGAGCGGCTCTCAACCCTGGCTGCACATTAGAATCACCTGGGGAGACTTTCGAACAAAAAAGGAATGTCCCGGCCCCATCCTAGAGCAGTTAAGCCAGAGCCTGTAGGGCTGGGATTCCTAAGAATGACTATTGAAAGGCTCCTTGGGAGAATCTAGTTGGAAGGTGGGGAGGACATGAGTGCAGTAGAACAAACCCCAAATATATCTTTTCTTGTGTCAAGGAAGACTCTACAGCTGCCCCAAAATAGGGACGCACTGGTCTGCCAGGAAGCCCCCTGAAACTCTACACCAGCTTCTCAAAATGCAGGCCTGGGCCAACGTCTTCCCTGAAGAATTACCAGGTCGAGACACAACACATTCTGTTCCACCTAAATGGTCAAAGATGTGACTTGCCTCACGTTTATCAAGAACTCATCGGCCTTTCTGTCCACACACGGGAACTGTTTCCAGAACAACTCGCGTGAGGCTAGAGGGTGCCTTCAGTCTGACACTCCCTCTCCACCCACGTTTACAGTCACATGTGTGGTCAACGGAGCTAAGCGGACGCACGCCTGACCATACGTTTTCTATCCAGATCGAAAGTATGGCCTTGAAAGCAGACTCAAGATGTCTCCAGAAGAAACATCCTGCTTACCATTTATTACGAAGAACCTCCGGATGGCAACTGAGGGCAAGGGCTGTCAGCCTCCACGAATAAAGCACGTGCTCCTGCGTGAGAGGCAGTCAGTTACTCGGGGCCTGGGCTTTGCTTCTCGTGACCTAGACACGTGGACTGTTTAAAATTAAACACTCAGTGGGAGCACCAGATACTTTATGGAAAATATGTTTTAATTCATTGTTTTTGTGCTTTAATGCTAAACCCAATCTTCTAGCACTTACTCATTTGGGGACTGGAATCGGCTCTGCCTGCGGGCAGAATGCTTGTCTTACTTGTTGTGTTTGCAATACCCAGGCTGGAGCTTGGGACACGGCAGAAGCATCAGTAATTGTTCAGCTGGTTACAACCCATAGGTCCTATCGTGGCCGACCTCAGCAGAGAAGAAGAAAAAACAATTTAGTCTTAACTATTCCCACCACCACATCCCGGGGACGAGAACATGGATTCTCCAGTCCACAGCCTGGAATAGCACTGCAGCCACAGAGATGGGGTACATCTCATTCACCGGGAAGTTTTCCCAGCAGATGCTTTACCCACCCCCGCTCCGCTCCCCCCCGCCCCGACCCCACAGGGCAGGGCAGCATCTGGGGGGAGACTGGCAGGATGTGGACTTAGAAAAGCTTCCCCGGTGGTTGAGTTGCCACCACCTGTTGAGAACCGTGTGAGTGAAATAAAAGTACTGCAGGTAGTTCACAGCTGGCCATGCAGCTCCTGTGCCAAAAGCTCAGTCAAGGGCCACGGCCGTCCTCCCTGAAGATTCCCCAAGTTCAATCCCCTCTAACGTCAAATCTGGCTCATCTCTGAACACCCCTACAGAACGGGTCCGCCCTGTCTTCAAGGGGCGATAGAAACGAACAGCCGAAAGTAGAACTGCGTCTCATAACGCAACTGGAATCCTCAGGCTGCTCCCATTCAAGGGCCCCGTGACTGTAGGTTCAGTTAAGCAAGTTTCTCGAGGGAACCCTGACTGCAGAGGGGCCAGGGCTGCGGCCCGTCTCGACCAACGTCAGTTTTCCCATTCAGTAAGGAGCATCCCTCGGCCCAGGTCTTCCACGTTTCTCTCTCCTGTAATCTGTTCTCTCCTTTTGTTTCTTGGCTCCTATAAATTCGTTCTTGTCTTAATGGGCTTCATTTTTAATGTCTGTCTGCTGTAAACTACCTCAAATTCGTTATGAAGTAGGTAAGATCTGCATAGCAAATTAACTTTTCAGGACCTTTCTCATCAGCATAGAATTATAAATGGAAAATAAGAGATGAAAAACAGACACAATAAGTTGAATACAGCAAAACATTTATTAAGGTCAGGATGCATGAAGAGACTCTTCTTCACAGAAAGATAACTCAACAGCCAATGAATTTATAGAATTTACAGCACCACCACATTTCAGCAAAATGCAACTGAGGACATCAGACACATTCTAGTGATTTGTTTTTAAAAATCCGTTAAATTCTGTCTTACCTCTGCAATAAAGTATCATAAATGCAGTTAAAGAAGCTAGTAGGAAAATGTGTGATCTTCCTTCGCCCTCTCTGCCCATCCATCTTCCAGGAAACCACAGGGGGTTGCTGACCAGACTTGGCACGAGGCTTCGAGGCTGCTGCTTTTCCCCCTACATCATAACCGATTTCAAATGGTGCTAGACAAAAACAGACTCTGAACACCAGGAGAAATCGGTCAGCCTGTGTAAGAGATGGGTCCAGTGGTGCTCCTGGGGGGCCGCACTTGACAGTGCAGGTGGCAAGTCTGATTTCAGCTGGGCTGCAACGGCAGCTCAATGTTCCAGGGCATCTAGGAGCAGGCTGACAGTTCTGATGTGGATGAAACAGTCCTGCAGGTACACAGCCCTCTCCCCCTCCCTAGTACAATCAAGTACTCAATCCAGCATTTCCCCATCGCTGTGCTCAAAGGCCCTACCAACAGGTTACTACTGGTGGCTGCTGCCATCTGTCAACAGAAAAGAGTATCGCAACCTCTGCCCCTGCTCCAACCACTGGATGTCTTTCAAATACAAACCCCTCCCTGCACTGTCACCCCTCCACACTCAACAGTGTATTCTGCTTTTCAAGTTCTTCCTTTCTTGAACCAGCTCAGGTGGCAGGAGGAGGGGAGCCAGTCCCACAAGCAGCAGCTCCTCTGCGGTTGGCCCTTTGCTGTGCTGCAATTCTTACTCCTAAAACACTGATTTCAAATGGTGCTAGATACAAAGATGGAAAAATCTAAGCCACCATGTGAAACCAGCTTCCAGAAGAAGAGGATCTCACTGAAGAAAGGAGATGCGATCGGAAGACCCAGCCTCTGCCCTGAGGAGAAATGTCTTCTTGCAGTTCTACTTGTGACGTGATAACATAACGATCCGTTAGAAAGGCAAAGAGGAGAGTTACACAGTGATGCTCAAGGAAAAGGGAAGTCACGGCTGATGCTTCACATAGACAATAGCAATACAAAACTCATGAATCCTAGTTAATTCTGTTTAATGCCACCACCAGTCCCTACAAACTATTATATATATGATGGTGAAATAAAATGGCCAAAGCTGAATTAAAATGTGTGAATATTTACATTAGTGTTGCCTACTTTGTAAAATAGTTCACAAATGCAAAGCGTTTTCCGATTTTACTCACTTCATCAGAAACCAGCACCCTGTCTGCCTATGAGGCTCCAGCCACTCCACAAAGGTGAGTTTCACCTGGCCAGAGCAACTCTTCCATGTGCCCATTTCAGGAAGAGCATGGGCTCCTCCTTCCAGCCATGTGGAAGTGTCAGAACACTGGCAATCTTATTTCACCTCTGGTGTGACGCAAAAATCCGGTGTCCTAAAATTGTACTAAGTAGATCATCCTCTAACACAAGAACTGAGTTTTGTTTTCAAAATTTCCTAAAAATAGGATTTGCAAACTGTGCTTAAGTTTGATTTCCCATCTCTTTTGGTTGTTTGAAGCTAAGGAAACATGGCTGTCTGTCCTCTGATACCACAACCAAGACAAACAAGAGCCACACAGTAGAGTCTGTATCTCTCACGTTTCCTACCAATTCCTTAGGCCTCCAGATACAGGCTTATATTTTTCATGGCTCCTGGAAGTGACAGCATGTGCTGTCTAGGGAAGAGAAGGAAATAAACTCTGAACACCAAGCTGTGCTCTTTAATTCTCACAAGAGTCCTGTGAGGCGGGTATCATTCCCAATTTTTGCAGAAGAAACTGATCCTTAACATGGTTCAAAACCTTGTCCAGAGTCTCAGGACTAATGAATGGGGAAGATCTTAGATCTAACTCCAAAGTCTGTGTTCCTGCCCCTCTGCCCACTGCCACCTGCTCCACAGCTGGACTCTCATCTCTGTCTGTTCTTGAACTTCACTAAGAGCAAGGCTGCTGGGGGCGGGGGCATCCTAGGCAATATTTCTGCGTGGACGTGGGATGTTACTCACTGCACACACATTAAACTGGGGCGGAGATGAGAGCATGACTGCAATTCCAAGGGGCCGGGTGGTTTGGGGTGACTTGTTTTGTTGTCCTGCACCTCTGGTGGCTTGCGGTCTCCATAGCGTGGCTGTGGGAGTGGGGAAGACGCTGAGATGAACCACCCCGCAAGGCCTGTGCTGGACTCCTCAGTGATTCTGACACTGGCCCCAGGCGCGGGAGCCTGTGGGGCTTTGCAAGGCCTCAGCCACAGGTGGGAGAGCTGAGGGTCAGTTCTGCCCGCAGGGGCTGTGAGTGAGGACACCTGCAGCCACCAGCTGGGCCCTGTTAACCAGGTAACTGCTAGGGTTTTAAGGTGAGGAGTGAGTGTTAAATGTCATTACTGTGGGGTTCGAATCCTATAAAACAAAGGGGTTCAAGGAGATCTACATTTGGTAATTCTGAGCTTTTCTGCTTCTTATTTCAGTCAAACCCTTCTTCCTTAGCAACTTCCAACTGCCAGTATCCACAAAACCCTTTCCTAAGGTGTCACGCAGGTCTCCTTCAGTCACGCAGACAGCATCCCTCCTCCCACCAGAAGGCTCCTGCACACGCTGGTCCCTCTTTCTGGAACACCCCCCATCCACTCTCCCATAACTGTGACCCTCCCACTCCCACCCCAAGTAACCCAGGTCGTCGGAAGTCCTCCCTGAGCTCTCAGCTCAGCACCCCCTTCCTCAGGAGAGCTTCCCCCGGGCTAGCCCGGCTTCCGGTTGGTGGCCCTCTCACACCCTCAAGTTCTTTTCCTTCAGAACACACTTATGCCATTTGGTCATCCAGGTGATTAGTTAATGTCTTGCCTGTGACCCAGGAAGCCTCAGCCCAGAGCTGAGAGGGGCTGCACAGGGCAGAGGAGCAACTGTCACTGAGAGAACTAAGGGACTCGAACCAGCATGCGGGCTCCCAGCTCCTGAGTTGTAAAATACTCTTAGCTCTCTGGAAAAAGAGATAAGAAATCATTAACAATGCATCGCTGTCAATACTCTAAAAGAAGAGGAGGAAGAAAGTAATCTTAGTACCAAAACCTTCTGCCCTTTCAATCCCACTGGATAAAAGGTTCTGTTCAGATCTCAGCCCTCCCAACAGAACCAGGCTTCTCTCTCCAAGTCAGCTGGGCAATGACTCACTTACCTGAAACAGGCTGGTGTTTTTGTTCCCGAGTTGGATGTAGCTGGGTGTTTTGATGGGGGCTGGGCAGGGCCTGCTCTCCCCAGCACCGAGCCCAAGGCACCCAGATGGGTAAGAAGGCAGCCTGGGAAAGCCCCAGGCTACTGAGGGTTCACTGTCAAAGGCAGGTGGTGCGATCCTCCCACCCTGACCTAATGGCCCCATGCAAACAGGCCAGTGGAAAAGGGCTTGGTAGGTTGCTGGGAAGGAAAACCACCCACCCAGAGGGGTGGACATGTCAGCCCTGGGAGGTGCCACCATGCAGGAAGAGGGCTTGGGGAGCCCCACTGCAGCCCCGGTCCATCTCTGGGCCCACATCTGATCTGGAGGTTTTCCTACCCGCTCATGCCTAGGACATTCCTCTGCCTGGGCAGGGACCTTACGGTGGAGGAAAGGTCACCACGGAGTGAATCAGAATACAGGGGCTTTAATTCCCGCTCAGCCAAGACTCTCAGAACAGCGGCCTGCACCTCCGGGGAATGGCCTCGGAGTGTTCACCTGAACAGAAAGGGGGCTGGCAGACTGGTCACTGCATGCTCAAATATCGGGCCGGAAACTTAAGACAGAGAAGCAGTGACAGCATGCAGCAGAAAGAAGTACAGTGACCTGGAGAGGCTGTGTTTTGTCTAAAGGCATGCAAAATCAGATACATTAACAAAAACCAAAACAACCCTGTGCCAGCCAAACAAAAAGATCTGAGGGTTAAATACAATTCACGGGCCATCAGCTAAAGAGCAGGCTGGAGATGGAAAAGAGAGCTGCCACTTCATTTTATAAAGGATGCTGTCTTTTTAAAGTCCTAAGAACCCTATCTATGCCCAGCACGGTACCCCAAAAATAACATGGGAGGCAAACGGGAAGGAGAGAAATACTTGTTTAAGAAATCCAGAAGCAAACCCCCAGAACAAACAGATATTCGCCCCCAGGAGCCTCATGCTGCTGGCTTGTTCAGTGCTACCACAGTGTGTTCAAATCCAGAATGCTGGGAAGCTTCCTGCCAGGCAGCAGCTTCTCCCTCCCGGCCCGGCTGGGTGCTGAGTCACAGCTACTTACATGACTGACGCAAGTTCCAGCCAGAGCGGGGGAGGGGTGCCGGAAGCAGAGCCCAGATCATCCATCTTCCTGCCACTGGGAATGCTGGTTTCAGGGCTCCTGGCAGGGAGGAAGAGTCATCTTGGTGAGAGAGGAGCCTGGGGAAGGCCCTTTTGAAAAAGGGGAACGTTCTGCCCTCCAGACAGTCCCACACCATTGTGTGTATGAACTGAGAGGCCCAACCCAGCTTCCTGTCACTCTGGCTCTGGCCCAGGCCCAGTGTCCTGGACATTTTGTCTTGAGTTGTCAGGGTGGGGCCTGTTGCCAACTAGCTGTGGTTACCGAATCAGAGGAAAGGGTGATAAAATGAAGGGTATGTGTATGGGGGGCTGGAGTGAAGGGGAACATGGAGCTGGCTCGCTCTCTCTGGCAGTGTGGCCCCCAAAAGGCGGGATCAGCATCCAGGGACCACCACACTTCCCAGACCCTGGATCCCAAAGTGGGAATAACACACTCCAGACCCAGTGAGCCCCTCAAATGCCCATTGAGGTAAGAGAGCCAGAAGTCACAGCTTTCTCAGTGACGTGGGCCCAGCATCAGCTCTTCTGGTTTCCCTTGGGGCAGGGGTACGGAGGCCTATGTTCCCAGGGAGCCGCTTTCCACAAAGTTAGGTTCTCTGTCCCTTCCTCAACATCACTGGCAAAAACCAGGGCCTAGCGATCTCCCAGACCCAGTAGAGGGCACAGAAGCCCTTGGTGGGAGTGGCTGGCAGGCTGGCACACCATGGCTACTCTGCCCTTGGGATGTCATGGGGTGTGGGGAGCAGCAAGAGACAGTGGGGAGTGAAGGGAAGGAGAAGGGACGCAGTAAAGACAGGAGCATGGATGTCTGCATGTTCCCCCAGAGAATGGCTTAGCCCCAGTGGAGGAGGACGGGCGCAGCCGTGAAGTGCTTTCAAGGAAGCCAGTGCTTTCCCCAAGAGGAAAAGCGAGCATGCCTACGGTCTATTACACAAACACAATGCCTACCACACAGTTCACAGGTCCAAACCAACGTGGAGCCAAAGGAAAACCACCAATGTTGCTCCCCTGTCACTCCCAAATCATTTACTCAACTCAGTAAAGATGGATCAGAAGTGAAACTTCAGTCTCAAGTGAAATCTAACTCTGCAGGTTGGGGGAGACATGCCCCAGAGCCCAGCTTCCCCATCTCCCCAGGCAGAGCTGGGTTGCCCCCTCCTTCAGGCGCCAAGAAGTAACTAGCGGATGCAGTATCCCACCAGGCACCCCACTCACAGGACCTCGTGCCTGCTTGCTGGGAGAAGCACGTTCCTGTCCCCAGGAGCCCCGCCAGAGGTGGGTCCCGGCCTCTGCAGCACAGCCCTCACTCCTCCTGGAGGGAGAGGAGAGCATCTCCACAAGTCAGACATCCTCCCCAGAGCATGGCCCCCAGCGGGCTACCAGTAAGCCTGGGGCATACCCACAAACCTCCAAGTGGCGGTTCTACCCAGTACCTGGGCACACACCTGGCAGAGCACATGGACTGGGGCACATCTCGTGACATGGTTCCACTTCCCTAGTTGGGGGAGGGAGGCTGGGTAGACAGAGGGTAGGTCCAGAGTCCAAAGCCAACTTAGAGCACCTTTCTCTCCTGCTTCCCCAGCAGCTGGCCCGGCTAGTAGCTGTACCTACACTGCTATTCCAGTCTTATTCTGTTATCAGGCCCTCTGTCTGCCAGTCTCAGGACGTGGAACAGTGAGTGGTGCGAGGAGGCAGGAGGAGGAAGGAGGAGAGAAGAGGGAGGGAGTGTGAGGGAGGGAGGGGAGGAAGTTTCACAGTCTAGTGCATTCTCATCAGATCAGAGAGAGGGGAACACGTATGAACTTCCCTTTTTCAAGCGCTTCTCTGCCCGCTTTCATTTCGGTTCCTTCCCATCTGGACTGGGGATGGCGCGGATGGCGGGCTGGGCAGGGGCAGGCACTCAGGTACCCAGCCAACTGGGCTCTCGCCCGGCTCCATCTCAGCCTGGCAGGCTCTCTCGGCCGTTACCCGGCATGCCCTTCTTCTTGTCAGGGAGGCCTCGCCCTCTTGTTTTCAAAGTTTTATAACAGTATTGTTTGTTGTCCAGCAGATTAAATTCTTTTGGAGGCTGGGGGGAGGGAGGGAGGGCGAGGAGGGAAAAAGAGAGAGAAAATACAAATAACTTCCATCAGGGCCAAAAGATTAAATGAGTTCCTTTTTGATCACAGAATTCACCTGTCTTAGAGAGAGGCTAGTGGCCAGAAGCCCGTGTTCCCTTCCTCTCTGTCCCTCTCCTCGCCTAGCAGGGTGGCATGTGGTCTCAGACTTTCAAAGCCACTACTCAGGGTTCAAGCCGAAAAGAAGAAACAGCTAACAGTGTCTGGAAGGTTTGTGCCTGAGCAACCCCCACTCCAAATAGGAAGCATGCTATGGAGCCAAGCTAGTCCTGGCAAGGACACCCTCGACCCTCGTCCCCTGGGGTCTGGATGACCCACTGCAGGCCTTAGGTGGGGAGGAGGGCTCTGTGGGCAGCTGCCCTGTCTCAGAGATGGTTCATGAGCTTGTGGTTGTTCGCGTTGGAAATAAAGGTCATACATTCAACAACGTCAGAGACAGAGACACAGGAAGAACTGTACCCCAAGGAAATAATAACGCAAATGCACCAACAAATAATCTTGGATACCTAAGAAATGAGTAAGAGTGGGAAACGAGGAAAAAAGGAGACAAAAAGTCCATATAAAATGAGCACAATCTTACAGACAGCAGTGCCCACTGAAAGGTCCCAGACCTGTCAGGCCTTTTGATGCTAAATCTGCAGGCAGGAATAACACAAAAGGCTATATGATTCTCCATATTTAATACAACCTTCATTTAGCCATTAATCAGTTTATTTCAGACTCTAGTTATCTCTAAATAGCATGCCCATTTGAACACACACCTGAGTCTTCAGCATAGCAGGCAACATTGGTGGTCCCCGAGCTCTGGACCTGCCCTGAGACATTCCTCTCCCATCTCTACCTTTTTAGCAAACCGTGTCTGGCCCTGCCTCCCGTGCTGCCACACACATACACATGCACACACACACGCACACACACTCATTCACGTCTCCAGTGCCTATCAAAGGTCCCTAGGGCTGGGGGCATCAGCAGGGTGGACAGTGGCAGTGGTACAAATACAGGTTAAGAGCGGCTCAGGGCTCCTTCCTGGAAAGGATGACAGACAACATGCCTCTCTCCTTTGTTTATTTACAAATAATATCAGTCCTATAGGGTCAGTTCCAGAAGTTCTCTCTACAAGGGGAACAAGGTTAGAGCTCCAGCCCCAACGCTCACGTGCCCCCCTGCCCCAACCCAGCTTAGGCTTGCGTCAAAGGCAGAAAGGAAAGATGGAGAATGCAGCCACAGGGCCGCTCTAGATGCTGGCACCCAAACCTCAGGGTGTTCTGGGAACAATCAGACTCCCATGGGCTCGGGACTGGAAAGACCCTGTCAAAGACACCCAGCCTCCCCCTCTCAGATAAAGAGGCTTCGTCTTATGACTGACAAATAATAATGTACAAATGAAATGTTACAAGGTTGTAGACTATCATAACGTCAACAAAAAATAATATATAGAAAAAATACAAAAAATAAATAAAATTAAAAAAAATAATAAAGACGACTTTGTCTTTCCCCAGGAGCCCTCAGCAAAGAGGATGCCATGGTTCTCCCTGAAGTCTAGCAGAATCACCCTCCCAGAATCACCTTCCCACACTCCAGGCAAACGGAAAGAACTGGGTCCGATAAGACACACCTTCACATGTAGTGACTGAAGGCTTCATCCACCAAAACACCTCCCCTGTGGATTCCCCATCACACAGTTTCTCTGCAGGCTGAGCTGCATTCAGGGATACAAGTGGACAGACATCTGCAGGCTGCCCCCTATCCAAACGCAATCCCTCCTCAAGGCACACCACTGGATAAAGCCTAAACCATCTTTGCTAAATGTGCTGTACATAAAGATAAAGACTTCTCTTCTCCTTCATACCAGTGCTGGTCTATCCGAATGAAGATCAGTCAGAGGGCCGCACGGCCAAGAAGGCATGCAGTGCACGCCCCGCCTCAGCACCCCTTAGAAAGAGCGGGTGCTGTGCTCAGCATTCAGAGAACACCGACACCAGAGAATTCTCTCACCTACCTTCCTCTCCATGGGTAAGGCCTACTTTTTCAAGTCAATCATGAAGCGAACATTCAGAGCTGAAGCCAGCATTACCAGTATCTTACTTTACATCGTACGTTAGCCAATTCTTCAGGCAGGTGCTGTACACTAATTAGCCAACAGGTAACACACACACAACGTGCATGCTGGGGCAAAGCTCTGTGCGTACCTTATATATCTGTTGGAAAAATCTCAGAGATCCCACAAGGAGGCCTCATCTCTAAGAGAGCTACTTAGCAGAAACATGACTATATGCACATGCTTGAAGTGTGGTACAGATGTGTCAGAACGGTTTGAAGGACCACATATTCCAGAAGCTTCCGTACGGAGGAAATCTCACTAGAAACACATGGTGAATGGCTGGCTTTCTAGCCAAGAAGAGCAAGACAGTTTTCACAAGAGCACCAACAAGTTGAAAGAATCAGTGACTAGGAGAATCTGGATATTCTGAGATTTCCTTCCCCCTTCAATACATATCAAGGGGGGACCTATGGCTAACAGAAATCAAGTCAACTGACCAACTGTCCATCGCTGCCCCCATCCCACTGGTCAGTAGAAGAGCACAACTAGAACCCAAATGACAACTGGAGTCAGGGGACCTGGGTGGGTGACCCAAATTAAGCAGGTAGAAGCAGTCAGATCTTAGCAGGACTCTCTCTGGCTCAGTTTCATCAACTAGCGGGGTAATACCACCTACTTTACAGGGTTGTTTGAGGAACAAATGAGCTAGCAAATGTGAAAGAAGCAGCGCAACATCACAGAGTGCATGCGAGACGATGGTTACTCATCAGTTTCCCTCCTGCCTGAGTCCTAGCCCAAGTCCCTGTTTGCTACACATTCCTGGGGGTGCGAGGGGCGTGGGCTCATGATTATGAGTCCCAGGTAAGTGTCCAGCAAAGCGGCAAGCAGACGGTGTCTTGGAGAAATGGAGCTATTTTTAAAACTCAGCATTCTGTTCAGCGGATTGCACAATGTGTGCCCTCAGCCCCGGGGGCTCCTACCCACGCAGCCTTGGAGAAGCAGTGGACGCTGGGGACTGAGGCTGCCATGGAGAAGCTCAGCCAGGGCCCCAGCCACCCCTGGCCCTGGCCTGGCCTTGCACAACAGCTTGAGAAGGCCTGAGACCCTGGGCTTTCCGGCATGTGTTTTATTTTTGCTCTCTTTTAAAGAGTGACTCAAGAGTAAAAAGCCAAAATGGAACTGGTGGCCTTGAGATATTTTTGGGTTTTTTTTTCTTTTCTCATTTTCTTTTCTTTTTCTTTCTTTTTTTTTAATAGAAGGGCTTCAACAACCAAATGAGTAAAGAAGGCCAAATATAAAGGAAAACTTCCTGACAGCAAGGGGCATGGATCCTGAATAGATGTCTCAGGGAAGGCACAGGACGCACGGGACCTGCGGTTCCATTTTCTCTCCAGGATTTAGGACCAGAAAGGACGGAGCATCTTTCCTGGAGCACAGCATCTCAAGTCACCCCCTGCAGCACAGCAAGCCCCGCAGCAACTCCCACACAACCCATCTCCAGACAAGCCTCTTGGTGGGAGCCAGAGTCCATGTCCTCCGTCGTGGACGACCCTCATCAGCCACCTTCACGCGATCACCAGCCCCTTCCCACTTACTTCTAGGGGGTCCTTCAAACACTCTCGCCACCCACCTGCCCTAATCGATGTCACAGCATCTCTTCAGAAAACAGAATTGCAGTTGCTTTCAGGGACAGGTCCTTCAACATCCCCCCTTCTCTTGTAACTCAGGTCTAATTTTCCTTGTCCTGAGTTTCTGGCTGAGAAATACTTCCATCAACATCCAGGGAGCCCCCAAAAAGATTCTGGTTCAACCCCTTCATTTTATAAATAATGAAATTGAGTCCCAAAGAGGTAAGAGAGCAAGTGAGTTTTTACCAAGGGAGCCAGGGCCAGAATCCAGGCCTGCTGATTCTCCTACGTAAGCAACGTAAGCCCCTCTTTCCTGGATCCCCCCACAACCACACCACCAAGACCCACACCGCATCCTTGGGCAACATCAGCCCCCTAGCAGCAGGTGGCAGCTTCCGCGGTCCATGTGGGCCAGGTGTACAACTACGGGGCCAAGGAGGAAAGAATCACGTGACCTGACTCACCATGGGCCTGGCCGCTGCTTCTGCCACGTAAACAAGTCCTGAGCCCTGGAGCCGAAACACACTGGGAACACCCCCTCCCCCATCTCCAGCCACCAAATTGCCTCAACCTCTCAAGACACAAAGCTCAGCCAAGCGTCAGACACAAGGTGACTTCTCCTCCCTGACCCTCTGCCTGTCCCTTCCCTATCGCGATAATCTCGGAACCACGTGTTCTGCCAGGAGAGGCTGAGCTCAGAGTTCTGCCTCCTACAGGCACATATTTTACCAGTGACTCAGCAAAGACTTAACCCGAGTGTTCCCCTGTGCTTCGTGGACAGGAGAGGGGCACGGTGACCAGGCTGAGGTAGAGACGCCAGCTGGCACCTGGTGAGGGTAGGAGACGGAAGGCCAAGAGCAGCCACGGCTAATGGAAAAAACCCTAGTCTGCTGGTGACCCAAGACTTGACGTCTACCGCCACCTTGATCGCTGACTCACCGCACGTTCCTGTAAGCTTTGGGGACCTTGGATGATTCTCCTAGCTGTTAGGAAAAGAGAGGGGTTAGCATCCATACCAATTCTAACTCTTTGGAGGCTCGATCAATATGGCTTCCCCAGATGGCTGAGGTCCTTCAGTCTCTTAAATTCCCTCGTTGACTAACACTGGATTCCCTCTTCTTACGTATGGGTATCCTGCTTTTCCATATATGTCTACTTGATATATTCTTTTTCCTTTTTTTAAAACTTTATTGAGGTCATGATAGTTTATAACATTGTGAAATTTCAGTTGGATATTATTATTTTTCAGTCACCATATAAATGTGCCCCTTCACCCCTTGTGCCCCCGCATCCAATCCCCTTTCCCTCTGGTAACCACTAAACTGTTCCTTTGTGAGTTTATCTTCCACACATGAGTGAAATCACATGGTATTTGCCTTTCTCTGTCTGGCTTATTTCGCTTAACGTAATACCCTCAAGGTCCATCCATGTTGTTGCTAATGGGACCATTTTGTCTTTTATTATGGCTGAGTTCTACCTGATATATTTTTTAATTCTTTTTTTAAAAAAATTACTAATGGCCTCTCCCCACACTAGAAGGTATATCCCATGAGGAAGGAAACTTGGTTTTGTTGAGTTCTGCATCCCCAGCATCTAGTACAGTCCCTGGCATATAGCAGAGGCTGAATACATATTTGCAGAAGGAATGCACTGGCCATGCTCAGCCCTGCCTGTCCACGGATAACCAAAGGGTATCTGCCGCTGCCCTGCCTCCCCAAAAAGGCATGTAGCATAGCCATCCCTGGCGACTGCAAAGTTCCCCTGGGTATCCGGCCTTTCATTCTGGTTCACATCAGTTCTCCTGGCTGCCTATCCTCTGAGGGTCTTAGCTCCCAAAAGTGTCTGACTTCAGCCCAAGAGGATGAAGAAAAAGTACAGGCTTTGGAATCAGAAGTGCCTGGGTTTACATCTCAACAATGGCACTTCCCAAGTGTGTGACCTTGGTGACATCACTTAATAACCACAGTTTCTTTAACTGTAAAAGGGGAGTTATACCTACTTCATATGGTTGTTCTGAGGATGAAATCAGCCAAGGAGGACCCTTAACAAAGGTCAGTTTCTGACTCCATGCTGAGACCAAGAACTCTGATGCCCGTCTCATACCTTCATGCCTCATTACATTCCCTGATCTGGGCTCCATGCATACACATATCCATTCAGGGCTGCAGCAGGCAGCCCTGGTTGAACACTGGACACATCCTCCCACCCCCTCCTGGCCTTGAGCCTGTGGTCAGACGATGCACAACCATCTCTCCACGTGGTTCTTTCCATCCTCGTCCCCCCATTCCTCCCCTGCCCAGGGTCGACACTATTGCATCAGGCTCTGCATAGGCCTTGGGGCCTGCAGGTGTTCACTGGCTTTATCAGCCCTTGAACAGCTCCTGTAGAAGGAGCCAGCAAGAAACCAAACCCAGTCTATGCTTTCTTCACAGTCACTCCAAGTCCCAGTAAAGGAAAGCAAAATGAAGGCCTCCCACAGACAGCTGGCTAGTGGAAAAGGACAGTATCTCTCACATATCTCAGAGGGAGGCAACATGCCCAAAAAAGTGACCAGCACGAGGTACAGATCCTCTCTAAAGCTGCGGCTGCAGCCTTGGGGGCACTTGTGCCAGGGGACAGAGCCAAGATATGCATTAAACAATTCACAGCCCTGACCAGACCAGGATTCACTGGAACAGAGAAGGTGCTGACCAATCAGGTCGCCTGGCAGGGCCCCTCCCCCTCACCTCCTGGCCAAGCCACACCACCACCACAGCTCCAGCGCCACCAGCTCTGTTAACCTCTGCTGGACCCCAGATGGAAAGGCCCCAACGTGGCCTCCTGGTTCCCAGACCGTAGGGACTCAAAGGTCAAGAAAGAAGTGCCAGATATGCCTGGTCCCCCTCTCAGGGGATGCCAATGGTTCTGCTAGTCTGACTTGTGACACACAGTGCCCCACGTCACAGCAGCAGAAGCCAGGTTGCTGAGCAGGGAGGAAAGAACTAGATGAGGGACAAAAATAGGAAAATCATCAGGGAAGTACCAACCCCAATTCTGGAAACACCAGAGGACACAGGGACAATTGGGTCCCAGGGAGCAAAACCAACTTCCCCTTTGCTGCCCACTCTAATTATCCCAATCTAGCCAAGGACAGGGTAGTCACCCACTGCCAGGCCCAGGGACGTACCACACATGGGAGCAGAGGCTCCCGAGCATGGCCAGCAGCTCCATCTGGCCCCAGCCCTACAGCCAGGGCTGGACAGACTCTAGCCAACACATCTTGAGGGACTTGGCCCGCTCCTCTTCATCTCTCCAGCTGCACCAAAGCTGATCTCTTCACTTTATTCGTGTTCCAGGTCCAACACCCGCAGCCATCCCCCACTGATCGCTGCTAGAGGGGCTGAGAATTGTCAAATTCCTTGAAGGAAGAGACACGGGACTCTTCCAGACAGCCCTGGACTCCTCACTCAGCGAGGATCCCTGGTCGCTCGCAGCCAACTCAGAGACTCGTCTCCAATGGGAAGAAGAGAAGATGAAACACCGAGAGGCAGAATTTGCCAGTCTTCCCTGGACAGCGGTGGGAGAAGGCTGGGGCCGAGGACACAACACCCACATCCCTGAGACACGAGCAGAGAAGTGGGACCCCACAGGAGCCCCTGATAGGAGCCAAGGTACCCAGCACCATTCCTTTTATCTTTAGACTCCAGACAAATCTGCTGTCAGCTAATTCCAACCAGCCCTCCTTGTCCAGAACATGGCAGAAATCTACTTGATAGGAGAGAGATTTCCTGGTGACGAGGTGAGCGCCCACAGTCCACTTTCTGAACTGACTCTATAATGCGAGAGACCTGCCCAATTCTGCAGGTCACTATTACTGTGACCAGCACCAGGTGCGGCAGAGAAAAAAAACACCTCTGTGTCAACTGCCTAGAGATACTTTGTAATGGCTTACTGGTCCAGCGATTTTTTTTTTTTTTTTAAGGCAAAGGCAATCAGGGCCTAGAAGAAGTGATTCACTCAAAAAAAAAAAAAAAACCCAAAGTGGGGAAAGAACCCCAAAGTCCACTGCCCAGCCTACAGTCTAAACTCCAGACCAGAGCCCTAGACTAAGGCCCAGCAAGGCTAAAAGTATCTAGAGTCAGAGAGAATATCCACTGGGACAACATGGGGCAGAGAATGCCTGAGCCCAAGGCAGGTGCCTGGCACCTCTGAGGGGTTAAACTCAGAATCTCGCACCAAATGCTGGGGGCCAAGGAGAGTTCCCAGTCAGTCACTGTGGGAGGCCCAAGTGCTCTCCAACTGCCACGCCCAGCAATGCTCCCCAGCTTTCTCCCAGACATCCTAGCAGCCCGATCACTTCGGCTCGCTGCCCTTCCCCCAGGCATTTGCTGGTTACTAACCCCATTCACAGAAAAGCCAGGAGTAGGAGAATGGAAAGAAGAGAGCAATTGTTTGGAAGATTCTGAATGGAGAAGTTTCAGGATTGCCCACTGAGTAAGGAAAATGGTCTCTGTGGGAAGGGAAGGGGGTTGGGGTAAGGTCAGAAGGAGGTAGCCCACATCTGACTTACCTGGGAGGCAGAGAAGGGGTTAAATCCTATTTTCCTTGCTGCATCTGGTTTCCAATAACCAGCCTGGTGATGATTCATGACAAGACCAGGATCATGTCCTATCAAGCAGCATTTGCAGTCACAAAACCACATAAACTGGTGGCTCAACGGCACCTATGAGAGGGAGGAGGCAAATATCCAGCCCCCTCTACCCTATACCACCAGCGTAACACGCTCATTCACCACCCAACTCCTCCTGAGGACGGCTGACCCTTTTCTGCCTGATCTAAGCCAGATTTCCAGAAACTCCCAACGGGAGTGAGGGCGGAGAACAGATAGCTCCCGGATGCCTGTAGCTGAGTTTGCCCTCATATATCCTTAAAAAATCAAAGGAAGGAGAAGGAAGAGGTGGAGGAAGGCAGGGAAGACAACAGGTCCAGAAGAAGGAAGAGAGAGGTCAATAGACATCCTTGGGCGAAGCAAGGCAGACAGGAAACCAAGAAGACATACGGGGCTGGTCTTCACCGTAGGCCACACCGTGACTTCAGCCACACTGTGTGCCCCAGCCTCTCCTCCTCCAAACCCAAAATCCATCGAGAACCCTCAGCCCCTCCTGGCCCTCATCCCACATCAGTACCCTCATCCACATGACTTTTGAATCTATTGCCATCTGAAATAAGAGAAAGGAAAGCAAGCTTGGCAAGGCTGAACCAGACACAGACGCACACACACGCACCCCTTCCCAGAATGAAAGGCCCCTCAGAGACGGCTCACACTCTCGAGGTTCCGGCTCTCTGATAGAAGTGCTCCTCTCCCACTGGGGAGGGCGGACACGGCCGATAAGAATTGCTTAGCACAATGCTATATATAGTCTAGGTTCCTACCGGCCTAGAGATTTGGAGCTAGAACTTGGCAGAGAACCATGCTAGATGCTGGCAAGAACCAGCCTCCCCCAGGCAGCCAACTGTGAGCCTCACCTCCCTGCTGGGGCAGTGAGGGCAAGCAGGGTCCTCCCCCTCGGCCCATTAACACCCTGCTCTGAGGGACACTGGCTTTTGGCTCCGTTTTAGGAAAAATCAACTGCTCCTGAATGTGAGGGGGACGTGTGGGGACTGAACGCTGAGTTCTAGCCTCTCTGCAGCCCTCCAGCAGCACTAGAAAATCGATCTTGTCCTCTCTTATGGAGGACCAAGGGCGGGGGTGGCAGGAAAAAAAATGGAGAAGACACAGCAGCTGTCTGGGTTCGATAAACATCTATCCACTTCCAGTGTTTGAAGGAATAAAAGAACGCAAACGAATACTTACTGCAGAGAACCAGGCTGCCAGGCGTCCCCTTTTTTTTGCTCCAAATAAATGCAAACGGGCCCTTCTATCCGACAGTATGACGCTGTCTTCTGCATACCACCATCCTCAGCTGAGCCTGAGTCTCCAGGAGGCTGTCACCTACTCATGGAGCTGAAGTCCTCTGAGTTCTCTGTAGGGAAGAAGTGAAGGGAAGACAGGTGGGCTCAGCTCACAGGGCCAACCAAGCAATGAATTGTGTAGGCCCCAATCAAGGTCGCATCTGGGGTTAATATGTAGCCCTGGGACCATGGCCCTCAGCTGCTGCTCACCATCCAATGACACAAGCAAGACAACACTGGGCCCATCGTCCTGGAGAAAGGCCAGTACCAGTGGGCACAGGGGTCTCATCAAGGAGGGCCTGTCCATCACCTCTTTCAGAAAACAAACCTGAAGGACAACAGAGCTCTCTGCAGTACAGAACCTGGGCTCTCTCTATGCACAGCTTCTGGACAAAGAAATATGAGATGCAAAGGCTTCAACACCCACATATATATAATTTTTTTAGGTCAAGTTGCTCTCTACTCAGGCTCAAAAAGACATGATGCAAAGGGCTGGGGGTGCCTTTGCACTCTGGGTGGGGACAGCTGGCTTCCATCCCTTGCCCTGTCTAACTCTCTGCTGTGACCTGGGCCAGGTCTCCCTGCTCCCTTAGGCTCCCAAGACCCCAAAGCCAATCCTTCCAGTGATCCCAAATGAGTCACCGCGGGAGGTCCTTGGGGAGAGGATAGGGTGCTCAGTGACAAACGTCAGTGCTAGCATCATCTATGGGAAAGCATGAGACTGAAAAATGGTACATGGAGAAAGGAGGCCAGGAGCTTCCAGGCCAGGCTGTCCCTCATTTCCCACGACAAGTTGTTTGCTTCTCTGCCCCCAAACACTGGCCAAGGGAGAGAGAGGAGAGAAAGAGAAGCCGTACACTAGGGATGAGGGTTTGGCCATGATGCAGTGGCAATGGAGGCCCATCTTCTCTCTTGCTCCCAAGAAGGCATGGCGGGCTGGGCGGGGCCAGACGGGCGGGGCAGAGGGGGATGTCACGCGCACGTAGCGCAATGCTGCAGATTCAAGAAAAGTCTAGAACCCTGAGCCGCCATGATGACACACACACGCAAAACGGTCAAGAACTCAAGGCCCACTATTTCACCTAAGAGGGAAGGAAAGAAGAGCAGGATAGACAATAAGCTTTGATTTGGGACAATGAGGAAAGGCTGTCCAAGAGCTGGCCTTCAGTTTAAGGCCAGTGACGTGAATCTACCATCTTCACATGATGCCAGCAGAGGAAACCTAAAACGCCGTATCCCCATGACGGGCACTTGCTCCTGGGGTCCTGGAGGACCCGTGTTCACTAAGAACCACCAGGTCCACCCCTATCCCAAGAAGGGACTCACCCTCTATGCAAGGCAACAAGCCACAGCGAGAAATCCCAAAGGGCTTTCTGGCCCTGGGAAGATGTCTCTCCTTTGGGACCAGTGATAGGAGCTCAAGAAGTGACCCTATTTGCCAAGCTCATCTAACAACACAAACAGCTGCATTTTCCCTTCAGATTCTAAAATTCAAGAGTCCACCGAGCCATGTTGAGTTACCTGGTGTCGCCCCCACCCTGATGTCCAGCAGTGGCCTTCTTCTCTGCCAAGCTCTTCCTGAAAACGACCCCAGCCTAAGGGTCAGCTCCGAGCCCCGACAAGCTGTTTTTGCTGCTTTCATGTTGACAGAACGTCCTGGCCACTCGGCTGAGCGCTCCATCTCCCGGCTCCCGACACACTGAGTCATCATCCAAAGAGGAAAAAAACAACAAAGCAGCCGTCACCAGGGTCCCCACTGCCGTCGGCTGACGACTCACGGGCTGTCGTCACTCTCTGCTCTGCAGCCCCGGAATTGGTGATGAGGGGCTTCAGGGTGCCTGACTTCCCTCCCACGGGATGCAATAGCGTCAGGAAGCAGACAGCCACTGCTGAGGTTCGGAAGGAAGGGAAACTAACCTGGCATCGAAAGGCTCCCAGGAAGGCTCACCGGTTAACCCTCACTCTGCCACCACCAGTTCTCACGGCTCTGTTCCCACGGCGTTTTCCTGATGCAGAAGTTAAAGTGGTGTTTACTCCAGGTGGGGAAAGGCATCACCTAGCAGGCTTCAGGTACGTACTGCCCCGTTACCTCCTGCCCTGCCCCTGCATGTGGGATCACTGAAAGCAAGCAAGCTCCCTTCTCCCTCATTTCTTCTCGAGCCACCTGCTGTGTTTCTTTCTTAAGTTCTTGATAAACAACTGGGCAGGGGGAAGGGAGCTGCATCACTTTCTAATGGGGATCTATTTGCTTGGCAACATATTAGGCATTTCTGCGTAGTACATTACAATGGCTCCATCTCACTGACTAAGGACACTAACACTTAGAAAAATCAAATGACCTGTCAAATAAGACCACCCAGCTAAGATGAGACAGGATCAAGATGCAAACCTAGGTCTGTCCAAAAGCAGTGTCTCTGCTCCCTGCCTTCCACAGTCTCCACTGACTTGGGGATAGAGAGCTTATTCTTCTCTGAAGAAGCTACAACCCACCCCACCCTCCGACTCCTCTTCTACGAGGAAGGTGACCAGGATAACTAAAGTCTGTTAACCCATCAATTTCAGCCACCAAAAAAACCCATCATCTTGAGTGAACCTGGCTGTAAAGGAAGCGGAGAAAGGTCCCGAGGTAGCAGTGAGGGTGGCATGGAACAGCTCAATGACCCAGACCTTGAGCTCAAGAAGATCGGCCACTCAAACTCCCACACGGCATCAGGCACTTACAAAATTCCTTAAATAGACACGTTTTGGGGATCTACCTCGTAAGAGGCATTTTGCAGACACTGAGGACTGAGAATGGAAAAATGCAAAGGCTTTGAGAGCCCAGGGTTCTAATCACGATTGGAACACTCACCAGCCACGGGACTCTCCTCGCAGGGCGTGGTAAGGAATAAGTGAAATAACCGTCATGAGAGAGCCTGCGTGGTACCTGCAAACAGGAGGCAGCAACTAGGTATGTGTTTCCCTTCTTCCTGCCCTAGCCTCTCAAAGCTCACAATCTAATAGGCGACATGAGACTCACACACAAAGAACCGTAACACAACTCAAGTAGCATTAAAAGAGGGAGGAAGCGTATGGGAGTCTGGCCGAAGGTGGCAGGGGTGGTTACGAGGACTGCTTCTTGTGAAGGTAATCAGGAGAGGTGCCCGGAGGACGGTGGGACTGCCGCAGGTGGGTGCGGAGGAGAGGAGGCAAAGAAAAATATCTCCAGTTAAAACAGAGAGAAAGGAAAAGGAAGAAAAAGTGAGTCTCCTGGTTTTGTTTCCACCTAGGGAAACTTAAGAGAGGTAAGACTGTAGAGGAGAGCTAAGGCTAGTTACAGACAGCCTTCGGCATCATGCTAAAGGGAAGGGATTTTCTTCTGGAAACGACAAGAAACCATTTTAAATCCCTGAGCCAGAAAGACAAGATGGCCGCTGCACGCAGAAGGGCCTGGAGAGGAGAGGGATGGGCAGCAGGGAGCGTCACTGGAGGACTACAGCTGGAACCATGGCACTGGCAGGGGGCATGAGGAGAAAGACAAGAAAAACGGTAAAAAGGCAGGGCCATCCAGACAAATCCTCGAAGCTGCCGTCGACCCCACCCCCGTCCCCGTGGGGAGACTGCCGGAGACACAGCCTACTTGGGGAACACAAACCACAGGTCTGACACATCTGAGAGGAGCTGCCATGTCTCTGCCTCCACTCTCCCCTCAAAACTCAGCTTTCCCCCAAACTGCTCTAAGCCTCAGGCTGATGAGGGCATGGGAGACCCAGGCCTTCGGGCAGCAACGTCCACGCTCTGGCAAAGCTGGGGCCCCAGGCAGTGGAACCCCCACCCAGGGCTGTGTCCGAGGGTGGGACTGGGCGGTCCTGCCCCTGGGGCCACCTCTACTGCGGCAGCCACCAGTGCGCCCGCCTCTGCTGCGCTTTTTGCCCCCCCTCCCCTCCTCCGTCATAGCCCCCACCCCCCGCCCACTCTGCGGAACTGGCACAGCAGGACCAGAAAAACCAACGCCACCATGTCGGAGACCAGCAGAAATGCCTCCAAAATGGCAGCCTTATGAGGAAAGGTGTCCAACAATACTATCAACCCACCCAGGGAAAGGGAAGCTAGTGAGACAAGGGGAGTGAACTGTCAATCACCTCCCAACTGGGTTCCCCCCACCCTTCCTTACTCTCACAACTGTCATATCTTTCCCTTCGTTAACTTCCTCTCAAATCAAAAAGCAAAAGAGGAAAAGAAGGGCATGACCTCATCCCCCCCACCGAGAGGTCCTGGGGGCCATGGGTGACACAGGGCATTCGGAAGGACATTCTACGTTCTGTACCCCAAAATGGGGGACAGCAGTCCACTTCTGTCTTCAAACCCAACTGGACAAGAGCTAGCCGTCCAAGGGAGTGAGGTCTTTCATTGCTCCCCCATCAGACCCTCCTCAGCTTTGTGGGCCCTGGGGAGCCAGGAGGTAGGGTTATGAGGAAGGGCCGAGAAAGCACAGACGTGCCCTCCGTTATGTAATAAGAAGGGCGGTGCTGTCCTAGGCCGAAGACCCAGGGCGCACTGCGCTCCCAGATGCGCAGTCATGGGTGGGGGCCACTGCGCAATGGTGCAGGGCTAGGAAACCCCCTCCCCACAGACGTGAGAACGGCAACAGGACCAGATGGAGAGCCAGGACCCTGATTTTTCCAAGTCCCCCTCCCCCTACCAGAGGCGAACAGCCTGCTGCCCTAGTTCTGCTCTCACTATGCTCACTCCACAGAATGACAAACCTTGCCTCCTAACCTGGGACCTCCAAATCTCTCATGGCCCTGTGGCCTCCCAGAAATCCCACCAAATACGCAGTTTCTGAGCAACATCCTGGGGTCAGTCCCCATCCTCACCTTTCCAAGCACCAGGGAGCAGCAGCTTCCAGAAGGCAGGTCCTTTCCATACTGGGCTCAGCTTTGGACAGCCCCGGACGTCAATGCAAATCTCTTGTCCCCGGGGAGTAGCCCAGAGTCAGCAGGAAGCCCAGGGTGGTGGCAATATCAGCAGCAGCAGCTCTGCCCTACCTTGCCCATGCGTTTCCAGGGGAGCCAAGAATTATTTTGCCGCAACACTGAGGTGTGGCTGATTGGAAAATTCCCTTTTCCGACACAAACTAAAGAACAAATATTCTCTTCCAGTTTGGTCAACCCTCTGCGCACCCATCTCCCCAACCCTTGCCCCTCCAAACAAAAGTTTGGGAAACCCTCAGCTCCTCTTCCTTATAGTGCATGAGATAAAAAAGGCTTCGACTGGTCAGTCAAAAGCAGGTACAGACACAGGAACATACGCACACCCCTAAACAGATTTTAGAAAGCTGCTGGGCTTCTCCCCCCCTCCCCTTTAAGCAAGTGAAATGCAAATTCAGATTTGATACCCTGCCCTCAGCCAATCAAAAAAAGGTTTTCACCTGCCATTGGCCCACCCACCAATCAGAGGAGGTGTCTGGAGTGAGAGCCCTCCCCTGGCCAATGGAAGGCCAGCTCAGTCACTTAGTTAATGATGCAGCAGTACAAGGAAGGCCATCACATGTGAACTGGAAGGGTGCCAACATGGAGACACAGAGAGCGCAAGGTAAACAACTTTCCAACGCCAAAAGGATGACATTTAATCTCTAAATGCTAGCTTCCCTTCTCAGCTCATCCTTAACCCCTCTCAGCTGGCCCTATAGACCCCGGGAGCCTCACTACCTGTCCCCCAAGAGCTCCTAACAAGATCCAACAGTGACTGCGTCACCATTCCCCACTTTTCCCAACTACGCAGTGACAAACCTACCAGCTTTACCCCACTTCTCCCAGCCCACGCCCCATCCTGCCCACCTGCTCCCCACCAGCCCCAGATTCCCAGGGCCCAACACTTCAATAAGGCACCCCTTGGAAAACTGTCCTCCTTGCCTTCCTCTCAGCACTTCTCCTTCTCACTCTCTTCCACCTAAGAACTGCATGGACAGACAGACAGACGCTGACACCCAAACAACCTGGAAAAGCAGTCTGCCTGTCTGTCCAACAGAAGAAAATGGGGGTAAAGGCTGGGAGGTCAGGTGGGACGACGGGGACAGCTTGCTCCTCTCTCCTCTACCCTGGTCAGGCTTGAGCAGCTGACACTAAGGAAAAAGAAATTAAAGTGGAAAAAAACCCTCCCTCAGAGAAAAAATAGCAAAAAGCGAGAAAGAAGGTGAGAAAGACAGAGCACCCACATACGCAGAGACATCACCCCCGATCCCAGCAAATACGTACGTGGGTGAAGAAGGGGGTTACGCCATCAAGTCCCGAAGCCCGTCGGACCACCCATCGTAGCCTGCGCAGACCCAAATCTCGGTCCGGCTGTAAGGTGCCGCAGTCCCGAATGTTCCAGAAATTGGTCCCGTTAAACCTTCCACCATCGCCCCGCAACCTCTTGCTCCAACCCCTGCCCCCCACCACCACCCCACCTCCTCCCCGCGGGAACCGCCCGTGCCACCTTGCGTGTCATCTCCTTAGACTAGGCTACCCAGAGGCCTCCGGCCCCCCGACAGATTCTGAACGCTTGGCAAGTGAGCTGGCAGAACCTGGTGCCCGGTGTTGCTATGACTTGTTTCTTGATTTCTCTCTCTCTCTCTGCTGCAGCACGGCTGTTGCTAGCAGACCTATCCACGGAGCGCTCTCTCTCTCTCTCCTCTCTCTCTCTCTCTGAGCTCTGTGACGCAGATCTAAATTCTCCAGTCTGCTCCTTGTGTTGCAAGAGCAGAACTGCAGCTTTTCCCCTGGAGAGCCGGAGGGCAGTGCCAAGGCTGGTCAAACAAGGCAAAAAAAAGTTGGGCCTACACTCCGCTTCTCTGGCCACACTTTTCAGCCCATTTTTTACCCTCCACCTCACTGCTCTGGGGCATAGAGGGCCTGGTCCCTGCAGGCTCATGCCTGCCCTGAGGGCTTCCCAGCCACAAGACTAGCTTAACTCTTTGAGTGACAGCGCCCAGAACCCAGACAGGACTGTCCCACGCTCAGTGTTGCGTCATCTTTTCTTGAGCCACATGAGCTTCTCCCAGACATGAGAAAAAAAATGGTCCTCACCCTGAGACCACCGTCCTATTAACTCTTTCTGCCACAGTTACGTCCAGAATTACAGCCGTGGCTGATTTTTGTTGCTTTTTGCTTTTTGGGCCACAAACCAGGACTTTTCTCCCCGGAATTTCCTAAGGACTAAAAGCATAATTAAAACATTGTCTGCTTACCCCATGAGTGAGAGCCTTCTATCGGGGAGGAATTGGAGAAACCAAACTGAACCGCAGCATGAAGAATCTAGAGTAAACCAGGCTGGATCTCCATCCTTTCCGGACTCAGAATTTTAGGGTCTAGGTGGATACGTCCAATCACTTCTCAAAAGGCGCTTAGGCCACTCAGTCCCAGAGATTCAGGTTGCTGAGTCATTTGTTCCCAAGAAGATCCTCTGACAACATGAAAAGCAGCAAAACAGAGCGGCAGCCAAGCCTGGACCTGCAGTGGCCAACAACTGGGTTCTTTTCTCTGGGGTGGGCAGCCAAGTGAGATGAGCACCCACCGGGCCACCCCCACTGCCCCTGCAAGGGTGATGCACGGGCATTCACACACCTGGAAACTCTCACAGGGAGGGGGGTTTCCCACCAATGCTCTGGAGACTGACTTGGGGTGTTTTTGGATACTGACAGGTCTCCAGTGCAGTAATGCACACAACTCCCAACCTTTCCCTGCACCCAGACCCAGAAATGTTTCCAGAACAGCTCAGATGCTAACTCACTGGACCCTGTATACCTAGATAGATCCAAGGAGTCTTAGAGGCCCACTCCGCTCCATCCAAAGAATGCAGACTCACAAAGGTTTCTCACAACCAGTTGCACCATATGAGCCTAGACCTGACCGGAAGTGAGAGATATACTCAGGTCCTGGAGCGGCTGACTCATAAAGCCTATCACACTAACAACCTTGCAACTTCCAGGGAGATGGCTTGAGAATGAGAGGCCAGGCAGCCACCTTATCCCATACCCCGCTTCCCAAGCAGCCTTCTTCAAGGAACTACTCTGGGCCAAGGTTCTACCCAGGAGAAAGAAGACCACTTGGAAGACAACCATGGCACTCCATGGTTTTAAAAGAAGCCCAGATCATCTGTGCCAGCCTCCCAGCAGGGGGGAAAGTGCTTCAAATTCACACCTTCTGGGCTCCAGGGCAGAGCATGCCAATAAAGAAGTCACCTACTGGTCTGATGACCAAAGGAATGTGGCCTTGATGGCACTAAAGCAAGTCCCCGGAATGGTCCTCTGCCTACTTAAATACCATTTGCCGTAGTTTCCTTTTCCATGGAAGAAAAACATGACTAAGTTCATGTCAGGACATTCCTGATTTATCCAAGAGCCCAGGATCAAATAAACAAAGGGCTTTGAGCTCTGCCAGGGAGCCTCCTGCTTCAGGAGGGAGAATTAGAGGGAAGTAGGGCTCAGCACAGAGCTGGCCCATCACCCTGTGAACCTGGTAAATGACGTGGCTGCTCACTGCCATGGCGATGGAGATGTCACGGGTGGGTGGAAGTGAGAGAGAAGAGGCAAATAAGTCATGAGAGACGGAGCAAGAAGTTAGGGTCAGAGGCGGGCCATCCACAGCCACAGGATTTACAGAGAGAGGCTGACTCCGGTTTACCACAGCACAACTTAAGCTTGAGTCCGTGCAAAGAAAGGTCCCCATCGCAGGGGGTCAGTGGCGACCAACTCTGACTTGCAGAGCATTACAACAGCACTATGTTTGGAAAGGTTTTGTTTCGTTTCACTTTATCTACGTCTTTTCTTTTTCTTCCCACGACCCCATTCCTCTTCTTACAATTTTACTAGGATTGCAACAGTCATTTTAGGTGCCTCTGCCCAATTCTAGGTCTTCCTTCTATTAACCTGATTCTGCGTAGTGCCAAGAACAGAAAAACCCGAATGGGATGACCAGGAAGCAGAAATGAATTCAGTTCCAAAAACATGGGAGGATGTTTACTCAGCAAGGACGCTGGAGCCTACAAGGAAGCAGTTTTACAGGGTGCAGCATGCGGTGCTTGATTTCAGAGGGTAAAGATAACTTCTGAGTGAGGAGAAGGTGCTGGCTCCTTCTGTCCGCCCCGTGAGGCCTGCGGACCCTGAGCCAGGGCAACAGTGAAAAGGCAGGGCTTCAACTCAAACCCAGCACTATCACCAGCTCTCTTCGGCTTCTCTTCAGCGACAGGCCTCGGAAACTATACACACTCTCCACACATCGAGAGCTCTCCGCGGCCTCTGACTGATCTGGGTCAAAACTCCGAAATGCCAAAGACGAAGGATTTTTTTTTTTTCTTTAAAGGGAATGAGCTGAACTTTCACCCTGCCTTGTCCAGGGTCTGGAATGCAAGCACTGTGTAATTGCCACCAACTCCTGTTTGGCGGGCCTCAGCCAGGAGGGCAGGCTTATTTACTGCAGGCCCCTCTGTCCTCCCTTATTAGGGCCCGCTGGATCTTTACTCAGGAAAGACACCGTTTCTCTCAGGCCAGGGGAGCTGTGCAGGGGAATGGTCCCAAACTCCACACAAGTACCTAAGGCTACAGCAGCTGTTCTAGATAAATCCGGCAGTGATCCGGTCTCAGGCGGAACTGACAGACCCAGGTCCACAGCGAGATGGTGTTTCAGTTTACTGCCTGGGAGCGGGCAGACGACGGGCACTCCGTGACCCCATGAGGGAAATCATTCATTAAGTCCCACTAGGTGCTAAGCCAACATCCAGCACAGGACAAGTAGAAGACACAGGCCATCACCTCCAGACATACACACTCTACTTGAGGACCCTACAAGCATTCCCAGATTTGCATTTTTGATATTTCAAAACTCTGCTCTTTAAAAGCTGAAATTTACTTCCCCATTGAAATAATATTAAACATACTACTGGTTGGGTTCCCAGGCTAGCCCACAATGCCTATTTTACCCACTTCGGGAAGTCACAAACTCAAATGCCTCGGAGGGCCAGGCGGGCAGGTAATGAAGTGAAGCGGGCTGGGGAGGGACCGTGCCAAGTGGAAGGAACGTGCCACTCCTCGTGGACAGCCCCTCCCCAGACCTGCCTGCTTGGGGCCATCTAGGAACGGAGACCCCAGGAGCCCAGATCGTCCAGATTTTCAGAAGAAGGCGAAAATCCTGATTAATTATGTTAAACCCTTGATTTTTAAACATTGCCACAAACTTTAAAAAGTCAAAACATACCTGCAGAGCTTCCAGTTTGTTTCCTCAGTAGTAATGTGTCCAAAATACAATACGTTTACATTAAAAAATGGGAGGAAGCTCTGCCAGAGTGAGGATTTAAATAAAATAAATCAAGACTGTAACTGAAGAGAAAAGCTTTACCCTGATAGATGTTGCTATTGGAGGAAAACATGGGCACAGAGGAAAATAAGGGAAACCTAAACTTTCGGACCAATGGTTGTCAACCAGCTCTCTATTGAGGGCTGTGGGTGGAAGGGTGCATGAGAATTATTTTTAAATATACATGATATTCGTGACCCATCCTGACCCACAAGGACAAAAGAATCATTCCAATATACTGGCCCTCTCTCCCAGTTGAGAGTTGCTGCTTCTAGACATCCTCAAGGGGTCTGATCAAGGCTTTGTTGATAAGATTGGAAGAGATTATAATAATCCAGCTGCCCATCCAAGGCATAGGGCCCTCCATAAACAACACTATGACCAATACACTGTCCAGTCTCTACATGACTCAGTAACTCCCATCCCACCTTTGGAAGACTCAGACAAGTGGAACATAACTGAGATGAAATCTCTCTTTGTAACTAACTACTAGTCTTCGGATGTGGGCTCTGCCTCTGGAGCCCACAGAATAAGCTACACCCCCAAAGGCTTTCAGGTATTTTAGGATAACTTTTACCACCACCAGCTTTTAGGCTAAACGAGAAGGTACAAAAAGGGAAACGAAAAAGGAGGCGGGGGGGGAGGGGTGGGGAGAAAAGAAGCCGGAGAGAAATATTCTTAAAATAGCTGATCAAAAGTTAACAAGCCAAAGGAAAAGAGGAAGAGACATATGTATTATGTATTCATGAGGAAGGAGGCACTTGTGGCAGAATAAACAGCTGATGTGAAGTAGGACATACGAAAGGAAGGGCCCACAGTCCACACACAAAAGAAAATGCCAAGAGCCACAGGCTAGACAGTTCCCAAGGCTAGCCACCAGGTTGTGCCAATGATCCAGGACAAACTGGGTAAAACCTGGAACTGGGAGAAGAAAACTGTATACAACTCACAATTCTAAGTACGAGACATTCTTTTGCCCATGATGGGGGAAGCGGTTCTTTTTCTTATGGATTTGTCAGATTCTTTAAATATCCTGGTTACAAATCCATTTGCCAGGTATAGGTCCTGCATATATCTTCTCCACCCTGTTTGCCTTTTCTCTCTTTTATTGCTGTCTTTTGATGATCAAAAGTTCCTCATTTTAATGTCATCCAACTTATCAATCTTTTCCTTTATAGTCAGTGCTTTCAATGTCTCCTTTAAAAAATGTATGGCTACCTCAAGGTTATGAAAATATTCTACATTATCTTGTAGATGAAGTTTTATTTTGTATTAACTTTCACATTTAGATTGATGATCTCTCCGGAATTTATTTTTTGCGTATGACAAGAGGTAGTGGTCAAGATTCGTTACTCTTCTTGTGGATATCCAACTGACCCAGCACTGCTCACTAAAAGGACCATCCGTTCCCAACCGCTCAGCAGTGCCCCCTCTGTCATAAATCAGGTGTCTGGATACACATGGGTCTGGTACTGGGCTCTCTGCTCCATTCCTTTGGTCAGAAATAAGATAGACAAATAGGTCTACTCTTGTAGTATGGAGCACTAATCTTAAATCACGTGATTTTAACGTGAGGATATGTCTACAAGTAAAGTTTAAGAAAATATAAATAAAAGAACCAATTTTGCAAAGTTCTCAGGCATAGTCTGAGAAGAGGGCCCCAGCCTGGGCCTCTCAGAAAGAATAGGATGAGAAGGAAGAGACAAAGGAGAAGCACCCCAAGGTAAGTATGGGGGTAGCAAGAAGAAAGGGACAGAGGTAAAAATGAGTCATGCTCTTTGTAGACAATGGCACAGCGATCAAGAGAAAAGACTTACACTGATTAGAGATAATAAGCATCCAAATACTGACTATATGCTATTTAGCTGTGTGACCTTGGGCAAATTAACTCAGCCTTTGTGAGCCTCAGTTTCCTAACCTGCAAAATGGGGAAATCTTCCTCATCGAGCTGTGCAGATTAAATGGATTATTGATGTGTATCACTTAGTACGGAGTCTAGCAATGTCAGTCTTCGATGTTGGGTGCTGTCCTCATTGTTAGTGATACTGCTGGAGCAATCTTGCCATTCAACAGACATTTAGTGAGGACATACCCCTAAACAAAGATAGTACATACGGTCGTTAAAAACTCAGACTAAAATGAGACAGGTTTGACTCTAAACTCTACTACAGCCTCTTTACTAGTTATATAGACGAACAACTTATTTGACTTCTCCAAGTTTCTAGTTTCAGCTTCACTATATTTCCTAGGGATTTTCTTGGTGAGCCTGTTAGGAGATACAGAAGCAGTGAGCACAATGCCCAAAACAAAGAAAATGCTCAACTGATGCCAGCTATCACTATGATGATGACGATGTTGACGGATAATGATAATTTTGTGCTTGGTACCATAGCAGGCACTAGAAGAAAAGGCCTACTAAGACCCCAAAAGACCTACAGTAGCTGGCATTCTTGGTCCTCCATCCAAGTACTTAACAGGCACTACCACACCTAGCTTCAATTGACAAGACTAAGTAGACAGGATCAAGTATGCTCAGGTGGTAAGTCGAAGACAGGAGGGGCTTGGAGAAAAATGGTTATAGATGCCAAGTAAAAGCCAAATTGCTGGGATAGTTAAATACTTGCTAAGGAAATTTCTAATCTCAGGTCAGGGAACTTTAACAAGAATCTATACATTTTTTAATAATCAGAACAAGTCTGAAAATGTGCTGGGTTGGGGGGCGCTGTTAGAAATGGTACTCGTAGATTAGAAGTCTGATGATATTCATGGTTAGAAGGTTCCTGAAGAAACAGTGCTGTTAATAGCTTCGTTCAACAATAATGATCATGATGTGGTCAGTCTTACAGCCTTAAAGACTGCATCTTGTCAGTTGCCTGGAGCAACCACCCCAGAACCACTGAGGAGTTTTTCCCATCAAATTCCCGCCCCAAGGTACCAGAGCACTTCTGCCTAGGCTGCTGAGCTGAAGCAAAACAAGGCCCAGCAGTGACAACAAACACTCCAAGGACACAATGCAGTGCCACGTGCCAAGTGAAAAATCCAAGAGACGAGGGCTGGGGACAGCCTGTGCTGGAGGGTAGGTCCTGGCAGAGGTGAGATGCAGATGCAGACACGGAATGCCGCCACAGACGGAGAGCTGGAGCCAAGCAGCAGACAGTAAGTGGCCTGGCAGACGCTGGCCCTGAGAACACGGGACTCCCGTGACTGCAGGGTGAAGGAAGACGAGCGAAGGCCAAGTCAAGTCCTGAATTCACTGCACAAACGGACGTGAGCCCCAGCACCAACAGAGACTCCCAAGTGGAATACACCCAAGGGCAGCACAGTGACGAGGCATGTTTGTCTAGGGGGAAGGTCAGGCCTAGGATGGCCGATACTGTGACCAGCATGCCCTGTTTCTAAGTAGATGCTTTCTTCTGGGCAGACTGAGTCAGTCTGCCTCTTAGGCCAAAAATCCAGGCTCTGAAGTATCCTGCCCAAGCTGGCTCCCATCATTTCCTGAGAAAATGAAAATGTCTATCTTGTCCTAGGACACTGATCGCTATATCTAAGCTCCTGCCCCAGAGGGCTCATGGCTCAGCCTAGAGCAAATGGGACTGGCAATGGGACCAGCACCTGCTATCTGACGAGGGGCTGGGGCTGAGTGAACATGGTCACCCTACGAGCCAAAGCCCATGGACCAGGGGCTTCTAGTGCTGCCCAAAATGCAGGGGGACAAAGTCTTTCTGGGACTGAGGGAGTAACCCAACGCGCCTCTTGGCTGGCTGCTCTTGAAATCCTGGCCCTGTCACCGGATGGAAATAATTTCCAGAGAGATGTAGTGTGGCTGGGCCACGTGAGTCAGACTGAAGAGAGCTCTACCCCATCCCTGCATGGTGGACCTGTGGTCTGTGCTATAGGCCAGACATGCCAGCAGGGAAGGAGGGGTCTTGGCTAGATACCCTCAGGCACAGGCTGGGACCTTTAGATGTTACTGCTGCTCTTGGGGTTCTTTGTCTTCATCAAGGAGGGAAGTTCTGGGCAAGAGGAGATGTCTCTAGGGTACACAGAACCTGGGCAACTGATGACTCATGGGGCTGTACTGACCTCTGTGTGACCACACAGTCTTAGTACCATGTGACTCAAAAATGGAGTTTCTTTCCTGCCCCAGAACAAACTAGTGCTTCGCTTGGCTGAGTCAGATCTAGACAGCAGAAGTCACAAACACAAGTAGGACGGGGGTTCCCCAAACAACCCTGACTTGAGCTTTAATTTCCATACTGCCTTCTCCCCCATGAAGGGGCATGCCCATGCCTATACCCACAGTCTAAGACGGAAGAGGAAAGACACCAGGGCTGCTATGCATGCCAGGGCTCAAGTCTGGGCTTTCAGCAAAGTGCCAGCCTTGTCAGGAGCTGGAGCAGGCACATGGCCTCCGGGCCCAGGCTCTCATCTGCCAAGTGGGAGAGAGGCTGAGGCAGTCTAAAACAAAATATTTAACGTCATATATTTCAGAGATATTTGGGATGCATCTTATGCTGTTTTCATAATATGAAACCTTAACAAAAGTAAGGATCCACAAAATCTTTGACCATGTGAATACATCCTGTGCATACAGAGAGCTGGGGAGTGGGCAGGGGTTGTTGACTAGAATCCTGGGGGTGAGAGGCAGCTCTGTGATTGTTTCATTTACAGAGGGAGGGTGTTGGAACAACACTCTTCTAGAGGGTTCAGCTCTCCGAAGCCCTCTGGACTGGCAGGCAGCCATTATTTTCAGGTTAGGATCTGGCACATGCTGCTGAGGTCAATGTTCTTTCCCCAAAAGAGGAACAGCAATAACAGCTCTGCCTTAAAAAACAAAAGATTACACTGAGAAGTTTCCCCCAATGCTGTGTAACGTGGGGTGAGAGAACCCCCACCCCGACCCTCCAACACCGTCCCTCTGAAAACTTCAAAACCTTCAGGGGCCAGGGTGAGCACTGAGAAAGCAGGAAAGTCCTCCAACAGGAATGGGCCATTTATTTATTACAAAATAATGTGCTTGGGGCCTACCGTGTGTCAGGCACAGTTCCTGGCAGAACTCAACCCTCGGCCAGCAGAGGCTGGTAAACTGGGGAAGTACAACACCAGGAGGACAGCTAGCTCCTTAATCCCACCCTGGCCCCCCAAAATAAGGTAGATCGAGACCTTCCACCCCTCCAAGTCATGGCACCTAGACCATGGCACCTGTGCCCTTCTAGAGTGGCAGAGCTAGGAAGGCGTGGGAGAAGGGGGATATCTTCAGGACACTTGTGTGCTAACGGCACAGTCAAGAAGCTTCTGGGAAGGCTGATGTGAAAAAAGCACCACTGGTGCTTCTGAGAGCCCCAAGTCACCAGAGGGTTGGAGGACGCAGGACAGGAGGAGCTCAGATAAGCCTGGGACTCCCCAGGCACTTCCCCCGAGAGGCCAGCTCCCAACAGCCAACGGAACACCAGTGCACGCAGAGCCTCTCCCACTGACCTCGCGGTCTGGCAAACGCACCTACAGTGAAGTCACCGTAAGAGCAGTAAGTACCATTCCTGCCCCAAACTGAGTGGAGCTGCCCAACCCCATCCAACTGGCCTGGGATGACCCATCAGATGGAGCCTTTAGAATCCTTGTGTTGTAAGAAACCCAAGAGGTCATCCGGCCTCATCTTTGGTCAATACAAGATCAGCCTTGGGTTTGAGGCCAAGGCGTGAGACCTTTGGGTGGGTTCTATAAAGTAGGGCCAATAAGCTATTCATACCCCCTCCCAGTGGTGTTGTGAGGACTAAGTGAGGCCATACAAGGAAAGCACTTGGTAACACTGCCTGGTACACAGGTGTTCACTAAGTGGTACCCATCACTACTGTTTTCATTATTAGCATCCCTGCGTGGTGGCCATTCAGCTTACCTCTAAACACTATGGGCCCCACTGAAGGAGCTCACTACCTCCCAGAGTCACCCATCTTCCTTCCCTCACGTCCTTCCCAGTTCAAATAGTGGAAAAATAATTCAGTTCCATGCATCAACATCTGCCTCCTTGTCCCTGTTACCCGCTGGCCCCAGGGCTGGCCTCTGGAGCAACACGGAGTAAGCCTGACACCCACCCTACATGACAGTCCTTTAAATACACAAAACCGTGCCCAGCAAACCCCCTTTGCTGAAATCTTTCCCTCTCTGGGGTAAATATTCCTGTGTTCTTAACCATTCTCCACACCAGCCAGCAGTCTTCCTCTGCACTTGCTCTCGTCTGACATTTTCCTTCCGAATTGGGATCAGGAACCGGAACAACCCTCTGAAAGTGGCCCGAGCAGGCCAGGGGTCAGCAGACTCTGACCGCCAGCAGAACCTATTGGAATTCTCACTCCCTCTCTTGCTTAGTCCACCCACAGGGCTGCCTCTTCATTCTCACCCTCACCCTCCACACACCGTGTTTCTACCTTGCCAGGGTGTCTTCTTCAAGACTCTCTCTGTGGGGATCTTAAGAATATATCAATAAACCTGTGCTGAATTATTCCTATCTGAAAAACATTAAGCCAGACGCTTTCTTATCTTCATTAATCTGCTCCACGTCCCTTAGCTGGGAATCAAACCCTGTTCGCTGATCCCAGCACGCACCTGCTCCTTTCCTGAGTGCTCACTGGATGGGTCCTTTCCACCCGGCCACGCTCCTGCAAGGAGAAGATGCTCTAACACTGCTGATGCTGGACTAGAACCTGAGACCCATGGTCTCTACTAGACAAAGCAACATATTCTACCTTTATTCTCCATTCTTTCCTAGGCAGATAGGTGGCAATCCTGCAGGCCACACGTTCGCCACAATGATTGTTTCCCTTCTCCGAATGCCAACAACACATGTAACCCCACGTTACAATTTAGAGCCTGATAATATGCTGTCATGTCTCGTCTCATGTGCTCATCTCGTGCCTCCAACTAGAGTCTGAACTTTTCAAATAGAGGGCCCAGGAAAGCTTAGGATTCTCTTTCATTCTTCCCAAAGCTAAACTCCCAGCAGCACTCAATCAATACTTGTTGACTGGCTGATCAGGCTAGATTAGGCCTGTGAACATGACCACCCCCAAGGCCCCGACCAATACACCAGAAAAGGGCTCACTTGATCCCAGTGCTTTCCCTGCATACACTGGTCCTCTGGGTTTCGGCTACTCTCTCCTTCCTTTGATCCACACTTGTAAACATGAATTTACTCATCTTACTCCAGCTTCTGGAAAGGGTCCCCAAGCATCAAAGGGACATCCAACCTCACAAACACCAGCAATGACCTCACCCTCGGAATGGAGGACACTAAGTGGGGCTTGTTAGGGGCTGAAAACAGTGCAAGGTCATCTCTGAACTTTGGGGATCAGTTATGAGGTTTCCATTTCTATGTGGCCCCGTGTGAGGCTGAGAATGGAGACAGAAATCAGCTGTCTTCATCTCATAGGTAGGAAGGCACTGTCAAACCCACCCTCTCCCAGGGAATCAAAGACCAGAGACTTTAATAGCTCCCCACGGTGACTAACTGTGGATTTTGGCTAAGGAAAAAGCAGAATGCCATCCTCACCAGATACGGCAGCAGATGAAGAGAAAGGAGCAAAGGAGCGCCATCACGGGCCTCAGGAGGTAGGCGGGAAGATGGAGCTTCGCCCACCTTCAGGCGTCCCCTGGGGTGGGCTGAAATACTTGCTGTTATTATGAACAGGCAGCAACGGAGGAAAAGTGGGGGCAAAGCTCTCTACCTTGTTGCCTCGCTCCAGGCATTTCACAGATACCGATACGCTCCAGATAGAAGCTCAGGGTCCTCTGAGACATGAAAAGTGTTGACTACACAGAGGAGGCCGAAAGACCTTGGGAGGCTGTTCTTGGTACCAGCTCTAGTTAATTAACGAGCTCTTACCAAGAATCTCTGATTCTTCTAAATACTTCCAACACCTAAGACAATGCCAGGCACACGATGTTTGTTGATGCTGCTACTGAATCCAGGACAAGAGGAGAAGGAGAATCAAAATTAAATATAAGATATGGTTCATAACCAAAGGAGTTCCTAAAATAGCTTCCAGAGCTAACATGATTTGGGAACAGTTATAAAACAGCCTAACTGCAAGGAAGCTTCTCGTGGACCTGGACTGCGTCTCACAGCCCTTTATGCCATCACAGATGGCACATCCATTTCCAGTACTCGTCTGCTGGCTGAATGGACAATGAACCCAGAAAGGGAAACACAGTACAACTTCTTTGGGGCCTACTTCTAAACATTCTAAATATCCATGTTTACCTCTCATCTTCAGAATCGTGAAACGCCCAGACACTACTGATTGACCACTTCTTACCATCGGGCTATACTCAGAATTATTATAGATCACCTTTCTGCAAGAAATTGATAAATGCATCCCAGCAAGCCACTCCCAACATTTGATTAAATATTCCCACCCACCTCCCACAACTCTTGGCTCCCCAGTCTCCTTTTTTCCTCTCACATACAGAACCAAGTAACAAGTTAAGAAATTGCAGGAACTCTTTTGTGTGTGTATGAGGAAGACTGGACCTGAGCTAACATATGTTGCCAATCTTCTTTTACTTTTTTTGCTTGAGCAATATTGTCCCTGAGCTAACATCTGTGCCAATCTTCCTCCATTTTGTATGTAGAACGCTGCCACAGCATGGCTTGATGAGCAGTGTGTAGGCCCACACCCAGGATCCAAACTTACGAACCCCAGGCTGCCAAAGCAGAGCGTGAGAACTTAACCACTATGCCACCAGGCCAGCCTCTAAAAAATCACAGGAAGTCTTTGTGAGTAAACTTTGCTCCTTGGCCAGGATGACGAAGCCAAGTTACCCCATGGAATGCATTCCTCTTCCTGCTTTGTAACCTGCTCAGAACCAAGCAGGCAAAGGCTACTTCCCCCTCTTCTGCAGCCCTGACCCCCACTAATCCCCAGATGAGAAACAGCAGCAGAGCCTCCATTTAGCTTAGAGCCCTTAACATGGGTCTGGCTTCGGACCAAGGCTGCCCTGTGGCCTCAGCCCTCAGTCCCACCAGATGAGGATGTTCCCCCCATCCCCCTTTTCTGAGACAGCCTTCAAATAAGGCCAAGCCCCCAAACTAGGATGCCCTTGCCTTTTAACTGCCCAAACAGCGTCCCCCTCATCACCAACATGGACCTCAACATCCATCAACACTTGCCACACATCAGGCCTGGTCCTCAGCCCTCTGCATGCCTCGCAGCTCACAATGGCACTATGAAGCCAGAACTACTATTACCTCCACTTCACAGGTTAGGAACTGAGGAGCTTGTTCAAGGACACACAGCCAGTAAGCAGACTCCCAAGCCCAGTCTCTTAACCACTATGCCAGCCATGCTAGCAACATCCCTCTCTCTTAGGAGACTTCCTCCCAACTCCGGTCCTTCACTAATGAACTACTTCCTATTTTCACACTTGACCACCTCTGGTATAAAGGTGAGACTAACCATATTTCCTTTTAAACAAAAGAAAGCCAAACACGCACGTGCCTTTTTTGTAAATAAGTATTTTTAAAATAAGCTTTTACTACTGACTCATTTAAATGAGGTGTAATGTATGTATAACTCCCTCTAGTTTACAAAGTAGTTTTATGACAAATTATCTTATTTCATCCTCCCTCGAAGCCTTGTGAAGGATACACAATTATTTCCCTTTTACAGACAAGCAAATGAGAAAAGTAAGGGTGAGTTGGCCAAGATCGCCCAGCCAGCAAGCGGCAGAGGAATAAACTGACCCCAGGACTTCCAAATGCTACGGCCTGTGCTCTGGGGTGTCTGCAGCAGGAGTGGCAGCTGAGCATCGGGACTGACAGTGGGGACCTGGGAGTCACCAACACTCACCTTTACTGGCTGTGTGACCCAGGGTGAGTTAATTATCCTCATCTCGTCTCAGTTTCTTCATCCATAAAACAGTGCTAATAACAACTGTGACACACGGTTACCGTGAGGATTAAAGGAGAGAAGGTATATGCAAAGCACTCAGCTCACTGGCCAACACACAGTCAACACTCACGAAATGGCAGTTGTTTTTATTACACTCCACTGCCCAGGCAGGGACATCTGTGTCTTCTGAACTCTCTACTTGCCTGTATAGTGGCCACGAGATACAAAACTCTGTATGCAGCAGGTGCTTAACACAGGTTGGGGAAGAGCAACTTCCTTCTATCCAGCTACCCCACCTCCCAAACAGCCGTGGCCGAGATTCACAGCCACAGGCGACGAGAATAAGCCCAGTGCCAGAGGCAGGGTGGGACTGCTACACCGGGTCACAATGGCCAGGGGGGCTGGGACCAGGTGGCATCTGTGAACCTGCCCTTGATGAACACGTTCCGGGCCCAAGGAGGCCACGGCCACAGGCCACCCACAAGATGGCCGCCAGCGGGGCGTGGGCAGCCCGGCACACTCGGGCCTCCCCGGTGGCGGCCGCGTTTCCTCCACTTTCTGCCTCACACCTCCCTCCCCTGGGGCTCCAGATCTTTGCTCCCAGGGCTGGGGAACATGTCTGTCCTTGGTGAGAAGAGCAAATAAAAGCGCATGGCCTACTTCCAGCAACCTCGCTGTTTCTCACTTGAAGATTAAAATAATAAACACACAGACATAGAGGCTGGAGAGTGAGGGGGAAACGAAGCAGCATCGGAGCCGCGGCACGAGGCCTCACGCAGCCCAGGGCTGCGGTAACCTGGCAACCTGCGAAAGGTGTGTCGGAGTGAGCAGGACGCAAATAGACAAGGACCAGGGCTGGGAACAGTCAGGGCTGGACGCAGGAAGGTCACGCCGGGCTGGCCTGGTTCCTCCGGGTGCTGGGAAGGCAGGGGGAAGGGCAGATAGCACGCCGCCTGCCCACACAGCTCGTGACTCCCAGCCGTGTGTCCCCAACACCTCCTAACTGGTCACCCTGCTGGCTCCAGGCTCTCTCTTCTCCAGTCCAGTCTAGATTCCTCTACCAGTGTCTTCCCTGAAATCTTGGACCATCATGTCCCTCTCCTGCTCTGAAAACTTCCATGGTTCCCAAATGCCTCACCTAGGCATTTCCCTGGCATTCAAGGCCCCCTGGCATCTGGTCCCCGTCTACCCTTCCAAGCTCAGTTTTCACATTCTCCCACACTGCACCCTCTGATCCTGACTTACTGCCCCTTCTCAATGCCTCCCACCTATATGTCTCCACATATGATGACTCGTCCCCTCAGTGGCCCAAACCTGGTTACTGCTCCATGGACACATATTTGGTGAATGTCTACCATGTGCCAGACACTGGGCTAGGCATGGAGACTACAGGAATATGCTAAGACACAGCCTACCCACAGTGAGCCTGTAGCCATTGGGCCAACCAAACAAGCCCACCAACGCTATACAAATACGGCAAGTAAACTAGGATTAATAGACACAGAGCACTTACCATGAGCCAGACACTATTTTAAGCACTTTACAGGCTCATTTAACCTTTTCAATAATGCTGGGAGGTAAGTGCAATTGCGACCAGTCCCAATCTATAGAAGAGAGAAGGGAAGCATAGCAAAGGTCAAGTAAAACTTACTCAAAATCACGTTAAGTGAGAGACAGACTTCCATGGACACTGGGCATCCCAGGCAGAGAGGCTGGTGTGGACTCTGAGGCCCAGGAGGGCTGTCGGGGCTGACCACAGTCATGGACAGAGCCAAATGCGAGGATGGTCACAGCACCATCTCTCCACTTCCCAAAGAGACACCCTGGAAGTGAGTACTTTGCACAAGGAAAAGAGATGGGTAGAGAGGGCAGATAAAACATCACCCAAGGCTGCCCTCCCTCATTCTAGGAAGAAGGCAGGAAGGGGACCTGTGTACAAGCAACAGCCAACTGTCACAGCCTGAGACGATGGGAAATGCAAGTCCACAGCAAATCCACTCAGCACCTACATTTACTCGAGGCCACCTGGTGGGGGAACTTAACCCCAGATCTCTTGGGAGCTCAGTGACTCCAGCATCCTGCCTCTGCCACGAGCTGGGAGGAAGATCTCTGCGGTGTGTTGAATGCTCTTTTCTTTCTGTTCCTGTGTGGCTGTGAGCCTCTGCATGGCCAGGAGACTCCACCTGCCCCTGCCAGCCAGGCTGCCTCTGCACCTGTGCCAGGTAAGACTTCACCACCATACGGCAGGGCTGGAGGGGGTAAGTTGATGCAAGTCTGAGGCACAGGGGGGCAAAGGGCCCTCACACTGGAGCATCTCCACCTGGTGCAGTTCCTCCTGCCCACCGGGTCTGTGTGTGTGGGGAGGAGGGTGTGTGGCCTCAGGGTCAGGCACAGCAATATGGCTGAGGAGGGAGGTGAGAGACTTGCTGCCCCTTCCATCCAGCCCAGGTGGCCTTTCCCCGTCGTCCTCTTCTCTTCTCTCACAGCAGAAATCCTACCCAGGGAGTCCCTGTGCCCCATGCAGGCCACAGGGGAGCCTCCATCGTGCGGCAGCCCCACTCAGGTTGCAGCTCAGCCTCTGACCAAGCATAAGGGACTTTCCTCCTCCTCTTCTCCTGGCCATTCTGGGGGGCTCTTCCTGAAACTGGCTGGAATGTAAGCTCCATAAGGACAGAGATTTCTGTCTGCTTTGTAAACTGCTGAATCCTCTGGGCCCAGAATGGTGCTTGGAATATAGTAGGTACTCAATAAATATTTGTGGAAGGCTTGCATTGTCATGCCCACCTGACAGATAAGAAAAGTTATCCAAGGTTATATAGCTAGTATACGGTAGAACCAAGATTCACATCCAGGACTTTCCAGGTACAATCTCATATCATGCAATCATTTGAGTAGTATTTTCTGAGTACCTGACATGGGCACGACGCTCGGGAGGACAAAGATGATCCTCACAATTAAAACTTTATTTGGGGCCTATAAAGTGCTGGGGAGTACAAAGACATGGCCTTTCTTTAAAAGCTGTTTGTGTATACACATACATATATATACATATATACGTAGATGCAAGTATACATACATATATGTAAATACATATACAAATATGTTGTTTCTATACAAACGTAAATATTGTGTGCATGCAAATATCTCATACACACAAATTCTTTCAAGCTACCACTAGGCAGTATGGGGGAGCCCAATGATTAAAATAGTTAATAAATGCAATAGGAACCTGGAAGGGTCAGGACTCACTGGAGGCAAAGGGGCTCCAGGAAGGAGGCAGAAGTTGAAGGGGGCTCTGAGGAATCCAAAACTTGCGATAAAAACAGCAGGAGCAAAGGCAACTGAAGGGGCAGGAATGACGTGTGGAAGAGCACGGAAGCAGAGCCCTGCAGGCTCAGAGAACAATTTGTAGAGAAGTCTGACTGGCCGAAGGTTTCTTCCCTTGTTCATTTTTTGAAAATTTACACCTCTGCTTTTAATTGTTTCATATTTTACACACCTGTCGGTAATGTTTCATTTGAATAAAATGTTCCACTGCAATAAAAAAATCTATTTTTGAAAACCACTGCTCAAATTCATTCTCGTTATCCTAAAGATGGGAAACTGAATTGCCTGTGGTCCCAGAGCTCGTGGCAAAACTGAGGACAACCCCAGGGCTCTGGGCTGCCTACCAGTTGTGTCTCATGTGATACAATCGGGGCAGCAGAGAAGGTGGGCTGCTGCAGAGACTGAGCGCCAGTGGGCTGGGCCTCAGTGTCCTGACCTGTACAACACGGATCTCAGTGTCCCTCTCGGCAGTATCTACCTACGACTGGTACATAACCTGGGAAATTCGGGCCTCCGCAGCAGAGATCCTGCTGGAGAAGCTGCAGAGCTTTTTCTGCTGGAAGTCATAAGTTGTTTATTGGGTTTTTTCCTGCTTGGCTTATTTTGACATGAGGAAGAGGCTAATCCTTCTGGCAAACTTGGGTAATACAACAGGGCAGCAGTTTCTTCCCTGGAGCGGCGGGGGCAGCTGGCTCCAACAGGGAGAAACTGGATCTAGGAGTCTGACTGCTCAGCAGCTGGCCTCTCTGCTCTGGCCTCTGGAGGCTCCTACACATCCCACTGGGGCCCCCGTCCCTGAAGAGCACAGGCTCTGCAGGCAGACTGGTTCAATTTCTGCCTCCACCTGTTATTAGCAGAGTGATCTCAGGAAAGATACTATACTTCTCTGTGACTCAGTTTCCTTATCTGTCAAACATAACCATGATTTCAGAGTTATTCTAAGGTTTTAAGGAGTTAATACATAAGAAACACATAGATCAACACCTAGAACACAGTAAATCCTCAATAAATGTAGCTATCATAATTATTTTACTGTTTGGACATAAGCCTCCCTGAAACCCAGTCTCTTAGGTGCTGGGCCAGACCAGGCTGGATGCTAAGGAAACCTGCTGTGGAGCTGGAGTAAACAGCGGTGCCAGAGACAATACAGGCAGAGCCCACAGAGATGCAAAGCCTCCTTTAGGGTCCTGGCTTCCCTTTCAGCATTTCACAGCTGGAGGCAGGCCTGTGATGCTTCATGCTCCCCAGCTCTGCCAGGAAAATCTTGGTACTCAGAAGCAGGTAAGGACTCTGCCCTCACCCACCTCATGCTCTCTGCCTTGGTTCCTGCACTGGGGGCGGCACCTGACTAGTTCCTCATACAGAGGACTCCTGTTCCACACGCTTGGATCCTTCATTTACATCCTATGGGAATGCTCTAGGCATTTTCCTTAAGATAAATAGCTTTCAGGCATCCTGGATTTGGGAGAATTAGCTGGGTATTATCTTTAAAAGCCGTTTCTGAATATTTCCTTGAGATCTGGGGCCAACCTTGTAGGTTTACCTAAGATTTACGAAACTGCTTTCTCAGAAGGGGGTATGTCCGAGAGTGTAAACTTATGCCTGGGTGGAGCATCAGCAGCTCAGTGTTTGTGTGCAAGCTGCCGAGAGTGAGACAGGGGCAGACGTGGCATCCACTTTCTCAGTCTTCAGCCCAACATCTCCCTGGCTTCTGTGGAAAGGAAGGTCTTTAAGACTCAGAGAAGTCTAGGAACAGTCCAGGCTCAAGTCTTACTTTTTAGATCTCTATCTTTTTGTCTCTATACCCCAGCATTTGGCGATAGGCATGGCTCTCAGCGGAGCTCAGGGAATACCAGTTACACTGAATGGAGGCTCTGATTCTCTACCACACAACTCAGAAACAGCCACACTCATTCAAGCCAGGTGTGTCCAGCACATGCAACCAAGTCTTCCAACTACCAGCATCCATGATAGATTTACTGATAGGGCAACAGGGTTGTCCTGAGGATTCTTCGGTGTCCGGTAATTATGACTCCTGAGTTACGTTAGATATGTTGTTTAGATGTAGATTACTCAAGCTTCCCAATCGCCATCTCTTAATCAACTTTTTGTTGTTAGTGCCATCAAGTCAATTCCAACTCCTAGCAACCCTGTGTACAGCAGAGCGAAACCCTGCCCAGTCTTTTTGTGCCATCTTCTCACCTTCCAGCGCTATATTAGACAATGCTACGCTGCTATTCAAAGGGTCTTCCTGGCCAATTGTTTTGGAAGCGGGTGGCCAGGTCCTTCTTACCAGTCTGTCTTACTCTAGAAGTTCCACTGACCTGTCCACGATGGGCGACCCTGCTGGTATGTGAAATGTTGGTGGCATAGCTTTCATCATCACAACAACACGAGGCCATCACAGTATGACAACTAACAGATGGTGATGTGGTTCCCTGACAGGGAAACAAACCCGGGCCGTGGGAGTGAGAGTGCCAAATCTTAACCACTAGAGCACCAGGGCTGGCTAACCAACTTTAAAAAAGAGGAAATAAGAGAAGTGTCAACCATATTTCCTACTTTCTCCCACATATCCTTTGCCCCACCAATCTGGTCTCTTTATTGTCCCCATGCACATCCCCGTTCTTTCTACCAAACTCTTTTTCTCACTACTTCCTCTACTTAAAGGGCCCTTCTCTCTCCTCTATACAGAATAGAGCCCAACTCTATTTCAAGGCCACACTCAAGTTCAAGACTTCCATGAAGCCTTAGAATGATCTGTGCTTCACGAATTTTTCTCTGCTGCTACTTTACCTCTTGCTAGTCCTGGGGCCTCACCTAGTGGCTAGCATTTAACAGCTCTGGCTGTTTCAGCTGTGTTTCCCCTGATCTCATGCTCTGGCCTGTATCTCCACCACCATGCTGTAGACATTTCTTTGTGAGGTCAACAATGACGTCAGACAGAGTCGAGTTCTGGCTCCACCACTGTTGCCAATTCCAGTGTTCCTTCCTTAGACCTCATCTTTCTTGACTTGGATGTTGCTCAGTACTCCCTTCTTAAATCTCTTGTCCTGTTTTTAAAGTACACGGCACTACCCTGAGACCACCTTTCCTGCATCTTTCATGACTGCTCCCACCTGTACTGAGCCCAAGTCCCTATGCCCTGGGAGTTCCTTCACACCACTGGCTTCCTCCCTCACCTCATCTTTAGTCCTGAGTCATCTTGGAACACCTGCTACACAGCCCAGTTGGGTATCCTACTGTCACCTCATGTTCAACAACACTAAAATTCGTTCAACAATTACTTATTGAGCACCTACTAAGGCCAGGATCTGTTCCAGTCATTGGTAAGGAAATCATATAAAAGTTCTTGCCCTAAGTGTCCATCAACGGATTAATGGATAAATAAAATGTGATATATCAATATAATGGAATATTATTCAGCCTTTAAAAAGAAGGAAATTCTGACAAATGCTACAACACGGATAAACCTGAAGACACTATGTTAAGTGAAATAAACCAGTCACAAGAAGGCAAATACTGTATGATTCCACTTTCACGAGGTGACTAGTGATATTCATAAACACAAAAAGAAGAATGGCAGGTTCCAGGGGCTGGGGGGAGGGGAATGGGGAGTTATTGTTTAATGAGTACAGAGTTTCAGTTTTGCAAGATGAAAAGAGTTCTGGAGGTGGATAGTGATGACGGTTGCACAATATGAATATAGTTAATACCACTGAACTGTACACTTAAAAATGGTTAAGAAGGTAAATTTTATGTTACATGTATTGCCATAATAAAAAAAGGTCCTTGCTCTCTTTACACTAATAAATAAGACTCTGTCCTCACGGAACTTTTAGAGTCAAGACTATGACTGTCATCCAAGCAGCTTCCCTCCTGAATTCCTATCACTGGCACTGCCATCCTCTAGGCTTGTGCTGTAGTCACTTGACTCCTCCTTCTCCCCATATCCAAGTGCTCTCCATCATTCCTCTTTAAGGCTTTCACCTTAGTTCTCCCTCCTTCCCAGATTCACAATTCCCACCACCTCTTAATTTTTGATAGAAAACATGAAGAAGTGGGAAAAAAAACTTTGCAGCGCCTGGTTCCAATGCTGGCTCTACCACTGCCTCTGAATAACCTCACACTTAAGCTTTAATTTCCTCACCCGTTAAATGAAGAGTCTGACAGGGCATTCATGAAGGCTCCTCCTGGCTCCAGCACAGGGTTAGTCTCTGGTTCACCCTACCCAGCCCAGCCTGAGGTCTGGTGTATTCCTCACAGGCACTCAGCAGCCTGAGAAGAAAGGCCTCATTCAAAAGGGGAACCCGGCCCAAGGGACGGCTCCCTCCAAGCGCTTCTTGGCTCTCGTTCCTACCAGCCTGAACTTTTACTGCTTGCAACCTTGTGACTTTGGATTACCTGACCTTGGATCCTGCCAGCCCTGTACTGCTGCTGGGACCTCTCCTGACCTGACTGCCTGTAACTGGGACAGCCTCGCCTGTTGATACTGGACCCTGTTCTGCTACCACAAACTGGGCTGCCCTGTGGCTGTACAACTGGGATGCTGTTAGCCGGACTCTGGATTCTCCCTGGGCCATCACTATGGCCCCTACTGATGTATCTGCCTTGGCCCTGGTCCCTGCAGCATCCTCTGAGTTCACTCCTTCTGCTAAGCAGGGTTTACAATCTGTCTGTGATTGAGTCCTTCACTCCACAAATATCCACTACGATGTCTCCATGACAGGCACTGCTCTAGGCAAGAGATACATCAGGATAGAAAGTAATTGCTTCTCCTGTCAACATATCCCATTGCCAGGACAAACTTCCCTCAACTCAATGAAGACTTTAGCCAACTCACCAGTGTCAAAGTCTTTCACTCAGCAGGCATTTACTCAACACTTACTATGTGCTAGGCAGTATTCCAGGTCTAATGAACTAGTCTAATGAAACTTCAATTTCAGGAACGCAACTCTCTATATAGCACAACGGTTATAGAGCATAAACTCTGCAGCCAGAATTCGGTTGTGTGATCTTCAGTAATTCCAAAACCTCTCTGAGCCTCAGTTTCCTCACTTGAAAATGGGGGTAATGATAGTAACTGATGAGTATGTCTGAGGAATAAATGAGATAGTCCATGTAACATGCTTAGAACGGTATATGGCACACGGGAGGCACTTGGATATTAACAATTTTTATTTTTATGTGACCCCAAAGGTGCCAGCACCTATATATGCCAAAAACTTTCAAAGTCCCTGTCCCACCCTACACAACCAATACCACAATGGTGTCTTTGTAGGTGAGTATGGACAAAAGGGAGCCCCAATTTCAACATGACTAACAAAGAATAAAAAATCCCAGTACCAAGTACTATATATAATCCTAATGCTTCCACATGGGTCAACCTTGGGGATATCAATAAAGATATGAATACCAAAAGCCATTGGACAGAGTAAATATTTGCAATACACGTATTCAACAACATATGAAGAGCTTCCTAGAAACCAATAAGAAAAAGACAGGTAACTCAAGAGAAATATGAGCAAAAGACCTGAACAGACACTTCCGAAAAGAGCATACCCAAATGATCAATCTCAGGAAAAGGCAAATTCAGACCACAGTACTATACTACTTCCTATCCACCAGAATGAATACAATGACAAAGGAAGATAATACCAAACACTCATCATGTGGACATGGAGCAACCAGAACTTTCCTACTGTGCCAGTGGGAGTATAATTGGTACAACTGCTTTGGTGCTATCTCCTAAAACTATGATCCACCAGTTCTGCATCTAGGTATCTACCCAACAGAAAAAAAACTTATATATATAACAAATTATATATAATATATATAAAAATGTGCAAATAAATACATATACATATATATGCATGTTTATGTATATGTATGTATATTCATTCACCAAAAGACATATTCAAACATATTCATAGTAGCACTGTTTGTAATAGCCAAAGTCTGTACACAGTTCAAATGTCCACCAATCATATAATGGATAAAAATTGTGGTCTATTAATAAAATGGAATACTACACAGCCATGAGAATGGGACATTACGACGGCACACAACATGAAGAATGTCACAAACAAGATGATGAGTGAAAGAAGCCAGACACAAAAGAGAACATAGTATGTCATTCCATTTATATAAAGGTGACAAGCAGGCAAAACCAATCTGTAATTTTAGCAGTCAAAATAGCGGTTAGCCTGGAAGGGTGGTTAGTAGCTGGAAAGAACACAAGGTGTTTTCCGGGGGGGTTGGTAACATTCTGTTTGTTTGCTTGACGTGGGTGCTCGTTACAGGCTGTGTACACTTTGTGCTAAACACTTAGGATTTGTTCACTTTTCAGTATGCGTGTCATGCGTCAATTAAAAATTTACTTAAAAATACAGCTAATGAAAAAGATTTTTAAAAAACACTAGGAAAAATGGAGTTTTATCCAAATGGATTGCTGCCTCAACACCAAGAGATTTCGGTGCCATCTATCTTCGATTACAAAATTTAAAAGATACATATACATTTCTGATTTCCTATTGCCTTTTAATAAATGGCAGAGACATTACTCTACAAAACTTCAAAACCATATAAAATAAACATGTTCTTAAAACTCCCAATTAATTTTTCAAGCTTTACGTTCTAGGAGACTGAGTTTGAAAATGTATTTGGGTTTTATAGATGGATGTTGAAATATGGAGTAATTTTTATGAGAAACAAGATTTTTTTAATGAGACAGAAGTGGTGGGGGTCAGGGGTGAAGGGAGTGAAAACCAAAAAAGACTGGGGAGACGACACAGCTCCAAATCAGTAAACCGGGGCTTAAATTTCCAGTGGCTGCCAGAGCCACTCTGGGCCTGGAAGCAAAGACTCAAAGACAAGCTCAGGATTTGGAAGCAAGATGGTAGCTAAATTCTAAGGAGGCTCAGGGACAGAGGCAAAAGAACACAGAAGGCTGGTAGATGACCATGAGCTACCAAAAGGTTACGAGAGGGGTGATCTGCACTTCCTGACCTAGTGCAGGAAATAGTGGCTGGGTGTGGGCAGCCTTGGGTACATAAGGAAGTGACTTCAGCCCATCGTGGAATAAGAGGATGTGACCCTGGGTGTGCTCAGTCCTGCGGCTGGGATGAGCAAGCCAGGCTTGCCCGGAGGTTCTTTCTCTGTTGGGCGTGACTTTCTAAATATACACACACTCATCTATTCATTCCATTCAAATGTTTACCATCACTGAACAGGACTTCGAAGGCTTTTGGTTGACTGCCCTAGTTGCCAGCTAAGGTAGCAGTAATCTAGAACCTGGTTCCTGAGCCCACCATCATCATCTTAGACCTTTACATGAGAATAAGGAAAGCAGTCAACCTGAGCTCCAAAACATCAGGAGCTGCCATATAATCCATTCCCTGGTGATTTCAATCAACAAAGGGAGACCGAAAACTCAAAATAAAAAAATGTTTAAAAAGGTAACCCCAACATCATTTATATTTACTCCCCTAAGAAGAATTACCTTCCTAACAGTTTGGCTTGGGCCCATCCCATCCCAAAATATTTGGTCTCACTTCAACTCATGGAAATTGAGTGACTGTGTTGGGGGCAGGAGAACAACACTGACAAGTGACCCGGGGAAGAGGACATCAAACCTAGGAGAGCATCTGCACATCTCCCAGGTGGCCTGGACTTACCTTGGCTTCTGCCCTGCCAGTCTCCTCTGCCACCTCTCCCACCACACCTCTTCTTTTCCCACATCATAAAGTTCTGCTCACATCTTCACTCTCTGACATCATGACTAAGGAATCCAGGTAGTGAGGTCACATGGGAAGATCCTTGAAGCTTGTCCTGAAATATAAAAAGCCAGCGTGTTCTAGAATCCACAAACAGCTACCCTCCCTCCACCATGTGGAGTAACCTAAGGTCCTCATTTTGGGAGACTTCTCATTTCCCTGTTCTGGCCTCAAAGCAGCCTTGCCAACCGGAGGAGAGAGGTTGGGAGATGAGAGATGCACTGGGCTGCTGCAGTATCTGACAAAAGGTTGGATGTTTTACCCGGGAAGCAACAACATGTTCTCCAGGACAATGAGTGTTTCTTGCATTTAAGAGAACTTAGCATGTGGAACTCAGTTCTGCAGGGCAGAGCAAACACCTGAGCAACAGGCAGAGGGAAGGAAAACAGCTCCAGGCTAGACTCCTGTCATTCCCACATGGTGTTTGCTTGGAATGGCTTCCCTATTGCCCTTACAGTTCATCTCGAAGGCATCAGCCTCTAAAGATGCCAACATCACGGCTTATTTAGGTGTGCCAGCGACATAGCTGCACCAAGTCACCTATACGACCGACCTGGAATACATGTGTTCTTACATGGTGGCATTCTTGGGAAACTGTACCATACGAGGTTTAGGCAGCTCCCTGGAAACCCTGAACACAATTATTCTAAGACACTCTAAACGCTGAGGAGAGGGGGAAACAGGGACAAAGGAGAAGGCCATGGCTAGACAGCTCCTGGTCTCAAGTCATTTCCAACAAAAGCAGGGATCTGGACAAAAGGACCTCTCAGGGCCATCTCTACAAGACCATCCCCCTTTACCCGGGTTTCTCAACCTCAGCACTACTGGTATTTGGACTGGATAACTCTGCCGTGGAGAGGGCTGCCCCGTGCACTGTACGATGTTTAGCACTATCCCTGGCCTCTATCCACTAGATGCCAATTACGCCCCGCCTGCTCCTCCACTGTGACAACCAAAAGTGTCTCCAGACATTGCCAAATGCCCCCTGGGGGCAAAAGCGCCCCCGGTTGAGAACCACTGCCTTAAACTAACAAGTCATGTCACATAGACAAGCCCCCAGCCCTGACTAAAATGTAATCGTGCACTTTGGAAAGGGCTGAGAAGACGTAGCCTGGTCATTATCTCCTAGGGCATTACAGCAACAGAGACCCTCCCCGGGCAAGCCGCCCCCTCAGATCAGAGAAGTGGGAGAAGGAGGCCCAGGAAGGAAAGATGTTCTGTCACCAGCAGACCTCCACTCTCCAATCCCACAAAACCAACCTCCTCCCAGACATCATCCACATGAGGGCAGAAGACTGAGCCGACCAAAGAAATCTCTTACTATCTATGAGTCTCACAGTCCACCCACAGCCGCCCTACATCATAATTCACTTCCGGTGTTGCGGATCCAAACACCATGCACTTGACTAAGTTTCTGGGAGGAGGGAACATACATGATAGTCCCTGAAAACCTTGTTCAACTCACCACCCAGCTTTTCCCTTTCCTCCATTCAACAACCTTGACCAAAAGGTGTCCTAGGGTGCCAGACGCCCTAGGAAAAATCTACCAAAGCTTATATTTTGCTCTCCAAGGCTTTGGGAATCAAGGCTGCCAACCCCGGCCAAGAGGCAAGGAAGAATTTGCAGGCCAAGGTGAAGGTGAAGCGAGACTGCAGACACGTGAGGGAGGGATGGATGGAAGGAAGACCAAATCCCGAGGGGTGTTGTGGGTGGAGTCAAGTGTCGCAGGGGCAGAGCCCGGGAGATCCTGCGGGACAGGCTGACGAGCTTCCGGGCTTTAGAAACGGAAAGATCCTGTGTAATCACAGACTTGCCCAAGCAGAGAGGACGCTGGCCGCGTTGCTGACTGTAAATCTAGTCCACTTGGGGCTGGGTTTGGCTCACTACAGGCCGGCCCCCTACCAGCTAAGTTTTGCTAAATTTAGTGCTGTTCCCAGCCACCCAAACGACTCTGCTCTTCGTGTCCATTTCAGGTTCACCCGGGGACAGGCAGAGCGGAGCGGGACTTGTCGAGAAGAGATCTGCCCTCGTGTGACCCTCTACTTTCCCCGCTGAAGTCAGGGGCCCAGGGGAGCAGAAGACGTGAGAAACCAGTCAGAGGTCTCCGGGGCTCTGAAAGCAGTCTCTGCCCCAAGGTGGCACACGGCAGAAAAAGGGGGCATGATTCCAGAACACCCCTCTCTCTGCCAACTTCAGCCCATCCACGTTTCACTCTTGGGGTCCTGCTCCCAGACAAGAGGCTGGAGTTCCACCCTGTGGAATGGTGGGTAATACGAAGACAAACCCTCAGGACAGGCCCAGGGGAAGGCCCCTCTGCCTTGGAGATAAAAATGTATTCAATCAAATACTCACGGGTCATAAAACTCAGAGGTTAAGACAGTGGTTTCTAAACCTGGCTGCACACTGAAATCACCTGGGAAGCTTCAAAAACTACTGATGCCTGAGTCCCACCCCCAGGAGCTGTGATGTAACTGGTCAGGGGTGTAATGTAACTGGCCTGGGCTTTGGAAATTCCAAAAGAACCCCTGGTGATTGCAATGTTCAGACAAGTTCCGGGAATCAGTGGGTTAAGCCTCCCGCGTTCAGGCTGCCCCAGGTGGACTCCTGACCCCACCACTTTCTTGCTCTGTGACCGTGGGCCAGTTATTTAACCTTTCTATGCCTCAGTTCCATCAACTGTAAAATGCACAGAATAAGACATTAACACCTCTGTCAGAGCTTGGCTGTGAAGACTACACGAGATAATCCACGCAAACCAGAGAAGAGTGGTTTGCAGGAAGTGCTCAATAAAATTTAGGACTCTATCACTGTTGTTATAATGATAAAGAGGAAGAGAAAAGAGAGGGAACACAAGAGCTGCCTATGTCGTCCAAGAAGTAAGAGTCTGTAGGATTGAAACTGGGACTATCTCAAGAAGTGGGAGGGAGAAGAGGCTTCACAGTGACCCGCACTGAGGAGGAGGACCACCCACTGTCCCTGCCTCCCCATCCTTCTAAATCCCACCACCCAGGGCTCTCTCCCTTCTCAGGTCCAACAGTACTTCCTCCGTGCCTATTACTTTGAAACTTTATAATGTATTACCCTGAAGAGTATCCGCCTGTGGGATGAATGAACACTTTCATAGGTACTAGTCTGGTCTCCTTAAAAAGACAATGAGCAATTTGGGGGAGGCCCCAATTCTCAAGCTTCTGTGTATCCCCTATATCACCCAGCACCATACTGGACACAGCTCTTGGTTAATAAATATTTGAGGAATGAAAACACATGTTGAGCCAGCAGAGCTAACCACACATCAGCAAGGAGCCAGGCTCAGTGCCCAGGAGAAGTAGGGCCAGCACCCAAGACCCATGGAATTCTGGGCTCCCCACTCCCATCACGGCAAGGACAGACCACCACCACCCCATTCCATCCTAAGAGACTTCAGCCACCCACTCCTGGCACCTGTGTATGTAAGTGCCAACAGCACAAGGAATGTTGGGCAAACAACTCTGCTTCCCCAGGACCTCTCTATTCCCTTGCCTCGATGAGTGAGTCCACATGTCTGGTCGCTCCTGCCACCAAGCCACCAATCTTCACGCTCCCCCTAAACCCAACAACAGCCAGGCAAAGCCCAGCTCTGCCCACATGGGAGTCCAGAGCAGCTGGCCACCCAACAGGCTATAAGCCTCTTACAGATTAAAGGTCCTAATTTAAACCTCTATTTGAGGTACTACAAGTGGGTCAACGCTCTGCAGGCCGGTCAGCGCAGTTGGTGGAAGGAGAAGCAACCAGAATCCGAAAAAGACTCCTCTCCTTTGGGGGAAAGATGGAGCCAGAGAATCATGGATCTAAGTGGAATCAACGAGGGGGAAGCTGGCTCGTTCCAAAGTACCAGGAACTTCCCCCAGATCATGTGAACTCCAACATCCCTATCCAGTGAACCCGAGAAACAGAGAATGACAGGGCAAAATAATAAGAAGGAATGGCCTTCCTCTCCCTGCCCTGACCTTGGTATGGAAATAGCTAATGAAGTCAGGAAATGAGAGGCGGCAAGAGGCTAGACGGCTGGATACGCTGCACTCCAGGGCATCTCACCTGGTGACACGGGGGAGGAGGGCGACCTCTGCTCCCAGCCCCTGGTGAGGTTTCCCCGGCCTCTACCGCAGCTCTCTGCAGCAGGAAACTCTGGGCACAGGAGTGGGTGAGCAGCTGCAGACAAACTCAGATCACGCTGTGAGAGCCTGATTCTGCTGCTCTTTAAAAAAACACACCCTCCCACTACATCTGTCTCCATAGAGATGGCCTCTGGGGAAGTGGCTAGAACCCACTGTCTACTCAAAGAGGAAAGAAATCTTTCCAGGACCATGTTCCTCAAACTTTTTGGACCCTGACCCCCAGTAAGAAGGCAAGTTTACAAGGTGACCAGGCACAGACATACGCATGCACTATCATCTTTACTGCGTACAAATCATCTCTACTACGTACTATGCAATCTAACATTTTCTATTACATTCCTTTTCTTTTTCAATGTTGGTCTCAACCCACTAAATTGATTCCACCACCCATTAAGGTGTCTGGACTTGCAGTCTGAAAACCACTCTGGGGAGAATAGGAGGGTCTCTCCTCCTCGAAAGAACTCTTAAAACTCCCTCCCACACGAACCACCCCACAAAGCAAAATCCCACTAAGTTCATGAGTGGGGAACTTCAGCACAGGGAGGAGCCTGCACCTCAAGCACCAAGTCCTTTCTCTGCAACACGCGTCAACAGTGACTGCTCCCTAGAGTCCCCGGTCGGTCCCCTGCTTTGCGTGCAGTGCAGGAGCTCCGAGCTCTCCCCTTCCACCTCCAACGGTGCCTGCTTAGTGCAGGGCTGAATTTCAATCAGGGCTGGTCCCCGGGGTAAAGCTCTGCCTCGCCACCCCTCAACCTCATCTCTCCACTGAACCAACGTACCTAGGACACACAAAGGCAGAAACAGCAACACTGTGCTGCCCACATTGTTTTTCTTTAAATCTCCAAACAGCCTATTGATATATCAGATACACTACAAACTGCCAGAGAGCAGGAAGTTTGTTTTTGGTTTTTGGTTTTTAAGCTGAAGGTACTCAGATACTCTTTAGAGGAATTTTCATGACAACAGGAACAAAAACAATCCAATTTTAAACTAGCCTCAGCCAGTCTTTCTGCTTTTCCAAGCAGCCTGTGAAATCTCACTGCCTCCTCCTCCAGGCAGCCCTCCCTAATGGATCAGGACAGCTAAGGAGATCTCTGAACTCTACACCATGGTGACACAAAACTCTAATGACTCCTTTCCACAATCACTGTTCCCAGAAGGGCAACACACTGCCTCTCTATATCTGTAATTACTGCTTGGTTGGGTATCTGAGTTGGAAACCACGTCACAGAAAAAAAGTTAGCATAAGCATTCCCTATTCTGAATTAGTAAGTTTAAAAGGTTCGGGGGTTTTTTTTTTTTCTATTTTTTCCCAGGTAAAATTTTTTGTCCCCTGCTAAATGAGACAAGCACTGGACCTCTCCACTCATGTCAGCTCACAGAGACCAACCTCCCTCCACCCCCTACCATTCTCCAATGCTTCCCCACGCTCATCAGGGACACTATGGTGCCTGCCACTTATCGATGCCCGTAAAACTCAGAATGCCTGCATAGAACACACTTGTCTAAGTCAATTCCCCAAGACTCTAGGGAAAAAAGTGTCTTATCCCTGTTTTAAGAGCTCAGTAAGCACTGATGGCTCCCCCGGCCTACAGCAGGGGATAATTTGGGATCTGTGAGTCCTCTGATGGTATATGTCAAATCACGTGCTCGTGATTTTTTTTTTCGCCTAGAGAGAGAGACTATACTTTCCATGCAATTCCTAATGAGAACTGGCATGAAAAGAAGAACCACCAAAATCAAATTCTTAGAAAGTTGGTCAAGGCCCTCCCAGGACTACCCCTGACAGTGCCATCCACAGCCCCTCTTCTATGGCATACACCCCCACTCAGGGTACGCCACCACCTTCTCCCAGCAAGTCATTTCCTCCTTCATCCCCGGGTCTTTGCGCTGCACTTTTGGGTGAAGCCCCACTCACCCTTCAACATCCAACTATCAAAAAATACTTGAGTATTGAGCACTGATAGGGATGAAGCACTGTGCTAGACTCTGAGGACTCAACCATGAATAAGATGGATGGAATCTTCTTCCTCGTGGTTCAAGAGACATCCTCAAATTCCCGACTGCCCCTTCTGGCTAATATAACACTCTCTTACACTCCATGGGCATCTCTTTTATGCTTTGCCTTGTGTCTTAGCGTGGGTATTTGACGCTAACCATTAGCTCCCTGAGGACAGAGACCATGTCTCATTCATGTGGTCATATTCCTTCCTCCCCATCCCCACCCCACTCCATCCAGAAAGAGAAAGGGACACAGAGCCTTTCGCATAGGGCTGTACAATGTGCATCAATGAGCAGATGCTGATGGGTTAGCTAGTGCTCTAAGCAGTGAAGACAGGCCCAGCGGGGACCAGCCTTGCTCATGGATGCCGGGTCCAAGGGATGTGGGAGATGGTCTCCACTGCAGCACAAAGCAAACAAGACCTCTGTTCCCCGGCCACAGCCTGCAGTCTCACCCCAAGTGCTCATCTTTTAAATTGCGCTTCTGGTCACAGCAGTTGGAAAAACAACTCCGAGTACATGTATCTAGCTGACAAAGCCCCACCAGACTATCAAGGCGGAGGAGAAGCAGCCTTGCACATGAGCGCTTTCAGCATGTAGGTGAGCTGATGGAAGACATGCAGCAATGCTTCACAGACATACTACCTCTCTCTTTAAGAAGACAGCTGGCTACTCTAGCTACCTCAGCCATCTCTTCCAGAAACCTCCGCCCACTCACTTGAGAGCAGCATCTGAGCACAACCATCTACCTCCTAAATCACAACATGTCGGTGCCTCAAGTAGCTGCCATCTTTGCTACCTGTCAGATCCAGAATGAGACATCAAGACTCATCAAGCATCAAGAATGCAATGCTGTTCTCCCTAAGGTCACGGATGCTTTCAATACTGTCCAAGAAACGGCTCGAGCAGCCACCAGAGAAATCTGGCCGCCAGACTTTGTTGTCCAGGAAACATAATTTTATGGTACTGGGGTCAGAGAATGGATCTATTCCCCAACACTATTCAGTCAACAAATACTGGTGAACCTCGGCACTGGTGGGTACTATGAGCAACAGAAAAGAAAATACCCAATCCTCAAGTGGGTTAAAGGTTAGTTAGGGAGGCAAAGTTAACAGGGAACCAATGAGAGCAATCAACTCTGATGTGGTATGGACAAGATCCATTAGGATAAAGAAGAAAATATTAGAATGTCTATTTACATTTAATACCTATTTAAAAATAAGAAGCTAAACTTTACTATTATTTAATATATGAACTGACACTGGTGTACTCCTTACGTTTAGGTGTTGGGTGGTCACCATCATTTAAGGTACAAGAAGTATCCCAAATACTTGTGAGTAGGAGATCCCAAATAAAGAAGGATGGACAGTGGCACCTCCAGCTGTCTGTGTACTTTCGTACAGTTTACATATGCCCAGTTAACCAAATTTAAGGATACTATCCTTAATATGATAAACAGTCCTTTGTAATGAGAGGGTGAGACCTGCCAATCATTTGACCTCCGTGTCACTGACTATCTTGTGGCAGAGTACCTGAGCTGCTCAACTTACAGAGAATTACACTTGGTTTTTAAACCAGAAAACAAGGTTCTGAAATTTGTTGATCTCTTCTGTAATGAGTGCCTGTCAGTAGGATGTGACTTAATGAACATTTTTTAAACAAATAAATATTTAATCTGTCCCTTTAAGGTAAAGATGACATATTAAAAAAAGGGGAAGAAAGCCTTTAGTTTTTGAAAGAGACTTATGTCACAGAAAGAGCATTTTAAAACCAGGCATTTGGAAATCATTTCCACCATTATGTGATGATGTTACCAAATTCGATGTAAGGACATCATCTCTAAAATCTTCTATTTATGCACACATTTAAAACAGAATACTGAACTTGTTTTAAAATCTCTCAATGAAATGAATGAAATGCAGTGTTTCAAGGGCCTTGAATCCATTTTTATTATAAATTGAACCCATAATAACACCTTTATAAAAACGTCTTTTTCAAAATACTGTGACTTGACCAGACCTTCAAACTGCTATATTGCAAAACAGGACACTAAGATATTCTGAAATAAAGTATATTCAACTGTACATTTCATACCAAAAAGGAATTCTTCTTAATAATTCATTCCATTTAATTCTTCAGAGACATTGACCTATCTCTTATATGTGCCAAGCACTGTTCCATGCTCAGGAAACAAAAGTGACAAAAATCCCTGCTCTCAAGGAGTTCACACTTCACTAGAGAGAAGGACAATACAGACTACATCACAGAAATACATGTTATGTTAAATGCTAATGGTGCCATGGAGAAAAAACACTGTGGGGAAGGGATGCAGGAAACGCTAGCAAAGGTGTGGGATGGGGTGGGACACTGAGAAGGTAATATCCGAGCACAGACCCAAAGGAAGTAAGAGTCCAATATGGGGCTATTTGGGGGAAAGCATTCCAAATGGAGGGAACAGGCGGTGCAAAGCCCTAAAACAGGAAATGCCTAGTTTATTTGAGGAACAGCAAGGAGGCCAGAGCGGCTGGAGCAAAATGAAAGACGGGAAGAGGAGTAGGAGATAAGAACACAGAAGTAAAGTTGAGACAGATCACATAGACCTAAATTTCCAATATGGTAGCCACCAGCCACATGAGGCTACTGAACACACGAAACGTAGCCAGTCCAAACTGAGACGTGCTATGAGTGTGACTCAGCAAAAAAAAAAAAAAAAAGAAAAGAAAAGAAAAAAATGTACTATATATCAGAAATGAAAATATGTTTTACATACTGGGTTAAATAAAATATATTATTAAAATTAACTTCACCTGTTTCATTTTCCTTTTTTAATTCAGCTACCAGAAAATGTTAAACTACAGATGTGGCCCCCATGTGTAACTCCCACTATGTTTCTACTGGATAGTGTTTATATGCCAAGGGTCTTATGGACCATCCTAAGGACCAGGGCTTTCAGTGAGAAAAGTAGCCACTGCCGGGTTTTGAGTATGGCAGGGCATGATGTGACTTATGGCTCACAGGATCCTTCTGGTAACTGTGAGGTCTACAGCTTGTAAGGGGCAAAGGAGAAGCAGGTGAGAGAGGACAGTGTCTTGGACTAGGATGTTGGCAGTGGAAGTAGTTCTGACTGGTCACATTCTAGATATATTTTGCAGGTAGAGTCAACAAGATTTGCTGACAGACTGGATTAAAACACATAAGAGAAAGAGAGAAGTCAAGCATGACCACAGTTACTTTGAAGGAGCAACTGGAAGGATGGCATTCCCAAAACAGAGATGGGAGACTGCAGGAAGAACATATTTGCCTGGGAAAATCAGGAGTTCAGTAGGCAGATGGATACACAGGTCTGTAGTTCAAGAGAGAGGCTGGGCTTGAGACAAATAATTGAGGGTCATCAGCATATAAAGTTTTTCAAGGTCTCATTATTGAAAATTTCAAACAAAAATAAAACTAGAGAGAATAGTAATAATAACCCCCTAGGTACTCAATACCCAGTTTCAACCATTATCAACTCATGGCCAATCTTGTTTATCTCCCAGGATTACTTCGAAGCAAATTCTAGACATTCATATAGATGGTATTTAAAGCCATAAGTCAGGAAAGGATCACAAAGAAAAAGAGAGAAAATGGAGAGAAGGTACCCTGGGGCTTTCTAATGTTTAGAAGTTCAGGAAATAAGATGCTGAGAAGGAAAAGCCAAAGAGACAGCTAGACAACCAGAAATACATGTCCTAGAAGCCAAGTGAAGAAAGAGATTCAAGGAAAAGGGTTTGAGCAGCTATGCCAAATACCGCTGAAGCTACTAGGATGAACACTAAGAAGTGACCACTAGATTAAGTAACATGGAGGTCACGACCGGCCTTGCCAAGAGCACTTTCACCTGGAGTGCTGGGGACAAGCCTCACTGGAAGAATTCAAGAGAAAAAGTGACGAGAGCAAGGACTGAAAACTCTCTGAGGGGCAGAGAGACGGGGCAGCAGCTGGGAGAGGTGGGGCCAAAGGTTTTTTTTTTTTTTAAGATAAGAACAGTAGCAGCATATGGAAACAATCCATAGAGGGGGAAACCAGTGATGTGAGGAGAAGGCAGTGCTGGGGCAATGTCCTGGATATGTAAGAGGGGTTGAAACTTAGTGCAAAGAGAGGGGGTGCCCTCAGACAGGACCACAAACAGTTCATGCTGGAAGAAGGCAGAGCATACACGGTATCAAAAATGCTTTTCATTTTTTCATTTTGTGTTTTATAATGTAGATAATGCATCAGTACAGCAGAGCTGGATATAAATTATAAATACACACACAAGGGGATTTGCTGAGAAGTTTTAACCAATATGGGTACATCATCAAAACACTTAAAGGCCACTTAATTAGACGAAAACAAAACGTATCAAATTCTAAACTACGTGACAGGAGATGTATATCATGGCATATTTAATGTATTCTGTATTAAGTATACAATAACAGATCTATGAAAAAAGAAAGAATACTAGTCTTTGTACCTAAGAATGTATTTATTTTTATTAACTAAGAGTTTTTAAAAGGCTCAGACGCTATAATCCAGGAACTGCAATATAGTTGCATTTGAACTGCAAAGGGAAAAAACACAGAAATCATGGACCATTCTCAAAATCAGTGTGTCACAGGGTCCAAACAAAAGTCTAATTTTATTTACACAGAGAAATGCAAATCACCTAAAAGTCTTATTAGCAAGAGGTCTGAATAGTACCATCGGATTCTGCTACCGAGGCATGTCTACGCAATCCCACACTTCTCAGCAAAGAAGAGCAAATGGAGAAAGTGGGCCTAATTAGGTAGGCAGCCTAATCAGAATAGGCAAAAGCCCCAAGCCAACCTGAAGTCCACAGTTACAGAAACATCCAACCTGCTCAAAGAAGATATCAGCACCACTGGGCATTCACTGAGCCCTGTATCAGTTCAGAGCACTTCTGGACATTCTCATTCAGCCCCTCTACCATCCGCCAGGTAAGCTCGCTCTCCATCTTAACTTGCTTAGCTATAAAGACCCAAGCCCAAGGCTGGCTTGACTAAATGGGCACAGGGTAAGTCAGTCGGTACCACTGCTAGAATCCCAGTTGCATGGCTATGAAACAGAGGATAACCACAGAAGCTACCCCAGGCTTCTTTAAGAGTTGTAGGGGTAGCTCTTATCAACCGCACAAAATGTCAGCATGACAACATGGATACCAAGCCCTAGAACATGCAGATCTGTCAGCACAGAGTTCTAGGGGCACCTCTTATCAACCACATAAAATGACAGCCTGACAACATGGATACCAAGTCCTAGAACATGCAGATCTGTCAGCACAGAGGGGATGGTCATGGCACCCAACTCCGCTGGGGTGACCACTGGGGGAAAGAGATAACAAGCAAACTCAGAACAGCTCTCGTGGTCAGACTGTAAGCTCCAGGAGACCAGGGTCCTGCCTGCCTTTTCACAGCTCTATGCCTGGAGCCCAGTACAGCGCCTGGCACAGAGTGAGTTGTCAAGAGAGATTTGTTGAAAGAAGGAATAAAGGACTAGTTGCATTAAACCACAAAGACAAGAGGAAAATGAAGAATGCTCACAGAATGGGTCAACAAAACTCAGGAAAGCTGTTGATGGCAGCCTATTGGAGGGAGCAGGAGAGCTAAGTAAATCTAAAAGGCAGACTTGCAAAACATAACTTCTTTTAAGAATGAGCATAACCTTTACGAACAGAGCCTTTAAGACTAATCATCTACTAAATGAAACATGTGAATCTTGTTTGGAGGCTGATTCAAACAAAACCAACTATTAAAAAAACTGAGACAAGCAGGGAAATTTAAATCCTAATTGGATGACTGATGATATTTAGGAATGACTGTGCTTTTGCAAGGGGTGACAGTACTGCTGGGGCTGTGTTTTGAAAAGGCAGTATCTTTGAGAGATTACGGATGGAGTATTTATGGATGAAATATGATGTCTGGTATTTGCTGTAAAATAATTCAAGAAGAGAGTAAAGAATAGGGTGTGTGGGGGTATAAATGAAATGAGAGGGGCCATGCGTTGATTACATGTTGAAACTGGGTGACAGGAATCCTGAAGTTTCTTATACTAATTCTCTCTCCCTTCACATATGTATATGTGAAAACTTCCATAGTGAGAATTTTTAGAAGAGTAACCATAATCTCAAGCCACAGTTAATTTCCTTGCATATGGCCCACTGCAAGGCATTCTGAGTCCTACCTGGACACGGTCGTTTCTGAGGAGACCTGCAGAACGGAGCCGAGAGTCCTGTCTTTTCCTCGTCACTGCCATCATCTTCATCTGGGCCTCACCTGCTTCAGCTCTGCTTTCACACTGGGCTTGGAGATGCCCCTACGTTTCCTCCACACTGGTTTCTGCTCTCCCCCCCATCTTACCTTCCCCAGCCCTCTGCTTTATCCAACCATGTGGGCTGCTGCTAAACCACCTCTTTGTACCAGGTCATTGTCCTCCCTTCTCATGGTCCTAATGCCAGTCTTCTCTCATTCCCACAGGGCATGAACCCTTCTAGATCCTTTTATTCTTAACAGCAATCACATCACCAGTAGGTCCAGGTACGTCCATCTTTCCCCAAATTTGCCGCACTTGCTGCCACGAGCTCCTCTCTTCCTCCAGCTACTTATTCAGATCCCTCCTGTACATTTCCAGAACAGATCACATAAGGATGGGTCAGCCAGTTAAAGATCTGTGTGCCTACCACAATACCCAAGCATAATACCCCACATAGGGGTGACAGCAATGAACAAGACAGATGCAGATATGCTCTCTTGAAGCTTATGATCTAGTGCAGATCATATTAAAATTGGTTCAGGGGCCGAACCAGTGGTATAGTGGTTAAGTTCACCCACTCTGCTTTGGCGACTCAGGGTTCATGGGTTTGGATCCCGGGCACAGACCTACACAGCACTCATCAAGCCATGCTGTGGGAGCAACCCACATACAAAAAATAGAGGAAAACTGGCACAGATGTTAGTTCAGGGGAAATCTTCCTCAAGCAAAAAAAGGAAGATTGGCAACAGATGTTAGCTCAGGGCCAATCTCCCTCACAAAAAATAAAAAATAAATAAATAAGTAAATAAAAGTGGTTCAACTGCCCACATACCTCCTTGATCAGACTGTGAACCCTTTATTTTCCTCTGTATCCCCTGAACTTCACACAGTGCCCCACACATAACAGATCCTTAATAAATATCTGGTAAATGAATGTTTCTCCACATCATGACACTAGTCTCAACATTAGTTTAAGCCCATGTGGTATGGGGTCACCCTAAGCTCTACAAATGAAAGGTATCTAGAGAGGATTTTTAATGAGGACCTTTTTTTCTTTTTTTGATAAGAACAGAGACTAACCTCTGGGGGAAGTGTGTGTGTGTAGGGGGGGTGAAGTAAGACTCCTAGAGCCAGGCTTACCATTACCAGCTAAAAGCAGCTCTGGGTGTGCTTAGCTTCTGTCTTCTTTGCTATTCTGGGTTGTCTGCTCCCTCCTCCCACTGCCAGCCTCCTCCCTTCCAGCTGCAATGGGAATAAACCTCAGCCACTCTCCCCTCCCCCCCGCCCCGGTTCCCCCACTGCTCCGAGGGACGCGGTTTCCTCTTGCCACCCAAGTGTCTCACTTCCTATCTCAGCCCTGAGCAGAAGTGACCCAACTGAGGTGCTGTGGCTGTTTTGCAAAAGCAAGAACTTTAAATGAGTTCTGTTCTTAGGCAGGAGTTTCCCCAAGGCTCTGGTTTGAAGATCAAGTCAAAAAAGGTGGAAACTAGGACACTAGGGGACTCTGCAAGGGTTGGGTACAAGAATACTGAGTACTGATTCTGGTCCCAAGCCAACATAGACACACCCCCCAAAAAACACCAAGCCACAGGGCCTTGTTCTGACAGAGTGGATGAGTGCCAGGTTCAGGCAGACAAACCAGGCTGGGCTGCAGGCTCTCCCTGCAGATGCATCTCCAGGGCCTTGGCACTAAAGGGGATAGTGAGGCTGGAAGTGACAAAGCACAGATATCAAGGGAAATATGCTGCAAGATTTGGTAGAGCCAATGAGCCTATCCTTCTCCTTACGAGACGCTGGGTTTGGGTTGATCCATTCTCCTCTGCATGGGCCTGGGAAATCAGAATGGAAGGGAGGGTAGCTTGTCAAACCAAGGCCACAATCCACCCGTGCTGAGAAATTCAAGCCTCCAGACTCAAAGAAGGCCGGGGAGTGACAGGGACAATGACAACACACTCCAGGGAAAGAACTGGAAATGAAAGGGGTTTCCCAGATACAGGACTACCATCTTTGGGTTAATTTCAATAATCTACTATCTCAATTGCTACATCATCCTCTCATGGGATCACAAAGGAAGGCCTAATGCAGAATCTTCAAGAACCCTAGAAATCTGAAGCGGCCATAGTAAGCACCCCAAGCGGAGACCCAAGCACTTTTCCGGTGGTCTAGGACACGGCTTGGCAAGCTTTTTCTTAAAAGGCAAGATTTCAGGCTTGTGAGTCATACGGTCTCTGTTGCAACTAGCACTCAACTACACCAACATACCATGAAAGCAGCCATAGACGATACATAAACAACGGGCATGTCTATGTTCCAATAAAACTTTATTTACAAAAGCAGGCATCCGGCCCACAGGCTGTAGCTTGTCAACTCCTGGTCACTGGGAAAACCTACTCTTCCAGCATTTGCACGCTGCCAAGAGAATCAGGGGCTACCCTCCACACAGAGGGCTCCCACCCACTCTGGAGACAGGGGCCTCCTTGGGGAGCAGGCTTCCACCCTGTTACTCCCTCAGATGAGGCACCAAAGAAATTGAATAAACTGCTTATTTGAAAAGCATGGCCTGTACCAGAAACCTGGGTAAATATAGGAAAAGCTTTGGACATCAATTCTGATGGCTTCTAGAGCTGGAAGAGACTAGACCCCTTAGACTAGGCACTAAGGCCTGGAAAAGGAGTGACTTGCCCAAGATCATGCAGCTGGCAAAGGCCTCCAGACTCTCCATCCAGTGCTCTTATTCCTCTAGAGTGATGAGTGGAAAGGAACTGGAACAAACAGCCTTGCTGGTGGAGGCTAAGTATCTACGGCATATCTCTATAGCACACCCGGGGCCTCTCAGTAACTTATAAGCGAATGGTACAGCAAGTCAAGAAGAGAGCTTAGAGAGGTAAGTGTATATACCTATCTTTCCAGGACATATCCTCCTGGACATAGTTACCAGGGAGAAGAAAACTTAAACAGAAACCTGAACTTCAAAAAGGGGTGTGGTTTGGTAGAAGATGTGGGTGTTCATTAGGAGAAACTGGTCCAGCAGTCTGGGCGGGCCCTGGGATAATAAACAAGCAGAAGACACACAGCCTCACCCAATTCTAGGCTGATGCCCCAGGCCCTGGGATCTCTCTCTACACACCTTCAAGACTTCATAATACAATTTCCTTCAAATCTCTTCCCAGAATTGACTTCCTTTGCAAACATTATTTGCCTGACCACAAACACTCCTATCTGGACACCCTGCCATCGTCTTGAAAGCAATGTCTACAAGAAAATCAAACATGACACCCCAAAACAACTTTGAATCCTGATTTTTCTATTTCTGTCCATCACTAAGGCTCGAAATTTCAGCACCTTCTCTTCCCCTTGTCCTGTCCCCAAGCCAAAGTGGCTCTCGGAACTACCTCTTCCTCTGTGTTCCCACAGGCTCCACCCTAATCTATCACCTCCAGCCTGGAATACTGCCAATCTTCTGCCTGGGGCCCCAGATTCCAGGCTTGTAACAAAGCCAGGCAGGTCTTCCCCCATATACGCATCCTCCTCCTATCCACCACAATCTCTCTAAGGTCAAGGCCCAGTCTTACTTATCTCTGTCTTCCCAGCTCCCAGAACCTTACCTAACATGGGAGGCAGCCAATAAATGCTGAATGAATGAATCAGGAACCGTGACCACACAAGAAACCTCAGGGCCATCCTATTTCCCACTACCGCCAGCCCAGACTGCCAGGCTCTGCAGGCCCTCCATCATCTCACCCACCCCTTCCACCCCCAGCTCCTACCATCCCAGAAACAAGCTCCATCCAGCTGACCAACGCCTGACCCTCTTCGTGTGCCAGTCATTCCTGCATCCACATCTCTGCCCACGCTCTGCTCACCCTGCCTTGCAATGACGTCCGTGCCCTTCCCCCTCCAACCACTCCAACTCCTACGCAACTACCAATTGCCTAGCTCTGGGGGACATATGGGATGCAGGAAGCTGGGAGATGATAAAAAAAAATTGGGGAAGAGGGGGGCCTGACGGGGATATGCTGGGGTCCCTGATCCCTGGAGCCATCACCCTCCCAATGGATCGCAGGCGATCAGAGAAGGAAGAGGTGGGAGGAGGAGCCAGATTTTTCCACCGAACGAAAGGCATGATTTTCATCACTGCTTCTGTTGCCCTGGTAACCAGGGACAGCCCAGTGGAGAGTACAGTAAAAGAACACCATGTTTATCTTTGCTGTCTGATCCACTTCCCTGTACACCCTTCCCTGACCAGCCCCTAGCCCCTTAGGCCTGCTCCAAATTTCTTACAAAGGCACCATCATCCTTCTAGTCATTCTTGCTCAAAACCTCAAAGGCAGAGCTCATTTCTCCCTCTCTTTATCCAACCCTACGTACATGTAGTCTCCCAGTGCAAAATTCTGGGGGTCATCTCACCCATCTGCCACACCAGGGGGCCTCAAGAACAAAGAGCTGGCTTCAAAGCAAAGAATGGCATCCACTCCACCAGGCAGTCCATGGCTAAGGGGGACTAGAGGAACAAGAAGGTGAGGAAGGCTGCCCAGCCAACCCCTTTCCTAGCCCTAGACAGCTGACAGGAGTGGGCCCCTGTTCTCCCATTCTCCCTCCTATGCCCAAGAGCAGGAGCCAGGGTGAGCACAGGGGAGTAGGTCCACCCACAACCTTCCACAGATCCTGCCTCCCACACGGACACAGTGTCTGCGTGCCCTGAGAGCGGAGACACAGGGCTCGCCCTAGGAGATTATATAAGTGTTATATAACATGGTGGCACCAATAAGCACATAGACACAGTTGTCAAGTGGCAGGGACAGGCCAGGGGTGGAACCAAACCCATGCGGCTGGAGGTACAGCCCTCTCACGACTAAAGCCAAAGCAACCCGAGGCCCTGGCTGCCCCAGCCCTGTCTATACCTGCTCTTTCCACCCCAGAGGACGCAGAGAGAGACTTGCCTGGCTCTGCATTCTTCTTCCCACGCTGGGCAGCAGGGAGGGGCCGCAGCACCATCACCACCCTGGCCCATGGCAGCCTCTGTCCATGCAGCCTAAGGTGGCCAGGCTGCCCTTCCCACAGGGGAACAGCAAGGGAGCCATGTGTGGGGGAAGGAGTGTGAGCCAGTAGCCCCCTCCTCTCTGTCCTTGCACCAGAATGTGTGTGTTTGGTGAACAAGTGCTGCAGCAGCTCCAGGATTGGCTGGGCCAGCCATCCCTCTGCTCTGTCATTTGCCGTTCCTCTAAAAAACAAAACAAACCGAAAGGGAAAGGAAAAAAAAAAATTAAGCACATTTGGCAAATGTCGAATCCCAAATTTTGGTCTATGGCTGCAAACAAAGCTGGAAGGAGAGCATCCTAAGGACATCACCTTATTTCCCTACAGCCCCCACCTCCCACCATATTCTGGCCAACCCAACACCTATGAACTTGGGCTGTAGGCCTGGAGCCTCCCCCTTACCTCCCGACGCCCGCTCCGACCCCCACCCCCGACCCCTGCCACCATCTCTGGAGCAGCCTCTGTTGCTGGAGCTTCTTCAATCGCGGGCATTCCCACCCCCACCGCCCCCAGCCTCTGCAGAGTGCTCAGAGTATGCGGCTCCCGGATATGCACGCGGGAGCCAAGCGGCCAGCGTGGGGCAGCTCAGGGCAGTTCTGGGCCATGTCTTCATCAAACTCCTCCACCCTCCCCACCTCATCCACTTTATTAATTTGGGGAGGACGGGGGGCTGGGGGTACCAAACAGAGACAGAGCCCAGTGGCATCTCGGGCAGCGCCCGCGCTCCCCCGAGCAATGCCTCTGGCCTTCCCGCCTCCTCCTCCACACGCACCTCCGCGCCCCTTGAATTAGGGGGGAGAAAGAAATACGCGTTAACATCACGAGCCTTCGCGCACCATTCCTCGCCCCCTCAACCACCTGTCTCTGCGCTCTCCCTCCCCCACAGCCTTCCTCAACTCCGGGCGCCCCCTCTGCAGCAAAGGGGCACCACGCCCACTGCGGAGCGCAGAAATGGAAGGTGGGGAGTGGGCAGGGACTTCCGGGCCGGGCCGAGGGGGCTACTCAGCCACCTCCACCGCCCAGCCGGCCCCGGCCCCCGAGCCCGGGGACCGCCCGGTCCGCTCCCGGCCCTGATCCGCTCCCACCCACGCGGCCAGGGCAGCTGCCCCGGGAGGCCGCGCCGCAGCGGGGGTTGGGGCGCGACCGGGCCCCGGGCATCGCCCCCAGGGGGCCCACCCCTGCCCCGGGCTCTCGGAGCCCGCCTGCAGGCCTGGCCCGCGCTGCCCCCTCCCCCCCGGCCAGAGCCCTAGTCTTACCTCCCGCGGCCGCCTCCCTCCCGGGGGACTGCGCAACCTGCCTCGCCGCCCCCCGAGCGCCCCGCGGGAGGCGCGAGATGCGCAGCCGCTGCGGACGCCGGCTCCGCCGCGGCCGCTTCCCGGGCGTGTGAGCTCAGCCCGCCCGCGCGCCCGCGCTTCCCACGCTCGGCGCCCGGCGCCGCGCCACCCAGCGGCCGCGCCTGGCACTGCACGCTGGCGTCCGGGAAAATTGCCGCAGCCCTGACGATTGACTTGAAAATTCTCAGAATTTGACTGTCGGTTTGCAGCGGGGGACCAGACTGGTCTTTCTGATCGTCTTCAGCCTTAGGGCAGAATGGCTCCCACTCACCTATCTCTGAAAGAGATTCCAGAGTCTTTGCATGATTCCCTGATTCTCCCCCCTTCCCCCCGTTCCTCTGACCTTGCCTCTCGTATTTGTCTCAGGGCAATGGAGACTGTGGTGAGGTTGGTGACTACTCTTATAAAATGAGGGTGGGGGATCAGGGGTGGGTAAAAGGCAGGAAGCTCCTGAGGCTAGCATTCCAAGTCCTCCTTGGGCCTGTCTAGAGATACGGTGTGCTCCCGGTCACTTCCCGACTGAGATTGTTTAAAAAAGAAAAACACAGATGCCCCAGCCCACCTGTAAATTCTAATTCGGGAGATTTAGAGCACTGATTTCTAAGCTTTTCCCCGATGTAGACCCTTTTGAGAATTGGAGAAGAGCTATGGGCCCTCTCTCCAGAAAACTGCACCTGCATACATAAACACAATTTTGCATAGTTAGGGAAGTCTCAAACTTCTCACAGCTCCATGGACCCCAGCTTAAGAACTCACTCTTTGCAGATACCCTAAGACAGCAGGAGACTGAGCAGATGATTACCTGAATTCGCCGCCATCTTTGTTCACGCTGTTTCATTCTTCAGGAACATCTCCATACCCCAACCCACATTTCTGCCTGTAGAAATTCCACCTCTCCTTTAAGAGCAGCTCGAATGCCTCTTCCTCCCTGATTTTCCTATTTAGACGTGCCATCTATGACCTTGGTTTCCTGGGAGCATGTTCTTTATGCCATTTATGGCTATTAAAACTCTACTTGTGGACCTGTAGTTATATTTTGTGGTTGGTTGTCTTATCACTCCTTCTAGATTATGAACTCTTTTAAGATAAATTTCCCCCTCTGCAACTACTAAGGTGCCTTACATGGTATGCCCTCGACAAATAGCTCTTAAATCATCAAAGGGAAGTTGAGTTGAGGGAACAGAAGGCCCACAGGAGGCCCAGGGAGATGAATGCCTTTGCTCCAGGTGCTCCACTACCAACATATATCCACCACATGCACAGCTCAGCACCTGGAAAACAGAACTCTCAAGCTGACAGGGTCTTTCCATTCATTTCTCCTCCTCTGGGCAAGACTGTCATAATTTAGAAGCCCGTGGACTAAAGTAGGATACAAGTTCATGCAGGATACACCTGCCAGAAGGCAGATATTCCATCCCCAGTGTCCCCTTGTTCCATAAGGGACACTACCACCCACCAGTTGCATGTGCCAGAAACAAGCTGCCTTCCTCGATTCGTCCCTCTCATTCCCCCAACCCATGCACATTCCCCATCAATCACCACGTCCTGATTTTACTTCCTAAATCTATTTCTAAGATTGCCCTTCTCTGCATCCCCATGGTCCCATCCCGAACTCAGACTACCATTATCTCATGCCTGACTTCCTGCATCTGTCTCCATTCTAACTGGCCTACCTGCCTCTAGCCTCACCAAGCTCAGATCCTGTCTCTGCATCCAAGCCAGAAGCATCTCCCAACAATATCGATCACTTCCCTGCTTAAAATCTTTAGGTAGCTCCACATTTACTAAGGATGAGGTCCAAACGCCTTCAGCTGGCTCACTTGGCCTCCAAGTTCTAGCTCTCAGCTAACCCTCCAGCCTCCTGCCTTGCCATATTCCTTCTTACCCTTTATGCTTCATTCATACTAAACACCAAGCTCTTTCCCACCTTAGGTGAGAACACCCTTCCCCGATTTTTATGAGGCTGTGCCCTACTCACTCTTCAGGCTTCCCTACTGTCTTCTCCTACGCGACCCTGTCCTTCCCCTCTGTAACATCCATCACACAGTGTTGTTCCTCAATGATATGATGTTGGCTTGCCCTACCACACCAGGAGCTCTGCGGTAGTATCCTCAATGCCTAGCACAATAACCTGGTGCCTTGTAGGAATGCAACAAATATTTATTGAGAGAATGAGAGCTTTGAACATGACACATGCCCCAGATGAGCGAATTTGGGGCAGATGTGGTGGGCCTGCATAATCTGGAAGTCAGATATGGTGGGGCCAGTCCTTCTGCTTTTGAATAATAGCACCATTCGCTGTTTTCAGGTGAATTTCAATCTTTCTGAGTCTTCAATTTCTTCGACTGAAAAATGGCGACAATACTACTCAAGGTTGCTCTGAAGGTTGCCAGAGATGTATGTGGAAGCAGTCTGTGATTTTGAAGTTCTCTCTCTCTATAATAATAGTATTGTATTACTTCACTAGAACCTCACAATAGCATTTTGAGGTAGGCAGCTGACATTTCCCATTTTGCATATGAGGCAACTGAAGGTGGACAATGAAAAACAATTTGCCTAAGGTCACCTAGCTAGTTGCCAGGGAACAGAGGCCTGTCACTGGGTCCCAAGCCCAGGCTCTCTCCACGCAACGCCAATGCCCCTCCCTCCCATCCCCAACATAGGAAGCAATGTTGGGATACATACATGTTAACATCCTGAGGATCATACAGCTCAAAAATGTCACCACTTACCATTTCTGAAGGAGGTTTTTTTTTGGGGGGTGGGGTGATGTGTTGTTGGTAGAAAGGGAACTATATAGCAACAGGTATCAGGGCAGGAAGGAGTGGGGTCAGGAGGAATTGACCTTGAGGCTGACCCTATACTCCCCATCTCTCCCTCTTCTCCCACCCTACAGGGGTTACCTCGATCGACAGCCCCTCTTTCTGATATAGTTGGACCCCTGCAGGCTCGGAGGTTCCCAGAAGCTGGAGATTTTCCATTGCCTCCATATTTCCAAGTCTGTCTTTCAGCAAATATTTCCTGAGCTCTTGCTAAGTGCTTTGTTACTGCCTCTGGAAGCCTGGCCAAATGACTTAACCTCTCTGAGCCACAGTTTCCCCATTCTGCAAAATGGGATTGATGATAGTCACATGGCTATTGTGAGGATTAAACGAGATAACCTAACAGCTGCTGGTGGGCTGTTGCTAGTGGCGACACCTGCCTCCAACACCCCACCCTGTCTGCTATTTTTCATTTAAATGCATGGGAACGTCTGTTTGGTAACTGGGGGAGGATGGAGGGGAGCAGAGGGGCTGGAAAACAGGAAAAGAATATGAAGGCAACAGTCCTCCCTCTTGTGCCCCTCCCAGGGACGTGGAGAGAGCTGTGGAGCTCCGAGCCTGTCTGAACTGTTCAGGAAGGACTTGTGAGTTTCTGGGCCCTTTGAGTTGGCATGACACACAGCCACAGTGATGAGAGGCTTTTCCAAGATCTTGGTGGGCGGGAGGCATGGACCACTGAGAGCCAGAACAGGAGGAGAAGAACAGAGCAACCATCTTTTGGTGATCACAGCTACAAGGGCTCATATGAGGTTTCTTTTTGAGAATTCCCAGAATAAAAGGGCACTCTAAGAATGTTGATGAAATCATCAATAGGATGTTACGAGCATAAAGAATGGAGTTGGTGCCTGGTACGTAGTAGGAACTCAATATGCGTTAGTTCCCTAAGATGTACACACTTCAGCATCAGCTCGTAGAGTCCCCATGCTCCTGAGCCTTCTGACAATGCTGCCTTTGCACTAAGCATGTTTGTTTCTCACTGTGTCCAGTGCCCCAGGGAACACCCAGTGGAACTGCCCTTCACAGATCCCTGTGTGTGGTTATGGTGGTTTTTCTCTTTAAAGATTAAATCGTTCTTTCCCTTTCTGCTCAACAAAGACAACAGCACTTTGGTTTTTGATAAACGTTCCTTTCCTACTAGCAGGTGGATTTGCCCGGGGCACTAAGAACTGTGCTTTTAAAACACACACATGCCCAGCTGTTTGAATCTGCTACTTCGGTCTTTCTTCTCTTATCTCCTGCCCCGCGGCTGCGTTTTCTCTGCCTTGGCAGGTTGATAACATGTGGAAGGAGAGAACAGTCCTTCTAATTAATAGACTAATTAGTGGTACAAGCCTTTAATTGCTGATTATAGGAAAGTCATTCCCCACCCCACCCCAAGTGATTGATTTAAATTTATTGCTGTTGTGCTGCATTATGGCAAAATAGTCAGCTTCTAATGATCTATTGGTTGGTTCCATGGGCCTTTTCCTTCCCTTCCTTCTCCTCCTTCCTCTTGCTAATGGTAGGCACTGACAGAATGGGAGAACTCAAACCAGCTGATGAGCAGCTCAGACCAGATCTAAGTGTTGGGATCCTGGTGCCACCCCCATCTTGACAGCTCAGAGCTACAAAGAGAGTAAGAGGTCGGGAAAAAATAAGGCAAGAAACTCCTACCCATATGTGTAGGTTTACCTCCCTGTGACCCTTCCCTCGTGATCCCTCCCCCTTTGAGGCCATATCTCACACGCATGTCAGCTGTGTTCAAAAACAGCGTAGTATGGAGCTTAAAAGCGTGCACTGAAATCTGACTGCCTGGATTCAAACCTTGGCTCTCCCACTGGCTAGGTATGTGGTCTGGGCAGATTACTTAACCTCACTGTGCCTTCAGTCTCCTCATTGGTAAAATGGGAATATAATTGTTCCGGCCTAGGATTGTTGTGAAGATTAAAGGAAACAAGCCAGGGAAAGCACTTAGCTCGGTACCGAGCACAGTACACAGACTATGCTCTCAGTAACGTCAGCTGTGATAGTGATTGCTGTCTGAAGTTATGTAACGTACCTGATACATGGAAGGAATTTGACAAATGTTTGTAGAATGAACGAATGACTGTATCATAACTTTCAAGTAGATTATGAGCCCTTGAAATTCAAAAGGGTGAAGAAGAGAGGAAATTGCACACTAAATCATAACAAGAAGCTGCCTTTAGTTGAGTGCTTATCACAGGCTGGGCTCTGAGCTAATTGCTTTATGTACCTTCTCTCATTTAAGCCTTATGCAACCTGATTTTTACCCACCTTCTTGGATCATATTTTCCTTAAATAGCCCAAGTCCCCATACCAAATTTTGTGGGATGTCTGTATTCTCTCCAAGACTTCCAAGGACTCTTGAGAGAGAGGCTGACATTTTCATGATCATTTTTTCCTATGAATTCCTGCTCCAGCTGAATTCAAGCTCTTTCACCTACTTTCTGACAACATCATCCTTTTGTCCCATCACTGTCAGTCATTGCATGCTGAGCCCCTTCCATCCTTCCTTCTATGCCTAAAGCCCCCAGAACGTAGGGCCATTTTGTGTGGAAGACTTTTCCTGAAGGTCTGAGGCAATATAGGGTAGTTATAGCCCCAAGTAGAGCAAGCAATCACTGGAAATCACCGTACTAAAGCTCCCCACCCTCCCTCACCCCAGTGCCCTTGCCCCTGGCTGTTCTGCTGCTCAGAGCCCTGCCTGCGGCCATTTTCCCCTCTCAAGATCCTTCTCCATCTCTCTACCATTCCCCACCTCTCCCTGAAAACATCAGAGCCCTATTACTTTATTACACAAAGAAATTCAGCTCTTTTGGACAAATGTCTGCACTCTGGGCTGTTCTCAATCTGGAGTCAGAGAAGGAGCTAAGGAAGTGGATGACTGTGAGGGTGCTCAGCTGCTTTTCTTAGCCACAAAAGTTTACCAAAGTGTTTTCCTCAACAAACGAGCCAAGTACCTCTGAGATGAATCCTGCCCTACCCTCAAATGAGGAAAAATGGCAGTTGTATTTTTACATAAATTTTTTCTTCCTGTTACACTTGTGCTGATGCCATGAGGCAGATATTACTATGCCCATTTTTTCCAGATGAGGAGCCTGAGTATTGAAAAAGGTTAAAAGAAATAGCCTGCTCAAAGTCACACAGCTCATGTCAGAGCTGGACTCCAAGTGCAAGCCTGTCTGATTCCAAACCCACGGAGATTGACCATGACACCATGTGGTCACTTAATGCAGCTCAAGCAGGTCTGAGGTAGCTTCCACTCACAGGGCAAACCTTGATGATGAAATCTTCCTGTGGGGGAGGCGGTGTGGGTCATAGGAAGGTGAATTGATTGACTGAAGGCCAAAGACATTAAAACAGAGATAGAGCTAGAAATAGCTACATATCTATAGCTTCATGTATGAGACCCAAAGGAGTTGTTGCTATTAATCACCGCTGAGTGATTGCTCTGATTGCTTCATCTGTTGATGCTGCAGTTGCTGAATTTTGCTGTGCTTTATTCAACCTTGGGTAGGAGCCCCTTCTCTAGAAAGGTAAGGCCGATTTTCTTTTGCTAGTAGAGTGTAAAACATCACGTTGGTAGCCCATCCATGTCTAAGAAGGCTGGCCAGGTAGCTGGGGCTCTTACAAAGAGCTCAGTAAATAGCTATGGAAGGAATGAAAGGGTGGCTCTTCACTCCCTTTAATTTTTTATTTCTCTCCCCAAAGACTCACATAAAGCACGGGGTGGGTGACTTAGGCAGAACCAGACAAAGGAGCTGCCCATCCCAGCTGGGCAGCTGCCTAGGGCACCAAAATTATAAGGGATGCAGGAACGTCTGGAAATGGAATGAAATTACCAAAAGGGAATTTATCAGGACTCTTCTCAGAAGTTTTCAATAGACCGTTGGTGATGGGAGGGGGCCGATTTTACCACATAGTAGCAGTGTGACCTTGGCTTTCTCATCTCTAAAATGGGGGTTATGATACTTATCGCAAGGTATTCCCCCCACAATTAAGTGTGATAATGTAAAAATTATAGCTTTTATTATTACTAACTCTTCAGTCTACTATAATCGGGTTTCTGCCCTCCCATACTCTACTGATTGCTTTCACCAAGGTCAGCAACCACCCCTTTGTTGAAAATTTCATTCCTCTACCACTTGATAGCACTTGATACTGTATACCATATCTTCCTCCATGAAATATTCTCTTCCTGGTTTTCTCAAGACGCCAGTCTCAAAGATTTCATAGCTCCTTGACTACCCTTCTAAGTCTACTTTGCGGCATCTGTATTAGTTATCTGTTGCTGCATGACAGTTACCCCAAAACTTAGCAGCTTAAAACAGTGTTGATTATCACACATATCTCACCGTCAGGAATTTGGGCTCAGTTTAGCTGGGTGGAATAGTTTAGCTGGGCTGTTCTGGCTCAGGATCTCTTGTGAGATTGCAGTCTTATTTATTTCTTTACTTATTTAGTCTTTCATCCATCCATTCATTCATTCATTCATTCATGAAGATCTTCTTTCAAGCTCCCTCACATGGCTGTTGACAGAGTTTCGGTTCTTTAGCACATGGACCTTTCCATAGGGCTGCTCATGACATGACAAATGGCTTCTCCCTGAGCGAGTGATACAAGAAGAATGAGCATGTGTAGTCAAGATGAAAGCAACAGTGTCTTTTATAATTTAATCTCAGGAGTGACATACCATCACTTCTGCCCTCGTCACTCAGACCCATGCTGGTACAGTGTTGGGGAGAATTACGTAAGGGTACAAATACAAGGAGGCAGTACTGAGGGCCATCTTGCAGGCCGTCTACCATAGCATCCTTCTTTGCTGATCCTTAAAAGTCAGCATTTCCCAGGGTTCCCTCTTCATACCTCATTTCTTCTCATTCTCTACACATACCTTTGATATAATAGGGCTCTCCAGAACCTTCAGTTACTATCTAGATTCTAAAGACACCCAAGTCTGCATCCCTAGCAGGCTTCCCTCTTGGAAACTTCAGTTTGTACACTGCCTGCTGTATCCCAAAGGCATCTCAAAGTCCACATATTTCCCACTGAACTCATCGTCGTACCCACAATCTGGTTTCCATCTCAAGAATAACAACACTGTCTACTCTGTTGTCAAGCAAGAAACCAGGAAATCATTCTTGGCTGCCCTTTCCCCTTTCTCTCATATCCAATCAGTGTGTTGAGGTTCTTTGTTTTTTCATTATTTTCCCCATCTTTTTATTTTGAACATTTTCAAACCTGTGGAAAGGTTGAAAGAAGAGTAAAATGATCCCCGATTTACTACATTGCTTCATCTAGATTCACCACTGCTAATATTTTGTGTCATGTCCGCTTTCTCTCCCCTCCTCTGCTCTCCGTATACATATATTTTTTTCATAATAATATTATGATGCTTTTTGCTTTTTTATTATCTTTCTCTCACAGAAGTACAGCGGATGTATGTGTGTAAAGTTTCTATGTGAATCTGCTGGATTTCAAAGTAAGTTGTGGATATTATGACACTTCAACCCTAAAGATTTCTGCATGCATCTCCTACAAATATGGACATTCTCCTGTATGACCACAATGCCGTTATTATGCCTAAGAACCAAAGCCAGTTGATTACATCTCCCCAGTATGTCTCCAATTTAGCCGCTTTTCTTCAGGCCACAAGTTTCCTGTATCTTCAAGAGTGCAATCATCTCCTAACGGTTCCTCCTTCAATCCACGCTCCACGCTGCTGCAAAGAGAACTTTCGACAGTGGAGATCTGATTATGTCACTTCCCTACTTCAGACTTTCCAATGGTTTTGCATTACCTTCAAAATAAAGAATAAACTTCACACGGCAGACAGAGCCTTCATCATCCAGATTCATCTAGAGCAGCATTGCCCAGTAGAAATACATGAGCTATATATGTAGCTCTAAATTTATAATAGCCACATTTAAAAAAATTTTTTTAAATTACAGGTGAAGTTAGTTTAAAAAATACATTTTATTTAACCCAATATATTAAAAATATCATAGCAACACAAACCCAGTATAAAAATTATTAATGAGGTGTCTTATATTCCTTTTTTCTAAGTTCTCAAAATCTGGTGTGTATTTAACACATACAGCACATCTTAATTCAGATGCTAAATTTTCAAAGGTTAAAGTGAAATGTGTTCCCACCAAAGCAATAATGTTATATCTCCCCCCCCAAAAATAAGAAGTTTATACTGCTCCAGTTTTAAAATTTGAATTAATTAAAATTAAATAAAATTAAGAGTTCTGTTCCTCATTCACATTAGCCACATCTTAAGTGCTCAGTAGCTGCATGTGGCAAGAGCAATTCTAGCACAGCAGTTCTCAAAGTGTGACCCGGGGTATCCCCAAAACATTTCCAGGGGTCTCTAAGGTCAAAACTATCTTCAAAATAATCTTAAAATGTTATTTACCTTTTTCATTTTCATTCTCTCATAAGTCAGTGGAATGTTCTAGAGCCTACATGGCATGCACTATGACAACAGATGGAACACAGAAACATGTAAGAGAATCAGCAGTCTCCCATTAAGCCAGATATTGAACAGATTTGCCAAAATGTAAAACAAAGCCACTCTTCTCCCTAATTGCTTCCGTTTTGGAAAATATCATTATTTTTCATTAAACTATGTGCTACGTATGTTCTCACATAATGAGATCATTATTGTTTCAAAATGAATTAATAGATAATTTTAAATGTTCTCAGTCGATTTCTGATACAGTAGTGATGGATAGATATAACTCTCAAAATCAAAAGCTCTTTGAAGTTCTCAATAGCTTTTAATGGTGTAAGAGGGCTTCAAAAACAATTGGTCTCAGACCTGCAAAACTTTCCACACTCGTGGTCGGTGATTCCTCTCCTCTCTCATATTTTTTGCATGAACTTCCAGTTCCAGACAAGATGAAGCAGATGCACTTCTCCCTATTCTGGCTAAGTACTTCTAAAAGCCCTGGACATTACATAAAAAACAAACATAAAAAGACTCTGAAAGGTAAAGAGAAGAAGGCTAGGGACCCGAAGACTCAAGGAATGACATGTCATAGGGTGGTATCAGCAGATACTTAGTGCGGAGCCCGCATTTTCACTCCTGCCCCCCTCCCAAGATGTCAACAGCCAAAAGGGGAGCCTGGAATTCTACCCCCACCTGGTGGTAATGAGAAGACATCCCATCAGGGCAGTATCAAAGGGAGACTGCTAAAGCAGAAGATTTAAATAAGATCCAGAGTCTCATAACATAATACCCAAAATGTCCAGGATACAATTCAAAATCACTTGTAATACCAAGAACCAGGAAAATCTCAACTTGAATGAGAAAAGATAATCAACAGATGCCAACAGTGAGATGACAGAGATTTTGGAATTATCTGATAAGGATTTTAAAACAACTGTCATAAAAATGCTTCAATGAGCAATTATAACATGCTTGAAATAAAAGAACAAATAGAAAGCCTCGGCACAGAAATAGAAGATATAAAGAAGAATTGTATCCTTTGCTTGGGCCTTAAAAGAACCACTCACACTTTTGGAACAACCACACTCACTTTGCTCCTAGGCCAAGGCTCCTTTCTTTCCCTGGAACACCAGTCTCTATCCTCTTCTCCTTTTTAAATCCTGCTTGTTCCTCAGGGTCAACCCACATCACCTCTTCTGGGAAGCCTTCCTTGGCTTCCATGCCCCTCCTACTCAAAGCTTCCTACACCATAACACTCATACTCAGTGCTAATTGTTCTGTCATCCATTCCTCCCACGTCCACCAGTGTAAAGACTTGACATAAGGGACTGTGTCTTATCCCAGGTGCCTGGCATAGTACCTGGATTATAATAAGCACTCAAAAAATATTTGCTGAATAAATGAATAAATCAATGAATAAATGGAAACTTCAGAGGCTCTCTCTTTTCTATTAAATAAAATTAAACTCTGTGGTCTGGCACTAAATGCCCTGCACAAACTGTGACATACATCTTTTTGGTGCTTGGCCTCCCTTCATATATCCTACCCTGCCATATCAGAAAACACATTGTTTTTTGCAAGTACCGCTTTCCAGAAAGGTACTTTCCCATCTTTACATAGCATATATGCTCTTCTATCAGCCTCAGGTGTCCTCACCCATTTTTGCCATTAAAATCTTATCCATTCTTGCAGCCCCACTCAGATGCCAGCCCTCCATGACCCAGCCCCTAATCCCCCAAGCTGGAAGGAGTCTTGCCTTCCTGGACACACGGCACTTCAGTTAGTCTTTTCTTGTGTTTTTTCTCACTTTCTGCCTTGCATTTGTTTTTGTTTGTTTTAAGGCACTTGTAGTATTCTCTCCAAGATTTAAAAATCTGGAGCTTCACATAAACCCATATCTTACGCATCTTTGCCTCTGCCACTGAGCCTCTTGCATGGACTCTTATTAATCTCTGAGTTCCAGTTTCTCTTTCTGAGACAATAGTACCTACTTTATAGGGTTTCCGTAAATATTAAATAAAATATGCTATTTAAATTTTGGTATAACGTCTCAACTTTGATACGGTAAGTACTCATATAAATGTTAGCTACTATTACTGTTATTATGCTCATTATTTGAAGGAATAAACAGATAGAGCAAGGCCTGTGAGGTCTACCTTCGAAACATCCTTTGAATTCTGTTTCATCTCATCACTTCCACCATCATCACCCTGCTCCCAGCCAGGACCATTCCTCTTGCCACTATCACCATAACCTGCCTGGTCTCCTTCCTTTTACTCTCTCACCTCTTCACCTCTATTCTCTACTCAGCAGCCAGCACGATCCTTTTAAAACATAAATCAGATCATATTACTTCCCTGCTCAAAACCCTCCAATGTTTCCTGATCTGCTCATAAAACCCAAACTCCCTACTGAGGCCTAAAGGACCTGATGGGATCTGGTCTGCCGTCCCTCTCCCCTCACTCACTCTGATGTGGCTTCACGGCCTTCTTGCCCTCCTTCACCTATAGCCTTGTGCACTTGCCAAGGTCTGCATCACAGAACTCTGCATTTGCTGTTTCCCCTGCATGGCATGATCTCTCCCTCCCTTCCTTCAAGTCAAGCTATGCTCTCAACTCTTACCTCCTCGAGAGTAACCACCTTATGTAAAATACCAACCATTCCTCTGAATCTATTTTATATTTTTCATAGCTCTGAATATGACCCGAAAATATATGCATATATTTACTTCGGTAAGTGTATTTGTTTATTGTCTTTCTCTTCCACTAGTATTGTAAGCTCCATGAGGATTCATTCTCTGCTCCACCCTCGGCCTCTAGAACAGTGTCTGCTACATAGTAGGTTTTCCGTAAGACTTGTCAAATGACTGAATGGTGGCTGTGAACTCCTTGGATTTTGTTGCACAAAATTGCTTACCTGCTACTGGGTTTGTGTGAAGAGGAAGTGTGGGATTGAGCTAGCTGGAGGGGGTGGAAGAAGGATGACCTATTCATCCAGACTTAGTGGACACTCCTATTAATCCATTCAGATGAAAATCTGGCAGAAGACACTTCCAGGTATGTTTTCCACAATGAACCATGTAATACCCCAGAGTTAATTCTCTAGTGCTGACTGCAGGCCCAGCAGAGGGAGCAGAGCCTCACAGAATCTTCAGCCTCTCCTTTGTCCCAAGGTCCTGGGATCTGCTCCTCTGGCCAGGCCTGGAATAGTACATGTTAATGAAATGCTCCAGAGGTGAAGCTCCAGACCTATCCTGACACTGCTCTCACCAGCTTCAGGACATCCAACCGGAGGAACCCCGAGGCCCCAGCAGAAGAGTGGGTGATCCAATGAAGGGGAGAGCTTTAGATTCAGGACACCTGAATTCCAGGTGATTTGGGCAAGCCACATCCCCTCTCTGGGCCTTAGTTTGTCTTTTTTCTTTAACTATACCATAAAGGAATTGAGTTGGATGTATCTTTCAAGTCCTCTCCAGCAGTGACTTTCCACAGTTATACAAGCTTCCTGTATGAGATCATTTGGAGTAGGTGGTTTAAGGGTGGGACAGCAACGGAGAGAAACCCAACATGGAGGCAACTGAACTGAAGCTGAGTGGTAGGGACCCAGCATGGCCAGCAGGTGGAGCCATTGCTGCACTAGGATGCTCAAGCCAAAGGTGGGAAAGTGATTTTCTAGAAAGCAATCAGTCCTCAGGGCAAGCTGTCCAGCCATCAGAGAACTAGATGCCACCCATCCCACTCCCCAAAACACACACACACACACACACACACACACACTCCTTCCTCCCAAAGCCTACACACTCCAACAACTTAGGGTAAATTCTATTATACATTGCTGGTCCTGAGGCTGGAAACGTTTCAAAGACCCAATTGCTTTTTCTCCTCCTCCCATGTTTCTCAGAGTTTGTACCCTGCATCTACCCCTTCTCCCTGCCACTCCTAACAGGCCAGATCCTCATCTGGTCACTCTCATGGCTGTGTGAAGATGGAGGCCAACCTGACTTCTCTTTCTGGATTACCATTTTTTTTCCCTTTCTCCAACCCCCAAAATCAGTCATGGCCTTCTAGGGGAAGCTTTAGCTCTCGTTCCTTCACCTCCCCTGAGTCCTGGGGGGAAGCCCTGGTTAGAGCAGTTGGGGAGAAGCAGGGGGAGAGAGTGGGAGTGCTAAAGGGAAGGTCTGGCTTTGGCCAGATAAGCATGGAAGGAGCCTGTGTTTGGCCCCAGCTGCCTCTGCCCCTGTTGACACACTTGGGAGTTTCCTGAAGCTACTCAGTAATGTCGGTGACACTCCCTCCCCCACTTCCTATGGCCTGTTTGGGGGGTGGGGTGTCTGGGAGCTGCAGGGGGGTGTGAACTTAGAGCCGTTTTTGTAGTTAGGCTGTTGTCTTAATGCTGAGGGTGGAAACCAGCCCCTCCTGCAGTTGGCAGCCAGATCTCCAGAGTAGAAGTTCCCCATGTTGTCCTTCACTCTTCTGCTCCCAGCTAGGGGTGGGGGTGGTGAGGGGTGTGATAACAGAGGGTGCAGAGGACATGGCCCCTTCCTTTGGTTTTGCATATTTTGCATACAGTGACCAAATGTGCCACTTCTCAGAAAGGCATTCACGAAGGGCACAGCTCCTAAGACCTCAGCACATTACCCTCCATCCTGAAGGCCCCTGCTGCATTCTGGTCTGCCTTTCTCCCTATACCTAGGAACATCCAGCTTCCCGTGAGTCTCCCCGTCCCCCCAAGAAGGGGAGTAGTTGGCAGATTTAGCCAAAGGGCAGCATCCTGTTTGGTAGCTGTGTCCCTGAGATGGTCCCACATCTCCCTGGCTAGCCCCTCCCCACCACATCACTACACAGTCCAGCCACGTCTGATGTGGAGACCCCTCTGGCATTCAGACACACCCAGCTGGGACAGAGCCACAGAACAGATGTGTTTTGGTATCACTTTAATTACAGTATTTACACACACCATTTTTTATTAAGAAAAAAATCCACCCAATCTTCCTATCTCTGGAAAGCTCTCTTTCCAACCGTCATTGAAATCAGGATCCTTGCTCACCCCTCTGGAAAAAAAACAAAAATAAAAACAAGGACCTAGGTCACTCACAGAGGAGGTGGCTTGTGGTGAGGGTCCTCTGGAGAGTCCTGACCAGATGGGGGTACAGAGCAGTGAAGGGGGGCAGGGTGGGGGAGGATAAGACAGAAGGCACTCTGCTGGGGGACTGAGGCCACAGCTCAACCCAGGAGTCAGGGGAGGGAGGTGGAAGCCATTGAGATCTGAGGATAAGGCCCAGTCTGGCCAGGTCTTAACGTCAGAGCAAGGGGATTCCTCAGAAGCAGACAGGTCAAGAGGCTTAGCTCAAAGATCTGGTCCCACAGTCCTGTCCACTCTGACCCACATGGAGAAACAAGAGCCCAAGCAGAGGACTTATGCAGCCCCAGAGAGACCAGGACTGACTGAGCTGTTTGCTCTCACCCGTCGGCCCCCACATGTGGGGACAGGTGTGTCCACGCATCCCCACCCTGTCTCCTGCACACACAGACACAGGACATTGTTCTGAAACTTGGAGCCCAGTTCCAGAAACAGCCAGAAAACTGTGCAGGCCTCTGTACACAGATGGGGGGGTGGGGGCGGGGACTGGAGACGATGATATGAGGCGTTCCAGGAACTCAGAGGGCAGGAGGGAAGCTGGTAACGGAATCCACAGTGACTTGGAGGAGGGGTAAGGGAGGACGTTTAAGACAACAAGTTCTTCTGGCTATATCATTACAAGGGAGCATGTATAAAAGGTTGCTTTGGCTTCCCTTGAGTAGAAAAAGAAAATACAAGGAAGAGGCAGTAAAAAGGCAAAGCCTCCTGGGAGGAAATTGTAGCCCAGAAAAGCCCATGCTTTCCCCTGGGAGTTCCTGCAGAGAGGCAGAGGAGGAGGGAGAGGAAGGGGCCCATGCGCGAATGCTGCGAGATCAGCAACCCCCCCACCGCCACCGCCGCCCCGGAGCTTCTCTGCATCTTGCCTTTTCCCTATCACTCCTCTACTCAAAGACGACCCGGAGTCTGGGTTCAGGAAGCTGAGTGTGTAAAGGGCAGGGGTGATCTGCCTCTTCCCGAGGTGAAGAGAACCCCTCAGCCTGGTGCAGTGCAGGGCCCCAGGAATGGCCTCGGAGGGTGTGTGCAGTGGGAAAGGGTAGAAGGTAAGAGATGGCACCTCCGGGATGGAGGCAGCACGTGGTCAGATGCAAGGAGGGGCCGCTTCCCTGGACATTGCCCAGCCTTGCCCCACCCAGCCGAGTCACAATTCTGTATCAGCCACCACGGGTTGTCTCGCTGAATGGCCGTTTCTGGATGTGGCCTGGCCGGTCCCGTTCTCCTGAGCCCCTCGGTTCACATTGGCCTTTCCCTGAGCCTCAGGGGAGGCCCCAGGGCCTGAGCTATAGCCCTGGCCTCCACCGTTCTCCGTGTAACAAGGCTCTTCCCCCTAGACAGTGCATAAATAAAGGAGCATTATCTGGTAAGCAGGGGAGTGAGACACTAGTGGGGGAAGGAAAGGAGGAGGGAGATAGGGCGTTGCAGCTGCATGTGCAGACTCCTTTCTTCCTGAAGAGTGGTCAGGGCTCCAGCTCCTAGAGGAGAAAGGACAGAGGAGAGGAACCACACCATGCCATTGCAGCTCCATAGCCAGCTCCCACAAGAAACCAGGCAGACCCCAGGGTGAAACTAGTCCCTAGAGGGGGTAACAGGCCAGAGGCCAAGAGTTAAACCCCAGCCTTGTCCTTTCTTATCAAGATCACTTCAAGACCAGATTTTCCTTCCACATGTCCTCTTCTTGTGAGGAAGTTGGCACTGTGAGTGTTTAATATGCTTGCAAATAAGTGGCTGATTTAGCAGCCTGTTCTGGTTGTACCCAGCTGAACTATCCCAGGGAAAATAATAAATAGATGACATGAACCATCTGCTACCACAGTGAGCAGGTGGTCTGGCCCTAGTTAGTGCCCTTTGCCCAACCTGCTATATATTGTTTTGACTCTTGCATGGGTACAATATGTGCATGCACACATATCACTGTGTAAGAGCACAGAAGTGCCTTTTCTGGTATTTTTCCTCCCCCTCCATAACATTCATGGACCTCCCAGAGGACCACTGTCTTCCTCATTTCCTTTGCCCTGGACCCCAGAACTGACCAGCCTTTCTCCTGTGGGGCTCCAACTACGGCGATTCATCAGGAAATAGCAAATGAGGCCCAAGACAGCCAGCAGGATCCCCGAGGTGACCAGTGCAATCAGGGTCTTGCGGGAATAGTGCTGGTGGCTCTCAATATGTTGTTCAGTGAAGTTCTGGATCCCCATCTTGAAGAGAAGATGCAGAAAAGACAGCCTGCTACTTGTGGAACGTGGGTTCTAAAAGAGAAGCCCAGCCCACACTAGACCCCTATGTGGGACCCAATAGTGAATAAACACAAGAAGACATTCACCTCAGGGATTTTCTAAACAGGATTGAAAACTGATATCTCTCAATTAAGCCATACCATAAAATTTTGGTTCAAGCACAGAAAGGTGAAGACTGTCAAAGGATGGATAGGTAGGAAGCGCAGGTCTGGAGAATATAATTACTTTCTCCCCTACTCTAATTATAATACTCTCTTGACCCAGTATTCCCTCTGAGACTCACCATCTCAGACAACTTACCCTGCTCAGGTCAGACTTGTGCTTTTCCAAAAGCTGGAGCTTGCTGGGAATTTCTAGAATTAGAAACAGGGGTTGCTGAATCTAGAAGCTGGACCAACTCATCCTGCTCTACCCTCCTACACTATTCCAGAAGATGCTCTGATGACCAGGGTGGTCCATCTCGGGAGAGCCTCTCCCAAAGTCAGCCCTGCCCTTCTCTCCAGCATCTGCACTCTCTGAGCTGAGATGCCTGATTTCTACCCAGGCTCCTCTCACCTCGGCCCCACTCCCTCCCTAGCCTCCGAGACAGACGTGCCCCTCACCTGTTTTGTTGGCCAAGAACAGCAGCAGGCAGCGAGGCGTAACCTCAGACTGGGCAAGGAGCAAGGAGCACACCCTAGTCCCATTCTCAGCCTGTTCTTTCTCACAGAGGATTCGAATCAGTGCCTCTTCATGGTCCTTTTTAAAGTCCTCCTGGGAAGAGAGAGATGAAATTACTAGGATTTCCTGAACTGCATCTAGAGTCTCAGGCAATAATTCTGATTCAAGTCACACTATTACCCTCTAAACCAAAGAGATCCTCTTTTTCCCTAAAATTCCAACTGGAAAAAAAAATACTGAGAACTATATATGTGCAAAAACACAATAAGAAAAAACTCAAAAATTTCCCAGTACCCAAACATATATCTACCAGTGTCTTAGGTTGCACTGTAAGATGTCAGAGAACAAATTTAAGAAACATCATCTTATTTAAGGATTGTCTATGTACACACATACTATTCAAATTAAATTCAAAAGAAATTGCCAATAACAGAAAATAGTAATATTGCAATAATAAGGAAGAGGAAAATTCTTTGTTTCAAGGTTACAATGGCCTCTTGGAGGAAAAGCCCAGAGAAGCAAGGAGAGGAGACCAAATCTATGACTATATACACAACGGGATCCTCAGTCCCTTCCCTCTTACTTTCAGAGGGGTCCCACAGAGAGCATACCTCAAACTGAAATGGTGTTTCTGTCTAGTTTTCCATACCCCTTCTCCATTAAAACCATGAAACTCAGTTTTACATGAGGCTCATAGATCTTTCCCCAGGATGGTGACTGGCCCATAGGAATCCGGAACTCAGACTCAGAAGATAAATTCTGATAATTCTTCAACAAGATGAGTTCCACGAAAGGGATGAATTGGAAGCGCTGGCTGTGCCCTTCCAACATCCTGTTCTTGTACCCCCCAGAATTTGTTCCAGCAGCCTCCGATCAGAGAGGCCTCCCCTGCACAGGAAAGGAAGTGAAACCAAGACTCTCTCCTCTGTCCGGATGGCAGATGGTGGAGGAGGAAATGCCTGAACAGCTCTGACAACCTTCTTGTTAGGAGAAAACTGCTGGGGCGTGTGAGGGCCATCAGAACTGAGCCTCTGTGGAGGAGAAAGCTTCCTGTTTGTGGGGCAGGACTGCTCCTCATGGCAAGGCCAGAGGGCCCTCCCAGCTTGGAAAGCAGCCTGGGTATTTTCCTACTGCTTTAAGGCAGGAAAACCCAGGCTCCTTTGCTCCTGCACAAGGCAAGGTCAAGACTGGCCTCAGGCCCCAGCTTTCTTCTATCAGTTGGAATTTGAAGGAGCTCAGTGAAACTCACTGGGCTTGGGTGAGGCCGGGAGAGCAGGGCTAGCTAACCTCCAGGTCACAGAGAGATGAGTCCAACAGCAGCCTCAGAAGGCCACCAAGAGTCAAGGTCACAGTGAAATGAATTCTCAGGCCACTGCTGTTTCACCTCTCAGGAAAAGGATCAATTTTGTAGGTCTCCCAGTAAGTCCTTGGATAGAGACTTTGCTTCTGGAAAAATCTGGCACTTTAAAACAGCATTTGCTGTAGGTAATCTGGGCACCACATTGGAGCTGATCAGCAGTCTCCTTCCTCTCTTGGCCCACTCCTCTTCAGACAGCCTTACATGGCTTCCTCCCGGGCACCACACCCTCCCTAGCACCGTGCCTTCTGGATGAGGAGGAGGGCAGTCCCTGCCTGGATGGCTCCGGGCTTCCGAAGTATCTCTGGTTGAAATATATCTCCTTTCTGAGAGAGGGGGAGAGACAGGGCTTCTGCGTAACTAAATGAGCCAAACAAAACGGCACCCTCCTCAACCTGCTGATCCTAAGAAGCTGCACTTCAACCAGATTCAGCTGTTCTGACATTTATCAAGCCCTGACTATAAGACACTGCGTGAAAACCTCTCTGCATATGTCATGGGTGTGTGTGTGTGGTGGGGCGGGGGGATGTGAGGTAGCTATGAATTCTACATGGTCAAAGCTCTCAGTTTGGATGCATGGCAATTAAAATAAATGACACTTCCTATGTCTTAGGCACTGTTCTAACTGCTTTCCACCTATTGACTCACTTAGGCCTCACACAGCCCTATGAGCTAGGTATTATTATCCTTCCTATTTTATAGATGAAGAAACTGAGGCACAGAGACAAAGAGGTCACAGAGTTAGTTACATTGTAAGTATCAAAGAAAGGTACAATTAAAGTGCTTTAGACATTCAAAGGAGTGAGTGCACATCCAGTTTGGGGTTTTCAGAAACATCCCAAAATAGGCCTAGAAGAATGGGTAGAACGTGTGCAGGAGAAGCTCGTGGGGAAAGGCCTTTGGACCAGAGGTACCACCCTGAGGGAGCCCAGGCATGTGAGAGCACATGACTTTCACAACCCTGGTTGCAAAGACAATGAAGAACACCACCTTCTCCTTTGGATTCCCTATCCTTCAACACTCAACTCAAATCTAACCTCCTCAATGAAGCCAGTCTTATCTGCCATCAGATTGGGCAGCGACCTTTGCTCTGCTATTTACTAGATTCTTTGCATGTTGTGCAACTAGTCTGAATGTCAGGTTCCTCAGCTGATGACTGAGTTACTGCGGTGATTAAAGAGGTGTTGTATGAGGAGTGCCCAGCAAGGTGTTTGGAACCTCATGGGCACTGGATAAATGGCAGCTATTACTATTACTGTTAATAATTGAAATGCCTTATAAACTATATCATCTAGAATCCACTTTTTGATGTTTCACCATATTCTGCCTTGCTGTTATTGTCATTTCTCTCTGACTAGACCGTAAGACTCCTTAGTGTGAGAAGCAGGTGTAATTTACATAATTTTAAACCCAGACTACGCTAAGCATAGTACCAAAGAAACAAAAGAACTCCTTGAACTGTTGTTCTACTTAACATCCCAACTGGTTTGTCCTCCACACAGGGTCCCTCCACCCCTTGCTTAGTTTCTTGGACTAAATTCAAGGGAATAACAGCAGCCAACCTCCCACTCTGGAATCTAACAGTATCGGTGAATTGTGTTTCGGCCTGGAGAGGAGCAGGTGGATCCTGAACAAAGCACAATGCTTCTCCGGATGCTTGAAATAAACATCCTCCCCCAAGAGAGGCTGTGGGCAGACATCATGGGAGAGTGGGCAGGAGGAAGCCACAGCCTGGCCATTTTGCTCATGAGAATCAGAATTGCGAGCCCCTAACTACGTGTGCTCACACATATTACTTTACAAAAATAATAACCACAATAATAAAACCAACTAACCTTTCTAGAATAGCATCTTCAAACTTTGCAAAGACTCTTTGCACATTAAAGAAGCATGTAAGCATTGGAGCGTTGAGGGGAACAGGTATTTTTCTAAATGAACTTTAAGATATTTCCCATGCTGAGATTCTAGGACCAATCACCTCTCTCTCTCAATAATTTTATTTACTTTTTGGGTGTGAGTTTGACAGTGCAGGTAAAACCCCTAATTTCATAGAAAGACTAGAGTAGTTAAAGAACTTGCTACAAGTCACACAACAAGTGGGCAGCTGACCAAGGACAAGAAGTTAGGCTGACTCTAGATCTCAGGATCTTTCCAGGAGACATATTGTCCTCATCAGTCCTCCATCTGTAAGCTATTTTTTTCTGCATGGAAACTGACCTTTAGTGTTTGCGCAGAGGGCAAGGAAGCCGTGGGCTGGGGGTATGATCAGGAGGCGGGAGGCAGTCTGTCTCAAACGAAGTCAGTGTGACAGAATAACGGTGATGGGAGCTAGCTGAGTAAACACAACCTCTGCATATAAACACATGTGGCTCTAAAGAAAGGTAGTTCTAAAAGAAAAATTGGCGGGCAAAGGACTTGAACAGAAATTTCTCCAAAAAAGATACACAAATGGCCAATAAACACACGAAAAGATGTTCAACATCACTAATAATTAGTAAATACCAATTAAAACCATGAGAAACCACCTCATGCCCATTAGGATGGCTACTATCAAAAAACCCAGAAAAAAACAAGTATTGGTAAGGATGTCGAGAAATTGGAGCCCTTGTGCAGTGTTGGTGGGAATACAAAATGGGGCAGCCACTATGGAAAACAGTATGGTGCTTCCTCAAAAATTTAAAAATAGAATTACCATATGATCCAGCAATTCCACTTGTGGGTACATACCGAAAAGAAATGAAATCAGAGTGTTGAAGAGAGACTTGTATACCCACATTCATAACAGCATTATTCACAACAACCAAGAGGTAGAAGCAACCCAAGAGACCATCCATGGAAGAATGGAAAAACAAAACGGGTTATATACATACAATGGAAGATTATTTGGCCTTGAAAAGGCAGGAAATTATGACACACTCTACAACCTGGATGGACCTTGAATGCTTTATGCTAAGCGATATAAGCCGGACACAAAAGGATAAATACTGTATGATTCCACTTATATGAGATACCTAGAGTAGTCAAATTCATAGAGACAGAAAGCAGAATTGTGGTTGCCAAGGGCTGGGAGGACGGAGGAATGGGCAATTGTTTAGTGGATGTAGAGTTTCAGTTTTAGAAGATGAAAAGTGTTCTGGAGATTTGTTGCCCAATAATATGAATGCACTTAACACTACCAAATTGTACACTTAAAAATGGTTAAGGTGATAAATTTTCTGTTACGTGTATTTTACTGCCATTTAAAAAATTTTTATTTTTGGTGGATTCCCCTGGACAGATGGGTATAGCATAAGAGAGTAAAGTGATCTCACATTTTGGAAATTATTTGGGAAACCATAATCAAAAAAAGTAAATTAACCTGACACTGCAGCAGAGAGAAGAAAAGTCAAACTTGGAGTGATTGGTTCTGCTAATGAGGGTTCAGAGATGTCGTAACAGGTGCTTGAGAAGAGTGTGGGATCACCTTCCCTCCTCCTTGCTGATACAGAGAATTTCTGCCTAGAGGTCAAGGATGGAAAGCAAAAGGAGAGGGGTTGGGATATAAATGTCTACAGAATGCACGTACAGAAGGGAGGCCAAAATAATCCACATAGCGAGAGCTAACATGTTGGATGCTCAGTAGGTAGCAGTGCAGAACAAGTGTCTGGAGAGCTAACAGTGCATGCGAATATCTGTTATGGGAATATACTAGATGCAGGAGTATGCTAAGTAACATAAGTACTCAAGGATGTGATGTTAGGGGAATCTAAATCCTTCATGCTTCTCATTAGGCTGTGAGTAGGGCCTGAGTTTCCCACGGTTAGAACCAGTACCTTAAGGCCCTCTGATACCAAAAGTACAAATGCAATTTAAGGAAAATTAGCAGGCTCTACACTCCTCCCAGCCTTTGGAACAGCTTGATTATCAGACAAGCATGCAATAAGACTCAAGGAAAAGGAATCTGGGACACATTCAGAAGCTGTGGCTAAAAATTCTGGAATGAGGATTGCTGACTGAGGAAAAATTACCTTGGGGAGGCACTGCTGCTTGGGGGCTGGGGAAGAGAAGCCCTCAGGAAGAAAAGGGGATCAACAGGGGTAGAAAGACTAGGGAAACAAGAGCACTACCTAGGTGTTACCATAGAGTGGATTCATGGCGGGCAGTACAGAGCCTTCTTAGGATATTGGAGGGGCTGCTCTCTTTCCACATTGCTACTCACAGATACTCCCCAAATCTCGGGGGGGGGGGGCAGGCCTTCTCAGCTGGGGCACAAAACAGATAAGAGAGAGAAAGTGACCACAGCACAGTAAGAGGAGTTATTTCTGGAGTAGCAGCAAGTTTCTGGCACTTGTCTTGTATGATGACCCTAGTTAGATGTGAACTTTGAAGAGCAATGGGCAGACAGAACGCTCTCCAGTTATTTCTAAATTGTTGGTACAAAGAATTAGCATTCTGGCACAGACCTGTGTGATGATAGGAAAATGAGTGCTCAATCAAGACGATAGGAAAAAAAAAAAGGAGATGGTCCTTTTCCCTAGCTATAATCAGCAAAGGGCTTGGTAATTTTTTTTTTAATGAATAGAATTGGAAATCTAGAAAATCCAGCACTAGAAACACACCGAGTGTTACTAGTATACTGTATATTCATGTTTAAGTTAACTGTTTTGCAAATTGCATTTAGTTATTCCATTGTGTAAACTTATGTGTTCACAATTCCTGTTGTTTTTACAAATGCTGAGTTAAATAATTCTCTTAGGTATAATTTTAAAAGATCTGTAAGTCAGAGCGACCCAACTATAATCACAGGTAAGATATCGGTAGTCAGAATGGACAAAATAAGTAACTCAATCCCCTCTACAGACCAGTCTTTACCCAGGCCCTTCCCAATCTACATATGTCACACATCACATTCATAGTTCCCTTAAATAGATTCGCAACTTGTAGGAAAATGTTTTTTTCTATAAGTAAATATCGCTCTTCCTGTCATCCCATCCTTCATCCGGAGCCTTGTTGCTGTGAGGAAATTGGATTTACTGAAACAAAGCAAGGAGGTCTGCTATCATCATTAAAAATTAACACTCTGCTGTACAGTCTTACCAATGCAATAAGACATGACACTGAAACAAGAGGCATAATTACTAAAAAGGAGAAAAACAATACATGGTGGTAGATAACATGCTAGCTTACCTTAAAAACAAAAAAAATGAATCAACTAAAAAACTCCTGGAATTAATAAGCAAGTTAAAGAAAATGGCTAAACCCAAGATAAACATTCAAAACTCAATTAACTTTCTAATAGACCAGAAATAATCAGTTGGAATATATAATGGAAAATCTGTACTATAAATAATCTTAGGAAATCCAAAAAACCTACAGGAAAAAAATTTTTAAACTAAAAAACAAGATGCTGAAGAAAAGACCAGAAAAATTGGAGGGATTTCAGAGTAGTTTTAATTAAAATTTTAATGGCTTTTTTTTTTTTTTGATCTTGACAAGATGTTTCTAAAGTTTTTCTAAAAGAATAAATGAAAATGCTTTCCATTTTTACATTGCAGTGAGCAAAGACCTGCCTGGTTGGACACTAAAAGTACTGTAACGTAGAAGTATAATAATTTTTAAAAATTTAAAACAAGCAAAAAAAGACAAACTGAACGAGTACAATATCTCTGAAGAATATGACTTTGGATATATAAAAACTTAATATAAGCTAAAGGAAGCATTCCAGTCAACAAATGAGGGGGTCATTCAATGAATACTGTTAGGAAAAAAGGGTATATTGAATATACAGAATTACAGCAATAGAAATTCTATATAGATTAAAGAGTTACATGTAAATAATAATAAATGAATTGGTATTTTAGGTGGCTAGTTTATATTTCTCAAAGAACTTTCTTAACAGCAGCAAACTTAAATCTGACCATATGCATTAAATGTACTGTAGAGAAGGGAAAAAGTAAAAACTAAATTTAAATAAAATTGTCTTTGCCTTGTGTGTCCACCAGATGGGGCCTCTTACTCCATAAACCGAAAGCTCAGTATTGGAAGTAGCCAGACTATGCCAAGCTCCCCTCACCGCCACCAAAGTCCGGTCCAGTCCAAGACGGCTTAAGGATGTTCAGAAGGGATTGTGGGAGGAGAGGGAGGGGAAGGAATTGGGGGGCGGGGTAGGCGTTTCACTTACACAGCTGGAGGTCTCATTCCGCAGCAGGCAGATACCTTGAGTCAATTTCACGTCTTTGACGGTTAAACATTTGATTTCTCCCTGTATTAAAACAAAAACAAAGTAAATAAGCCAGTGTCTTTGCTCCTCATTTCTCCTCCGCCTCTTTTTCAGTTTGATTTCTGTAAGCTACTCTTCTAAGAGGTTTTAGAGAAAAGAAAATTTAAAATTTGTTAGGGGACTAGAAGTTTATAATAATCACGCTCTGTTCCTCCATCTCATCCTCTATCCCTCTCAGATACTTGAAACTTTTGTTACTAGCCTGGACCTATAGGCAAGTAGCTATTTGCAATCTTGGTAAACGTTGGCTTGGATGATGCAGAAGTGGAAAAGAGGAGGATCTTTACCCATTTGGGCTGTTTTCCCTCCAGTGAATTATAAACTTGCAGTAAGGCTATACAGGCAAATAGATAATGAGATGGCCAGGCAGATGCCGGTGACATTCATTTTCCTCCTGGCCCCTAGGATATTCCAGATCCTATTCTGGCTCTTATAAAAACAGAAACCAGGCAGCTCCCCCCGCCCCCACCATGCCTGCCCCCAGCTTCCATGCCTTCTTCGTGTTTGTTGAAAGCTCTTGACAGCCACAGGCCCCAAGGCTGAGAAGTGCAGGTTGACCTCACCTCCCTGGTCTACTCAGTTCCTCACTGCCTCTCTATGCCTGGCACAACTGCCAAACCCTCTCACATAGAGGAAATGGTATTTATCTTAAATATTTTGGGAAAAGTAGCCCCATTAAGTGGAGGATGGTTTCCAAATATGCCCAAAGAAGAATGACTCTAATCAAAGCCCAGACCAAGAGGTGCTAGAAAGAACCACAGAGGATTGGATGGATCTCCAAGGATCTCTTTTACTATCCACTCCCTAGAAATGCAATACCCATGGCACAGATCAGCCTTGCCACCTGACTCCTCCTCCCCTTTCTATCCCTTCCAGCAATATTAAACTACATATTTTCCATGCTAATTCCACCATGATCCAAATCTCATTGGTTGGGATGAAGAGAGGTTGAGGGGAAGACAGAGCTTGAATACATATGAAATGAGGGGGCAATCTGCCATTTTTGGCCCAATTCACCCACCTTGATTTTGGTTTGGGTAGGAGAAAATGATGTAGAGGGTTTAGTGGAGTATGTCACGGGGCTGGTGCTATTGTCTAGGGGATCTGAAACATTTCCAGGTGACATGCTGGTCTTTGACGTCATCACTGAAGTTGAAAAGGTGAATGGAGTGGAAGACACTGTGATGGTTAAAGAGCTCTGTGACTGGATCGAAGAGGTCATGGTTTCAGGGACTGAAGTGATCGCAGAGGTAGATGTGAAGTTGACTGTTGACTCTGGAATAGACCAAAACACAAGTGTGCATGTGTGCACGTTTGCATAAACACACATACACACACACATCTCAGTTCACTGTCTTGAATGAAGACCTTATAAATAATGACACAGGCATGGACTTCAAGCCAGAAAAGGGAATTTGGGGTAGTAAGAGTTACTTCATGTCCTAACCCTTATCAAACTCACTTCAAGCCAGCTGTTGGAACCATTGCTATAATCTAGAATGTATTAGAGGTGCCCTCAAGATTTCAAGACTGAGCTGGATGCTGGTCTGCACTAGAGAAGTCGAAGAACCTCAATTAGAACCCATGCGCAACCTCCTTCACTTAGAATAGATCAGAGATCTCTAGAGAGTCCTCATATGATCCTTATTTTATTACTAAGCTGAACTCAGCATGAGAGCAGAGGACAAGGAGTATTACTGATCAGGATCAGCTGCCATGGCGTTTGGCCTGAGGAAGCTGTCACTATAGGGGGAATTATCTAGAACTTACTTCAGGGTACCCTAAGCATGATGCCATTAATACAAGGGGCTCGTATGTTTCCATCTTTGGGGGAAGTGAGGGGTAGTAGTCTGCAAACATCCTAATGCTCTCCCCAAGCACCAGCAACATCCTTCTGGGGCCTGAGACAAACACTCTACCTGAGATGGCTGCTGTGGTCCCATTGCTGTCCTGAGAGGAAGGGTGGACACTTGTACTTCCAAGAGTACTTGTTGTTATGGTTTCCTGGGTGGATGCATTCGTATGAACAACTGAAATAGCAGGTGACCTTGTGGCAACAGCAGTCGAGTTTTCCTCTGTGAATCCAGAGGCTATAGGGAAACAAGGAGGGAAAGTCAGAACCTAAATTGTCCTGGAGTCTCATGACATCACCTGATTCAATTTCTTGACTTCAGGCAGAATCCATCTGGAACAATCCCTTGCTGCCCCTGGCAATGTAGCAGCAAAAAGAACATCCTTGTGTGCAGACGACTAATTTCCCACTACTAGATTTTTCCTAGGGAAATAGAGAAGGAAAAGCTTGTATGCACCAAGTATCTGGTATAGTATTATTTATAGGAGGGATAACTTGGAGCAACTAAATGAACTACAGTAGGATAAATGTCATATGCACTTAACGCACCATAATCATTACAAATAAAAAACTATGAAAACTATAGCAACATGAGAATATGAGACAATGTTCATAATATGTTAAGTAAAACATTAAAATATAAAACTACACCTGAATAAATATTGCAAAGATCTAAAATGTGAGGGAGGATCAGCCTCTATTTCCTTTTTAATGTACCCTTTCTCTCTTTTTGTCACTCTCCATCCAATATATTCACTCTTGGAATCATTGCTAGATTCACGCCATCTCTATGTAGTCTCCTTAAAAATCTTGTATCCTTCCCAGAGTTCCCCATTCTCAAACTCCCCTCATTCTTTCCCTCATGGCCTTCAAATCAATTCTCCCTTCCTCTGGCTGAGGAACTGTAGCAAACAACCCCAAGATTTCTTTTAGGAAGCTCTGACCTAGGAATCCAACTGGTGGACTAAAGAACATGAGGCCTGGTTTCTCGCCAAATGTAGCAGGAAGATAGAGAGCTTAGTTCTGGCTCTGCCACAACTCTGTAATTTAATGTGTGTGTGTGTGTGTGTCAGTTTACTAATCTCTAAAGTGAAGGTCTTTCCTATTTACCTTACATGGATTGTTGGGAGAATCAAGGAGATGAGAAATGCTAAATTGCTATAGTATAATGTTACTGGATCTCTGAAGATCTTCCTGAGGGTCCTCGCCCTTCCATGTTTCCTGGGATTCCCAGCAGTGCCATCCTTAGACCCAGGGAGGAGAAGCTTCCTGTCTGGACCCTGCGCTTCAGAGCCCACACTGTGTTCCTTCTCCTGCCCTGCCCTTCCCCAAACCTTGAGGAGTCCATGGGGCCAAAAGGGATATACCTTCTCTTCTAGATCATACTTTGGAGACCAGAAGTCCTAGAACTTGCACAAATGACTCTTTCCTCACTTGAGGACCCGCATGGGCCTTTTCTCCCAGTCCATCCTTATGAGGGTGAATGACAACACCAGGGTGTGCACCTCTAAGCCCTAACAGTGGTCAAAGGGTGGCTGTTTGTAGGGAGAAGGGTTAGAACTTAAGCATGGCGGGGGCGGTGGGCTGTCCCTTACATGCATGCAAGATTCCCTACAGTGTGGGCCAGTTCATGGGTAAGACAGGACGGGTGGGCTGGGACCAAGGGCTGTCTCTTCTTGCTTAGCCACATTGTGGCACTGAATTCCAAGACTATCAGAATCTCAAATTCACACCTGGCTTTCTAGGTGGCCATGAAGGTATGATCTTCAAGGTAAGAGGATAGAAGATATTTTATTTATCAGTTAGTTGGCCTCATTTATAACTCTGAAGTATTTAGACATATAGTATGTGGATGTCTATCATGCTCCTGGCTTGGGTCCTATAAATGTTAGACCCAGGCCACCCTAAAGCTTATCTATAAATTGTCCTGATTGAAATATAGCTCTGTATTTTTCAAAGATTTCCAGGTAAACAGCAATGTAGAATGACACCTCTTCTTTCATTCAGCATCAAGAGGGAAGTTAGGCTTTAGTTTCAAGGCAATTAACCTGGGCCAGGAATGTCTCCCTTGAAGGTAGTGACAAGTCTCACTCTCCCACATCTGTCTCCCTCCCTAACCTCTGCAAGTAGACTGATGTTAATGGTGAGCACAACAATCATATCTTAATATTATGTGGCAAATGAGCAGGAGGAAAAAGTGATATTACTATCTCCCTTTGAGAGATGAGAACTTGAATTACCAAGGTTTTGGCCAAGAGGGAAGGCCATAGTTCATGTGAGGGCAAGAAGCAATGAGGTCACTGAGGTTGAGCAGACTCTTGTGTAAAAGTAGCAAAAGTGGGGCTGGCCCGGTGGCGTAGTGGTTAAGTTCGCACATTCCGCTTCAGCAGCACGGGGTTCACTGCTGCCGATCCTGGGGGCGGACATGGCATCACTTGGCAAGCCATGCTGTGACAGGCGTCCCACGTATAAAGCAGAGGAAGACGGGCATGGATGTTAGCTCAGGGCCAGTCTTCCTCAACAAAGGAGAGGAGGATTGGCGGCAGATGTTAGCTCAGGGCTAATCATTCTCAAAAAAAAAAAAAAAGTAGCGAAAGGGTTAGGGGGTCTAAACTGCTAAGGATCAGGATGCAATCTCCACACCTCTGCAGAGAAAAGGATGCACTCCTGTCTGGCTTAGGTGGGGGGTGCATTTATCAAAATAAAATAGATGGGGAAGCATATCTAGTCTTTTTGTGTGCTTAAATAGGCCCCTCTGAGCAATCTGGCCCTAAGGTATGAGTTCATTGTAGGGGGCAGGTGGCAGGAACATTTCGATACTGACATGAAGGATCAATCCTCTCAAGGTACCGTTCCAAAGTGCCACTGGAACTCCCCCTTGGCATCGCTCTTCCTGCCCATCCTTTCCTGTTCTTCCCCCAATAAACCAACTTCTGGGAATCCCATCTGGCTTAACCTAGCCTAGCCCTTTTCTCTCCGCAAAGGAAACTGGGCCTGGCTGAGGTGATGTCATGCTTTTGAACCCCCTCCCCAAGAGCCTCCTTCACCCAGACAAACAGTTTTGAACTTTTCCAGATGTGAAGAGAGACCTGCTGCTAGTTCTGAGAAAAGAGGTGCCTGTGCCAGATGAATGAAGCAACCCTGGACCCAGGCCAGCTACCGACCCACTGAGACTGGGCTCCTGGCTGCAGCAGCCCCCTCCCACCCACCACTGGGCCAAGCACTGAGGAACAGGTAGCAGGGTCCATCTGCAAATGAGGATGGGACCCCAACCTCAGATTCACATCCCTGAACCTAGGGTGGGCAGGGAAGCCTCTGAGACCCTGGAGAAACAGGACAAAGAGGGAGGGCAGAAAGGCAAGGCTGAGCAATGGGGTATGATGAGCCACCATAGAGCAAGGGACACCTCGGGAGGACCCTGGGTGCCAATCCTAACCTAGGTGCTGCAGTGCAGGGACCATCAGTGAGGGAGTCTCAGTGTCACAGGCTCTAGGGCTCCCTTTATGGGGCTCCCATGAAGAGACTGGGTCTTGGAGGAAGGACATTTGTAAGAATCAAGACTGACCACATGTCTCTTTTTATCCTGTCTTCCCACACACATAGCCATGGCATTAAACCATCAAATGCTGACCTTTCTTTATCGGAGCTTCTGATCCCCAACTCTGTATGGGAGTAATAGCAGCTTACCAGTCAGATTCTGAGACAATAAATGAAGCCTCCACTGCATTCCACTCTAGACTGAAGGAATAGTCCTTACACCCAACCCAGCAGAGGATTATAGTGCAATTTAAAACAGACTGAAAGGCTGTCTTCTGTTGTTTACTTCTCATTCCATCTTTATTAACTGTCTCCCTAATTACCCTATTTGACCCTAGGTCTCTATTTAATCTCAACTCAAGAACTGGGAACAAGGGGAGGAGACAAGGTGTTAGGAAATTAGCGAAATGAAGATTCTGAGAAGCCAAATAGATGTCACAGAATTCATGTAGTAAAAGTCATGCATTTAACTTACAGGAACTTATTCAGAGGCAATTATTCTTGTTTTATACACAATTCTAACAAGCTTGGTTATCTGATATCCTAGCTAAAGCTAAAAATTAGAAAGAGACTATTAGAAGCAAAAAATAAGGAGAAACAACAGCTAAAAATGAAGAAACAAATAAATGAGAAAGAGACATAAGTATCAAAACCCACACTAGTCTGGAATCATTTATGGTAGGAGTAAATAAATATATACATCTTAATAAGCGTTAACAATGTCACTTAGTTGCACCATAACCAAATTATTTTCATGATACAGCTGAATCCATGAAGGTTAAGTCCTCTTTTTTGGTACACTAAGGAAGCAGAGGCCTATATAACACATTCAAAAAAGATTTCTACCTACAATTAGTAAGTTGAAGATTCTGTTAGTCTTTAAAGGGAGGTTACAAATTCTCAGAGATCCAGAAAGCTCTGCTACCTAAATAACTAAATTCTCGTACTTTAGGAGACTGTGTTTTCCTGTACTTGGTATTGTTTTTCACAGACCCTCTTAGTTTCAGGTTTTTGCTGGTGCTCTTTCCTGATCTCCTAGCCGGCCAGCCCCATTCTGCCCAACCTTTCAAATTCTAGCACCTGGCCCAAGAGGAGTTTCTTGGAGGAGTTCCTGCATGTTTCAGCCCATCGAGATACAGTACTAGGAGGAAGGGACACGCTGGCCTCTGCTGGAGCTCACAGCCTGCATTGATGAGAAGACAGCAGAGCCTCAAAACCAAGAGCTTGGGCTCTGCCATCAGACCATGCTCGAAGGTTTCTCTATCATGTTCTAGCTGTGTGGCCTGGGGACACTTTGTCAACTCTCTAAACCTCATCTGTAAAATGGGGATAAAAATGGTCCCTAACTCCTAGTTGTTTGGAGGAAGAAAGGACATAAGAAATTTAAAGCAGTTAGCCTGTCTGGTAAATGCTCAAGAAACAGTGGTTATCTTTAGTATAGGCCCCCTTCCTTCTGCTTCTCGGAGACCTTAAGATACGTATTTCCATCACTTATCTGGCACAAAATCACACACACTGTTTCCTGAGTACAGCTCTTGTCACCTCAGTTACATTATAAATGCCTTGAATGCCAGAGCCATCTCTCATACTCATTTGTTTTACTCAGAATGCTTAGCATAATTGCCTGAGGTCAGAGTAAGCACCAACGTGTCAGGCGGGTTCACACCAACCACCTCCAGGTGGATGGTCTCATTCAATGCTATATTTTAAAAGGGAATTTATTACATTAGGAGTGTCTATGGGAGGAAAATCAGAATTAGGAGAGTTCTAGAAACCAAGTCGTATGGTTGAGGACCTAGTATTATTTCATCTAGATTAAGGGTTGTCAACTACAGCTGGTGAACCAAATCCCACCCATGGGCTGTTTGTTGTATGGCCACTGAGCTAAGAATGGCTTTTACATGTTTAAACTGTTGTAAAATAAAACACAGTAGAATATGTATCAGAGACCACATATGGCCTCCAGAGCCTAAAATATTTACTATCTGGCCCTTTACAGTAAAAGCTTGCTGACCTCTGACGCAGAAAAGAACTTGGGGGAGGGAAAATAAATGACTTTCTTCAAGATTCATTTCACTTATTTATGCATTCTTATTTTTCACAAGCACTAGTGATGTGCAAAGTATGGTGCTCAGCGCTGTGCGGACTACAAGAGAAGAGAAGATTCCTTAGGTTTTAGTGTCATCTGAATTTCAATAAATCCCTGTCCTCCAGGAGTTTATAATCTAGCGGGGCTGACTAGAAAGGTCATTAAGAATTGTTCAGGAAGAATGATCAGATTAACTCTGTGACAGCTCAAAGAATAGAATTAGAATTAATGATGAGAAGTTACAGGAAGGCTAATTTCACAGCATTACAAACAAAGTTTAGAATAATGGAGTTTTTTTTTTTAATGGAATGAACTATTCTGCGAGATAGTGAACCACCCAACTTTCCTGGGAGCATTCAGGAAGCATCCTTGTTATGGGTCGCCGTGAGTGTGGGCCCTGCTGGACTAGAACAAAGAACTAGGCTGATGCTTTCCCACGCTTCAGAGGCTCAGCTGAGGTGTGAGCACAAACCAGGTGTCTGTGGCCTGAGAGTTCCCCGCGTACTGACACTTCCCTTTCATACTCAAACAGCACCACTTATGGCGAACCCCAGTATCCTGATCTTTCTCTGGGGGCCTGCGTTTCTCCCAGTCACCTCTTCCTTCCATTTTCCTAATTGCCACTGACTCCTGTTTCGCAGCTCTGTGCCTCCCTGTCCTCAGGCTGCAGCAGTTCTCATTTTGCACTACTTCACCCTGGGCTAGCCAGGCCCCCGTTCCTTTATCCCCACCAGAGCACCACTAACATAAGGCTAGCCTGTGTTTACTGCAGGTTTGAGAACATGGAATGAGATTACAGCACGTCCCAGAAAAGACATCAGCATAACCTTGAATTCTAGACATTACTGTGCTAAACATCATGCCGTACCACAAGGAATGTCTCCTAGCCACGTCTTGTCCACCCTCCACTCACCACTGTTCCTCTATTGCTCCAGATACCTTCCCTCCTCTCTCCAGACTCTTTCTAGGCTCTGGAGTCCTTTAGCCTTTTGTTTCTTGGGCCCATCAAATATAAAGTTTCACTTTGTTTTATCATGCTCGGGAATTCACCCTCCTCTCTGCCTCTGCACAGCTGAGGCTTGTCCAGGGGTCTAGGCTTTCTCACCCAAAGACTCATCAAGGCCTTTTTGTAAACAATGGAACAAGCTACCTAAAGATGCCCCTCCCCTAGAAGGTACCAGTTGTGGGTTCCCAGGTTGGTTTTTTCCCCCTTGAATCAGGAAGGAACAGACTTCCCAATCAAGCTAAAAGGCCTTTTCCTTTAGTCCAAAGGGAAGTGATTCATTCCCTGGTGGGCTCCGGAGTGTAGGTCCTGGCAAGTACACCTGATAGACATCCTCATCCGTTTGTATCTCCTTCTCCCAAGAAGCAAGCATCCTCCTCCTGAGCAAAGTCAGCAGCCCTTGGGACTAAAAATCACAGATAATATGTTTTTACTTCTTAGCTGAGAAGGGAAGAGATTGTTCTCAATAGAGAAGTCAAAGCCCAGAAAAATAGGGAAATTCTGCTCTGGCAACTCTGAACACTTTCTTTTGGAGGGCGGTGTTTTAGTTTGTTTTCCATACCTTCACATTTTCTCCACACTCGGGGCTATTTAATTAGATCAAGCAAATGCAAGGAGAAGGGGAGGCCGGGCACCCTGAGGGTGGAGCTGGGTAACCAATGCAGCCCTGAAACTAAGCCCAGGCACTCCAGCCCAGGGTCTAAAGGAAATCGGGCAGTGAGACCTTAAGAAGTGGAATCGGTTCCTCCTTTTTGTTTTTGTAAGACTCTGCGCCTGGGTTTATCTGCTGCAGTTTGGCACTTCTTGCCCTCAGCTTTTGGAGACAAAGACTCAGAAGGAAGGAGGACAAGTGAATGAGGAGGCCCAGGAGGTGGAGCCAAAGGGATAAGAAAAAGACGCCCAGGCGTGTTTGTGTTTTATCAGTCAAACAGGAATGCTGCTGAAGGCTTGCATTTGCAAAGGTTGTGCCAGCTGGGTAGGCCTTACAAGGGGGAGCACTGGGGACCACTGAATTAGTCAGAGGTCCCCAAGGCTGCTCCTCCTCGGTCGCCATGTGGCAGAGATTCAAAGGGTGGAGTCCTCTGTCCTCTGGAAAATATCTGATAAAATTCTTTTCCCTTTTCTATTTTATTTTCCCCTCTTATATGGAGCCCCAGACAGGATATGGGTGTGGGGTCAGCAGGCACGAAGGACCCAAAGGAAGAAGAGGAATGTGAAGAGGCGGGACTAGGGGGCGTTGCCATGGAGAGCGCAAGGACAGGCAAGGGAGAGCTTGGAAGAAACAGATACCCTGGGCCTGACAAATGGGGTTCCCTAATGACCTCGAAGGCTTCTCTTCCCAGCTGGTGGTGTGGCAGTGCTCCCTGATGACCTCTTAGCCCCCACCCTGACTCTGGTCACCACCCAAAGCCACTCCATCTCCAACAAAGAGAGTCAACTTCTGGTTGGCTGCTGTGCCCACCCCCGTGACAACTTCTCACAGGGACAGAAAAAGGACCTTCCCAGAACAAAGCTCTTTGTCGGGGTAAGTGATGAGAGAACCATGGAATCCCCCTCTGCCCTAAATTTTCACAGTAACAATAGCACAGAATTTCTGCAAAGTCCCTTTGTTAGCATTTCAAGATACGGTCACTCATTTCATTTATCCCACAGTGTATTGCAGGACAGAAAATGACTCCTAATATTAAAAACCAAAACAAAAAACAAAAACCCTAGAAACCTCTCAGGGAAGGCATAAAGCTACAAATTGGCCCAAGTAGTCTGGCAAGATTGAGAATAGGGACCCATGCTCCACCCCTCACCCCCAAAGCTGAGACACTGACATTCTCAGCCTATCAGCCCAAGGTTTTGCAGAGGTTAAGTTGCTTCCCTCACCCCCAGTACTGCAGCCAAGGCGAGACTGAGACTGGCCAGCTAAGGAAATAAGAAAAGGGTGGGCCTCACTGGGCCCAGGACCAGGTCATCACCAAGTTGTGTAGCCAAAGGAGAGTGGAGCATCTGATGGAAATCTGAGCCGCTGGGCAACTCACCCCTGTTATGAGGGTGAAATCTAGCACCCAGGGGAGTTTTCTAGACTAGGGCTTCAACACCTCAGCAACAGCTTTTTCCCTGCCTCCAAGGGCATGTCTGGGGTCGCCAAACAGGTCAATCCAGAGCCTAACTTAGAGCTTCCTCCAGCTGGGGGTCCCTCTCCAACTGGGTGGCCCCAAAGTGGGATAGCAGAGGAGACTGAGAGCAAAGAGGCCAAGCTGGCTGACTCAGGTCACTTTGTGGGGCCATGGTGGGTGGCCTTTAGGACGTAGTAAGAGCAAGGATTTGGGAGCCCTAGAGCTGGAAGCAGAATTTTGAGCAAAAGGGAGAACAACTTACAATGTCTGAAACCTTCTAACTGCAATGAAATGAGATGGAGAATGTTATACCCAAATGAAAGCAATTAAGAATAAATATTTATTGAATGCCTTTTTTTTTTTTTTTTTTTACCAAAGTGAGAGCAAGAGCTTAAGAAGTAAGGGCATGTGCAGATGAGTGGAGGAGAGTCCACTAGTCTGCTGACCTGTCTACTAGTTTTAGAACTTGGACAGGGGTAGGGGAAGAAAACTCCCAAATGTAACAAGTTTGAGTTTGTGCGAGGGTGAGGGGCTGTGGTGGGGAATGGGAGGCAGGGCGCAGAGCGAACTGCATCTACCACCACTTTCTCTCCAGTGGAATGAGTGTGGATGTCGGAAGAGGGAGATGTAACTTAGCTTTCCCATCTTAAATGAAATAACTTTTTCACGGACTGTTCTTCAGTCTAAACTCCCCTGGTCACCTGACTCAGCCGGCCTCCTGGGCATTGGACCTGGGGCCCTGTCCCAGGTTGGCTTCACTCTCATTTCTTAAATGTCCAGTTCTGGCTCCCCCTGTCTTGGTGGTCGGTGGGCGCCTGTGCTCTTTTCCCAGCAACCCTTCAGGCCACAGCTTTCTGAATCAACCATCAGCCGCAAAACTTTCCTGCTTCTCTCCTCTCCTCTCTCCTGGTTCAAACTCCAACTTTGCGCTCCGCACCTTTGGCAACGCGAAGAGACACTGGCATCTTCAAAGCACTTTATTTTAGAAACAACTCGAGCGAGTCGCCCTGTCCGACTCTGGGAAGCCGAAGTCGCGCTGCCTGGCTGACACCACGGCTGGCTCCCTCTCACAGCGTGGTCGCCTTCCCGTTCCGTCCCACCCCCACCGATTCCCAGGTGAGGCGCTGGTCCCAGTTGGGCTCGGTTCAAACGGCCCTCGTCCCACCAAAGCCAGGAGCAGTCGTGGGCGTGGGGGCGTGGGTTGGGGCAGGGGTCCCTTCCCTCCGCGTAATTCTGCTCTGCGCGCTCCGTCTCGGGGAGAGCGTCGACCCTCCCCGCTGCCGGTGGGGCGGGCCGCGACGCGCGGCCGATACTCACGCAGCAAACTCAGCAAGCAGAGCGCGGTCCAGCCCCGCGGCATCCCGCGCCCCACGCGCGCGCCCCTGCGGACCAGCATCCTTCTCGAGCTGCTCCCGAAGAGATGCACAAGCCCAAGACTCTGCTCCGCCCGAGCGGGACGCGCTGCTCCCGCCCCTCCGCCCGGGAGCAGGGTGGGCGATTCTTGCTTTTTCCCCACCCCTCCCTCTCTAGTCCTGGCAAGGCCGGCCCCTCTTCTTGGCTGCGACTAACGTGAGCTTCCCCGTTTAGTCCCAAAGGCGGAGGACGTTCGGAGGGAGGCTGGGGTTGCCGCCGTCGAGGCCAAAAAAGGTGGAGGTTTGTGCGGTCCCAGACATCTTGTTCAACTTTATAATTGAGGCCCCATCTTACTTCTTCGAGTTCAACTTCCACTTAACTTTTAACCTCTTTGTGTCAGCCTTGCTGGTCGCCAAGGCAGGGGCAAGATTCCTCTGATTTTTTTTTTCCCTGTCCTTTCCTTTTTGTTTTTCTTGATTTTTAAGTTTGAAACAGAAATCTACCGTGAGGACCTGAGTTTACAAGTGTGAGCATTTTGCTACTCAGGTGAAACTTACCACGTGTCCAATCGGATGCATTTAATTCGAGTCATACAGAGACTGTGCTGCATGTTAATGAAGCATAAAGAGTGAGCAGGACACATAAATGGCTGCAATTATTCATTTCACCCGTCCTAAGCATCCTTGTCGATTTTTCTTTTCACCTTTTTTCTGGCAAGATCTGTCAATTTGTGTTAATTTGGAGGGGTTTTTCCTGTGACCATCCCCATTTTCCCACATAGTTTGATCCTAGTTGTCACCATCATCATAAGACAAAGGACTCCCCCAGCTCCTGGGATGCCTTCTCACCAGCCATGCTCTCTCCAGCCCTGAATCTGAGATTCTCAGGGCTTCATCTTGCACCGCCCCCCCCCCCCACCAGAAAAAGGGCTTCGCCTGACTCCACCCTGGACTACCTGATGGATCCTGGAACTCCTAGTCCTCACCGGTTGTTCTGGATGTTGGTAAACTGACTGCAGAGATTCTGAGCTGGGCAGTCAGCCTGCTCACAGACTGAATTGGGGAGGTAGAGACTGGAGGAGAGAGGAGCCAGGAGGAGACGATGACGGCACCAGGGAGGCGATAAGATAAGGTGCAATCTGGGAGAACATGCACTGAGATCTTCGGTGGAATCACAGGATGGCGAATACCCAGGCCCAGCTCTTCCATGACGTCTGTGCCACGTAGCTCAGAGAGGGAGAGGAAGGTCAGACCAGCACCCTCTGATCCTTTCTGATTTACTTCTCTGCAGACCCTCTAGCATTATGAATATAGGTGTATCTTTATGGCCCTTCTCTGACCTACTGTAAGTTTGGTTTGCACAGGAGAAGGGTGTGCAGGTCTAAAAACAAACCCCCAAACTCCCTCTTCTGATCTTGTTGTCTAACTTTCCTTTAAATAGGAAACAAAGCCTTTCATCACATAATAAAACCAAAGGCTTAAGATGCAAATTTGATAAAACACACTGTATGGTATGAATCTGTTCCAAAGTGCAAATGGTGATTGATCTGACCACACTGTGATCTCAAGGGCCTGCAGCTGAGGACAGAAAGGGCTACAAAATACATATTTAAATCAGGCTTTTGTCTTTGGGACTCCCAATTAACAAAGGAGATAGCTCCTCCCACCTCCACCCCAACTCTCTCAGCTCCAGGAGCTGGGTCTGCTTCACACCCGGTGAGAGGCTGTGAACAAAATGTGGGGTTGCAATCCTTGCTAGATACGAGAACCAATTTGACCCACTTGGCTCTTCCTTCCCAATAATTTCTTCCGGTTACTTCAAATGCCATTTGTCTCCCTTAGCTGGACCATGGAAACAAGAAAGAATTTGTCTCTAGCACCTGAACTTCTTAACTAGCTTTGGGGCCGGAGGGGAGAGGGAATAATTCTATGGAGCAGAGCTTCTCAAAGCATGGTCTACATGGAATCATGGGTGCTTTCTACTTTTAATAGGCATTCTCTGTGACTCTTATACACACTAAAGTTTAAGAAACCCCAGTTTGGAGAGAAGACATGCTAGGTACAAAGTGGATGTCAGACTGCAGGGAGGGAAGATAGGACTAGGGGGCATGGGAGGCTGACAAATTGCTTCCTCTGAGAAACCAGAGCTGTTTCTTCTCTGGCCTGCAAGGCTGTAGATGGTACCAGAACTATGATACTAGATGATAACCAGCTGCTCTCCCTATGTTCCAGGGTCACTGAGACTCACTCCAAGCGCACACAAGCTTGCCCCATCCACCTACAAACTCAGGTTCTGGCCACTGAACACACGTACACCCTGGGACCTCAGCTCTGTGTTTCTTCACAGCCCGTATAGAGTTGAGTTATCAAGTCTCTTCAAAGCTCTAGCTTTCCTTCACTGCTCTTCAGCATCCCTGCTCCCCTACTGCATCACATAAGCTGTTGCTAGAAGAGGATGTTCACTATACTGTACATAGTGGAGCGTGCAACAGAAATAGAGGGAGAGGCTCTGTCAGGCCCTTTTTAGACTTCTAGGTCATGACCACCCTTACCATTGAACATCCCCCTACTCCAGCCCCAAAACACACACATGTCATACCACTCAATTTAAAACAGTCCCTCGTGCCACGTTAAATATAACTTCTTTGATGTAAAAAAAAAAAAAAAAGGAAATGGTTTTAAAATTTTTTGCTTTAAAACATATTCTTCATTTTGTTCTTATAATTCAAACCTTATTACATTTCTATAAAACTGTTGAATTGCAGTTTACATGACTGTTTACCTTTTATAACTATTTAATAATAAATAATAAAACTTTTGTCCATTTTGATTTTCCAATTTCATATTTTGGAACTGAGGCTTTTTCTCCCATGGTGCACACTTGTTTTGGGTCTTTGAAGACTCTCAAGGTTTGGGTCCCAGTTTGGAAGGAAGGGATCCTTGGTGGTGGAGGTGTTCAGATGCTAGAGAGAGACGACGAGAACCTAAAGTTAGAAGTGAGTCTCTTCTTTCCTCTTCCTGCCTTCCAATCTTGGCAGAATCTAACCAGAAATCAGCTGACAAGGGAGCCTGGGAAATGTGGCCTGTAGATTCCCGGCCCCAGTGCCCCACAGTGTCCTGTGGGAAATTAGCTCCATGCAGTGGTAGCCTTCAAGTACACTATAGGCAGGCTACAGGGGCCACAGATGAAGAAGGCTCAGACCAAATTCTGATGAACAAATCTCAGAGGTTATTGAATCTATTTCAAACATTCAGCCAGAACCAAGAGGAAAGAGCTGGGGTAGGTTAACCCACTTGGGACAGGGTGCAAGCAGGGTGAAAGGACCACACTCTCTGAATATTGTGTTATACTCTGATAGTGTAGTTATGGGGACCAGAACTGAGGTTAAGTAAAGGATCAGTAGATGGAAGATGCTTGGAATCAATGTATACTGGCTCTGTTCAGAGATGCAAGGGCAAGCAGGCCTGGCCACAGGTTTACTCACACTACTCGTTAATGTTCTGGGCAGCCGTCCCTTTTGTCAGCATTTCTGGGGAAGAGTCAACAGAGGCCAGGATGGGGTCGCTAATAGGTAGACAACTCAGGGATGACCTGGCTGTCAGCCCCAAGGTGGCATCCTCTATACCTACTGACTGATGACTTTACCTTTTTGTCTGTAAGCAACACTCTTGTTTGTTCCATTCTTTTTATAATATATTCCATTCATTCTATTTTTACATGTCTTACAGATTACAAACTTGCTACCTATTTTTAGCATATCTGAGTTCTGCCTATGTCTCCCAAGCTACTTGCTTACTTACTTAATGCGTCTGATGATTATCACCCATCCTGTTTTCTTTTCTTGTCCTCTGTAGCTGAACTGAATATTCTCACATAATAGAGCAAAAGACACATTATACCTAGCATTAAAGAGAAGGGTACAGAAGCATGGGGTCGGGACTGAGAGAGGCAGGGTAAATCACTGGTATTAATCTGGTTTCACATATTTTTCACACAGATGACCACTTTCCTAGCTCTGTTTGCTGAGTAGTCTCTCCTTTCCCTACTGATCTCAAATACCGTTTCTGTCATAGGCCAATATTTCGTGTATGTTGGGCCTGTTTCAGAGCTCTCTGTCCGTTGGTCACCATGTGTATCCCAGGGCCTTATTTACTTCAGCTTCAAATAAGTCCTGATATGGGCGGGCCAAGTAAAGACTCTAACTTTCTTCAGAAAAGTGGCCTGACTATTCTTAGCTCTTCTGTCTTCAGTATATACTAGAATCTTCTTATCAGCTTCCTCCCCAAAATAGCCTTTTGGATTTTGATCAAAATTTCTCTGTAGATTAATTTGGAGAGAATTAAATCTTTCATTCAGTGAACTTGGCATAGCTCTCCATTATTTGGGTCTTCTTGAAAGTTTATGGTTTTCCCTGTAGTGGTTTTAATTCACCTTGTATTAGATTTATTCCTAGGTAATTGGTGTCCTCTAATACTATGGTAAACGGTATCTTCTTTTTAATTATTTTTGTTGCTGGTGTATGATAATACAGGTTATTGTTTTATATTAATTTTCTATGAGCTACTTTGTTAAATTGTCTTATTATTTCTAAGTGTTTGTAGATTCTTTTGGATTTTCTATGTAAATGATCATGTCAACTACACAATAGTGATAATTTTGTTTTTTCTTTCCAATCCTTCTCCCTTTGAATTGTTTTTTTTAAGTTAATGTACTGGCAAGAACATCCACTACAAGGATGAAAGATGTGGAGAGCGTTGCCTCATTCTGGATTTTAAAGGGTAATGTTATAATATTTCCCCATTTAGGACCACATTTGCTTAATTTTTTTATATGTGCTTTTTATCATGCTAAAGAAATTCTGTTTTATTCCTAATTTACTAAAAGATTTCTTTCTTTAATAATGAACTTATAATGAGTTTTAAAATGTCGTATCTATACCTATTGAAATGATATATGGTTTTTGTCTTTTAATATGGCAGTGTAGTGAATTACGTTTATGATTTTTCTAACATTAAACCAACTTTGCATTAAACTCGACTTTGTCATTTTTTTATCATTTTTATACACTGTAGAATTTAATTTGCTAATACAATCTTCTATTTGTCATTTTTGCTTCTATATTCATAGATGAAATGAGCCTGTATTTTTTCCTTCATCATTATGTCACTGTCTGATTTTAGTATTGGGGTTATGAAGTCCTTATAAAATGAGTTGGAGAGTGTTTCCTTTTTTTCTGTTCTCAACAAGAGTTTTTATAAGATTGGGATGATCACTTCCTTAAAGATTTGTTAGGACTTGCCTGTGAATCATTTGGGTTTAGTATTTAGTGTGGGACTATTTTAAAATACTGTTTTCCACTTCTGTAATTGTTAAGAGTTCACAGTTTAAAAAAAATTTCCTCTTGTGTATTTCGTTATTTTCCTAGGAAATTATGTACTTATCAAAGTTTTCAAATTGTTGTTAACATTCCTTTAATCTCATTAATCTGTGTTTTATCTGGAGTATGTCCCTTTTTTCGTCCATATCATTACTTGTTTGTGAATAATTTGTCTTAATTTGTTACAAATATTTGTTACGAAAGTTTTCAAATTTCTTATAGATATATATGTATATATACATATATTAAAATAGACATGTATAGACATCAGGTGGGTTGGAGATTATTCATGTGTTGGGATGACATCCCTTTCTTGCGCTTGAGTGGGTGGGGCTGTTCCTTAGAAAGGAGTGAACTTGGGCTGATAACCAGAGCAGACGCCAGAGATAATCTGTTGGCATCTTTCATAGGCCCCTGGAGATATCATTAAAAGAAAAATGTAACAATTTTCAGAAAACAGGCGTAAAATGCAATGCCTCATTTACCTCCTCCCTTGCAAGCATTGGCCTAGGGCTCCCATCCCAGTTTTGCCTCCGAAGGGACAAGCTTCTGAGTAAGAGAGAAGGATGTGGCGTTTCAGCTAGACGTACACATAATCCACAGCTTTTCTGTGCATTGCTACAGCTATTAAGAGCTAGTGCTATGACATGTAAGTGGGAAAAAAGCATGTCACAGTTGATGCTATTTTGTTGTGGGAGGGGGAAAAGGCGGACGCGTGAAGTGATAATATGCATCAGATACATACATGATTATTATCTCTGGGTGGTGGTGTTATGGGTAAATTTCATTTTCTTCACTTTTTTTAATAAACATCTTTTTGTTTTCGGTGAGGGAGATTGCCCCTGAGCTAACATCTGTTGCCAATCTTCTTCTTTTTTTTTTCTTCTCCCCAAAGCCCCAGTACCTAGTTGTATATTCTAAGTTGTAGGTCATTCTGGTTCTTCCATGTGGGAATGCTGCCATAGCATGGCTTGATGAGGGGTGTGTAGATCTGTGCCTAGGATCCGAACTGGTGAACTCCAGACTGCCAAAGTGGAGCGGGCAAACGTCACCACTCGGCCGCGGGGCCGGCTCCTCTTCTTTACTTCTACATGCAGCATCTACATTTGTTCTTTATAATAACTGTGTGTCACTTTTACAAACAGAAATAATAAATAGAGCTATTTTCATTTTGAAAAGGAATAAGGTGCAGTGATTATTAATTATTATAGTTCTTTTCTTTGGATTTGTCAGGACTTGGGTTGTCTATAGGAGCAGCTATATGATTGCTAAAAATAGCTTGGCTAAATATGTCAGTGATGAGGGCAACTTGGGTAAAGAACCTTTAAGCCCTGGGAAGTGGCTCTCTGAGAATAGGTCAGAAATTCATTGTTTGTGAACATGAGTGTGTCTGTACTTTGGACACTGTCTCTGCTCATTTCCCTTGTGTCTTTACTAGGCTTTCCATAAATCTTCCTGATGGCACAGGCGTATCTCAGCATTGCTTATGAGTGCTACCAGACAGCATATATATTTCCATTAAAGCCAGACTATCAAAGGGGGCCAGGTTACCCTGGGGGAGAGGGGTGTAACTGACTCAAGAAAATTCCAAGATGAAGGATTTATTCAGAGAAACAAAAGTGGAACTACTTGGCAAACTGTCCTTCCTCACTTGGAAATTCTTGGTCTGGTGCTGTCTAAAGGTAGGTGTTAGGGAAGTGATTTCCCTCACTAGAGGGTCCAGGAATCCACCTTACGGAGCTAGATCATCTTGCACCCAATCCGACATCTAGTTCATGGGCCAACAGGCTGTAAAATCCAGGGGCCTATCAGTCTTTGTCTCTGGAAACCCAAAGGGAGTGCTTTAATGACATACATTTTATGGAAGCCAAAGCAAAGAGAGTAGCTATTTTTAACTTGGGGTAGGAAAACGTGGCTGGAAAGGAAACATCTGTCCCAAGCTATTGACTCTTGCACTTTATATATACAGAGGTATTTTCTGTCATGAAACCATCAAAAATAAAGGAAGGTGGTTGATCCAGGCCTGGTTCTGGAAGGAAAAGGAAAAGCATTCCTCACTTCTCACTTCTACTTCTCATCTTCTGAGTTAGGCCTACAGCCTGGAAGAGACCACCTCGGAGGCAGAGGGTGGGAGAATGGCTCAAGGACAGCCCAAGACGTATGAAGTTTTTGGACCCCTCCTCGTTTAGCATCTTCATCCAAGATGGCCCCGCCCTTTGTGGTTCTAATTTTGCAGACTCTCCACTTGGGGGTCGCCAGAGATCTCATGCTGGAAGAATAAGACCCTTGAGTGCTAGAACGCTTTCCTTGGCCGTTTTGGCTGCTGGTCTCTGAGCAGAGAAGTCCTTCTTTCTTTTAGGGACAGCAAGAAATTCCCTTTCCTACAAGACATGCTGGTCTCCTACGTGTCTGGCTGGAAAAAAAAGGGGGCAAGTGTGAGCCTGCAAAGTTTCAGAGACATCTTTTTGCCTTAGAAGAAGCATTCTCCATACTCTCCAACCATACAGAGTGAGGCTGAATTTCCCTCAGAGGCTCAAGATGGATTAACTGATGGAGGCGGCAGGGTTGCAGCAGATTGTGCTCAGGCTGTGCACTGCACAGATCCAGGAGCACCATTCACACAGCCTTTGGGGATGTAAATAGATCTCTCTGGAGTGGCTACAGGTGGAGAAGAGGAGGAGGAGCAAGACAGAATGTGTAGTTGGTTGAGGGGCTCCCAGTCTTTGTCTTGGAAAACTCACTGGAATAGTTCTGTGTTCTTTTTTCCTCTTATTTCTCTCCCTCCCTTTCTCTCTCTGCATATTTCTTAACTCCTTCCTGCTTTCAGCCAAAGATTGGGCCAGAAGAGAAACAATTTTTGTTTTCCAGATTGAGTAGAGAGTTGCCAGGAGAAATGACAAGGAAAGAAGAATAAAAGAGCCTGCATGCATCCACTCATTCCTTCTCCTGGTGCGGTTCCGGCAGAGCAGCGTCAGAGCTGCAGGGTTTGGAGGGTGTGAAACAAAGTTGCCAAATTGCATGAGTCTCTAAAAAGATCCATATGTCTGGGCTGCACCAAACTTCTGAGCTCAGGGAGGGGGCCGATAACATCATCTGTTGGATGGGAGTACAGATCTCTTTCTTTGGGGAGGAGTAGATGTCAGCTGGAGTAGATGCTATTAGATTCATGATGATTCAGGATGGGAGCTCGGGGTGCAAGTGTTTGGGGTGTAGAGGAAGAGAGAGGGGCAGGGAGTAGAGTAACTGGGAAAGATGAGGCTGCTAAGCTAGAGTCTGTGAAACATTTAGTAGGGGAGGAGTTTGGAAATCCCAGAACACTGAATTCTTTTGAAAATTTTCCCCATGCCAGGAGAGTTTTGGGGGAGCCACCGTGCAGATGGATGCCACGCCATTTGCCTACTTCGTGGGAAGTCTAGACTCCTTATTCCCATAACTCACCCTCCGGAGCCAAGGAAGAGTTGCTCTCTTCCCCCTCACTTCTTTAACCTTCAAACTACAGCTTCTTTTGGGGTAGAGGGTAGCAGATGGTACACAGCTGTGGGACACATCTGCTCTTGCAAGGATCAGAGGAAGGCACAAAGGCCAGTTGAAATCCCAGTGGGTACCCTGGAGGCATGTCTCCAAAGATTTGGGGTGGTGCCCCTAACATTCTACCCAGATCCCATCTTGGACAGACTTCATGTTTTTCCTTAGTCCTCCACGCCTCCTCTCCACTCCAGCTTCAATTGGATTAGTTGGAGATGATTTTGTGAGAGTGGCCAGGCAGCTGCTTCCCAGATGTGTGTTTTCTCCAGAGATGGCCACATCCAAACCAGGGAGCTTTAGAAGGATTGACTGGGGACAGTAGGGACAGGGCCTGGGAGATTCCTCTGATGATGTATTGACCTAGGGAAGCAGAGCAAGCACGGTGATCATCTGAAGACCCCAGAGTAAAGCCAGAGGTGTAGAACTGGAGAGGGAGTAGGAAGCTCCTGGAATGTTCTCAGCTCTTCTCTCCAAAAACCAGTGTCCAAACAAATGACTTTACTACATTTGCCAGAGAACCTGACTCATTTCGTGTGTGTGTGTGTTTGCTTGACAAGTAGAACATAGCTTTCTCCAGGGAGGTTGACTCCACCCCTCCCCTGCATCTCCACTGCTCTGTGCCTGCATTTTTCACCTGGCATCAGTGGCCTCTAATCTGGTCTCCCTATGACCATTCTTGAGGTTCTCCTTTTCATTCTTCTCACAGCAGGCAGAGATAATGTATTTCAAGTTACAACTGGGCCACTCCATTCCCCTGCTGAAAACCCTTCGATGACTTCCCTTTCTATCACAATAAAATCCAAACTCCTCGCCATGGCCCACACGACCTGAAGGGGCTGGACTCCAGCTGGCCTCTCGACCTTCTCTCTTAGACTCGCCTCCCTGCCCAGTCTCTCCACCATGCTGGCTGTTTGAGGTTCCCAAGACTTGCCCAGGTCTTTTACAACCTCAGGTCTTTCCTCAAGCTGGCCCTTTGCCTGACTCCTCTTCTCCCCTGCTCACTTTCTGTAAACTGGCTCCTCCTGGTCTGGTCTTCCCCCAGTCCCTTCTGTTCTGTCTCACAGCACCCGCCTTGGAAAAACTCATTCATGGCGCAGATCACACTTTACAGCCATACATTCATTTGTTTGTTACCTTGTCGTTTTCCTTTGGCTGTAAGTAACTTGAGGACAGAAGCTGTGTCTTTTGTGCCCGGGCACAGTGCAGGCCAATAATAGACACTCTGAATATTTACTGAATGAAGCCATGAACTGTGTCTTTATTTTCTTTTGAGGATTCACCATTCTGTTGGTTCCTTTTATTTTTTTATTTTTCACTCATCAGTAAAAGAAAATGTTTTAATGTTAGGGATTGACATAGGATTATCATATACTATTGTAGCAATTTCACAGAAACAAGGAGATTTTTACAACCTTAGGGTAAGAAGAGCATAAACTCAGAAGAAAGCAATTTCCACAAAAGCACAATTGGAGAGCTCCTAATTCTCTTCATTTTACTGAGGACTTGTGAAAAGGTGGCCAGAGGTAGCCCGTGTCCTCTCACTGGCTCTTGGAAACCTTAGCCCCGTCTTACAGCTCCTGTAATCTATGAGCCCACCCTGCACTGGTTAGAGTTCTGAGTCAGACCCTAACCATCCTGGTGGACCTAGACAGATCCCCTGCCCTCTCTGGGGTTCCGTCCTTGTGTCTATAGAATGATAGGCTTCTAGGAAGAAGCTGAGACGGTTGCTAAGGTGACTCCCAGCTCTAACTGCACCTACAAACTGATATGTAAGAGGAAGGCAGAGCCCTGCTTACTGCCGAGGGGACCGAGGGGGTAGCCCATGGTCTGAGCCATAAGCTGCTGCTGGGTCAGGGGAGTGTGGTGGTCATTTCCTCGTGTGAGGAGCAGCCAAGGGAGAGAGGGGAAGCAGCCAGAGTGGGTGGCCAATTCCCGTCTCTGACCCTTGGGGCAGTGCCTGCAGCTTCTGCCAGGCTCCCACATCTTGGCTAAGAATAACTCAGCTCCTTCCTGCTGGCCTGCAGTCCTCCAGAGCCCAGAGGAAAGAGAGCTGGACTGTCTAACCTCTGGCTGGGCTGGCCCTTCCGGCGATTCTCTCCTCCGCTCTGGGGATCAAAGGGCCACCAGGGATGGCAGTTCTGGTTTCTGGCGCTACCGCTAATAATAGCGCTGCGGTGTGTGGGGAAGGGTGGCATTCAGGCCCCCGCTGAAATGTAGTGGGAAGCTGGAGGCCTGGAAACTGAAAACTAACGATTCTGGGTGCCAAGGGTTGGGAGGATGTGTGCTTGGGGGAAGAGAAGGTTACCAGGGCTCTTCAAAGTAAGCTAAGGTTACAGCTGAGAGTGTCAGAGTAAGGCCTTGAGGGAAAAGAAGCTCCTGGTTCTGATGGGGTAGGAGCAAGGTGGGGCGTGAGCACCCGCGTGGTTACCTGCCCCGCGCCACAGCTGCCTGAAGCAGTGGACCTTAAGAAACAAGAGATGATGGATGATTTAGCAGTGCAGAAGGTAGATCCTTGCAGGCGACTGGCCCCATTCTGGCTCCTGAGGTGGCTTTAGGACTATCACTAGGCCCCAGTGACTAGGGTGACCATATAATTATCGTCCAAATGGATGTTTTTGACAGTGAAAGAGGACATCGTTAATAACGATGCCAGGGCAGCAGGCGTAAACGGAGATTGTCTCGGGAAAATCAGGACGTCTGGTTGTTCTAAACATTTAGTATTGCTGGGTGTCCAGGTTTCTCTCTCCCTAGATTTCTCAAAAAGAAGAGATGAGGGGCTGGCCCCGTGGCTGAGTGGTTCAGTTCCCGCATTTGGCTTCGGTGGCCCAGGGATTCACTGGTTGGGATCCTGGGCACGCACCTAGCACCGCTCATCAGGCCATGCTGAGGCAGTGCCCCACGTAACACAACCAGAAGGACCTACAACTAGAATATACAACTATGTACTGGGGGGCTCTGGGGAGAAGAAGAAGAAGAAAAAAGATTGGCAATGGATGCTAGCTCAGGGCCAATCTTCAAAAAAAGGAAAAACAAAGCACCTTGTTGCTTCTGTTTGAAAGAAAAAAAGAAGAGATAAGATGTGATAGATAAAAACGAGCTTTAGAAATTGAGGCACTACAGAAATCTGGGGATTATGATTAAGCTGCCCTGCGTTTCACAGGTCCTGTCCATAAATCGAATGGAGGTTAATTATAGCCACAGAAGCGTTGTGCTCCAGGGCTGGGAAAGAAAGGAGAACTTTCTCAGGAAGTTCCTTTGCTTGTCTGGGGTGTGGGGGCTGCCTGGATGGAGAGATAAGCTGCGCTGACAAGCCAAGAGCAGCAGCTTCGTTTCATTGGTTTTCTGCAGCTGGAATCCTGGGCTTGTTGCAAACCCCAGAGAGAACCCCTGTACCTTCTTTTATTGCAAAATAACATCAGCTCCCAGTTAACTGTCCACAATCTATACAGCTTGCTTGAACAAAGAGGTCCATTGTTGATTCATGAATGAGCATGTAAGGAACAGATAGTATGTTACGGTGCCAGCTTCTGTGTTAATTTCTGGAGATGTGAAAACAAATGGGGCAACGGTCCCACCTCTTCAGCAACTCTCAGTCTAGCAGGGGAAACAGACTAAACAATTTGCGGAGTGATGGAGCAATGCTGCTTTGGCGGAGAAACCTGTTCCGGGGCCTCATTTTCCAGAATCATTGAAGGCTTTCACAACCTCCCTTTAAACAGAAGACAGTTGTCCATACAGCAAAACCCTTGCTAAAATGATGATGAAATTTACTGAGAGGCATTTTGGACTATTTGTTAGGAGTGTAGGTTTTGGAATCAGTCAGACCTGGATTTGGATCCTGGCTCTGTGAACTCACAAATTGTGCATTCTTCAGCAAATTTCTTAAGGCAGATAGTCATAGTGCCTACTTCGTAAAGCAGTATGTCTAAAATTTAATGTGCACACGAATCACCTGGGCATCTTGTTAAAATGCAGATTCTGATTCAAGACGTCTGGGCTGGGGCCCAAAATTCTGCATTTTTAAAATCTCCCAGATGATGTTCATGCTGCTGGTCTGAGGACCACACTTTGAGTAACAAGGGGACAGCATGTTAAAAGATCAAATTAGTGCTGATCACCCTGCTGACACATGGTGAGTCAAGTGCTCAATAAATGTACCCTGTTGCTATTTAAACAAAATATTAAAACTATCATTTAATTATCTCCCCATATATTACTATCATAATGTAAGAGAAAACTTTTAAGTCAGAGAAACACTCCCTGTTACATCTCTTGGGTACCACACGAGGCCATTCCTTTTCAAAGTCCATGACAATGGGAAAATTCCAGAACAGAGGAATGGAAAAGTTAGAACATGTTTCTAATACCACCCAAAAATCCTCCTGATGTGATGTGTGATGGGACGTCTTGTTGAAATGTCACGTCTCTCCCGCAGAGTATGTCTAACTAAAGATCCCATGAAGGCATCGCTCTCAGACCCAATGCTAACAGTAAAGAGAGAAACAAGGGTGCAGCTATCAAAAACATGATGAAAGTCTAGATATTTTTATAAACTTTGGTGGTTTTAAGATATGGTCCCAAATTTGTCGATACCCCTACAATTGAGAAGCAGGCTGTATCTCCCTTCCCCTTAAATCTGAGCTAGGTTGTGACTGCCTTGACTAACAGAGTATGACAGAAGTGCTGCTGTGTGACTTCAGAGACTAGATCAGAAGAGGCCTTGCAGCTTCCTCCTGTTTTTCTTGGAATGCTTACTCTCCTGACGTGCCCCGTCTCTTGGAACCCAGCTGCCACATGGAGAGGCCCCACTAGGCACTTGGTTGACAGCCTCAGCCGAGCCCAGCCTTTTAGTCATCCCAGATCAGGCACCAGGCATCAAGTGAAGGGGCCTCCAGCCATTACAGTTTTCCAGCTGAGGTCCCAGACGTGGGGGAGCAGACAAGCCCTTCCTGCTGGGCCCTGATGCACAGAATTCATGAAACGCTTGTTGTTTTATGCCAATACGTTCCGGGCAATTTGTTACTCAGCAATAAATAATTCAAACATAAGCAACATTTTTAATTTAGAATAAGAAAATATGGATATGGTACCTCAAAAATTAAAATTTATCTTGAACCCTTATTTACAGATAGTCAATATCATTTGTTATAAAGTTAATAATCCATTAGGCTCTAAAAAGTAAACAGCAAATCTCTAGCAAATTAAATTTAAATTAAATTTAAATTTAACAAACTAAAATTAAATTTAAATGATTAAATATTATATCTTTAGAAGAAGAAGAGTAAATGGTGAAAAAAAAAATCAGGCTTTGGAATCACAGACCCAGGTTTGAATTCCAACTTTAAAACTTACCAGTTGTGTGAAAGGCAAGTAGGTTTACTTTTCTATATCTCAGTTTTCTAATCTATTAAATGAGATAATAATATCTACTGAATAGGGGCCATCGAGGCATTGAATAAAAATAATTATGCCACATAAATAATAGTTATTGTTATTATTTCTGAAAAGATCTCTGGAGAAAAATGTGCACCGAGAATTACAAGTGCATATAAAATGGCTGTGGTGGGGAAGATGGGAAAGTTTCTGAAGAAGGTATCCACTAAGTTCATCTTCTAAATGAGTGAGAAGAGGGGCCAGGCGGGTGGCACAGTGGTTAAGTTCGCACGTTCCGTTTCTTGGAGGCCTGGGATTCCCCAGTTCGGATCCCGGGTGTGGACACGGACGGTACCACTTGGCAAAAGCCATGCTGTGGCAGGCGTCCCGTGTATAAAGGTAGAGGGAGATGGGCATGGATGTTAGCTCAGGGCCAGTCTTCCTCAGCAAAAAAGGAAAGATTGGCAGTCGTTAGCTCAGGGCTAATCTTCCTCAAAAAAAAAAAAAAAAAAAGAGTGAGAATAACTAGGTTAGATATTCTCAGACTGTAGAATTTCAAAAATTTCCAAAAAATTTTGGGGACAGATCTAAGGGGGAAATTTTGATCAAAATCCAAAAGGCTATTTTGGGGAGGAAGCTGATAAGAAGATTCTAGTATATACTGAAGACAGAAGAGCTAAGAATAGTCAGGCCACTTTTCTGAAGAAAGTTAGAGTCTTTACTTGGCCCGCCCATATCAGGACTTATTTGAAGCTGAAGTAAATAAGGCCCTGGGATACACATGGTGACCAACGGACAGAGAGCTCTGAAACAGGCCCAACATACACGAAATATTGGCCTATGACAGAAACGGTATTTGAGATCAGTAGGGAAAGGAGAGACTACTCAGCAAACAGAGCTAGGAAAGTGGTCATCTGTGTGAAAAATATGTGAAACCAGATTAATACCAGTGATTTACCCTGCCTCTCTCAGTCCCGACCCCAATAATAGCCAAGACAATCTTGAAGAGAAACAAAGCTGGTGATCTTATCTTATTCTATATCAAGATTAATTATAAAAATATAGTAATTAAGATAGTGTAGTTTTGGAACAAGGATAGACAAACTGATGACCAGGACAGAATAGAAAGTTCAGAAATACACCCACCTGCATTTGGTCACCTGATTTATGACAAAGGTGACAACTCAGAGATTGTGGAGACTACAGAAGACGAATAGTAGAGGAGTGTGAGGAGAACAAGGAAGGAAGAGTACCATAGAACCAAGGGACTGAAGAGCTTCAGGGAGGCGGGCAAGACCAACAGCATCAAATATAGCAGATGTCTATTAAACAGAAAAGTTACTTTGAATTTGACTTTCAAGTGGTCGTTGAGACCTAAGTGTGAGCTCTTCCGGCAGAGTAGACAGGAACCAGATTGTAGTGGTTTACAGAATAAGGGGAAGTGATGGGTTAGAGGTGGAAAGTAGGGGCTGCTCCCCCGAGAACTCTGGGCGAGGGGGGAGGCAAGGAATTCACAGCAGGTATAAGCAGCAGGAGTTCCTTACTTATTTATTAGACATAGTAGAGACTTGCGTGTGTTTATAAGCTGGGGAGATGGTGAAAGTTGAGAGGAAACAGTAGAACATACATGCCGTTGAAGATATATTATATTGCTAGCCCAGAGGAAATTCAGTGTATTCCAGAGGAGAAAGGAAGATTAAGAGTCAAGAAAAACACGTGGATAAACTGTATTTTATGAGTCTTCAAATGTCTCCAGAAACTATTATATTAACATTTCAGTTTAAAATAGCTCAACTCTTGGACATCCTCAGTTCCATTGCAAAGGGCTTTCAGCTGCTTAAAAAATATATTTTGAAACATTTCAGGCATAAAAAAAGATTATAAAGTGTAATGTAAGAAACTTGTGAGCCTTCTACTCACCTTAGGAAACACAACACTATCGATACAGCTGAAGACCCCTTTGTACCCCCTTTCTGATCACAATTCCTCCCCTCCCTGCTCCCTCCAAAGGAAATCGTCATCCTGGGCTTGCTGTTTACTATTGTTGAGAATTTCTTCATACTTACAATGCACCTGTACTGAGTTCTAAGTAATATATATTGTTTTACACACTTGTATGTTTTAAATAAATGGCATCACACCACATGTATTCTGTAATTTGATTTTATCCCTCAATATTTTTGTGAGATTTGTGTTGATATATGTGGCTCCAGGTTATTAACTTTTAGTGATGCAGGGCATTCCATTATATGGATGTATCATAATTTATTTCTCCTCTCTGCTATTGATGAATATTTTTGGTATTTTCCAAATACAAACACTGACATAATAAACATTCTTGTACATGTTAACTTGTACACATGTGCAAGAAATTATTTATGGTACGTACATACCTAGGGGTAAGATTACTGGATTATTGGGAAACGAATACGCTCAATTTTAGTAAATATTGACAAAATTTTTTCTACTGTGGTTGTTCTTATTAGTCAGTTCTGGGAAGCTCTCAGCTATTATCTCTTCAAATGTGTCCTCTGCCTCAAATGGTCAGTTCTTTCTTTCTGGAGCTTTGATTAGATACTTATCAGAACTTCTCAATCTATCCTCTATATCTCTTAATTTCTCTTTCATATTTTCTACCTCTCTGAGCATCTGAGCTGCATTTTAGATAATTTCTTCATTTGTATTTTACCATTCAACTAATTTCGCTAATTTTCTCTTTAGTTGCATCTTATTTTAAATCCTATAGATATGGATTTATATATTAAAATTAAAATTATATATATAAAATTATATAGATTTGTACATTTGAAAATTTCAATCTTTTATTTTTATGTTGTAAAATACAGAACTATTGGATTGCTTCCAGAGATCTTTATTTTTCAGGATATTAAATATTTATTACTTATATGTTGTAGTATCTTCTCCCAGTCTGTGACTTGTCTTTTTTTTTTAATAGTTTCTTTTGTTGTATAGAAGTTTTAATTTTAATGTAGTTGAACATATCTATCTTTTCCTTTATGATTTGTGCCTTTTATACCTTATATAAGAAATTCTTCCTTCCATTATAGCCTTAAAGAAATCTTTCTATGACCTTGTCCAAAAGTCTTGTTTTACTTTTCAAATTGAGTCTTTAATCCAATTGGAATTGATATTGGCATTGGAGTGATATTGGGATCCAGTATTGTTATTTTGCATGAGGTTGACTGATCCAGAATTAATCAATTAATAGTCTTATCTTTTCCTCACCAATTTTAAATGCCATTTCAATCTCAGATATATTTTCCATGTATGTATAAGTGTATTTCTGTGCTCTCAATCAATCCCATTCGCTTATATTTCTATCCTTGTGCCACTACCTTAATTACCTAATTACTGCCTCAATTACTATAGCTTCAAAATAAATTTTGATATAGAGATGGTAGGGCTAATCCTCTTCAGCTCATTCTTTTTCTTAAAAAACATCTTGACTATTATTGAACTTTCATTCTTCCATATGAATTTTAGAATCAGCTTATCCAGAAAAACCCTTTGGGGTTTTTTATTATATATATTTTTTTATATAAACAATCATATCAACTGTGAATATGACAGTTTTAGCTCTTTCTTTAAATTTCTTATAATATTTAATTATTTTTCTTTCCTTGCTATGCAGGCCAGAACAGGAAGTACAATGTTCAACAGAAGCAGTGATACTGGACATCTTGGTTCTGTTTCTGATTTTAAAGGAAATACTTCTGACATTTCACGAGTAAGAATCATTTTCTTTACGTTTAGATCAATGGTTCTCAACCTTGAGTGTGTTTCAGAATTGCCTGGAGCAATTATAGTAATCACAGATTGCTGGGCCCCATCCCCAGCGTTTCTGATTCCGGCGGCCTGGGGTGGCATCTGAGCATCTGCATTTCTAACAAGTTCCCAGGTGATACTGATGCTGCTGTCCAGGGACGGCATTGAGAATCACTGGTTTAGACATAATTTTTGTCGGAGATTGCTATTTTCGACCCTGTCATTTTTTCCCCCTCTTTCTCCTTAGTAACAGAACTCTGATTTTTAGTTGTGAACATTGCAGCCCAGCCAAAAGACTACAATTCCCAGAGTTCCTTAAAGCTAGGCGTGGCCATGTGACTAAGTTTGGGCCAACGAGTGTAAAGCCAAGCGTTGTGTGAGATGTCTGGGAAGACTCTTTAAAAGAGAGGTGTTCAGGTTATATATTGCTGTGAAGCAACCCACACAAATGTAGTGGGTTAATGCAAACATTTTATTTTGTTCACAATTTTGGGGTCAGGAATTCAGGAAGAGTGTGGCTGGGTGGTTTTCCTAGCTAGAGCTGGAGAGTTCACTTTCAAAATGGCGGCTTCACTCGTATGTCTGGTATCTCTGTGCTCCTTGGTCTCTCTTCACATGGCGTCTCTTCCTCCAGGGCGTTTCTACATGGCTTGGGACTATCATAGCATAGTGGTCTCAGAAAAGAGGCAGGAAGCAGCAGTCGCCAGTTCTGTTAATGGATATGCCTGGAACTGGCAGTGTTATTTCTGCCATATTCTCTAGGTCAAAGCAGTACTAGGACCCTTCTGTTTTCAAGAGGGTGGAGAAATAACTTCACTCTTTGGTGTTGGAGGGATGGGTAAGGGGGGTGGGTGGAAAGGTCATATTGCAAAAGAGCATCTGCGATTGCTGTGGCCATCTTAGGAATATACAAAATGCGACAGGAGGGATGCAAAGCAGATGTAATGGCAGAACCATGGTGGTCACATTGGACCATGAAGTTGAAGCCAAGCACTGTGATGGCAAAGCAGAAAGAAGCCTAGGTCCCTTGTGACCCCATAGAGCTGCCATACCGTCAGTAGTGTGTGTCTCTGAATGTCATCTACATAAGAGAGAAATTATCTTCTCTCTTGATATTTTGGCAGGTTTGTGTTATGTGCAGATGATTCTAATCCTAATTAATACAATGCTCTTTTTTAGATTGAGAACATTCACATCTTTTTTTATCATGCACCTGTATTGACTTTTATTAAATTATGTATGGCATCTATTGAGGTGATCATATTGGTTTTTTTTCTTTAATTGTTTAATATAGAAAATGATGTTAATAGATTTTTTCTGTGTGTATGTGTGTGTGAGTGTGTTTTAATACATTGCTGGCTTTGGTTTGCTAGTATTTTGTCTTGAATTTTATACTTCTATTTATTAATAGGTTGATATGTATTTTTATTTCTCTTGCTATCTTAATGTACTTTTGCTTTAAAGTTATATTAGCTTGGTAAAGTTGAGTTGGTTAGTATTTCCTCTTTGTCTGTTATCTGGAAGTGTTGGTATAAAATTGGAATTATTTGTTCCTTGACTGTTTTACAGAACTAACTGCTAGAAAGTCTGAGTCTTGGGTGAGAGTGAGTATGTGTGTGGGTCAATTTTTAACTACTCATTCAATTTTTTTCATAGTTATAGTAATATTCAGATTTTCTACTTCTTCCTGAGTCAGTTTTGGTGTGTAATATTTTCCCTTTCTTCTAAATTTTTTAATTTAAAGGTATACAATTGTTCATACTATTCTCTTAATATTTAAAAATATCTCCTATATCTATAGTTATGAATGATTTTTAAATCCTAATATTATTTTCCTTCTTTCTTTTTAAAAAAATCAATCTAGTCAAAGATATCAGTTTTAAGATTTTCAAAACGTCAACTTTTGGCTTTGTTCTTTGTGTGCATTCTGTTGTTCTTTCTGTAATTTTTTAAAGACATTTACCTTATTAATTTCCATTCTTCTTATTTTCTGACATAAACACTTAAGTCTGTAAAATTCCCACTAATATCACCTTTGTTCTTCACACATATTTTGATAGTACTATTTTATTATCCTTCAGGTTTATGTATTTTCCAATTTCTACCTTGATTGATTAATTGATCAATTGATTGATTGATGTATTCTTTTTTTTTTGCTGAGGAAGATTCTCCCTGAGTTAACATCAGTGTCAATTTTCCTCTATTTGTATGTGGGTCATCACCACAGCATGGCTGCCACTGAGTGGTGTAGGTATGCACCCAGGAACTGAACCCAGGCTACTGAAGTGGAGCATGCCAAACTTAACCACTAGGCCATGGAACTGGCCCTCTTGATTTATTTTTTGATCCACGGGTTTTCTAGAAGTATGTTTTAAAATTTTCAAACCTATTGGGTTCGTTATGTTATTTTAAAAAAACATAATTCCATTTTGGTCAGAAAAGACAGTTCTATGATGTGACAGCTTTCCCACTTACAGAGACTTGCTTAATGGCCTAATAACACACGTTTCATTTTCATAAGAGTTCCATGTGTGCTTGAGCACAATGTGTACTTGCCAATTGTTGCTTTCAGAGTTCCATATACAGCCACTGGAATAAGTATGTTAATTATGTCATTCAGATCTTCTATTTCCAGCTAATTTTTTGCCTGCTTGATCTATCATATTTGGAGGGAATTATATTAAAGTCTTCCACTGACTAGGTGGATTTTGCTATTTTCTTTTTGTAGTTCTATCAATTTTTGCTTTATATGTTTGAAACTGTATTAGTAGATATGGAAAAATAATTGTTATATTTTCACAGTGAATGAAAACTTATCAATATTTAATGATATTTTCAATCTTTAGTAATGCCTTTGTGCTAAAGAGTATTTTGTTTCACATTAATATAGTTACATGACCTTTCTTTCTATTAGTATTTGCCTGAAATATCATTTTTCATCCTCTTACTTTTGACATTTCTGTGTGCTTACATTTAAGGTGGATCTTTTGTAAACAGTATAAAGCTGAATTTTCTAAAATCCATTTTAATAATCTCTGTCCTTTAATTAATAAGTTTTCAGTCCATTTGCATTTACTGTGATTACTTATCCATTTGGATTTGTTTCTACCATCTAATTTCACATTTTCTTTTGGTCCTACGTTGTGTATTCTTTTTCCTTTTTTAAAAATTCTTTTAGATAGGTCATTTTTCATGACTCATAATTTTTTTCTTATACTAATTTGGAAGTTTTACATTCTATTTCAATTATTTTAGAGGTTAACCTTAAACTTTTAACAAGTATATTAATTTTGACAAAGTCTACATACAAGGATTTCCCCTTTTGTCTTACATGTTATTATAGTCCACTAATTTAATTCTATCTTCGTACATTTATCCATTCACTCAGCAAATTTTTATTGAGTGCTTAATATGTGACAACAGTGTGCTAGTAGTGTGGGATACATCAGTAAGCAAAATCTTCCAAAATAAGAATTCTTATCTCACACCTTTATGAAGACAGGCCTGTAGTTAAGAGTTCTAGGGGACCTTTATTTTGGTCCCTCCTACCTCCACCCCTACAAGACCCAAAGTCCAGGCAAAAATAATAAAATTCCACTTATGATTTACCTTTGTATATAAGCTGATAGAAATAGAAGTCGAAATAGATCAGTTATACTGAACACACATACACAAATTTATAAATATACGTATATAATATATGTATATACAAACACACACAGATATTATCAAAATACGTCTCAACATAGTTTAAAGATTCGTGTTATTTCATAGGGCTTATTGACAGAAAAGAAAAAAGAACAAAAAGAACAAAAAAGGCATACCTTTTCTCTTATTTCCCCTCTCCAGATCAGCCACTTTCCTCTCTTTTAGCTAATTCTTTTGGTATTTACCTCCATACTTCTAAGTGACATGTTTACGTTACTACCTCCAGATTTTTCATTTAAGTCATCACACATAAATTCCCGAGGTTGGCAGGTGACGCGGTTATCTTTCCCGTCAACTCCTCCATCATTCCATTCACTCTCAGTGTCCCCACAAGGTGAACTCCAGGAAAGACAGTAAGTGGCTCATTTTGCATAGTTATATCCTAGTGTTGGCCTATATGATCTATATTCTGCGCTAGCTATTTTGTAACTATACAAACTCTATTTATAGGTGAACCAAATAACTTTTAAATTATTTTCCTTTCCTATCTTTTTATCTTCCCTGGAAATAGCCATAGTCTTAAGTTTTATTTACTTAGGTTCCTGTGCATTCATCACGGATTCAGTCTTAAACTCTCCAAGACATTCGGATACACCAGTCATTCTATCAATTTCATCTTTTTAAAGAAATATCTTAGAGCCTTCGAACCTGCTCCAGTCTGGACAAGCTGCCCTCTATGCCTGAAGCACAGTTCTCACCCTGGGCTCCCCCTTTACCCTCATCCCAGGGATTTTCTTTGTTTCTCTCCTGTGTTGGATTCCCTGTTTCCTGTACTCAGTCTTCCTCTTTCTTAGCTTACTCCCTCACTTGCGACAAGTACATCCTTCACTGGCTTTCTGAGGATCAATGTTCGAGAGGCAAACTTTTTCGCACCTTATATGTTTGAAATTGTCTTTATTCCACTCTCACACTTAGTACAGCTAAGAATAGAATTCTTGATTATAAACTAATTGCTTTTATAATTTTGAAAGCATTGCTCCATTGCCTTTTAGGGCCTACTGTTGCTCTTAGGAGGTCCAAAGCTATTCTAATTCCTGATCTTTGGATGTGATATGTTTGCCTCTCTCTGGAAACCTGTAGGATATTTCCTTTGTACCTCCGTATTCGGAGAAGCCGTTATGTGCCTTGGTGTGGGTTATGCTCATCTGTAACTGCTGGGCACTCAATAAGTTCTTTCTCTCTGGAAACACGTATCTGCCCATTTAGGGAAAATATCTTGAGTTATTTTGTTGTTTGGATGTTGGACTTTCTGAACTCGTCCTCTGGCTTGATCTTTTCAATAATGTTATCCAGCTTGTGTTTCTATTCCATTCTGGGTGATTTTTGACTCTTTTATTGCATTTTTAATTTCTACTAGAATATTTTTTATTTCCAGAGTGCTTGTTAATTTGTTTTCTAAATGTTAAGTTGTTTCTTTTCTGTATTTTTTTGGCATTCTGTTTTTGTTTTATGTCCTTGATATCTTCCCTTATCTCTCTGAGGATATTGGTAGTTATTCTTCCTTTTTTAAAAAAAATTTTCTTCTTCCTGTACAGTCTCCATTTCGTCAATGTTGCTTTCTTTCTTTCTGTTTATTTGCTTTTTTGTTTGGGTCTACGTCTTTCCTGATAGAGGCTTTCTTTGACATCTGATGACTCTCGGTATATATGAGTCGGGCACTAGCAAGCTGAACGGAAGCTCCCAGAGAGAGGGTTTGGCTTGTCAACTGTGGTCTCCACTCTTGGGTGTTCTGGCTGGGATATATCTTTGGGGAGCCCCTGGCATCAGTACGTCTAGATCTTTCCTCTTGTGCTTTCCAGAGGCCCCAGAAGGTTTTCCACTCTCCAGCCTAGAGTGTTTAGTCCTGGTTGCCCGTAACCTGGGAACTAGTGGGAGAAGTGGCCTGGGAATCCTGGCATTCAATTTGTGCCTCTGTTTTCAGAATGAAGCACCTGTCCTAAGCAAGGGCTGTCTGACCGTCTAAAGACTCTTTGTTGTATATCCTTCAGACACGAAGTCTCCAGTCATCTCGCTGTGATTTAGAAGGGGCGGTCACCCATGGATGGGACAAGGGGAGGCAGGGTGAAAATTTGAGGATTAACTGCTTCCACCAAACTGACCTTCAAGCAATCATTTCATTTTTAACCTCAACTTTGCCCCTTGCATTCTCAGGCCAATTCTGAGCTTTTGGGGGAGATTTTGCAGTAAAAATTCTGTTGTTTCTCATCTTTTCCAACTGCACGTTTAGGATTCAGTCTTCTAAGGATCTTCTGAGTCAGTTATCAGTCTTCCGTATGTTTTCAAGCTTCCAATATTTTACCCTTACAAATTCTCTCCTTTACTCTTTGTTCTTGTGGTTTGTTCATTAACAAGTCTCTCTGCTCTGATTTTAGTGGGGCTTCAGAAAGGGCGGCAGTAAATGATGTGTTCATCCTCCACATATATCTGGGAGTACAGTACATTTTTTCTGATCCTCCTTCACCAAGTGAATAGCCTTTATGGTTTCACCAATAGTGTCTCCAGAGGTTTTGGTTCCAGGTCCCACGTGGAATGGGCCTTATTTCTTCTCTTCCGTATGGTCCTTTAACCCAAACCTCTGCTTGACCAGAGGTTGGGAGGCACACAGGTTTATGACTCTGTTTTCTTGTTCCTTTATGGATTTCTCTTACTTTCTTGTGAGCTAAGCTTTGCATTTAAAGAGATGTCAATTATATTTTAGTTTGTTTACAGCAGGACCCATTTCAGGATATCCAGTCCACCCTATGATTAAAGATGGAAGTCTCCTTTGGATTCTTAGTCTCTCAAGACTGGCGATGGTTGCTTAAGCAGATAATGTCATATTCATTCTTTCCTTTAACAAACTTTAGCCTGTGCTTGAAGCTACATGGGAATATGTCTCTGTTGTACTTGTGCCCAAGAGGAGTAGAGAACTGAACAGAACAAAGCGGTTCTGAGCTGTGTCCGTAACTGAGCACAAGAGGGTCTGCCAACCTGGGAGGTTTGGAAGAACCACAAAGGAACATACAAAAGAGGGCAAGCTGACAGAGCAATGCTGACTGTTGAAGGAGGCTGGGTAACGTGGGGAGAACTTGATCACGGGAAGGAGACACTTCCATCTGACACAAAAAGAAATGAGAACCAGAAGCTATTAAGATTCAATAGTGTGTTTCACCAGAGAGAGCTTAGTGCTGACTCCTGGACAGGGAGGGTTAGGGATGACTAGAGAGAAAGAAAACAGCTAGGAACATGGACTGACTATGGCTCCACCCTTAATTTTTTTTTCTTTTTTGGGGCAAGAAGAGTTTACAAGATCTCAAAAATTTCAGTTGTTTTTTTGGTTTTAATTTTGATTTGGGATTCCAGCTTTATTTCAACATCACACGGCTGCTTTGAAGTTCTTGTTAGGAAACATTATCTAGAGTCATATGTTTACCAAATATCTGTAAGTAACATAAAAATATGAAGTTCTTTGTAGTTTAAAGGCCTTTCTAGATATGGAAACTCTAAAACAGATTTGTTCATAACACCACCTAATTCTGCTTTCACTCTGTGACCTCAGGCATCCTGTGTTGTATAAGTCCAATTTATTCCTGAAAATATTTTGGATATTAAAATTTCAAACAGCTTGAGGCATACTTCATTATTTTAAGTGAGAAAAATGAAAAAAGCATTTCTTAAAACCCCAACCAATCTCCCCATACATCACTAAAACCCTCTTAGAAATCCATACAATAATCCTCGGAGGGTTTCTGAGAGGTACAAAGGATTTAAAACACCAATTAATTGCATTGAATGAACTCATTAGTGAGCACAGACAAGAACTCTGTACAACCATGTTGTCCAGTATCCAACACAAATTATGTTGTCCTTTCTACCTGCTTGTGTTTTTTATTCATTTTCCTCTCTCAAAGTGCTTTGTCACTCTCAACTCTCTTTTGAGTGATTGAGTTTTTCTAGGCCTCTTTGGTACTTTTCCACAGGCTTCTACACTTTCTTAGAAGGCATTTTCACTTAACAATGTGAGGAAGATAACGGCAATAACACACACGTTTAAACAATGCAATCAACAGTGCAAGCAAGAGAGAAGCCATCTCGCAGAGGAAATAGCTAAGACAGACAGCAGGGTGCCCTCCATCCTCTTGCCCAGACTTGCGTTCAAATGAAGAATCTTCACTGGCCCCGGCATGCAGATACTTTATAGCAGGATTTCAATTAGTGTAATGCATGTGGGGTAAAAATGGTTCCAAGTCATTACAGGGAATATTTGGAGAGAGAGAATTCAGGTAGTAAATTCAATATCTATATTGTGGTGTCCTGTGTATCCCTGTCTTCTCTCTAAAAAAAAAAAAAAAAAAAAAAAACTGGAAAAACATTTGTATCATTAGCAAAAATAAATACAAAAACACACAAAATAAAACCAACTATATTTAATTTCTTGTGGTTTGCATTCCATCTTCTGATTAGACAACAAATCTCTGTGTGGAAATGACCTCATTTTACAATTCAATCCAATAAATGATGCTGGCCGCCTACGTGGTGGCAGGCACTGCGCCAGGCAGAGAGCTGCTTATGACACAGACCGAGCACCTCAGCTGGGTTTGTAAGCTTGCTCCAGAAAGTGTTTGTTTCTTCCCAGTTTCCATGTCTGGATTCCATGTATCTGCCACCAGGTAAATGGGTTATATCTCCATAGCACCCCACCTCCTCAAACAAACAAAACCTTTCCATAACCAACACCAGCAAGCCAAGGTACCAGACGATCCAATTGTTGATACTGATATTCCTTCAAAATGTGATTATTAAAGTAAGAGCATGAATTATTAGATCATGATTAGTTCCTAACCATTGTGTGTGATTCTTGTATGTTTTAGAGAAAAAAATAGAAAGAAATGAAAATACATGAGGGCAAATTAAATCTTTCTCCTGTTAGACTTCTACTTTTAGCCCCAATCACTTCTTCCTTAACTCTGCTTTTCTTATTTTGTAAAAACAACCTTTTACTTTCTTAGATGAAGTTTCCCGTGTCAAAATATCCTAGCCCTTCCAAAGGTTCCAGTAGCTCAGAGTTTCTCCATTTCTCTGCCTCAGGGCTTCTGATGGTTCTGGGGTCAAAAGCCTGTAGTTATTTACTTAGACTTACTAGAGAAAGGGCATTCTATTTCACTCTTTGGTTCTCTGAGTAGACTCTGATGTATTTTAACCAGCCAGCTAGACGTCCAGAGGAAATCTGGCTTTAAGCTTCCAGAAGTGACCTTCCTCTTTCTTTTCTTTCTGTGGTTAGAAGAGGAAAGAGCAGGAAGACAATGGCAAGCACTGACAAACACTTACATACCCAACAGGGCAAAAAGTTCTCTGTCACTCACCCAGGCTGACTTCCTCCCCTCCTTGCTCTTCAAAGCACCTAAGTGCAGAATTTATTGAGGAGGCAGTTTGCACAGACTACCTCCCCCTGCATCCCCACCCTGGGCCAGCATTGTCTGATAGAAATATATTGTAAGTCACTTAAGTCATTTAAAACTCTGTTGCAGCCACATTAAGAAAATAAATAGGTATATTAATTTTAATAATATACTTTATATAATATAATGCACTCAAAATATTATCTTTCAACATAAACCAATACAAAAAATATTAATGAGATATTTTAGGTTCTTTTCTTCTTACTATTACACTTAACAGCACACCAAATTCGGATGCTCAGTTTTTATGGGGGAATAGTTGAAGTGTATGATTTTATATAAATTACAGTTGCAAAAGTGTATTTACATACCTAAGGTGCTCCCAACATACCTAAAAGGTTTCACATAACTAAAAAATCATTCTCCTTTAATCTCTGCTTCCTCATTGACAAAACTGACTCATCTTTTTAAAAATAATTGCTTAAACTTTAAAGCAAAAGATGTTAGTTTCCAATCTACATCTGTCTAAGTAAATTTATTAACTCTTGTGTGAACTCAGTATTATTTACATTTAACTTAATGTGGTATTGGCAGATTGAAAAGCTTTATCAGTCTTTATCAATCTTCACATTAGCATTTTCTTGTAGTTTTTGCAGCCACTTTACATAATGCTATCAATTACAATTAAAATTTTCCGCATATTGACTCATGTAAGAATACTGTAAAAATCATTATTGCTGAATATATTATGAAAAGGTTCAGTTTCAACTTAAAATCTTGTATCTGTCTAACTAGGTCCCTGATAAGCTTTTCCTTTCCTTGGAGCTTCAAATTTAGCTCATTCATATGAAGTGTGATATTGTTGTGAAAATGTAAACCACACTGCCATTTTTTGGTCTTTGACTATTGGATATTTGGAAAATATTCTTTTATTTTCAAGAAAATCTTGGATTGGAGTTAACAGTACAGTAAATCTTTGTAAAACCCTTCCATAATTTAACCAAAGAGCATTGGCAAAGTAGTCATGAGGCCATTAAATTCACTGTCTTCTATTGCTTTCAACAGTTTTATTCATTTGTGATGATTCACTGCATTTGCGTGTGTACTCTGAAAGATTTTAACAACTGTATCCAGGACAAATTTCATGGAGTCTGCTTCAGAAAACTGAGTATAAATATTTGTAAGATGTATCATACAGTGAAACAAAAATATAAAGGAAACATAGCTTCCTTTTAAAAACTTCCAGTTTTTAATCTGGGTTTTCAACCTAACATAGCTGGAAAACTGTTTGTTGTGTTAGAAACTAATTTTTTAAATATCTAGCCAAAATTCTTTTCTGACAGATATAAAATATTGAAAAATACCTCTGCCACAATTTTGATATTTTAAGCCATGAATGGGCAATATTTCTCCGTAAATTAAGAAGTCTTTGGAGTCAAAACATAAAGCACTAATTGGGCAGCGTCTTTTATATCTTGTGACTCATTTAAAGCCAAAAAGCCCCCAAAAAACAAAAAAAAGAGCCTTGCCATTTTTCAGATTTTGAATCAATTGATCTTTGACATTGTGAAAAAAATATCTTGTATTTTATAAGTGATTGTTTGGTCACTTAATTGAAGTTCTTATTTTTTGTGAAATATCTTTCTTTTAGTATTTTCCTCATAATTTTCTAACAAAATTTCTATAGCTGAGATAATAGTTTCTTTTACCATCTCTCCATTTATAAACACATGTGTCTGTGTTTGTATGTGAGAATCAAAGCAATTTTATATCTGGCCAAAGTGACAAACTCAGATCCTATTAAAAGTCTTGACATTTTTTGACAACATGGGTGGACCTAGAGGACGTTATGTTGAGTGAAATAAGTCAGTCATATAAGGGCAACTGCTGCATGACTCCACTTATATGATGTATCTAAACGAGTCAAACTTACAGAAGCAGAAAGTAGAATGTCTGTTGCTAGAGGGTGGGGGGGAGAGGGGAAAATGGGGAGTTGTTCAATGGGTATAAAGTTACAGTTATACCAGATGAATAAGTTCTAAAGATCCACTGCACCATATAGTGCTTATAGTTAACCATATTGTATGGTGCACTTAGAAAATTGTTAAGGGAGCTGGCCCGGTGGCAGAGTGGTTAAGTTGGTGCGCTCAGCTTCAGAAGCCCAGGGTTTGCAGGTTCGGATCCTGGGTGCAGACCTGGCACTTCTCGTCAAGCCATGCTGAGGCGGCACCCTGCATAAAATAGAGGAAGATTGGCACAGACGTTAGCTCAGGGCCAATCTTCCTCACAAACACACACAAAATTGTTAAGAGGGTAGGTCTCATGTTAAGTGTTTTTAACACACACACGCCCACACACACACATAGAGCAAAGGGATACAAGGAAACTTTTGGAGGTGATATATATGTTTACTACCTTGACTGTAGTGTTAGTATCACAGGTGTATGCATATGTCTAAACTCATCAAAGTGTACACATTATGTGCGGCTTCTAAAGTTTCAATTGTACTTCAATAAAGCTTTGAAAAAGAAAATAGATTGTCTGCAAAGGGGAAAAAGCCTTTTTTTTTAAGATATTTAATTCTGATTTGAGGTAACTAATTTCATCAATTCTTCTTTGAGCATTGAGAGGAAATTTATCAAATTCACAATGCATTTGCTGAAAATGTCTCTTAATATTGTACACTTTATCTTTAAAAACTTTTTATACAACAAGCAGCTTCCTGATTTTGCTCCACTTCAGCAAATTGCAATTGCCATTCATGTGAAATTTACAACGTCTTTTCCAATCTCCGTCTTTTAGTGTTCCCATCACTGTACTAGCTTTTGCGCCTGTACACAATTCTGTATCAATAGTATGCCTTCATTTTGAATTTAAAAATTTGTCCAGCGGCCAGCGCTGGGGCGCAGTGGTTAAGTTCCCACGTTCCGCTTTTCGGCGGCCCAGGGTTCGCCGGTTCGGGTCCCGGGTGCAGACACGGCACTGCTTGGCAAAAGCCATGCTGTGGTAGGCGTCCCACGTATAAAGTAGAGGATGGGCATGGATGTTAGCTCGGGGCCAGGCTTCCTCAGCAAAAAGAGGAGGATTGGCAGTAGTTAGCTCAGGGCTAATCTTCCTCAATAAGAAAAAATAAAAATTTGTCCATATTCATTTTTTTAAACTATAAAAATAATTTAATTGTGTTGTAATTAAAACAATAATTTTAATTACCAATTATGATTTATATAGCTATCATTGTAACTCTATAAAATATTCAAATAAACACATTATAATGTTATATTGGTGTATAGAAAAAAATCATTTGAACTGAATCAATATTTGGCCATCAACTAGATCAGTTTACACGTAATACTAGAAATAGTGTACATGCTTGACAAGTATACCATAATACAATACAGTGAGAAATGGCTAAGGTGAAGTGTAGTCCTAACTGAATGATCAAGTTGTGTTATTGGAAAAATATTTTACATTACTTTGGTTTTTAAATGTAAATTATTACAATTCAGTAAAATAAAAAATGCAGTACCACAGTAGCACTAGCCACATTTCAAGTGCTCAGTGGCCACATGTGGCTCCAGGTTACTGTTTTGAATAGTGCAGCCTCAGATTAGGTAGTAAGTAGACCCGGTAGACACCTAGCTGAATCTAAAAACCTCCATAAAGGGATTTTTGATTCCCTCTCCTTAAGTGAATATTTAAAAACACATTCACAGATATTTTAAAAATATGATTATGCTACAATTCATTGTGACTCTTCTAAATAAGGACATAATGAAATAAAAATATAAATTAAGAATAAAAAAATCTCAACTTTCAGAAATCTAGCTTTCACATGTTCCACATTTTTCTTAATTACATATTATATTAAATAGGATATTCCATGTAAACTATTTAACACAATTTCTGGAGCATAATAAGTGACACCCTTGGTTTTTTTTTCCCTGAGTCATCTGATTGCTGATGATTTTGAGCCCAAGGAGTTTGGTGCTGTTGTCCATTTGCTGCTGCTGCTGGGGGTGGGGGCAGGGCCAAGGGTGATGGTTGGATGCTGTGGCTGGGCTTCTAAGGGAGCAGCTGTCCTCACACCATCCCCTTCCCCAACTGGTGACCCCATCCCTGACAGCCAGGATGTGGACCTTGCTCACCACATGAACTCGTCATCTCAAGCTAGTATCTTGCTAGGCTCCCTCCTCTCTGACCACCTGTACAGGGATGGCTGGCTGTGAGTGGAGGACCTGATTCAAAGATGGGCTTGTGGGACACAGCAGACCAAGCTTTCATTCAGCTATTGTTTTGGAAGCAAGGAAAGACATCTCCCTTCCCCCACCCTGGTCCTTGTGTATCCTGAATGTCCTGCAGAGGGGTCAAGGATGGGGCTGCCTGGCTTTACTGTGCTGGTCCTATGGGTTACCAAGCCTTGAGCCCCCCTCCCACAGTCACAGCTGCTTCTGCCCTGGCCAGTTGTGCCTGTTAAAGGTTTTCATAAGTCCTAGATTACTGGAGTCTGAGTGAGGCAATGTCTCCGGGAAGCAAAATTAAGGACTTTCCAATCTTTAGCATTTTAGGGACATATCCCATCTGGCCTTAAAACATGTAAGCTTCTGAATATTGGACTTTCAAACATTGTCAGGAATGTTGTTATCATAAATTAGAAAAGAGGAGTTGTAAGAGGAAAAGCTAGTATTTATCGAGAGCTTGCCATATCCTAAGTATTTCATTAATCTTCCAAGCAACATTAGTTGGAACTGTTTTTACCTGCAAATTTGAGATGACGAACTTGGGGCAATGAGATGATAAATAACTGGCACAAGAACATAAAGCTGGTAACAGGTGAAGCTAGGATTCAAACCTAGAGAGTCTGACTCCAGAATTTGACATCTTTGCACACACACACACATATATATAATATGTTTCTATATAAAAATATATATGATACATATGACATATATATGATGTGTCTATATCTATGATATATATCTATATATATGATATGTATCTATATAAAACATCCCTAATGTTTTGTTTTTTTTTTTACTTATCACTTCTATTTAATCCTTTTGGAACAGAATCTTAAATATCTATATGTGATTTACTCACATTTCCTTATAATACCTACCCAGTATTTTTGCTGGTATTGCTATTGTTGAATTGGATGAACTATTTAATTTTTTTCATTTAAGGTTGAATATTGTACTGCCTTTTATTTCAGAAAGGACTCTAAGATTAAAAAATAGTGCAAAACAAGATAACTAACAGTAAAGTCCTGCAGAGTACACTTGAGGGAGGCAGAGAAAGCAGACAATTAGGCTTTTACATTGATCTGATTGGCACACACAGGCAATAAGCTGGTTATAAGCTTTCTGGCAGCAAAAGCAAAAGCTAAAGACATTAGATGGCATAGTTTTCGTTTCCTTACAGTAAGAAGAATAAAATTCAGCTGCAGACAACTCAAGTAGGAATGAACGTATGAGCCTTGAAATGAAGGGAATTAGGCAGCAACGTGGAAGATATCTAACCTTGGTTTTATGAGACACAGAAGAGTCATTCAGGTAGCTGGTTGTCATATTGTTTTTAAATAAGAGCAGATGCCCTTACCTATTAACCTTTACTTGTTAAAGCATCTCCATAGGCTGAAAAAATGTGATGCTGTGCTTCCTGCAGGGCTAACATAAGATGATTAGAACTCAGAGAATCCCTGATGGGGGATTTATATGCTCTGACTCTCCCCAATACCAGATGCCTAAACAATATCTGGGCACATGCCAACTACCTATAAATAAGGACCACATCCTCTAAACAACATAGATTTTTCTTAACTGTTTATTAAAATGAGAGCTATAACTTTAGACATAAGATGGGAAAGAAAGAAATGTGCCATCCTATGTTGCAATATTCAGAGCTGGACAGGCTCTCAGACAGGCTGCCTGATACTATTATTTACATTCTTCAGATGAGGAAACTGAGGCTCAGAGAAATCAAAGATCAGATATAAGCATCTTTGACTGTGGAAACTCTGCTCTCAGAGTGCAATTCTGATCCAAGAGACTTAAGAACCCTAGTCCATACTACTTGGGAAAACAAGACTTTAGCTTGACAAGTGATTAGGCTGGACGTTATCATTTGTCTACGCCTTCTCAAAACAAACTTCTCTATTATTCTGTACTTTTTTCTGAAGAAGACGTCTATTGGGTGCGACAAATACATAAGAGTGTGAAAAAGCAACGTAAATAGCAGGATGATTCAATTTAACCAGTTGGAGAAGATTGTATAAAATTGCTCTTTTAAATTTTGATGCATGCTTACTTGTTTCTGTGATTTCAATGTGGTGTAATTAATATTGATTAATGTTCCTTCTGGCTGAAGCTAAACTGCGAATTCAATTGCTGCTCAAGACCTTTCCCAGTCAAAGACAATAAAACAATGCCATTGGTTCGAAGGAGAAAGGCTAGACTTCCTGTTTCCTATGGCAGAGAGATATGCACCTAATTTTCCTAGTATTATAAAGAGTGAAAAAGGAGCAGTCTAGGTCATTGCCCCATTTGACGCCATTTAAAACTGGTACTGTATCTGCCATGAGAATCTAACTATTTTAATAGTGCTGTTTTTTTAGAGGTGCTAGAGAAGCAGAGGTTAGCCTGAAGTTTGTGGTATGTACTAAAGGATGTTGAGTTGCCCAGGTGTCCTTGATGATTTCACCGTGTGGAGGAAAACTTATTCTTTAATAGAGCTTTGTTCTTCTATAAAGCATTTTTTATAGTCATAATAGGACTGGGAAAGTGGGAGTAGAAGGAAGGTCGAATTGGTAGACTGAGGGACTGTAGAGATTTAAGAGGCTATGAGTCAAAGATAACAAGGATTTTAAGTTTTAGTAGCTCAGAAGATGGTGCCACCATCAGCAGAAGTAGGAAAGTTAAGAACCAGGTAGCTTTGGATGGTAAAGGGACAGGGATCACACATAGAAATCTATTGGAAGTTGGATGGTCAGGGCCAGTGAAGGTTCTAAAAAACTAATAGTCAATCCACCTCCCTTGTTTGGGACCTGCGCTGTCACTTACTCGTTCCCATTAATACTGATACAATGTCAAGGGTCCATAACAGTCTGGTAAAGGTCTGAAAGAGGCAAAAGACATATAGGACCTGACGTTGCCGTCTTACAACCCGATGCATTTTATAGAACCAATGTCAGGTCATCCATCTATTCTTCCATTCACTCAAGTTCATTCATGTATTCAACTAGCAAGTGTTTCTAAGAGCCCAGCACTGTATGCACTGTGTTTGGTACTAGGGATGAAAAGGTTAATAGCACGGGAAGCTTATAGTCTTACTGGAGAGGCAATAAGAAAAAAGGCAATAACATCAGAATGAGTATGCAATGGCAGGAGTAGAGGAAAGAGCATTATGTGAGCTCACAGGAGAAGCATCTAATTCAACCTTGGTGAGTCAGAGAAACTCGCCTGGAAGAGATGATGTCCAAGTGTAGACCAGAAGGATGGGGAGGAGAGTCAGGTGAGGTGGTGAGGTGGGGAGCAATTGGGCAGAGCTGTAAGCAGATCAACATGGTTGGAACATAAGGGTGAGGTGAGGTATGGTGAGAGTTGAGAAAGAGGAATTAAATGGGCTAGACTGTGAGGCACCTTGTAAGCCTTATTCAAGAGTTTCCACTGGATTCTAAGAGTAGTGAGGTGCTATTATCGAAGGGTTAGAACAAGCTCTCTGCCTAAAGTGGGAAGGAAAGAGCAGGCTTGAAGCAGAGCTTCAAGGAGGACTTTGTTGTCTTCCGATCGTCGTGGGGATGAGAGCCAAGGGCAGCGAGCCCTTCAGTTCCCACCTCAATGGGGAGCATCTTGGGAAATCAGAATCGAGGGCGTCAAGAGCTTCTGCCCCAGCACCACTGGGCACTCCCCTCTCTGACTCTCTCTACCTTCCGCCACCACTTTAGTGGTGCTTCTCAAGGAATAATAAGAACTTCTATTTCTTAAACACCTTCTTCAGACAAGGCACTATGTAAGCACGTCACAGTTTCCTCATTAACAACCCTATGAGGTAAGGATTATTTTTATCTCCATTATACAGATGAGGAAACTGAAGTTCAAAAAATTTGAGTACTTTGCCCCAGATGGCACAGGTGGTAAGTGACAGAAGGAGGATTCGAACCCAGGCAAAGTGACTCTAGAGCCCACGTTCATGACTATAAGGAATATGAAAATGCAGGTGGCATTCACTTCTCTCATTTGGATGTTACTATATCACAGGAGAAGATTCTAAAAGATAGAACCATACTGTTTTGTGGGAACAATATTTATATAACATAAAATATGCCACTTTACCTTTTTTTTTAAAGATTTTATTTTATTTTTCCCTTTTTCTCCCCAAAGCCCCCTGGCATATAGTTGTATATTCTTCGTTGTGGGTTCTTCTAGTTGTAGCATGTGGGATGCTGCCTCAGCGTGGCTTGATGAGCAGAGCCATGTCCGTGCCCAGGATTCGAACCAACGAAACACTGGGCCGCCTGCAGCAGAGTGCGCGAACTTGACCACTCGGCCACGGGGCCCACCCCGCCACTTTACCACTTTTAAGTGTACAGTTCAGTGGCATCAATTACATTTCATACTGTTGTGCAACCATTACCACGATCTTTTTCCAAAACATTTCCATCATCCCAGTAGAAACTCAGTACTCTTTAAGCAATAACTCGTCCTTCTCCTTTCCCCCAGCCAAAGGTAATCTCTACTTTCTGTCGCCATGAAATTTTCTGTTCTATATATTTTAAATAAATGGAATCATAGAATATTTGTGCTTTTTGTGCCTGGCTTATTTCACCTAACACAAGATCTTTGTTTCATCCATGTTGTAACATGTATCAGAACTTCATTCCTTTTTGTGGCTGAATAATATTCTATTGTATATACACAACACATTTTATCCACTCATTTGCTGATGGACACTTGAGTTGTTTCCATCTTTTGGCTACTGTAAATAATGCTGTAATGAATGTTGGTGTACAAGTATCTGTTTAAGTTCCCACTTCCAATTTCTTTCGAGTAAATACCTGGGAGTGGAACTGCTGGGTTGCATGATGATTCTGTATTTAGCTATTTGAACTCCCAAACTATTTTCCACAGTGACTGCACTATTTTATATTCCCACCAACAGTGTACAATGGTAGTATCCTTAAGACTTTTAAGGTGGACAGCATCCCCAAGTGTATTTAGTTAGCTCCCTTCCTTTACAGCTGGGGAGACATTAGTAGTTTAAAAATTAGTTACCATTTTTGAGCACTGACTAGGTGCCAGCCAGTTTATATATATCATTCCATCTAGCCCTCTCCAAACCCCTATAAACTGTTTATTATCTTAGTTTTACAGATAAGAAACTAATGCTCAGATAGGCTAAATAATATGCTCAGCATCTCACAAATGATACATGGTAGAGCTGAGCTTTGAACTCAAGATCCTAAACATGGATCTTCTCTGTGGCGTGGGGTTACCTGGATTTACTTCCTGGAAATGGTTCTCAGCTTTGTCCATCTGTCAACTGAGTATAAAATTTTGTGTGCCTGTGAAAGCTTTTAATTACTTCTTTAAATTTATCAGGCATTTACGGTTTTTGTGTGGTTTTTTCATAGGCGGCTTCATTGTCAATGAACAATGGAAGAGGCAGGAAACAAAACACTCTGTTGTTATTGTTGGGTAAATATAGCTTTTCCTTTTCCAAATCTTCTCCAAAGTGTTTCTCTGGAAGACTACTGTAATCTGACCCTCAGTAAACATTCTGCTGATTGGATGCTGTGAGTCCCTGGGAGAACTCATCTGATTTCACATCTGTCTTTTTGTCCTTCTTGGGCGTGCTTATCACCCATCTCTTGTCTGATTTTCCTTCTTACAGATTGAATTTCCACGTGCTGCTGCACAGTGCTGGTAGCCTTTCTTTCCAGCAATCTCTTTCCTGTGTTAGATGTTTCGCACACCATTGTTAAGCACAGGCGTGTTCTGGCTTTAGCCAATGATAACATTTCCTCCAAGAAATTTCCTTCTGCTTCTCCTCTGCTTTACAGGTCTTTGATTTCATTCATTTGTTCTGTTTAATATCCTCATTACATAATGTATTGCAGCGTAGCTTCCTTTTTTCTTTAGCTCTCTAAGCAACTTGGTTGGCCATTTTTGGGGTCATATTCCTTTTTTTCTACCTAGGATTTTAAACCCTATTCTTGGTGATACTGAGAATTAGGCTAGTGTGTTTCTCAGTCTGCTGTTTTTACTTGCGTAATGAAAGCACGCTCAAGAGGAGAAATAGCCCTTGTAGCTATGCCCCAACGCCTTTTCCAAGGGGCTCTCCTTATTAATTTTCTCCTCTCTGTTAGGTTTCTAGATTTTCCAGCTGGGACTCTCTCTGTCGCTGGCACATCTGGCTGCCCCAGGCAGGCTGCTGGTTGTTCTGGCTTCATAAAAATAGTAGCTCACATTTGTATACAGTTTTATGTTTCATAAAGCACATTGGAATACATTATGTGACTTAACGGCAATAAGTAAGCACTATAACCCCTATTATATAGATGAGAAACTAAGATGTAAGAAGGTTAAGAAACTTTCCCCAAGCCACACAAACTAAGGGGCAGAAGCAGGATGCAGACTTTACATTTTTCTCATATTTTTAAAATATTTTATCAGTCCTTAGGTATAGTCAAATTCTTTGTGGTTCCTAGTAATCGGATTGTGAATTTTCAAAAAAAAAAAAAAATCATAAAGAAGCTAATGGAAAACAAAAAAGAAAGAAAGATGGGAAGAACCAAAGTATAAATCAGATGAAGATGGACACGGTTCTAAGTCCTAAGTCTGAACCACACATCTCTTCACTGGTCTGTATTAGTTTTCTATCGCTTCATAAGAAATCATCACACATTTAGCAGCTTACAGCATCCACTTACTATCTCACAATTCAGGTCGTGAATCTGGTGAGTGGCTAGGTTTGCGTTCAGGGTATTACAAGGCCAAAATCAAGGTGGTGACCAGGCTGGGCTTTTATCTGGAGGTTCTTGTGAAGAATCTAGAGGCCACCCAAATTTTATAACAAGTGGCCCCCTCCATCTTCTAGCCGGCAATGTTGCCTCGAATCCTTTTCCTGCTTCATATCCCCGTCTTCCTCTCTGGCACCAGCTGGAGGAAGCTCTTTGCTTTGAAAAGCCTCATCTGATTAGGTTGGGCCCATCTGGATAATCTTCCTATCTTAAGGCCAACTGTGCCGTTTAACACAACCTAATGACGGCAGTAAAATCCATCCTCTTCACAGTTCTGAGGATGATGCAGGATGCGTACACCAAGGGGATAAAAAATCTTAGAATCCTGCTTTCTGGAAAAAATATTGTTTTCCAAGCACACAGGCCCTGTTCCTCCCCACCATCTTAAATAACACCACAGTCTGGGTGGTACTCCTGTTGTGAGGCCTTTGGGGATCCCTAAAACGTCTCCAACACTAATTGTTGATTTCTTTTCCTAGTGTGGCCTCAGGCAGCTAGACCTGACTTCTGAGTGCCCTCAGATGTTTAATAGCGCTTCCCAGACTCTAGTCCCAAGAATTCCTAAATACCTTTTACCACCTCCCTGTGGTTCCCAAATCCTGAAAATCCCATTTTCATTCCTGACCCATCTCTTTGTGCCCTGGGTGGCTTGCGTCAGCATCATTCACTGACTGATAACAGTGCCTCCGAGCTTCTTACCCCAGGGTCACAGCCAGTATCAGGTCTGAGTCCTATTCCACTCCTCATGTAGCATAAAATGATGAGTTACACCTGGGCTCAGCTCTGGAAGCTACTCTGGCTTCCTCTCCATTTCCTAGTGAGATTAACATTCATGATAAGTGTCTTCTTGCCAATATCCCACCACCCACTTGGCACCTTTCAGCCATTTCTCATTTCTGATCTGATGACCAGATTGAATTTCAAGCTCACTTGTTGAGCTGGGTGACAACACCACAGGACCCAGTCAATACCACGGTCTGGAGCTTCAGACTACCATTCTTTCAGAATAATCCGATAGCCCACTTGCCCCAGGGAAGGGGTCTTTTAGAATGACAGCTCTTAAATGTTATAATATTATGTGCTCAGCATTTTCTCAGGTGCCTTACTGTATATAAGGATTACAGCAATCCTACAAGGCAAGTACTATTAGACACATTTTACCAGTGAAGACAGTGAGGCTCGGGAAGTTCAAACAATTTGCCTAAGGGAACAGAACGAATAAGTGACAGAAACACCTCAGGTTGCACCTCCTCCACTGCTGTGATTCCCTGTTCTTAAGGAAAGAATAACACACGTGTGATCAGAATGCCACGACACAGTGGAAGCCGTGTCGCTTTCTCACACTTCGGCTCCTCTTGCTTGTATCACACTTGTTTTCTCAAGCTTTCATTTAGGAAACATTCTGCTGCGGTCGGTGCCGTCACGGCTGCTTCCAGTTCCGTCAGGGTGGCTGCTGCTCGCACACCCCAGCACAATGCTCTGCCGTGAAGGGCTTCACAGTGACTGAAACAACAAAACAACTCTTTAAACAGCAGCCATTAAGGTGCCATATGGAAAAATCATGTGTGCTGTGAGCATTTTGGACAGCAGCCAGCCGTGAGTCTGCTTCCTGTGTGGACACATGGGTGGGTGCTCCTGGGTGGTGATATTTTCTGAGCAGTAAGACTGGGTGTTTGGGGCGGATCTAGGCACCCAGGCACACACGCTGGCCGAGTACCCCTTACTCTCGGGTGTGTGACAGATCTACAGCAGAGAGGGAGTGCGATGGGAGTGGGTTCCTTTGCTCTGATCCTGGGTGGCTCAGCACCCATGGGTGGCCATGAAGGCCATGCTGGCAAGTCAGTCTCGGTACCTGGCAAGAGCATTGTTTCCTTCTAAGGGAGTGTGCCCAGCCCACGACCTCTCCTCAGTCTGAGTGAGGCTGGCCATGTTCTGTATCCACCCTCCTTAGCATGGCTGATTAGACAAGGACAGCCAATCCATAGACTGACCAGCCACCCATGAGGTGGCCTGGCCTGAGGAGCTCTTCCCTATCAGAAGCTGTGGGAGTTAACTAGGCCAATCAGGTTCTCATTCCTGAAAACTTGAACTGGAAGTTACAGAGAGTACCAGCTAGTTGGTAGAAAGAGAAAACAGCAGACACAGAAAAGGAGCAGACAGGAAGAGAGAAACAAAGCCACAGTAGTGGTGGAACTGGGAACTCCCGAGACAGATGTGGGAGACAAGACAATCCAACTCTTGGAATTGTTGGATTCCAAATGGCCTCCTTTTGACTCCCCCTGATGCCCAAGTGGACTTTTGTTTCTGCTTGCGTATTCCAGTGAGAGTCTAGTCTCATTACAGTCATGTGCTGCATAATGACGTTTGCGTCAACGATGGACTACGCATGTGATGGTGGTCCCATAAAACTAGTGTCATAAAGCCTAGGTGTGTAGGCTGTACCATCTGGGTTGGTGTAAGTATACTCTATGATGTTCACACAGTAACAAAATTGCCTAATGACATGTCTCTCAGAACGTATTCGTGTTATTGAATGATGTACGACTGTCACTGACTGATAGTTTAGGCTGCAACAGAAAACCCAACTTAAAGTGGTCCAAATAAGAAAACTAATTCATCTCACTTAACAAGAAAATCCCAAGTGTTTCCCCTTACCTACCACTCCAGGTTAATTAATTTACTGGCTCAACAATGTCATGAAGATTCCAAGTGTTTCCTGACTTTCTCCCCTGTCACCCTCAACCCTTGTCCTTCTAGCCCAATTTCTTTCATTGTCTAGAAAGACTGTAGCAGTTCCAGCCAATGACATCCAGAGACAAAAAAAGAAAAAAAAGAAAAAAAAAAGGAATGTGTTTTTCTTGTGCTCCTTTTAAAGAGGGAAGAAAATTCTCCATCGACTCCCCAGCAAGCTTCCCTCGTGTCTCGTTGGTCAGAACCACACCTGATGCCCATTCCTAAATCAATCATGGCGCCAGCAGCGGGGAAGGCAGCCTCCCTGAGGCACAGGCTGGCTCTATATTTTAACCCAGGGAGCGTGAGCTTTCTGTTGGCCAGGGAGAAGGAAACAGCAGTGTCTGCTCCACTTATTATCTCATACCTAACAATAAAGCTCCATTTCACGAGATGACCTGATTGCATCTGTTTGTTTCAACTCAAAGAGTCAGCTAATATCCAGATCATCCTTAGCAAGTTGAAGGACTGGTCCACCGCAGGGACGCTTAGAGAGTGTTTGAGAGTTGAATGGCTGTGTAAATATATTATATGGGTCCCTAAAAGTCTCCATTACTTTCCAATATTTTATGGGCCCCCAAGGGTTTACACACACACACACACACACAGAGTTAACAGAGACTCCGAAGAAAGTACCTATCACACTGCTGCTAACCACTGGATTTCCCAGTTCATTTCTTGCTTTCTTGGGCCTCCTACGCAGCCAGCATTTAGGATGCAAGGGCTGCCTCCAGCCTATACAGAGACTTTTCTAGAACAGCTGTTCTTAAAACTTTGGTGTGCCTCGCAGAATCAGCTGGGGGCCTCCTTAAAACAAAAATTCTTGGGCTGCACCTCCAGAGTGTCTGATTCATTAGGTCTGGGGTGGAGCAGATATTGAGCATTGTCTACAAGTTCCCAGGTGATGTTCGCGTTGCTAGTCTGGGGACAAGACTGAGAATGACTGCTCTAGGGCAAGGCGGGCTGTTCTTCCTCCCAACTGCAAGGGAAGCATCTAAGGAGGTAACTCACGTAATTTCTCCTGCAATAAGGAGAAGCTGCTTCCTTGTCACTTGCTATCCCCACCTCTCTAGGTAGTGGTGACTGGATGGCCTAATTTCCAGAGAAATAGAGGCCACTCCTCTACGGGAATGTTGGAAGGTGGAAACTTGGCTTCTGGCCCAGAGAGAAAAGAGAAGGGCCGTAACCTTTGGTTGGCAGAGCTTAGCTAGGCAAAGGGGCACCGAATCTCAGCCTTTCCCACCCCTGTGCTTTCTCATCTGTAAAATGAATAGGTAGGCCCCGTCTGCTTCACGCAGCGGGGCTATACCGATAAAGAGGAAAGACGGGTTAGAATGGACCGGTAAAATGCGAAGCTTTTTGTGAGTTACTGTCTTAATCACAATAAGGGGAATAAGTAAGGGCTGTGTAAAGGCCCCTTTGGGGGCTCAGTAAGGTCAGTGTCTGGGTTCCCTGTGCTTGTCATCCTCCCAAAGCAGGTGCTCGCTCTCCGGAGGTTCTGCGCCCCTCCTCCCTGCGCACCCCGACCCTCAGCGCCCTTCTCCAGGGCCGCCTGCGCCGGGAGCGTGCGTGTGCGCGTGTGGGTTTCTGCTCAGGGATCCCAGTCCCGCGCCCGGGCGGTGGACCCCCGAGGCGATGAATCGGGGGAGACAGCCCGTGTTTCCCGCCCTCTGGTGCCGGCGCCGCGGGGGCAGGGCCCCGGGACGCGGAGCTTTCGCAGCCGCTCGAGGACGCGGCGCGGGGCCCTGGGCAGCGTCGCCGAGGGAGGCCCGCCCGCCCCTCCAGCGCGTCTTCGCGGAGCCCCGGGGCTGCGCCGGCTCGTCCAAACATTATTCAGCACCGCGCGTCAGCCTTGGCTCCGGCCCCTGGCGCGAGCCGTCCGGGTTTTGGCCGCCTTGGCCCCGTCTGAACCCTACGGGCCGTGGGCCAGGGCGGGCCGCGAGCCGCCGCGCCAGGCCCCTCTCCCGACGCCGCCCGGCCGCCCGGGGCGTCGTCGCGGGGCCTCCCGGGCCCGCACCAGCCTCCTCCCGCCCGGCCCTCGCCAATCGTCCACGCTTGCAAAGCGAGGGCTTTGCTTCGGGGTTCGCAGACGTGTGTGCGCCCAGGGCATGCTGTGCGCCTGTTCCTCGGAGCCGCCTTGGCTGGAAGCGCCCGCGCGCGAGTGGAGGTCCGCGGGAACTGTGCCCAGCGCCGCCCAGGAGTCTGCTCTGACCGCCGGCTCAGCGCCCCTCTGCGCCCGGGCGCGAGTCCGGGGCAGCGCAGGAGGGAGGAGACGCACGCGGCCGCCCTGCCGTCTCCCCGCTCTGAGGTTTCGAGTTCGGGAGCGCCCCTCGGGGCTCCGGCCGGGCGGGGTTCCAGATGTGTGCAGCTGTGCAGCGCGCGGCTTCCAGCGGCATCTGGGTGGGGGCAGCTCGCAGGAGCAGCCTGTGCTCTGCTCTCTCTCTGGGTGAGCCGGGTGGGGAAGCTTTGCCTTGGAGGGCCCAGGCCTGGCCGCAGAAGGTTCTGGGGAGTGAAGGGCCTTTGGGGGAGAAACTGAAGACTTGGGTTGAGGACGGGGTCTTGGTTCCACCATTTACCAGGGGCCCGACTTGAGAAATCCACTCTGCCTCTCTGTTTTCTTGATTATAAATAATACAGCTATCATTTGAGTGCTTCTTATTTTCCACATATTATTTTTATCTTCCCAACGATTTGCAGGGTAGGTGTTTTCCACATTCTGCAGATGAAGTGGGATCTCATCCAGGCCAAGTGACTTGCCAAGGTTACACCCCGGCTAAGTGGGGACCTATGACTTGAAACTGTCTCTAACTCCAGAGACTGTGCTGTCTCTGTACGTGAGAAATGTTAACGGGATGTGAAGAATTTTTTAAAATGTAAAATAGTGATGGAGACCCTCCTCTTCTGACCTGTCCTCAGGCCAGGTCCTGAAGTCCAGGCGGGAACATGATCACTCCTCCTCCCTACTTCCACAGCACAGCTTTCCTAGGACAGTTGGAGAAGAGATTGGGGCTCAGACTGAGGACCCCCGACAGTAAGCCTTGCTGACCTCCAGCACCCGGAGCCCGAGGCTGACTTCCTTTTCCCCAACTACATCTCTCAATGTCCTTGAGAAGTGGGATGGGTTTCTCTTCTGTTGTGGAGTTTTTTCTCCATCACCAGTTGGGCAAAAGGATTTTCTCCTGTGTTCAGAGGGAAGAAGACACCCAAAGTGGTTCACAAAGTAACTCTGGACCCCCCAGAGCCCAGACTCGGGACCCTTCGGAGGCCAGCGGTGCCTCAACTTCCTCATCTGTGGTCTAGCACTCACTTTGCAGATAAAATGGATGGAATCTTGGGGAGGGAAGGGCCTGAGTGTCAGGGAAATTTGGGTGCTAGAGTTTGGTCAAATGAAGAATATTACTAATAATATTCCTGTTCTTGCCTGACCCCACGAGAGTTGTGGTAAGACTCAAAATGGATTATGGCCACACCAGGGCTCTGGGAAGTGTGAAATGCCTCACAAAAGCAAGGTGGTATTATTTATCCAGGGCCCTGGAAACAAAAGGAATATAAAGATGTGTGCCATCTTGGTATCTTTCAGACCAGCAGGGGAAATAAAAATGCTATACAAACAGTTTAAATATAAGACTGTGTGTGCAAGAGCTACACCACACATATCCTGTGGTGCCGACTTACACCCTTTTTGGAATAACAAAGAATATATATATATGTCAGGATAGCCTCTAATATTCCTCCTCCTACTGCAGGAGCTCCTTCTCCTCACAATAGCCACAGCCCAATTGTCTCATTTCTCCAGTTAACCCCCTTCTTTCCATTCAAGTGGGTCTATGGCAGAAACTGGTTTTCCTTTGTTGGGGGGGGGGGTTTAGTTTCCCATTGCCGCTGTAACAAATTATCACAAATTTAGTGGCTTAAAGTAACACAAACTTATCATCTTACAGTTCTGGAGGCCAAAAACCCAAAATGTGTCTCCCTGGGCCGAAATCAAGGTGTCAGCAGGATTATGTCCCTTATGGAGGCTCTAAGGGAGAATCCGTTTCCTGGCCTTTTTCTGCCTTTTAGAGGCCACCTGCATTCCTTGGCTCATGGCCCCTTCCTTCATCTTTAAAGCCACCAGCGTTCAGCTGAACCCTTCTCAGATTGCATCACTTCAAGCTCTGCTTCTATTGACATGTCTCCTTTTCTGACTCTGAGCCTCTTACCTCCCACTTAGAAGGATCTTTGTGATGACACCAGGCCCACGTGGATAATCCAGGATAATCTCCTTGTTTTAAGATCCTTAACATAATCCCATCTGTAAAGTTCCTCTTGCCAAGTAAGGTAACATATTCACAGGTTCCAGGGACTAAGACCTGGACATCTTTGGGGGTGGGGGGGTGGGGGGGACATTTAAAGAAAAAATAATTTAGAGCCTCAAACAAAAAAATTTTAAAAAAGAGAAATACAAAATATTCAACTCTCTTCTTCAATTGAGTAACAGCAACTTTTTCTATAAATGTGACAAATTCTGAAATTCAGTTCCTTACTGTATCCGTTAAACATCAGATCCCTGCTGTCAGGGAAGAAGAAACAATGGAGACCATCAAACACAGATCCCACATAAAAGGGAGGGAGAAAAGCTCAGTAGGTTGCAAGTTGTATTATGTGCTTCCCTGGGAACGCAGGCTATAGCCCACTGAAATGATTAACTGTTAACAATTGTTCACAGCTCTTCAGCTGCTCTGCTCGACAATCCTTTGGCACTGTTGACTTCAAAATATTCTTAAAGCATTAATAGAAACCTTGGCTCTTTCTCTTTTCCACAAGAAATACCTAAGTAAAAAATAAAAATGGTGCTGTTCTGATTGAGTGGGCACGTGGAGCCCCTGAAACACTGCTGTTCAGTTCTAGGAAAGTGGTTTGAAATCTGTTTTGTGACGTTAGTGCTCTGAGTGAAATAACAAGAATAACTTACGTTAGAAATTACCATTCGGAGTACAGTCACAGGGAGAACGCCATGTTGGAAATGGTACAGAAACAAGGAACGTAATATTCTTCCAAGAATTGCCTTTCATGGTCAGACTTGGTTTTCCTACCTCTGCCATATAGCATAGGCTCTTCTGTACCATAAATCTGCTTATTTTAGTTACAAGAGTAACAGGGCCAGTGGGCAATATGGTGAAAAGTACACAGGCCCAGTAATTGGAGCCTAGATGGGCTTGCTCTGACCCGTTCACTCACTCACCACGTATTCAGAGTCCCTATCCTGAGCCCAGGACTGGTTTAGATGCCAGGGACATATTAACCAGGACCTAGTGTGGCCTTTCATAGTCTGAGGGGAAAAGGGGGCTAGAGGAGTGTTCTCTGTGGACCACCAGGAACGCCTTGTTGGATAGGGTTCTGTGTGAGGGGCACGGGGAAGGCCTGGAGAGCTTTCTAGAGCAAATGGTATGTACGCCAAGACCTAAAGATGAACAGAAGTTAGCCAGCCAGCAGAAGCTGGGGCTGGCTCAAGCGGGGATCATGGAGCCGGATGTGCAAGACCAAGAGCCTGCAGGAGAGCGGGAGTAGAGAGGAGCTGTGTCGGAGAGTAAGCGGGGGCAGATGATGCTGGAGGGCCCTGAGGCCATTTTAAGAAGCTCTGACTTTCTCCCAAAAGCTAGGGAAGCCATTGCAGGGTCCTAAGTGGGGACTGACATGGTCTGATCTGCTCCTCACTAGCAAACGCCGTGACCTTGGACCATGCACTTCCCCTATTTTCTCATGGGTGCCTAGCTGATCCCTGAAGTCCTTTCCTGCTCTGGCCTTTAAACTCCAAGCAGAGGAAGCGCACGCGGCCGCAGCCCGTTCTGGGGCGCTCTGCAAACTGCACGTTCCCAGGGGCCCTTCCCCGCGCCCCGGGGCCTCCTGGTCAACGCGACTTCTGAATAAGAGATCTTGCGACCTTGCTCCAAGTGGACCAGATGGACGAAGGGTGGTCCCGCGGAGGGGCGTGGGGAGGTCAGCACGTGAGCGCGGCCGCCGCGTTGCCCCCGGTTGGGGGGGGGGGATTTGAAATTAGGCCTAAACCCCTGGTCACAGCCGCAACTCACTGCCTCTTATCGCATCTCTGGGGCCTCAAAGGAAGGCTGCCCGGCCCGGACGGCTGAAATCCGCCCATTGTTCCCTCCCGGGACCGCAGAACTGCTGCTCAAATCGGCAGACCATCAGCAGCCTCCGCCGCCCGCGCCGCCGGAAGCACAGGCGGGGCGCCGGGCCCGGGCGGCCTTGGATGTGCGCAGGCGCAGGCCAAGCCTGTTGGGGGAAGACAGGGGCGGTCGGAGGTTCTGCGGCCCGCGGCTGCCCTCTCGTGGCACTTGGGCGCTACGGCATGGGCGCTTCCACCCAACCCCGGGAGCCCAGCCAAGCGCTGTGTTTTTCCAGGTCCGCGCAGGGCCAGGGGAACCCTGCGTGTTTGTTTGATGGGAATGGATTACTGGAAAGCTAGACGGAAGGTACCCTGTAAACCGGCAGGTACTGTATTGTTTGGGAAGCAACAGCCTGTAAAGTAAATGCCAGGTGACAGCACTGCTGGGAACCGCCACCCCCTCCTCCTGGCCTTGGCTTCTCCCTGACCTTGAGCGAGGCGCTGAAGGCAAACAGCTCTGCTGCTGGGGAGGAGGGGGAGGAAGCGGCAGGGGAGGCAAGACTTGGAAATCAGAGCTAGCGCGCCCAGCCCACAAATTCCACCCCCGGGTCTCTAAACAGATGAATACCACCCCTTTGCCCACCCTACAAAGACATAATATATATGGATTAGCGACACTTCCAGGGAGAAGAGCTTTCTGCAAGGCGTGGGTGAGGGCGGAGGGGTCGCGGGAGACCCACCGGGTGGTAACAGTGCCTGAAGGTTTAGCTGAGGAGAGTGAATCCGCACTGTGGAATGACAATTATGTGCGCTAGTCCGTTTAGGGAAGCACACCACATACAGTTCTCTTTCAGTTCTCTTTGCCAGCTGGATGTGCTGAGCCCTCCCCTAATTCCTGATTCTGAGTCCTTGATCTTCTTGGGGTCCACCCTGTTCCTATCTCAAGCAGTCACTGTGGAATGTATTTCCTCTGCTCTGAGATTTAAAGATGAGTCATGAAGGTCGTCACTCGCCTCTGCCCCTGCTCAACCCCACCTGTATTTCTAGGGCTGTCTGCTGGGGAATGGCTTCTTTAGGGCTTCTCCTTTTTTTCGTCCTCTCCCAGCTCCCAACTCCATCCCATTGATGGATATCATCCAGTGCCACCAGAGGGGCTGTGAGTGCCTGGATTTTTGGTGGGAGGACAACAACTTCAGGAACAGGAACCAACAAAGGTCTCCCACTTTTGCAGAAGTCATGCATTGCGTTAGAGGCTATTTCCTTTCTCTAGGCTCTGAACATTTGCCCAGGCTGCAGATGCTGGGAGTTTGCTCTATGACCCCACCACACTTGTTCTGCTTAGGGTATCAAAGCTCTTTGTGACCGAGGTTACCGTAAAGATTTCCTGTGGAGGGAGACACCAGGGACAGAGCATGCATCTGGAAGTCTCACAGCGTGGACTCTGTGTGGTGACACTGCAGTTCCATGTTCTTCAAGAAATGTCTAGACTGGATGACCTCATTGGAGATCTTCTGGCACAAAGCCCTTTTCACACAGCAAACTGAGACCCAGAGAGGGGAAGTGACTGGCCCAGGTCACTCAGCAAGTTGGTGGCCGAGCTGGAATTAGATCTCAGGTCTCCTGACATCCGGTTCTGTCATTAATTACACACAGTTGTTGAGGACCTACTATATGCCAGGCACTCTGCTGGGCACTGGGATACAGCTGTGAACAAAATGAAGAGCCTGCATACAGCTTAGATGCTCTGGTGTTTATGTGGGGAGATGGTGGGTAAGCAAATAAACAAATGTATCCCATAATGCCATGTAGTTAGGATCACTAGGAAGCTCTGTGCTCCTCGTCCTCTGTCTTTGGAAGGAAGGGGTTAGAGGCTTGGGAGATGCTCCCTTACGTGTTCACTCATTAAGTAAATATCAGTGAGGCCCCACTGTGTGTTGGGTGCTGTGGCGACACACACGCATAAGAGCAGGATCTGCTTTCAAAAGCGTGCCGCTCAGTGGGCAGATGGGGCATGCCTCTTAGCATCGTCTTTACATGTACGGCTATTGTTTTTATGCTCCTTGTTGTTCTCTCCTGGTCTCTTCCCAAGAGGAGGCTTGTAGAAAACTCTGATCCTGAAGTGGTGTAAATCCCTTCCCCAAAAGGCTTCTGGAATCCAATCGCTGCTACTGACTTATTGATGGACATCATCCAGTGACCTGGGGAGGCGGTGGGCAGCCCAGCCACAGCCTGTGATAAGGAGAGACAACCCAGCATCCGCCCTGCAGTGAATAATAGAACAAAAAGCTGCCGGCGCCTGCAGGATCAAAGCGCAGGGGTGGTGGTGTCTCTGGGTTAAATACATCAGCAGAGGGGGCTGGAGCAGGTGGTGGACGCAGCTGGGAGGGAAGTCTGGGGTGTGGAGGAACCTTCAGCGGGAGAAAGGATTTCTGTGCCTTACAAGAAGGTCTCCTGTGGCTCTCTTCTGTACCTTCCCTGGAGACCGAGGACTCTTCCCTCCACCCTCCCTCTCCACCACCCCCACCCCCACAGCCTAAAGAGATGGAACGGCTGAGGCAGGAGGCAAGGGGGAAAAGCGTGCTGTACTAGGAGGCAGGAGACACTGGACCCCTGAGCTTAGGCGTCGCTGAATTATTTCCTAGGACACAGTCCCCTGTTCTGTAAAACGAGGAGGTTGAAATATGGTCTAGAACTTTCTTCCTGCTTTCATAAACTGTATTTTTCCGAAAAGAGGCAAAGAAGATCTATTACTTAGGGTCCCTGTCCAGTTACTTCTAGGCCAGGCAGAGAGATCGCCATAGCTGTCCTGGGCTCCTCCTCAAACTCAGTGTGTAAGCCCCCATTTCTCCAGGGGGCGGGAGGGACCCATAGGGGGGCATGTGGAGGGACTGTATTATTTATTCCCTCATTCCACATGCTCCCACTTGCCATTGGAGAAACCAGAAGCTGCCTTAGAGTAATTTTTTTTGGATGAATGATTCCTGGGATTTTTACCTTAAAAGAATTTTTAAGACGTTAATGTTAGTATTGGTGTCTTTAAATATATACGCAGTTCTAGAGTGGAAGACCCGGGTGGTATGTGATGTTCTGGGGATCTTTGCAGATGTTTATCTCAGTCAAGAAGATGCCCAGGGTTCTTAACACACTTTGAGAACCACACCCTGACCGTTCCTTGTGAACGTGTGTGTGTGTGTGTGTGTGCACGTGCAGGTGAGTGTCCATGCATGTGTGTGTGTGTATGTCTGTGTGTGTGTGCCTGTGCCCTGAGTCAGCCTGAGTCCTGGGCCTTTTGTCTTTCCTCCTGAATAAGCCAAAGGAGGAGGTCAGTGTATAATTAGAGGAAGAAATGTGTCAGTCAGGAAATAACCCATTTTACTAGTGGAAAGTTATTGAAAGCCCATCCTTTTGTGTGTGAGCACCGGGGCCTGTAGGCAGATGAGGAATCTCAGAACAGAGTGGGAAGATAAACCAGACCAATATTAAAGGCAAAAACTCCCATGTTTGATATAAACCCAAGATTCACGCATGGAACCCAATGCAGGTCCACCCAGACAGAGCACGTAGGGTGCACACACATGCACAGCTCCACACGGGCACTGCACAGACAGACCTGTGGGATGGCACCCCTGCACACGCATGTACACTGAACATCCTCACAGATACATTCAGTATAGGGGAGGGACCCAGGGTTATGGGTTGAACTGTGTCCCCCAAAATATGCTCAAGTCCTAACCCCTGGTACCAGTGAATATGACCTTATTTGGAAGTTGGGTCTCTGCAGTGTAAACAGGTTTAGATGCGGTCATACTGGAGTGGAATGGGCCCTGATCCAATGTGATTGGTGTCCTTACATAAAGAGGAAAATTTGGATGTAGACAGAGGGAGGATGGAGTCAGAGACTGGAGTGATGCTGCCACAAGCCAAGGAAGGCCTTGGGCTCCCAGAAGCTGGAAGAAGCGAGAAGAGATCCTTCTCTAGGGATGGACGCTGGAGGGACCATGGTCCTGCAGTGCCTTGATTTGCACTTCTAGCTCCAGAACTGTGAGACAATAAATCTCTGTTGTTTTAAGCCCCTCAGTCTGTGGTGCTGTGTCCCGGAAGATGAAGACAACAGATTCGTAGACTATGTGGTGCATGTCTACACCCAGGATGCATAGGACCTTTGGCACAGGCAGCAAGAGATACTCAGGTCATATAGACTTCCCCTGCTCCTCTGCTCCCTTCCGCCAGCCTCAGCCTTCTTTCTTCTTGACCTCATTCCCCACAGTGGCCTGAGATCACCCCCACCATCACCACAGCAGCCAACATTTATTGAGCACTTTCCTCTCTGCTGAGCACTAGTCTAAACGCTTAAGGTTAGTTAACCGAATCTTCACAACAACTCTAGGTGTTGTCCCCATTCACGGATGAGGAAACTGAGGCACAGAGAAGTTGAATAACTTGCCCAAGTAAGTGGGGGCAGAGAACTGGGAATTTGGTGTAGATCCTGCTTGTGTCTGCCACACCAGGGAAACGACTCTTTTCTCGGGATTCTGTTAAGGACTGTGTTCCAAGTAATACCTGGGGTGTCAGTCGCCTGCTTTATGGGTCCTGAGCTGTGATGTCCACAGCTAGACCTCTGACACAAAGGTCTCCTCTCCACCTCCACCTCAGTCTGTCAGACCTGCAATGAGCTGTTTGAAGCAGTAGGAGCAGGGGGGGGACAACATGGGCTCAGAGCATCCATCCCCCTCCTCCTTGACTTCTTGTTTTGATTGAGGAATATTTTCGTACCATAAGATGCGCACATTTTGAAGTGTACAGTTGGATGAGATTTAGGAATATAACCACCACTCCGATTACAAAAGACCATTTCTGTCACCACAGAAAGTTCCCTTGTGCCCCTTCAAAGTCGATTGCCATCTCCACCCCAGGCGACACTTGATCCCATTTCTACCACTGTAGATTAACTTTGCGTGTTCTCTAACTTCACATACGTGGAAATACATAATACGTGCTTTTTTACGTATGTGGCTCCTTTTACTCAGCATGATGTTTTTGAGATTGAGGCTTGTAGTTACATATGCCAATAGTTATTCTTTTCTTTGTTGCTGAGTAGTATTCCATTGAATGGGTGTACTCCCATTTGTTTATCCATCCACCTGTTGATAGACATTTAGGTCATTTGCCACCTTGGCTATTACAAATAAAGTTACTGTGAACATCTGGATATAAGTCTTTGTGTGAACATGTGCTTTCATTTCTCTTGGGTAAATACCTAATAGTTGAATGGCTGTTGTATGTTTAACTTTCTCAGAAACTGCAAAACTCTTTCCCAAAGTGGTTGTACTATTTTACGCTCCCACCAGCCGTGTAGGAGCATTCCAGTTGCTCCACACTCTCACCAGGACTCGGTATTGTATTTTTAATAACTTAGTTGTTCTATTGGCTATGAAGTGGTTTTAATTTGTATTTCCATGACAACTGAAGATGCTGGCCATCTTTTAATGTGCTTATTGGACATTTCTAAACCTTCTTTTGTGATTTAAGTCTTTTTCCAATTTTAAAATTGAATTCTTTGTTTTCTTATGACTGAGTTGTAAGTGTTCTTTATATATTCTGGATATAAGTCTTGTGTCAGATATATAAATTGTGAATGTTGTTTCCCAGGCTGTGGCTTGCCTTTTCACTTTTTAAAGTTTAATTTAATTTAATTTATTATTTATTTATTTTTTAATATTGGCACCTGAGCTAACATCTGTTGCCAATCTTTTTTTTTCTTTCTTCTTCTTCTCCCCAAAGCCCCCCAGTATGTAGTTGTATATTCTAGTTCTAAGGCCTTCTGGTTGTGCTATGTGGGACGCCGCCTCAGCATGGCCTGATGAGCGGTGCTGGGTCTGCCCCCAAGATCTCAACCGGCGAAGCCCCAGGCCGCCAAAGCAGAGTGCGTGAACTTAACCACTCAGCCACAGCCCTCCTTTCACTTTTTTAAGACAATGATTTTGAATCCTTTGTCAGGTAGTTTGTAATTTCTTCAGGGTTGGTTACTGAGCTTTATTTTGTTCCTTTGGTCGAGTCATGTTTCTCTGATTCTTTTTGCTCCTTGTAGCCTCGCATTGGTGTCTGTGCATTTGAAGAAGTCGTCACCTATTCTGGTCTTTGCAGATTGGCTTCATCAGGGAAGGCCCTTCACTAGTCAGCCCAGCCAAAGACTCTGGGCAGGCCAGTTGGCGAGGACACAGTTGGTGAAGTGGGCCTGCTTTTGGGGTCCCCAAGCAGGCCTGGTGCCAGGGCAGGACACACAATTAAGGAAGTAAACACCACATTGACGTCATCTTTGTCTGTATCTCAACAACCATAGTTGTAAGCTCCCTTGGTCCTCTTTTGGTAGAAGATGGGGTCTGAAGAAATGATAACATAAAGCCAGATGAAGTTACTGAGCAGAACTCTCAGACTCTGCAAACTCAAGGAGTCCTGTTTGCTCAGATCTCTATTCTCTCTCTCTTCCTGTAATCTGCAGCCTCTGTGCTATTTTGGCAGTCCCTCCACCTGCAGTCCTCCTTAAACTCAAGAATACACTCAGATACACACAAACATGCAGATAACCTCAAGCCACCAGGCCCTGTATCGGACACTTGGGAACCTTGAACCAGAAATTGGTGGACACAAAGAAGACCTAGAAGTGGTTGCCCTCCCTATCCCCAGGGAGTTTGTGATGAATGATGGAGACAAAGGTCTTTAGGAAGTGGGTAGGAGAAACTTTACAAAACCGGTACAGAGAAACACATCTGTTAACATGTGTACTACTAATAATAGGGAAGAGGGGCTTTAATAGAAGAGGGGCATCTGGAGACTGGAAGGGGCCCACAAAGCTGTAAACTCAGCTCCTGTTGAGATTCAGGAGGTCATCCCAGCTCCCCATCCTTTCTTGACAAACATCTTGAATTTGTGAGATAAAGTTTGACGATGGGGAGGAGGTGCTATTTGTAGCCTATATTAATGAGGTTTTGTATGACAGGAACACAGCTCATAGTACCCAGCAAAAAGGGAATATTTTGGCCCATATGACTGAAAATCTAGAGGGTGTGTCTGTGGCCGGCATGGCTGGGTTCAGGGACTTCCACGGTGTCATCAGGGTTTAGTCTCTCCATATTGTGGGCAGGCATTCTGGTCATGGTGAGCACAGTGGCCACCAGTAGCCTAAGGCTCACATGCCACCAGATTAGCAACTCCAGGAAGACTAAAGCTTTTTCCCCAATAACTTTGGAAGAAAAGTTCTATGGAAGGATCTGATTGGCTGGGTTTGGGTCACATGACCATCCCTGATCCAATACTGTGGCCAAGGGCATAAAGTATTCTGATTGGCCAGGCCAGAGTCTTTTGCACACCCCTGAAGAAAGGCACTGATAGTCCCATCCAAACCACTTGGAATGGATTCCCCACAGAAGAGAGTTCTTTTATCAGAAGAAGTGGGGAGGTGGGTTCTGGACAGGGAATACAATAGCAGCCCACTACACAGTCCAAACCCTAACTCCATGTATGACTATATAAAGCAAATTACTTGACCTAGTTATGCATCAGTTTCCAAAGGAGAAATAACATTCCTGATCTATGTAATAATTACACATGGATGACATGAGGCTAATGGTCACGAATGCACTCCGAGATGAAAGGGGGTATGTATTCTGCTCAACTGTCGCCATGGCACAGACGTTGTCCATGTGGGAAGCTGCAGAGAGAGTGGCTCCACTCCCTGAGCCTCTTTATCTTGGTAACCAACTGAGGTAGCAGAGAGTTGTCCTTGGAAAGACCAAGGCACAGAGATCGCTAGAAATAACAAGCAAGAAGGGTTCCAATCCCGCCCCTCCTCTCTCCCTGCATGGGATCCCATGACCACAGGCTCGCACCCCAGAACACAGGGACTGCATCAAGTAGGTGGGCCTTGAGGACACACACTGTGTGGCCTTCTTCCCTCCACCCACTCCCACCCCAGCACAAGTGGCAAATAAGATTACAGAAGCCATGGAAGGCAGCATTCGGAAATTTAAAAGATAAACGCTCACAGGATAATTGAATAGCATTCTGCTGAAAAATGAGCTCTCAGAGCTGGTAATCAAGACTCTGCCGTTACCACAGGGGCGCTCCCCTGCCTCGCTTTGCAAACCCAGCAGCATTAACCCTTCGGAGGCTCTGCTAGGGGAAGGCAGCTTTTGTCTTTATTTGAAGACTCACTGGAACAGTCTGATGATGGAGGGAGCTCCGTGTCCTCAGGAGTGTTCAAGCGGGGGATGGAGGAGAGGGGTGAACCTTCTGATTGCTAAGGGATCTATCAGCACCGAGATTCTGATTTTTCAGACTTAACCATCAGGTATCTATTGAGAGCATACTATATTATGCAGCACCAGCCTCAGTACTGTGGGATTAAAAACACGAATAAATAATAATAATGCAGCAAATAGTTTATATAGCAGTTAGTACGCACCAAGCATAATTTTAAGTGCTTTTCATATAGGAACTAATTTGATCCTAACAACAACCGTAGGAGTAGGTACCTACTACTGTCCCGATTTTACAGTTGAAGAGACTGAGGCACAGTTGAAGTAACTTACCCAAGTTCACATAGCTAGTGAGGAGAGCATGGGATTCAGATCCAGGCGACAGGAGAAAGAATATAATACACATATTGATCACACAGGCCCCACGTGAATTCACCATCTTGTTGGAGAGAGCAGAGAGTCTGAAGGTTTGAAGATGAGGGGCTGGGGACAATGGGAGAGATGGATGAGATCCGGAGTTGAAGGACCATTTGGGCCCGTTCTGATTCTGTCAATCCTCCACCTCCATGGCCTGGCCTTCTCCAGCCACCCTTGGGCTGAGGATGGATGCTGTCCCCTGGAACCATTACTCACAAAAGTGCTGGCAACCTCGACCCCTCCAATCCCACCTCCCTCTCTCCTTTTTCTCCCTCTCTCTGGTTATTGTAATTATTTGGGAATTTACAGAATAATCCGTCACCAAGTCCTCCAGAACAAATTGAATGTCAGGTTTATAAAACAACCTAATAAAGCAGATGGCATTACCCACTGGTAAATCTCTTCCTCATTTCCTGCCCCACCCCCTCCCCACTTCAGTGTCTCGGAAAGCTGACAGATTATCCATTTACAGGCAGATTAATCCTGAACAGTATAAACATGGGGAGAAAATTACACTTTCTTATATCCATAATTGATAAGAAGGATGCATTAATCTATAAAACCCAGAGGAAAGCCCATCTGTCTGCCCAGGCAGATGTGGGGGTGTCTGGGAAGGAAGGAGACCCATCCATCTGTCTGTCTGTCTGTCTGCCTGCCTTTTTATCAGAAATCACTTTCCCAGGGGCTGGTCTCCTCTTTCTGGCCCTGGCAGCTGGGTACCTGCAACCTTAGACAGCCCCCATCCCTGTTCATGAGGCAGGCAGGGCTCAAAGTCCAACATTTCAGGATCCAGGCCTGGGGCAGAGGCTCCACCACCACTTTCTTCTTTCTGAAAGCTCCAACAATTGAGAAGTCCATCAGCCTTGCTCTGTGGTGGTTCCATAAATTTGCCTCAGCTGTCCGCTGACTGGCCTTTGAGGGGATTCCAAGAAGAATTTGTTCGATGAGATTGCCATTTAATTTGCTCCCTACTCTCTACTGTTGCTTTAAAACTTTTTGCAAATTTACATACTTCCCTCCCCTCCCTTTCCTCCTCTTCTAGCACCTTCCCTGGTGGAGGCAGCTGTGAGGCATTAATTGTCTCCTTGAGGCCTGTCAGAGCTGTCAGGAAATGTCACACTGGCCAAATCCTCTCTCTGCAGAGGGATGGGGGTGGAGAGAGGGTTTCTGAGCAGACTGCTCCAGAAACAATTGTCCCCCTCCCAAGTAGGAGACAGACGGCGACAGGGACAACAAACACCCACCCCCTCATCCAGCCCCCAACCCCATTGGAAGAATTTAGGGCCGGATCCTCTGACCTTGCGCCTGGGATGGCTTGAGGTAGGGATGGAGGGAGCATGGTATGTGGGATGGATTTATCTAGAGTGGGAGAGAGGATCCAGGGGAAGTTTTGGCAGATTCCCATTTGACCAGAACGACCCTCTTGGCCAGTTGGACCTCAAATGAGAGAGGGAGGAGATAAAAATGGGGATGGGGAGGGAGACAGGCAGAGGAGACAGCCAGAAAACACTGAGGGACCAGGAGAAAGGCAAGATGGGAGACAGAAGAATGGAGAAGTAGAGAAGTCTATGGCAAGAGCTCATAATTCCTGCCTTAAGGATGGGTGGGCCTCTCTTACGATCTGGGAATCTCTGTTCCCTTAGCCTCTACTGCACTGCTTCCCCCAGAGCACAGCGAGGGTGCTGGCCTCCAGACAAGTAGTCACATTCCCAGTGCATCCCCCCAACTTTGTGTGGAGGTGCACTGGGTGCCAAGAGTTTGAAAGAAGGGCAGAAACCTCTCATAGGTGTATTGTACTTCAAAAAACACTTCACACCCAGCCCCTCCACTGCAGACTTCTCCAAAGAGCTGGGCTGTGGAAGAAAGTGCCATGGACTGAAGTGTGGTCCCCCAGGACCACTGTTCTCTGCTGGGTGTTGGTGCTGCTAACAAGTGTTCCAGTCTTTGCCTTTGGACTCGAAGCTCTTAGCACAGATGACACCTACTACTCCTGGCTGGAGTTTGCAGATGGCTATAACCATGGTTTCCCAGAGGGTGTCCCTTTGAGCACCAACGGTACTTGAGCTGTTCTCTGGGTTCCACAGTTAAACACATTTGGGAGATGCTGGGCTAACAAAGTTAAACAATGTCATTTCCTCTATTTTACTTTTGGTATTTTTTGCTTTTCTTCTCTTCTCTACTCTGGCTGATTTTTCTCTACTTCTTTCTGTTTTTTCTTCTTGCCCTCTATGTTATAAAGCACTGATTGTGGGTTTGATACAACCCCAGTGAAAGTGTAAATACTAATTCATTTTGGTTTCATTCTTTCCTTTTTAAAATAAATGATTAGGTTCTACACATATATTTTCAAAATTGACAATTATAATTTTAAAGGAGAAAAAAAATTAGTGACTCTGACCCTAGGGTCATGAAAGCCTGGAAGTAATATTATTCCGTTTTCATTTACTAATGTTAATAAAAATCATTGCAACATGAATTGTAAAGTAATGATATGTAAATTATCTAGAGAAACCAACAAAGCACTTAATTTTAGCCCCTTAAATGTAGTAATTAATGCTGGATGAACATCTAAGGTTTGGGTGTTAGTTTTAATAGGTATAAGTTGAGCGATAAAATGAAATTTTTTACTTAGTCTGTTTCTAAGAGTCTCAAACTGCTTCAACCAATTAACTTATTACTGTCTCCAGAGGCAACTTTTGTACCTTTTTAATAGGGAAAACTGAGTTTCTTCGTTTTGCCACTGTATTTTCATAAAGTGACAAACCAGAATCAGTCCCTCACATGCTGACCAAAAAGCAGCCTGTTCTTGTTTTTTTTTCTTCTTTTTGCAAAGCCCTGTGTTAGACATCCTCAGAAAATACAGGAAAAGCAAGAAATGCTATTCCTACCCTTAAAAAGACAAGATGGAGTGGGAAAACATGTCCCTCCTGAAGATGTCATTAAGAACTTCAGAAAACAAAGCCAGGTGGTTTTAAAAAAAAAGGTACCCTCATTCACTGCTTGAGGGAATGTAAAAAGTGGATGTAGCCACTAAGGAAAACAGTATGGAGATTTCTTAAAAAATTAAAAATAGCAATACCATATGACCCAGCTATCCCACTACTGAGTGTTTATCCAAAGTACTTGAAGTCAACAATACAAAGAGACTTATGCACTCCTATGTTCATTGCAGTATTATTCATAATAGCCAAGACGTGGAAGTAACCCAAGGGCCCATCGACTGACGATTGGTTAAGAAGATGTGGTATATATATATACATGGAGTACTACTGAGCCATAAAAAAGACAAAATTGTCCCGTTCACAACCACATGGATGGACCTTGAGGATATTTTGTGAAGCAAAATAAGCCAGACAGAGAAAGACAAACACCATATGCTTTCACTCTTTTGTGGAAGATAAACTTACGGACAAAGAGAGCAATTTAGTGGTTACCAGGGGGAAGAGGGATGGGAGGTGGGCCCAAGGGGTGAAGGGGCACATTTATATGTCTGACAAATAATAATGTACAACTGAAATTTCACAATGTTATCAACTATTATGACGACAGTAATTAAAAAAAAAGGTGAAGTGAAACAACACTGGAGAATGAAGAGCTAGGTTCTTATGTGTCACCTCTCATGGCTTTGCTCACACTGTCCCCTGTGCCTAGACTGCCTCTCCCACATTCTGCATACTTGCTTAAGTCTGGCATCTCCTTCCATTCACCAACTTGGTAGAATTGACTACTCATCTTCTGAGCCCTCAGTGTATCTGCTCTGTATTTCTGTTAACATCTTACTGAATTTTCACTTTATTCCGTGGTGGCAGATTCAAGAGTCAAGAAGCTTAATGAACCCCAAACAAGATGAATTCAAAGAAAACCATATCTAGACTCATCATAATCAAAATGGTGAAAATTAAAGCAAAGAAAAACTTCTGAAAGCAGCCAGTGGAAAAAGTACACTTTTTTTTGTAATAGAATGACTGGAGATTCCTCATTAGAAATCCTGAGAGTCAGAACACGATGGAACATCATCTTTAAAGTGCTGAAAGAAAAGAACTGTCAACTCAGAATTCTATATCCCTCAAAAATATCCTTTAGGTATGAAGTCAAAATTAAGCGTTTCTCAGATGAAGGAAAAATAAGAGAATTTGTCACTAGAATATTTGTTCTGTAAGAATTGTTGAAGGAAGCTCATCAGACTGGAGGAAAATGACAACAAAATAAAGCTGAGTCTTGGGGAATGAAGGAAGAGAAGCAGAAGTGGTAAATATCTGGGTAAATATGAGACCAATATCTTTTCCCCTTTAAGTTCTTTAAAACACATATGACTATTGAAAGCAAAGATTGTAAAATTATCTGGTGAAATTTTTAATGTATGAGGATATAATACAAATGACAATGATAACATAAAGGTCATTTCAGAGGAATAGGAAAGGGGTTTATATAATTGCAAAGCTTCTAAATTTTACTTGAATATTAAAGTATATGTATTATAATCTCTAGAGCAAATACTACAAAGTAATGCAAAAATGCCAATGATAAATTAAAATAGAATACTAAAACTTATTTTAATAATCTGAATGAAGGCTGGAAATGGAAGATAGCAGTATAGAAATAGAGGGGAAAAAAGAAAACATAATAAAATAGTAGAACTAAATACAACAATATCAATAATTACATTCAATGCTAGTGGTCTAAACCTTTCAATTAAAAGGGAAAGATTGCTAGAGTGGATTAAAAAGCAAGTCCCTGTTCTTTTCTTTTTTTTTTTAAGGAGATTAGCCCTGAGCTAACTGCTGCCAATCCTCTTTTTGGTGAGGAAGACTGGCCCTGAGCTAACATCCATGCCCAACTTCCTCTACTTTATATGTGGGACACCTACCACAGCGTGGCTTGCCAAGTGGTGCCATGTCTGCACCCGGGATCTGAACCGGCGAACCCCGGGCCGTCAAAGCGGAATGTGTGCACTGAACGGCTGCACCACCAGGCTGGCCCTCAAGTCCCTGTTAAACACTACCTTCAAGGGACACACTTTAAATAAAAAGACACAGATAGATCGAAGGTAAATAGATATCATGCAAATAATAAGCATAAGAAGGCAATAATGGCTATTTTAAAATCAGATAAAATAAGTTTCCAGATAAAGAGTATCACTACAGTTAAAGGACATTTCATACGATAAAAAGGACAGTTCATTAGGAAAACAAAACAATTATAAACTTATATGAACCTAATAACACAGCCACTCCAATCTTAGGAATAAAAACAATAAAGAGGAATGAACTTTGATACACAGCATGGATGAATCTCAAGTCACTATACCAAATGAAAGAAGCCAGGAAAAAAAAGTACATACTATATAGTCCTATATATATATATTTTATAATTATATATATAAATATATATATTATATATATATAAAATTTCAGAAAATGCACACTAATCTATAATGACAGAAAAAAGATCAATGTTTTCATGGAGGTGGAGGGAGGGATGGATGCATGGATGTTGAAGAGAACAAAGAAGCTTTTGGGAGTGATGGAAATGTTTGTTATCTTTACTGTGGTGATGGTTTTATTTGTATGTGCATTTTTCAAAAATAAACAAATTGCACACTTTAAATATGTGCAGCTTAGTGTAATTCAGTTATATTTCAATAAGGTTGGAGAAAAAGGAATCCTTAAAAAAATCACGAACTAACACCTGTAATTCCTATCCAATATACAGGATTCTTCTTCTCCTTTTCCCATTCCTTAATTGTATCTCATTCTTCCACAAAGATTCTCTCCAGCAGCTTCTCCACCTCCCTGGTTTCAACAACATCAATATATTTACCCATTTTCTCATTGGCATAATAAAGACAAAATAATTTTGAAATTGCTATACCCATACCACTACCAAAACAATACTGTTAAAGGTCAAAATTTCTTTGCAGTTCTTATTTTTAGAATATGTCTCAATGAGAATGTAAAGTCCAAATACTATACCCAAAAAGTTAGTTGCATTGATTTTTCTCCTTCTGTATAGTTATCTTATCAATTTGATATACAGATAGCTTCATTTCTTTCTATTTATATTCAATTTTAGGGTCTTTTCCCCATGTTTGAGGATTTAATTTTGTTTTTTGTATGGTAAAATATTTACATGGGTCAAAACTCAAAACTATATAAACAGTGCATTTAGAGAAGTTTCTGTCTCTTAATATTTCTTCCTTGTTTCAACTCACTCCCTGCAGGTAGCCAGTTTCACTAGCTTCTGATTTATCCTTACCATGTTTCTTTTGCAAAAATAAGTATATATTCTCATTTCACCTTCCTTCTTAAAAAAATACAACGTACTATTATGTCTTTTACTTAAACATATCCTGTAAATCACTTTGCTTCAATTTATAGAGGTTTTTCTCATTTTTGTAGGTACATATTATGCCAATCACTTATTCTACCAATGACTATTCTGCTTTGCATATATGCATATAGATTGTTCGCAATATTTTGTTATCATAAGTAATACTACAATGAATAACCTTATGCATATTTGTTTCATATTTTTGGAGATGAATCTTCAAAGTTAATTAATATAAGTAGGATTATTAGGTGAAAGTTTAAATGTGTATGTAGTTGTGTTAGATATTGCCAGATCCCTTCTGTGTGGTTGTAGCATTTTGCATTCCTACTGGCATTGACTTTGAGTGCCTATTTCCTCATGTTCTTGTCAACAGAATGCTTTATGGGGCTTTTGAAATTTTGCTTATCTTGCGATTGCAAATAGTATCAGCATAGTTTTAATCAGCATTTCTCTTATTCCAATTATCTTTTTACATATTTAAAGACCTGTTGTCTATCTTCTCTTGCTCTCTTCTTTTTTCTTTAGTTTCCTTTTTTTTTTTTTACGTAGATCTTTCAGGATTCTTTTATGGCGGTAACATTAGTTTATAACATTATATAAATTTCAGGTGTACATTGTCATATTTTGATTTCTGTGTAGATTACATCAGGTTCACCACCCAAAGACGAATTACAATCCATCACCACACACATGTGCCTAATCACCCCTTTCGTCCTCCTCCCTCCCACCTCCCCTCTGGTAGGCACCAATACAATCTCTGTTTCTATGTGTTTGTTTGTCATTGCTTATTTTGTTTAGTTTCTGTTTGGACTTTTCCCCCCTGATTGTTATGAGTCGCTTGCGTACTAGGGATACTAGCCCTTTATCTGTGATATGCACTGCAAATATTTTCCAAGTATACAACGTGTCTTTTAACTTCGTTTATGGTGATTTTAGCTATGCAAAAGATTTTTTTACATAGTTGAATTACCTTTTATTGATTTTAGATTGTGAGTCATAATAAGAAAGCCTCTTCCCAATCCCAAATTATAAGGTAGATCCCCTGTTTTCCTCTGACACTTGTATGGTTCCATTGATGCGTCTCTGATCCATTTGCACTTTACTCTTGGGTAGGATGTGAGGTATGATTCCAATTTTATCCTTTTCCAAATGGTTATCCAATTGACTCAACACCATTTATTTAAAATTCCATTTTTCTTCAATGATTTGGGATGCCACCTTTATCACATAATAAATTTTCTTATGCACTTGGGCCTGTTTCTGTACCTTCTAAATTATTTGTCTGCCTACTAGTGTAGAAGTACCATACTGTTTTAATTTTAGAGAGAACCTCTGTGTTTTAACTGGTAAGCCAAATCCGCCTGTGTGTATTGTAATATTACTAAATGGGTTATTTTTGCTGTATTATTTCATATTTTCCATTTACTCTACATTCCTTTTGTTTTCTATTTTTTTCTCCTCTTATTATTTCTATTGCATAGATAAATTTTGTTATGCTTATTTAAAAGTTATATCTTCTATTTTTATTATTATGGTGGTTGCCTTTAATTTCAGACCTATGCTTATGTTTATTTGCTTGATAATGTCTAAACTCTTTGTTTGGAGGCTTTAAATATGCATTTTCTTTTCTAATCTTTAGTTTGCTTTTTTAGACAACAGCAAGCTTTCTTAAGGAATTTGATCATTCTCCCATCAAATTTCTCTTGCAGCACTTTCCTGGATTTATTTCTCTTTTTATTTGAGTGTTCTTCCAAGAGAGTTATCAAAATGGGATTTTGTGTGGTAAAACTCATATACCTGAAAATATCTTAATGGCACTCTTGCATATAAATGACAATTTGGCTGTACATAAAATTCCAGCCTCAATGTTCTTTTCCTTCAATACTTTGAAAATATTTCTGTATGTTTTTCTAAATGAAATACACTGTTAAGAAATCAGATAAAATCTGAGTCTTTATCTTTTTAGATGACTCGTTTTTCTTCCTGGAAACTTTTAGAATTTTTTTTTTGTATTTTTACCTTCTTAATTTCACTAAAATATGTCTAGATGTGGTTTTTCTTTATTATCCTACTTGGCACGGTATAAATACTTTCAATCTGAGATTTTTCATCTTATTTCTTCAAATATTTCCTTTCCTCTGTTTTTTTCTCGCTTTCTTGGAATTCCATTACTTGGATATTAGCACCTCTGTTTACTTAGAATGTCTTAGATTTCTTTAATATTTTCTAATTTTTTAATCTTCTGCTGCTGCCTTCCAGGAGAATTCCTCAATACGATCTTCCAGCTTACATGTTCTGTCTTCAGCTATTTATCCGTCCAGCTATTTATCTCTTCTATTTATTTCAATTATTAATCATTTGCAATATTTCTATTTGTTTACTTTTTATAACTTATTCTACCTACTTCATACTTCGATACTGTCTCTTTTGTTGAGGATATTTATTATGCTTATTATAAAATCTTGGTCCATCTCTCCTGATTATTCTTCTTCATGGGGCACGTAATGTTCAGTGTTGTCTTTCTTTTAAGGTGGTTTTATTCCTTGAGGTCAAATTATTTTGACCTGTAAACTTATGTTCCCTTGGGGATACAGCTATCCTGTCTGTAATGTGTTGTCGGGGAGGGCCTGAAATCCTAGTTTGTTATCTCTTGGTGAATGTAAAGGAGAGAGGAGGGGATGAGCTCCAAGGCAGAGAATGCTGGTTCTGCAGATATCTTGATTTGTCCCAGCAACCTGCTGCCCCCTTCCCAATTTAGGGTCCCTTTTAGATGCTATTCCCTCTCTGTGTAACTCCTCTGTCTGGCATTCTCCTTTGAAAGAAGCCGACTTGAGAGGTAGCCATATCCTTGGTAGATATACCAGCCTTGATGGTTGGGGGTGGGGGGGAGGTAGTGTTGGATGGATGAATGAATGCCCAAGGGCAACTGGAAACACACTTCTGGTCCCATTAGCTCTTATCCCAGGGAGTTTTAGGATTTCTCAAATATTCTTGGAATCCTGGAGGCCTGGGTTGTGGATGCTGCTTGTTCTAGGTAGACAGTGGTTATCTCAAGGTGGCGCTGTGCGTGTACAAGTGTGTGTGGGTGGAGGGGCAGTGCAACACCAGAGCTTTAGCGCCAACCTAACCTCCCACTGAGGCTTCTCCCCCTATATTCCCATCCACCCAGCCACCCATCCCATTCACATATACAACTGTTCTCCGTTTTCGGGAGCCTTCTGTCTCCCAGGGATTTCTCACAGTTTTATGTTTAGATCCTCAGATCCATGACTTATTTTCTTTACTGTACTTTCTCCAAGATTAATTTTGGGGGAGGGAGCTGGCAGCTTATGCGGGTTTGCCATTTTTTCAGGAACTGGTGATTCACTGTTTTTGGGTAAATGCTCAGTCTTGGAGATGTCTTCCTCCTCTCTCTAGTGGCAGAGGGTTTACAAGACCTTGTGCTGCTGTGGGGAGAAGGATGTCTTGGATTCACACAGCATCATTTCAAATTGCCTGCTCTCTCCTGCAGAATGGCTGATCTGGGCTGGTGCCTGGCCGGCTGACCCCTGAGGTCCCGTTGCTGTTTGCGGCATCATGCTGGCATCCACCGTTAGCGTCTATCGTCCAGTATGTCATCCCTGCAGGCCGTAAGCAGACAGAGCATGGACCCATGGGCATGGCGTCAGGCTCATTGATGTAGCAAGCACCCTTCACAATGGCTGCTCTCATGCTCTGTGCCTTGTTGGCTACTTCTGTGCTGGGCTTCTCTTTAGATTTTATTTTATTTTTATTTTTTTATTTTTTATTTTTCCTTCTTCTCCCCAAAGACCCCAAGTATATAGTTGTATATTTTAGTTGTGGGTCTTTCTAGTTGTGCCATGTGGGATGCCACCTCAGCACGATTTGATGAGTGGTGCTAAGTCCCCGCCCAGACTCTGAACCGGCGAAACCCTGGGCTGCCAAAGTGGAGCGCTCGAACTTAACCACTTGTCCCCGGGCCCAGCCCCGTGAGACTTCCAGCCTCCCTAAACCTACTCCCTGGAGATGGAACTAATATTCTTCATCTCCCCACATCTATCTAGATGTTTCCATAGTTCTTCTCTTAACCAGAACCTATAGAGTTTTGTTTAAACTTCTGTTATGACCTCTTTCCCTTTGCATCATAAGTATTTATGTTTCTGTCTTCCCAGCAAGAGCGTGGGCTCCCCTAGGGCTGGTAGTATCTAATATTTTTCCTTGCACTGCTCAGTGTCTGGCTTAGGGCTTGGCATAAAATAAGCACTGGATAAATGTGTGTTGAATCAAATTGAATAATACGAGTTAAAAGTGCTTTAAAAGAGGTGTTTGGGGGAGAAAGACATTTTTCATGGTTGGGAGATATGGAAAAGGTTCTTAAGCAGGTGATGTCTGAGGGTTTTGACTAATGGCAAGAGAATAACACTCGAGGTGCAGGGGAAGTCAGAAGCAAAGGCATAAAGATGGGAAAGTACAGTGTGTTTGTTATTTTTCCTGAGCTGCTTTGCAAACCCCTCGTGCAGCACCTTGGAATAAGTGGTGCTTGAGACTAAAGTGCACTGAGTGGGATAAAATTCTTGTCTCCTTCTACTTTGGTAGGAAGGTGAGCTGGAAGTTGGGGATGCCCAGTGGTCACAGAAGACCGTAGTTCAGAAAGAAGAGGATCTTTCTTTGATATAGACACATCCGAGATTACAATATTTCACACCCGGTATCGACCAGTCAGGGTCATTGTAGGAACCAAATGGCACACCCAGACAATGTGACAGGAGAATTTAAAGCAGGAGCTATTCACAAAGGTGTGGACTGTTAAAGGAAACCAACAAGGGGTGGTCAGGTACCGCGGGGCCAACAAAGGCCCATTCCTAGGCCTTATGGACAAAGGGAGGAGGAGATGCCCTGTGTGAAGGGGCTGTCCAACAAGAGCTCTGCCTCCTCCAGGGGCACTGCCAAACTCTGGGTGTGTACCTGTATGTGTACACATGTGTACATGCGTGTACATGTAGGCGGGTGACAAGCTTTCCAACTGTTTCTCCTCCTGCCCTCTGGCAGTTCCCAACAGTGCTTTCCATTGGCCAAACCCAACCAGAAGCCTCCAGAGGCACAAAAGAAGCTGTGGAAAGATAGAGAGTGGTCTGCAGATGGAGAATATCTAGTATACACCCATTGTCTCATTCAAGTCTCACAACAGCCCGATGAGGATGTTTTTAACTATTAACATCTGTGTATTAGTGTTTAAGAGAATAAGGCCCGAGAGGTTGACTTTTCCAGCATCAAAAAGCTATTCCAAGAAAGACTCAGGTCTTTACTGTCTATAGGAATAATTGTCCTGTGTGTGTGTGTGTGTGTTGGCATGGGTGGGTGGTGAGGACAGGGGACACACAGCAGGTTGGAGCCCTCATAGCCCGCCCTGAAATGGAATCCCCGGATGGGGCCAAGGGAGGCATTATGGATGTGGGGCTGACACTATGAATTAGGAACTGCACCCTGGGGCGTGGATGCAGGAAGAACACCAGGGCCCCAGGGCCAAGGAGAGGTGATAGTGGTGATGGGGAACAGCGAGCTAGAGAGGAATTCTCAAACTTTTTGGTCTCAGGAGTCCTTTACACTCTTAAAAATTATTGGGGACTCTGAAGAGCATCTGTTTATGTGGATTGTATTTCTAATACAATATTTCCTGTATTAGAAGTTAAAATGGAAATTCAAAAATACTTATTTTCAATTTATTTAAAAATAAGAGTAATGGAGCTATTACATGTTAATATAAATAACATATTTTTATGAAAAATATTTTCCAAAACCAAAAATATTTGTGAAAAGAGTGGCTTTGTTTTACATTTTTGCAGATCTCTTTAATGTCTGACTGGATCCCTTCTGCTTCTACAATCAGTCTGTTGGGATATGTTGTTTTGGTTGAAAATGTGAAGCCTCATCCAAATATGTGGTTGGAAAAGGCAGGAGTTTTCGATAATTTCTTCGGATAACTGTGGCTATTCATCTTTGATACTACACTAGAACTCAATAAATGATAGTTTCTTAAAGGTTATTTGCAAGGTAGAATTTGAAACCATACCAATGAATCTATTATACTCTATTGTATGAAAATACCTTGGTGATTTTTCTACTTCCAGTGGCTCTTTTGTCCGTGTATGATCTTGTAGAATGATCCATAGGACGTTTGGAAAAATATTATTTCCTTGAGTTGTGTAGATCCTCCGAATGCTGACACATTTCATTACGCAAAATTTTAAAAAAACACCAGATTTGTTACGTTGCCACTGACCTTATCAGGGAGGATTTTAAATATTGAGAAGCGATCAAGTTCATAGGGGTGATTACAAATTTTGCAAAATCCTCGTTTTCACATGAAAGTCAAATTTAATCATTGGTCACAAATCTGTCAATTGTTTTGAGTGACTGGCTCACTTTGTTCATTTTTGAGAAACTTTCTACCACAGGTCTGAATAGCCATAGCTTGTCGGTTGTTCTTTCAAATAAAAATCGTCTTCCATGAAAGGAGTAACAGTTTAGTTCACGACTCAATCGCACAGGTGCTTTTTGCTTGAGATGAGGGTTGGGTTTCAGAATGCAGCAGGAATGCTTTCTGTGTACTTCTCAGTTAGTCACACAGAATGTTAAAAAGATATGTACTCAAGGGTTGAGGGTTAATAAAATTAGTGATTTCTACTGCTGCATGAAGAACATTCATAAGCAAAATTGGCTTTTTGTTTTTAACCGTGAGTGTGTGGTGAGGAAAAAATAAAGTGACAATTAGTTCAATTTGGTGCTATTATCTTGGTTCACGTGGCTGTCAGCAGTTTTACCTACCATTGCCTTCACGTCATTGTGCAAATGTCAACACAGGAAAAAGATAAATAATGTCTTAATATTATTATAAAAATATTTTGCCCCTGTGGACCCCTGAAAGTGTCTAGGGGACCCCAAGGGTCTGTGGACCACACTTGGAGAAGTGCTGAGCTAGAGAATCAGGAAGAGGTCGTAATGAGGACTGAGAAGGCGTGGCCCCACCTGTTGGAGAAGCTGTTTCCAGCCATTTCCCCACTCCCTTCCCATGGCTGGGCGTTTGCTGCCCACACAGACTGCAGCCTCCAGGGGGCTGGGGGGTGTCTGAGGTGGGGTGGCGTATATGCCAGGGTCTGGGCCACTGCAATCTGAAGCTTAAGTATCTTTTCCAGGTTAGACAGTGCAGCCTCCAGAGAGTGGGGACTGAAAACCAGGCAGAAATTGTGTGGGAGCAGCTGCTAAAAGAGGGAGACCCAGGAGGGCCAAGGGGTGGGCCGTCTTTTTAGAAGACACTCCAAGGAGACACCTGGCTCTAGGTGTGCTGAGATGGCACTGGTCTCTGCCTGCGTGCCTGGTCCCTTATGCCACAGCCTCTTGGAGCCTTTTAGGCTCAAATTTCTTCCTCCTTTAGGTGCGCGTAGAAGGGGAGAGTCTGCAATTGAGGGGAAAATCTCCCAATCTAGGCTCACAGATCTGAGGAGGAGTCAGGAATTAGTTTTGAGTATCTGGATTTGGTTCTATTTTAATTTAAGATCCTACATACATCTTATTGTGTATGAAGCAGAATCCTCAAACATGCAACCCTAATTGATTCCTAGTCTGATGACTCACAGTTCCCCCCTCCAAAATTATGTTTGGTCCATTCTTTTCTGCCTCCTACCAGAAATTCCTGACACTCTCCTCCTCCACCCCCATGTCAATCCACTTCCCTCCTCTGCTTTAAGCTTGGCTCAAAATTCGCCTCCTCCAGAAATCTTTCTCCATTACTCCTGCCCTCCTCTGTAGAAACTTCATTCTGATTTGTTTCTGATTCCCTCAGTGCTCATCATACGCAAAGCTACCTTCTTTGAGCACCAGTATGTGCTAGGTACCATGCTGAGTATCTTGTGTAGGTTGTTTTTAACTCTTAAAAGAGGAATCACTCTTTTGTCTCTGAATCTTCTTTCTGGTTCTACCATCAATTCCATCAGCAGGTCCTGTTGATTTTACCTCTGGGACATACCTTGCATCCATTCTCTTCTCTCCATCTCCACTCCACCGCCCTAATCCAAGACATTGTTGTCTCGTGCCTGCACTACAGCATAGTCTCCTTCTAGTCTTCTTCCAAGACCCCATCCCACTAGAATATAAGTTCTTTGAGGGCAGACCTTGCATGTTGTGTTCAGCAGTCTATTGCCAGTGCCCAGCACGGTGCCTTACATACTATCTGTTCAATATTTACTTTTGAATAAATGAATGAATGGGAGGAGTGGAGAAATGAAGAAATGATAGCCATTTTACAGATGAAGATATTGAGGCTTATTAAACAATGTGCCCACGATCTCATGATCTCACCATGGGAAGGGGCCACAGTGAGATTCCAGCCACGTATGTGGGTCACTAAAGCTTGTGCTCTCTCTACTCTCCCACCGGCCTTGGTAGGAACTCATTTCACACCAGCACGAGATATGCACTGTCCATTTTACCTATGTGTGTTTTTGTTCAGCCTAAATTGATTGTAAACTCCCTGGGGGAAGGAATGATGGCAAAGGTTCTCGTAAGTCTCTGTACCCGAGCATTGCTCTGCTTACCAGTTAGGAGGCTCAGGTCCATCAGTATTAGCTCTGCAAGCCTTTTAACAAGTAATTCCTCTCACGGAACCTAGTCTCCTGATCAGCATATTGGGGATAATAATGTCCTTATCTATCACTCAGTGAAGCCATGGGAAAGCAGAGGGCTATAGCTTGGACTTGGCAATGGAGCTGGAGAGAAGCGCGTGGGCTCTAGATGTGTATTGGAGGCAGCATCAACAAGGCTCACCAACATAAAGGATGGTTATTTTCATCCTGGTTAGGGGACAGAGCACTGAGCTGCAGGCCAGGATGAAACACCCCTTCCATCATTCGCTTTCCTTCCCACACGGGCTGTCACCTCTGTTTCAAGGCATTAGTGTCCCTGATGTGTCCACACTCCTCTTTTTCCATCAATAAAGCCTTGACATCACCTTTTGTCTTCTTTTTGCTCTCTCATCCAGTGTGTTCTCCAAGAGCAGCTGCTGCTTCTGTGCAGCCTGTGCGAGGCCTCTCTTTCCTTCTCATTCTCTAGTTCTTACTCTGTTGCCGACCATCTTCGCCTCTATCTCTGTCGCAGCAATCGCTTCAAGCCAGAAGATTCTGCTGCCACTCCTTGCTCAGCCAAACAAGGGCTCCCCGTTGCCTGTGGATATTTGAACTCAGCACGGCCTCAGCTCCACTGTCCTAGTCTCCTCTCTGGCCTTAGTGACCTCTTTCCTCCTCAAGCCCCTACACTTCAGCCAGGCTCATCGACTCACTTCCATCTTCAAAGAGGCTTTGTTGTCCTTGGAAGTCTTGAAATCTTCCCTCTGGAAGAGACCTGAATGGCATCAAATTCAACCTTTCAATTCAGATATTCTTTCTAGAATCATCGCTAACAATATGGTTTCCTCTGGATTGAAATGGTCTCCACAAGTCCCCTCCTCCAAGGAGGCCCCAGTTTCTCTTGTGCATTTTGTTTAGTGTTTTGTCAACGCCTGCACCCAACTCCTGCCATTCAAGTCTTCCCCTCCCTTCAAGGCCGCATTCACGTCCCACTCCTCCTGCAGCTGGCTTGGCCACTAAGCCCCCAGTGACCTTTCTTCCTTCCCTGCTTCCTTGGCATGGTAGTCAACAACGCGAGTGGTTTTTGGTTTCTGTTTTTGTAATTGTGGTAAAACACACATGACACAAAGTTGACCATCTTTTAAGTGTGCAGTTCAGCAGCATTAAGTACATTCATGGTGTCGCACCGTCATCACCACCATCCATCTCCAGACCTTTTTCCTCTTCCCAAACTGAAACCTGGTACCCATAAAACACTAACTCCCTATCCTCCCAGCCCCTGGTGGCCACGTTCCATTTTTTGTCTTTGTGAATTTGACTACTCTAGGTACCGCATGTAAGAACCGTACAGGATTTGTCCTTTTGTGATTGGCTTATTTCACTTAGCATAATATCCTCAAGGTTCATCTATATTGTGCCATGTGTCATAACTTCCTTCCTTTTTACGACTGAATAATACAGTATTCCATCATATGTATATACTTCATTTTGTTCATCCATTCATCCGTGGGTGGACACTTGAGTTGCTTCCACCTTTTGCTATTGTGAATAAGCAACATGAGTTTTGCATCAGATCGAAGAGATTAAATCTCAATTCTGTTAGCTTTCTAACTAGGGTAAGATGCCTGACCTCCAGGAGCCTCAGATTTCTTAGATGTACAATGCAGTGGTATCATGTGTCTTTTAGGATTTTTATGGGCAAACAATAAGATAAGGGATGTGACATTGTCGGTAAGCATACCTGACAAGTGGTAAGTGCTCAGCGCATGCTCAGAAGCTACTTGTACCACACGTGTCACTTCCCAGTCGTTGCTTTGTGGTGTTAGTTCCTGTTTTAAAAAAAAATCTACAAAACAACTCTATCTCCGTAACTCATGATAGAATCTCAGGGGGCAAGAACTTGAACATAATAGTCACGAATTTTTTTGCTGATGGTCTGACTTGGAAGTGGTTGTGAGTGTGAGTGCATAAAAACGTGAGTGTGAGTGTGAGTATATTTTTGTGTGTGTGTGTGTGCTTGTGCACATGGGCTCACTGGGGAGCACAAGAGAAGGTGTGAGGATGTGTGTTGGTGGTGGGCATATAAATATTGCCCCAGCTGGCAGTGTATGAATCGTGGGACTCGGGAGGCCCAGGTGGGTGTTTGGTGCCCACTTGCCCCCAGCCCCTCGTGGTTCTGCATGCTGCTCCCTCAGCAAGGTTGGGAATGTGTGTGAAGTGCATGAGGGAGCTGGGAGTTGGGGACAAGAAGAGGAGGACCACCAAGGGGTGTGTGCAATTTCAGATTCTTTGTTCTGTCCGATGGTTCCCCTACCCCCGCTCCATACGCACCCGAAAGAGTTGTTTTCTGTGCCAGCCTGGTCTGCCCATTCCCGCAGCCCAACAGAAGGACTGTCCCCACTTGGCTTTTGCTCACCCTGGACGTGTGACAACGCAGTTGCCTTCCCAGCGCCTCCCCCTCCCCTGGCCACTTTGCTTTGGCAGGTGTGAAATATTAATTGCCTCACTGGGGACTGGGTTCTTTCTGTCTGTCATGTCTGACCAGAATATCATTCTCTCCTGCAAATATAATTACCAGGGTTTGTGGTGGGTAAAGTGGGGGGTGGGCTGCAAGGTAGGGAGGGGGAGTGTGTGTGGGAGGGGTGTTGAGAGGGGGCTGGGGCTTTTTTCTTAATCGCCTCTCTCCTGTCTGTTAATTAGGAGCCGTGCTTTGCTACATGCTGAGATATTTTGGTTAATTATGAAAGAGAAAAGGACAAATTTGTCACGTCTTTTGTTTTCGTTCCACCAGTCTCGTAGTGACAGCAGTGTGAAGGCTGATGGACTGCTCAGGCGGCAGTGCCAGATGCTCACACACGCTCCTCCGGGAGAGGTGGGGAGGGGTCTGCAGGGCCAGGAGGCGGGCAGGGGGCGACCAGACAGACGTGGGCTCGGGGCCTGTCTGGGCCAGGTTCATGAGGCTCAAATGGAGGGAGTCAGATTCTTGAATATGAACGTGAAACGGATGCCAGGGAGGAGAGCATGTTTCTGCAGGAGCTGAGAGCCGGCTGAAAGAGGTGGAGGGGAGACACTCTCTGTGCTCTCCAGTCTGGGTGGTTGGCCTTAAGCAAATGCCTGGTGAGTCAAGGCTGAACTCGCTGTTAGCAATCAGAACAGACAGACGGCTTGCCGCCCTTCCTAGGGTCTTGAGTAAGTCAGGTGCATGTTCATGTTGGAGAGTGGGGGTGAGTATGACACGGCGGAAGGCTGTGCTAGTTCTCTCTGCCAAGGTTTACCTGGCTGAGGCCTGTTTCAAGTCTCAGCTTGTACCTTATTCCCCTAGACCTGAATAGGAGCCCCACCTTTGGGATCTACGGCTCACTGACCTGTTACCATGTGATGGTTAATTTTATGTGTCAACTCGGCCAGCCTATGGTGCCCAGTTGTTTGTTCAAACACCAGTCTAGATGTTGTTGCAAAGACACTTTTTAGACGTGGTTAATATATACAACCAGTAGAGTTTAAGTGAAGCCAATTACCTTCCATAACATGGGTGGACCTCATCCAATCCGTTGAAGGCCTTAAGAGCAAAGACTGAGATTTCCTAAAGAACAAGAAATTCTGCCTCAAGACTACAACATGGAAATCTCCCCTGAGTTTCTCACCTAGGAGCTGCCCTACACATTTCAGACTCAAGACTGCATTGACTTTTGTCTGAATTTCCAGCCTGTGGGCCTGGCCCGAAGATTTCAGACTTGCCAGCCCCTACAATCACACGAGCTGGTTCCTTAAAATAATTCTCTCTCTCTTGATTACGTATATAGATATCTATGTATATATGTAGATTTCTCCTGTTGGCTCTGTTTCTCTGGTGAACCCTGACTAACACATACTCCAATGCAGCCCTTACCTGCAACCTAGTCTTGAACTTGCCTGCTTCCTTAGCCATCTTCTCCACTGTCTGTGAGGACAGAAACTAAATTGGGTCCCATAGAATCCCCGGGCCTAGCACAGGGCCTACCTGTAATAGGCCTTAATATGTATTTGTTGCATATTGAATGAGTTCATTTGGGAAACAAGAAAGACCCACATCCCCCAAACCAATCAAATAACCATCCACGGCAGCACAGGCAGTTCCTGATTTATAAATGGGTTGAGTTCCAAAAATTCATTTGAGTTTGTTGTCTGAAGCTTTTTCCCATAACAACAAGGATATCACTGCTGGCAAGGCTCCCGGGCCTGCTGCCAAAAACCTATTTAACCCATAGGATAGATTAAGTACTGTGCATTTGCCATGAAAAATAGTAGAAAACAATACTCCTGCAAGGCTAGTAATTAAAAGAGAAATATGATAGTATTGAATAAAAATAGGGAACATCTTTCATTATGGATATTGGAGTTGGAGGAAGAATGGTTAGAACAGGATGAGCAAGTAGAGAGAGACTTATGGAAAATCTGAATGGAATTTCTGAATATTTTCAGGGAATTTGGAAGTCAGTAGGACAGAGTCTTTATTTGATCTAATTTCTGGGCGAAACTCAGAGTTGTTCCTCCCCTTCCCTGACTGCTGTGTAATGAGGCCAGCTCTTATTGGTCTCAATTAAGGTCATTAATTTGTTCACAAATGTAACAAAAAGAGGGAGTAAAGGAATCCTGGGGTGCTTGGGTGAGAGAGAGAAAGAGAGAGAGAGACAACAAGCATAGAACTGATACAGGCTGTATGTCTATGTGGGAATGAAGTGCCTGTGGTGAGATGCACTGAGCTGTGAGCAGGCATGAAAGAGAAGCAGCAGGATGGGGCAGTGGATGCTCAGCTCTGTGGGGCATGTGGGGAATACGAAGAGATGCCAAGTAGGCAGTTCCCCATATAGTCACCAGGAGGCACTGTTGTCCTGCTCTGGCGGAGGGAACTCCGGCAGCGGGCAGCATTTGAGGAATTTGGTGGGGGAAACCTGGAGGGAGGGAATGTGGTGGGCATTCCACGTTGGGTATCAATCCTGCAAAGGGACTCTCTGGTTACAAAGATCCAAACAAGTGATGCGGACAACAGATGCTCTGAGATCTAAAGGAGGGCGTGTGGACCCTGGGAGAATCCCAGAGAAGGTGAGCCTGGGACTGGCCGTTCAAGGCTGGCACTTTGGGAATGGCAAGAAGGCAGGCGACAGCCTTCGTGGCTAAAAGGGCCACTGCAAGGCAAGAGGGAGCCTGGGGTAGGAAGGAAGGGAAATAATGCCAAGGCATTGACTTTGTGAAACAAAGCCACATAAATGGGGACGTTAGGATGGAGAGTTTTTTGCAGGTGGAGAGGAAAGTGAGACGAGGTCTTTTTTAAAAAGACAAAATCTTTTTTTTTAACTTTTTTTTTTTTTTTGAGGAAGATTAGCCCTGAGCTAACATCTGCTGCCAATCCTCCTCTTTTTTGCTGAGGAAGACTGCCCTGAGCCAACATCCATGCCCATCTTCCTCTACTTTATATGTGGAACGCCTACCACTGCATGGCTTTGCCAAGTGGTGCCATGTCCGCACCTGGGATCTCAACCGGCGAACCCCAGGCCGCCGAAGCAGAACATGTGCACTTAACCGCTGCGCCACTGGGCTGGCCCCAAAGTCTTTTGATTTTGAAATAATTTCAGATTTACAGAAAAGTTGCAAAGAGAGTGCAGAGTTCCATGTACCCTTCACCGAGCTTCCTCTGATGTTAAGATCTTACATAATCACGGTGCATTTCTCAAAACTGAGAAATTAACATTTGCCCAATACCAGTAAGTAAACTATAGACCTTATTCTAACTTCACCAGTTTCTCATGAATGCTATTTTTCTGTTCCAGGGTCCCATTCAAGATACCATGTTACATTTAGTCATCCTTCATCTCCTCCAGTCTGTGACAGTTTCTTGACTTACCCTTATTTTTCATGATCTCGACAGTTCTGAGGAGTACCAGTCAGGCATTTTGTAGACTGTTCCCCAATTTGGGTTTTTCTCCTATGTTCTCATGATTTGAGTGAGGTTATGGGTTTTTAGGGAGACGTCACCGCAGAGGTGATGTGCCCTTCCCATGGGATTCTATCGGGAGGCACAAGATCTCAACATGACTTGTTACTGGGGAAGTCAGTCCTTCAAGGCTCTCTTCTTGGGTAGGTTCCGCCTAATTTTCCGGAATAATCTAGCCTTCCTGCCTATGTGTACCTTATTATCCAGATGAACTAGAGCAGGCTTCCTGCTCCGGAGAAGCTGCGCACTTTATCCACTCTGGGCAATTGCGCATCAGGATTCTCTACTGAAACATCACTATTTTTCCCTTCCTGTACTCTGTTTATTAGAAGTGAGTCACTAAGTCCAGCCCACACTCAAGGGGATGGAAATTAAGTTCCACCTTCTGGAGGAAAGAATAGCAAAGAATTTACGGAGATATGCTAAAATCACCACATAATAATACATATTTGGGAGGAGATGCTCATATTTGGGAGTTCATTCTTGGGAAGTTGATTTTGCTGTAATTACAGGACAGAGGACACATTTAGGTGGGAGACAGACATACGGGACGAGAGCTCTGGGGGGGTCCCTGGGACTGGAGATTTGTGTGTGAGAGCTAGAGAAGTTCATTCTTTTGCCTGTGGTCAGTCACCCAACAACAGACGTGGTCACGGTGATGGTGGAAGTGGAAGTGGTGGGGGTGCAGTGTGGGAGGACAAAGGTGCAATTAGCATGGGTCCCTTGTCATGAATTTTGGGCCATCTTTTGCAGGGGAGGCCTCAGGAGCTCAGTGAGCTGTAAGGATTCGGTCTGTCCCATGGCCTTCCCTGCTTGGCCCTGGGATGGACATGAGCGGAGATGATGTCCCCCAGCTTCTGAGGGTCTTCTGAGCTGTGTGGGGAGCCTGCTTCCCAACCAGCTCAGGAACTGGTGACAGCCTCCTCTTTAGGGCAACAGCCTGACACAGCCCAGCTTGCTGGTCCGCTGATTGTGGTCTGCTGTTGATCAACCTCCCCTACCCCAACTCCCCCCCCCAGATTCGGGGAGTCAGTCTATACCTGGGACTCACTTTAGCTCTGCTGGGATACCGCGAGCAGCAATGCACCATTACAGGAGCTGAGGTCCCAGCACTGGGACTTTTGAGGTTTTGCCCCTTCTGTTTTTTCCTCCCCATCTCAGTTCTAGAGACAGTTGCCCAAATTTGGGAGCTGTTTTTTATGCAGAGCGGGGTTTGGATCAGAAGCAAGGTGTCCCACAGGCTGGTGAGGACCTCCTTTCTCCTTTACTCAGAGTCATCTCTGCCACTGCCCAGTCTGTGAGAGACAGACTGACTTGGTGGGATCCAAAGTGAGTTATCCCAAAATATCTCCTGGGATTGACCAAGCCTGGCTCCAAATGTCCGGGTTTGAGCACCTGTTGCTGAAGACACACAGTCAGTTCTCACCGTGTGTGTATGTGTGTGTACATGTGCTAAATAAACTGTGCTTTGTCTCTCTCAGCATCCTCAGCCTGTCTTTATTTACCTGATTCCATCGATCTGTGACTTGGCTCCATCTCACCTCTTCCAAAAAGCCTTCCTGGATTAAACTTTACATCAACCCCATTTTGATTTGGCTAATCTGACCTCAGTGGCATGCAGTCTGTAAGTGTTACTGAGTGGTTTCGAATGTGAGCGTCCAGACTCCTCATCTAGAGCAGAAGGTCCTTCAGGATCTCTCCTGCCTCCCCAAGTCTGTGCTATTGACAAGTGGACTGAAGGATGAAAATGGAAGGGTTCTTATCTTATATGGTCCCTAGTGACTTGTAGCTCAATTTGTCCTCTGGAATGGTTGAAGATCTGGGTCAGACCTCCGGAATCTAGGGCTGTCCTGTCCGGTCCCGTATGTGTGTGTGGGAATGGGGGTGGGTCGGGGAAATGCCTCTTATCCTAATCTTCTCGCAGGCCTCTTACTGCAGCTTCTCCATTTCCCAAAAGAAATTAGCAGGAGGCAGAATTACTCTCCCTCAAAGGGGCTCGAAGAATCTCCCCTTCTCTGAGGCAACACTGTCTCCCTCCCCAGCCCCTGCGGAGAAAGGGCCTGGTACCTAGAATAATGATCCTGCGGACGGATCTCTCCCATCTGTCAAGAAGGGGAAAAACTCTCTGGTTCTACCCAGGTCTTTAATTTTTTTCCCTGCCTCCTTATTTGCATTCAGTAGGAAGGTGACACATTCTAGAACATAACCTCCCTTTTTCACTCCAGGAATCTAATAGTTATTCCTGTGTTTGTGAAAGATAAAGGATTAGCAAGAATGCTTTGCATGAAGGCGCCATTTGTAAATGCTTTATAATTATTTATGAAATTATCTTGCATTTTATAGCATGGGAAATAATAACTTAAATTGATGTATTAAACATGCACAATCATTATTTTAACAATATTAAATGCACCTCTCTAGAATAATCGCTTCATAAATACGAAGAAAGCATTCAGAAGTGGCACCTTAATTTAAGACCTTACAGGATTCGTGACACCCGAATCCACAACCCTTTCTCTTGAAGACAGATGGAGTTTCTTATCTGGCTGCAGTGTTCCTCTTTATTGAAGTGAAAATGAATTCTTAAATTAAAAAATATATTATCGAGGTAATTTTGGCAATGTGATGAAGCAATGGGAGAGGAGATAAGAAGCAGAATTTCCAGGGACCAGAACAAATTGGACAAAACTTATCTTTGCTGGTCCTTGTCCTCCCCATTCCCGGGGCACTGGAAGAGTCATTTGGTCTCGGGGTACCCTGCCCGTCTCTGGGAAGGAGTTAAAGACTGACTAATGGTGGAGACTGTTACATTACTCCCCTCCAATGCCAGGACTTTGGGGCTGTTTTGAGCAAGAGAAACCCCCAAATGGAAGATCCTTTTTGCACAGCAGTGCGTCTCTGCAATGGTGTGGAGGAAATCCAGGAGAAATGTGAAATTTGGCAAATAGTGAAACAGGGAAGAAAGAAGAGACAGTAAACCCCGATCTCTTATTTGTGTGCAGCTAGTTGGTTTCGCTTATTTTTTAGCCAGGTTTGCAGATCTGAGGCAGGTAAGCCAGTCTCCCCAGCAGCGCGGCTCCACTGCCTTCTGCTGGTGGGGCCCTCTGCTGGTCACTGTCAGAATTTCAACACCACGCGTTTGAAGAGTATGTTAAAAGTCTCCACCAGTGAAGATGCGCCTTCCAGGGTCTATGCCCTGTGCTACGTGTTTTGTGAACACGATCTTATTCACTTCTCACAACATTCATTGGGACGAGGAAACTAAGCCTAAGAGAGTTTAAGCGCAGATCCAACCTCTTAAACACTGGACTATACTGAGTCAGCAGGCTAGAGAGCTGACCTCGGGTGGCCCCTTATCCAACCCCAGGCCCAGAGATGAATGCAAATCTATTCTACATTTAAAGACCATACTCCAGAGTCGTAATGATTCTATTCGGAAGTGCATCTTAGCTGCTAACTTAAATCCAGCAATATAGCAAGCGTGTGTCCTTGGGGTAGGATGGGTCTTTGAAATTTACGTGATTCATTCTAAGATCCGGTCGTGGCCCCTGTGTATTCAAATACTGGACGTCATGCTGACTCTTCTTTTTCTCTCACACCTCATGCCCAATCCCCGTCAGGAAAATCTGTCAGCACCTTCAAAATATATCCAGAATCCAGCTTCTTTTGACCACCTCCATGATCACCACCTTGGTCTAAGGCCCGGGCATCGCCTCTTTGTGTGACTGCAGCAGCCTCCCAACTGGTCTTCCTGCTTCTCCTCTCTCCCCGCACAGTCTCTTCTAAACATAGCCGTCAGAGCGAGTCTATTAGAACATAAATCAGATGGTGTCCTTGCCTTCATCTCGCTCCGGGTAAAAGCCGGCTCGCCTCACAATGAGCTATAGAACCCCACAAAATCTGGCCTCTCTGACCACATCTGCCGCTTCTCTCTCCTTTTCTGACTCTTGGCTCCCTCTGCTCCAGCCCCACGGGCCTCCGTGGAATTCCCCGGGTATGCAAGTCAAGCTCTGCCTCTGAACATTTGTAGGGGCTGAACCCTGTCTGCAGTGCCCTTCCCCCAGATATATTATAACGTACTCCCTCACCTCCTTCAAACTTCTGCTCAAATGCCACTTTCTTCCAGAGGCCTTCCCTGACCATCCTATTTAAAATTACATCCCTCCATCCCCCCATTATCATTCTTCCTTCCGTTTTATTTTCCTCCATGGTGCGTATCCTTTTCTAGTTCATTGTATAATGTACTTATTTATTCTGGTAGTTGTCTGTCTCTCCGCACCCCTGCAATGTAAGCTCCCTGAGGGCAGGTTTTCGTCTGCTTTGTGTTCCTCCTGTTTCCCAGCAATCTGGACAAGCGCCTGGCACGTGGCAGGTCCTTAACAAATACTTGTTGAATTGTTAAATGCACATGCTGCTCCCGTGTCCCCAGCTGGTGGCAGGTACGGTGACTGTTCTGGTTTGCCCAGTACCGGCCTGGTCTTAGCACTGAAAGTCCAGCATCCCAGGAAACCCTAGATTCCAGCAAATTGGGACAGCTGGTCACCCGAGTGACAGGCAAGAAGAAGAAGGGACAGCTGTCCTCAGGGGTAAGTTGGGCCTTTCCCCCAGTCTGGGGGTGGGGAGGAAGTGCCTGGCTTTACCCACATCCTTGGAGGATGGGGTGGGGATGGGAGAATGGCTCCACCTCAGAAAAAGCCTTTTGAGTTATTGAAATTGCAGCTTATTATGACGAAGAAAGTGAGTTTCTATGTCGCTGTAAGTGGCCCAGGAGTAGAAAAATGATAGTGTAATGATGTTCCAGTGGAGCAATTATTTTCCTGAGATGGAGCAACATAAAGTATCACTTTGATTATGCTCTGCCTTCCTGCCCCGCCCGCTCTGGCCGTGTTTAGTGGCCAATAAATCTTCCTGGAGCCTCCCTGACCCGTGGCTGCCATCTCCACGGGGACTCCCAGGCTGGCCCGGTCCTCATCTGCCCAACTGCCCCCGTCTTCTCTTCGCTGTGGTTTAGGATGATTAGTCGGGGCCAGAGCCCAGGGCGGAGGTGAGAGGAGGCTGAGGAGAGGGAGAGAGGGCAGCTCGAAGGCTCGGAGCTTGACCCTGAACCAGAGAAAAGGCCTGCGATGGGGCTGGGCAGGGGCCGTGGTGGAGAAACGGAGAGAGGAGGGGGGATCAAGAAGAGATTTTAAAGGGAGCTCGCTCACTCTTTGAGATCCTTTGGGCCTGAAGGCGAAGCAGAAGGATCCGTTAGAAGGGGAGGATGGGTTTAAAGGAACAGAAAACCACAATGGGGTTTATCTGTGCTGCCAGCTCAGGGGGTAGACGTGGAGAACTTTCTCTATCTTTTTAGCTAATTTCAGTCTTTACTCAGGTTGCTTCATGCCTGAGTCTCTCTATCTTCGGCTCCTCGGGCTGCCCTAACAAAACAGCACAGGCTGGGGGGCTGAAACAACAGAAATTTATTTCTTACAGTTCTGGAGGTTGGAAGTCTAAGATCAAGGTACTGGTTGATTTGATTTCTGCTGAGCGCTCTCTTCTTGGCTTCCAGACGGCCTTCTTGGTGTGTCCTCACCAGGCAGAGAGAGAGGGAGAGGGAGGGAGACAGAGAGAGAAGGAGAAGAGGGAGAGAGCGAATAAGCTGGTGTCTCTTCCTCTTCTTCTAAAGGCGCCAGCCCCATCGGATTAGGGTCCCCCTCCATGACTTCATTTAATCTTTATCACCTCCTCACAGGCCATATCTCCAAATATAGTCACACTGGGGATTAGGGCCTCAACATATGAATTTGGGGGTTGGGGACACAAACATAACATTGCCTAATTGGAATTGGTGTTTCCTTTTGGCCGCTAGGATTGCCCCCAGAGATGCCATCTAAGGAAAGCTTACTTGCAGCCTGAGGTTTATATCTTGTCCCCAGATATTTAAATCAGTAGTTCTCAAAGTGTGGTCTTTGGACCAGCAACATCAGCATCACCAGGAAACTAGACAAGAAATGCAAATTCTCAGGCCAGAACCCGGACTTCGTGAATGAGGGACTCCAGCAATCTGTGTTTTAACAAACCCTCTGGGGCATTCTGATGCGAGGGAGAATTTGAGAACAACTACTGGGGGTAAAAGCATGCTGCCCCTGAGAAGGGAGCTCTGCGATTTTCAAACTTCAGCATCCAAATCACCTGGAGAGTTTATAAAAACAAACACACGTGCAGAGTTTCTGATATGGGGGTCTGAGGTCTGCATTTCTAACACCTTCCCAGGGGCTGCTGTTGCTGCTGGTCCTGGAACCACTGTTTTCAGTGGACTCTCTGGGAGCCTTCCTGGAAAGCTGCCCTTCTGGCTTTGGGCCTTCCCTTTGGACCCAGTTCCAGAGTGTTCTCTGTCTTCTTCACTTCACTGATCCCTGCTTCCTTAGGAGGTGTTGCCTTGGGCTCTCGCTGGGTCCCCCATTGTCTGGCATTGGGGGCTGGGTGCCTCCTGCTCCCGGTTGGAGCTCTTCAGAAGTACCTGCTGCCTGTCAATTCAGGCTCACGCTGGAGGTGGAGAATAGGGACGAGTAACCGAATGACTCTGTCCCTGACCAGGCTTCTTTCACCACTTCTGTTTCTGGACAGGGCACCCGAGCGCACATCTGATCTCGGTGCTGTTCCCACCACTGGTGAAGCCTTGCCTTGACTGTGCTTTGATCCCTTTCCCTAGTACCCAGGTCTCATCCATCACTGGATCCTTGTTTTAATTTCCACTCCTGACCCTGGAGACTCAAGCCAGGGCCCTCCTCCTGACAACCAGCCTTAGTGATCCCCTGCTCCTGCTTCCATAATTTAGTGAATGTGGCCTGCTGGGAGATGATTCCCAGGCACTGAGTTGTCCACGTCTGACTTCCCTTCTCAGTGCATCCTGAGGGCCTGGGCTGCCAACTACTGCCATTCCCTCCACGTACTGCTGTGTCCGCACTAGTGCCAGCACCAGTCCTTACGGGGCTGGCCCACCCCAGTGGGCAGTGCTGGCCCCATTCCTCCCACCATTAGCCTGCCCACCCAGCTGCCGTCCTTCTTCCAGGCTGGACTGTGTCCCGGGATATGACAGGTTCAGGTTGTTCCTGGGGTGATGCTGGCAGTTGGAGATGCAGCATTGCTAAACTCCATGACACTGTGGCCATGGAGGGATGGGCTGAGCTGTTGGCTGGGCTCCCAAGTCCTTAGGATTAAGGACAGGTGGTAGGTTTTTACTGCATTGTTATCAATTATAGGGGTCCTTCAGCAACTGCTGGCTGAGAGTGAGAGGAATGAAGAAGCCTGTGGTTTTTGTCCTAATTTGTTTGGTTTGGGGCTGGACCCCAAGCTCAGGAACCACAGTAATTAGCCCAGCTGCAGAATTGGGCAAATGCAGCTCATGGCTGTCGTTGCTCCAAAGGGCTGGGCTGGCACCAGAGCCATTGGCTCTATCAATGGCTTTTGTCAGCTGGGGGGGCCGTGATTGCAGCAGCGGATGTGGAGGGGGCCAGGGCTTTGAGTTCCCAGCCTCTCCATCCTGCTCCCTCTCCCACCCCTTTTGGCTTGTGGTGCTGCCCAGTTGCTGAGTCTGGGGGTGGGGGTTAGGGAGGAAGGGAGCCCTGGCTTAGGAGGGCAGAGGAGAAGTGGTGGCACAGCCTCTGAGTGGCACGGAGGTTCATTTGATGTAGAGGTTGGGGCTTGGTGCTCCCTGAGCAAGGGAAAGCAGAGAGAAGGGAGCATGGCAGCCACATGCAAATGGAAGCTGTACGTAGGCCCAGAGCTCTGAGGAGAGATCACCTGCAATTTGCCAAGACAACCAGAAAATTGAAAAAGTGGCTCAACATGCATGCTGGAGCACTGGGTGGGAGAAGGGTAGGCAAGAGTCAGAGAAGTGAGGGGCACTGGAACTGCTGAGAGGGGCTCTGTGTCAACTGCTGACAGGGATGGGGCTGGGGGGAGCATCTTCTCACGGTGGAGCTCATCGGTTTCATCTGGAAGTGCATTCACAAGGCCTGTCCCTGGAGCTCCAAGGTACAGGAGACGTATGCCCTGGAATACATCGCAGAGCTTTCATGGGGGCTCCAGGGGCTCTGGGGGAGCCTTCCCCACGCTGGCTTTGAACTGAGGCATCCAGCTAAGATGTGCTCAAATTCCTGATCCACAGAAACTGTGAGATGGAAAATGTTTGTTGCTTTAGGCCACTGCATTCTGGGGTGGATTGTTGCACAGCAATGGATAACTAATACAGCGAGATATGACCAGTTCTTGAGTTCTGGAATTCCCTCAGACTCCTTCCTCTCACCATTGTCCCTACTTCTCGTTCTTCAGCTTCCTGACTCTCTCCCTCACCCCCTGACCTCTTTTTTTTGACTCCATTTCTTCAGCTCCTTCTCTAGCTCCTTGGGTGGATGGTCAGGTCTGGGATCCTATCTTGTGGATTTAATCTTGGTACTTCTCCAGACACAACGTTGTGGATCTGCTTTCTGACTTCACGCTTGATACTCTTATGTAAGAAACAACCTCCTGAGCTCCACCCTGGCCAGGTTTGCCTCTCACCTGCCCCAGGTCTGACCCAGAAGCAGGATCAGAAGACCATCTGACTTGCTAGAGCAGGAAAGCTTAACCAGACACTCTGGGGAGATTTTCAACGAAGGCTGAAACACCGTCCTTATCACGAGAAAATCCACTGCATTGTAGCCTTCACCCCATTCTCTTAGAGTTCCTATCAATCCAGACTTTCCTGCATTTGTTAGCTGATGGATGGCCAATGGCTGGCCCATTACTTTGTGAAAACAAGATGTCGTTTTCAGATATTTTTCTTTCCTCCCTTTCCCTCCCACCCCCCATACACTTAAGAGCTTTCATTCTTTAAGTATAGTCAGTATTTCATTCATTATTATCATTATTTTTGGAATTTAGACATTAAAATAATTGGGTCTGGGTTCCATTATGGGGCTCTGGTGACTTAGGGTAAATATTCTCTGAGACTGAGATAGTATTTGGGTAGGTTTTCTCAGTCACCCTGGTCTCATGATAAATCAGAGTCAATAAATGCTGGTCTCAGAGTAAATCAGAGGCCAACTCAAGGTTGGGCATAGAGCTGGAATTCAATTCATTTTCACTGGATTGCCAATAGACACTGATGACCCAAATTAGATTCAATGTTTCTGTGTAGGTTGGGGGGCATCTAGCCTAGGTTGAAAATTGGACATGACATCCCTCATCTCTCATTACCAAACAAATAATATCCTAATAGATGGAAATGCTTGGTAACAAGAGATGAGTGCCGTGTCTATAGAGGGTGCATGGTAAATGTTTGCTGGAATGACAAACAAAGATTGTTAAGGCCCACTGAGGACCTGTCTGGCCGCTTCGCCCACTCTCCCTGGATGATTTCATCTGTGACCATACTGCAATCATTATCTATGACCTGACCTTTTGGTGAAAACACCCAAAGTATTATCTCCAGGCCATTTTCTCTCCTGAACTCCAGACCCATGTATCTGGCAGCTCAGTAGACAATCACCCTAGAATATGTCTTAGGAGCTAAAGCTCTTCATGTCCAAGGTTGAACTTATTATCTTTCACCCAAAGCTGCTCCTCAGCCTCTCTTTCCCTCTTCTGGAATCCCTCCACTTTGCTCAAGCCAGAACACTGGGGTCACATGTGGCTCTTCCTTCTTGCTCACACTGTACTTGTGGTCAGTCACTGAATTAAATTGGTTCTATCTCTGGCATATCTCTTGGATGGGGACATTTCTCTCCATCTCCATTGTCAACTTCCTGTTTTTCCTGCATTACTCCTAACTGGCGCTTTGCTTCCACGGTGGCCTGTGGCCAGTTCATCTCCACATTCTGACCAGAAAGATGAGCACAAAATGCAGTTCTGTTCACATCATCCCTGGTTATAACAATTCAAAGACCTTTTATTGTCCTTGGGTAAATTGCCCAAGCTGTGAGCATAGAGGTCAAGGCCCCACCTGATCTGATCTGGCCCTGCTTCTTCCTGGAACCTTATCAGTTTTTCACAACACACCTTGGATTTCATGTTTCAGGCACAGTGAATACCTTATGTCTACTCGCTCATGCTGTCAAACACAGGATTTCTTTGCCTAGGAGTCTCCTCTCCCTCGGCTCACCACTTGGCCTGAGTTTCTTCTCCTTGTCCTTCCAAACACAGCTGAGATGCCACCTCCCCTGAGAAATCTTCCCTAGTCCTCAAGTCTGTCTTGGCTATTTCCTGGTGTGCCCCTATGGCACCTTATGTGGCTCTGTCATTATAAATACCTATTTGCCCCCTTGAGAACAGGGACAGCCATTGTGTCCAGTGCCCTGGACAGTTGCCTGAGCCACAGGAGGGGATTAGTAAATAACTCAAAGAAATCTACTGAGGGAAACTTTTCCACCTTCTAGGTATTAGCACATAGTAAAAACCTTCTGCCCACCCAACCCATCCAGCAAGGAAAAGTAGTGGTATAATGCGATGAGCACTAGACTCAGGGTCCTGAGGCTGCAGGTTCGAATCCCACCTCTGCCTCTCATTAGGGGAAGTTACTAAACATCTAAGCCTCAGCTCGCTCAACTGCAAAGCAGGAGCCATAACACATACCAGACAGGGTTGGAGCCAGGAGCACATGAGGCAGCATTTGCTAAGGTGCCCATCTCAGTAAATGGCTGGCTAGGATGGAGTTGTCCCCTCTGTTCCTGCGGAAGCCTGTACCCAGGGCAATGAACTTGCGCTTTCAAGAGCAAGGCTGACAGAGCCGACTTGATAAGGGCCCTGGTTGTCGGATATGATAATAATAGTCTAATTTATTAATATAAAGGCCCGCTAATAGAGGCGGCACTTTTAATTAGCCAACATGGCCACGATATTAATTTTTATCCAGAGTTATTTAAGTCCGGGAGCCTTCCTCCCCTCTTCTGTTAGCACTTAGCTGGAGGGCGATTGAGAACATTTGTAATTGGATTTCTGTGCAGGACTTAATTATAAGGAGACAATAAAGCCCATGAAATGCGGCAGGTTCTACCCCGCTAACTATTATTTTCCAGAGACATGCTCAGGCCAATGAATGCACAGACTTATCTAAATTATAATTTTTAAACTTAACAAAGCTTCCCTCTCACCGCCCCCCAGGACTGAGCGGGATCTGCCGGGAGTACAGATTCGAGGGGTAGGGGGGACACGGAGGCGGAATGCTTCATTCCTGTAATCAAGTCTTCCGCTCCATGGGCCACTGAGCGGCTTCCCCAGGCCCCTTGGGATCTCAGAAGTGTATTTTCTTCCCTTGGCCAAATGGCTTATTAATAGAATTGGCTTATTTATATCTCACCCAGAAAATCCCAAAGTGATACAGCAACAGGGAGATATCGAGCCAATTAGTTGCTGGGCTTGTTGTCATGGGGGGAAATCCAGTTATTAATTTACTGCCCTTCACCAGTGGCGGAATCGATTCTGAGGAAACCAAAAGGAAAAGAAGAAGAAGAAGGAAAAAGCCACGTGTTTCAGACCGTCTGGGAAAACTCAAAGAGACAAGGCTAACCTATTTATATCTTCAGCAAAGCTGTCTGACCTTAGGAGAGTGGGAAGCTTCAGTCCCGTCTGTGGTCAGCAGGTGTGGTGTGAGCACCAGCATTTACTAAGCATCTGCAGTGGCCCTGACAGTTGGCATACATCAGTGCCAGGTTCTGTGCATGGGGTGGTACACAACAAAGCATACAATGTCAGGGTCCATCTACCCTCCTAACTGGGAAACCTCAGAGGAGGAAAAGAGATCACTAACCAGTATGGCTTGGTCTAAAAGAAAAGGATCTACTGAGATGAGGTCATGGGAGAATACTTTTGCTACATTGCAAGAGTGACTGTGGAAGATGAGGCGTTCAGAAGTACAAGTGTTTGTCAAAAAAAAAAAATATTACAAGCATCATTACACTTGTAGAAATTTGGGGTGGAGGTCCCATAAGATGAGTATCATATAACCTAGGTGTGTAGTAGGCTGTACCACCTAGGTTTGTGTGAGTGCACTCTGTGATGTTTGCACAATGACGAAATCTCCTTATGATGCATTTCGCAGAATGTTTCCCCGTCGTTGAGCGACACGTGGCTGTATATGTTTGTCCTTGTTTTTACTTGCTCAAAATCTAAGTGGAATTATTGCAACAAGGAGAATGAATATTTTAGAGACTCTTGAGGCTTATTGCCATATTGCATTCCAGAAATATTGTACCAATTTCTATCATGCTAGCAGTGTGTGAGTGGCCCATCATTGTACCATACTGTCATCAATACTCTGCACTGACTTTTACAAGTATTTGTTAACTTGATAGGGCAAAAAATGTATTTCATTATTGTGTTTTCTTCACATATATTGATTGCTAGTGAGGTTCAACTTTTCTTTGTATGTTTAAACCATTATCTGTATTTCTTCTGCAAACGGCCTGTCCTCGTTCTTTGCACATTTTTCTTTTGGGTTTAGTGGTTTTGTTATGTATAAATGCTATTTTATATTTTAAGAACATTAATTTTTTGATGTTTTTGTTGCAGACATTTTTCTCAGGTTGATTTTGCTGTTTATTTTTACTTCCTATGATATTTTTTATAGAGGTGGTTTGAATTTTTATGCAGCCAAATATATCTACTTTTTCTTTGTGATTTTTCCAATTGCTTTTATGCTTAGAAATTCCATCTCCACACTGAGACAGAAATAGTAATCTATATTTTATTCTAAGTATTTTATGCTTTCATTTTTTTACCTCTGAAATGCATCTTTAATTCATCTGAAATGTCTTGTGTTCTATGTTGTGTGATAAGGATTTAAATGGATTTTCCCCTTAAATAGTTAACTGTTTATCCCAGCAACGTGTTAAAGAATATTTTCTTTCCCCATTGGCTTGGGTCCCACTTTTATCACATGCTAAATTTTTTTTTAATATACAGTAGACTGTTCTGAGCTGTCTTATTCTGTTCAGTTAGTTCTTTCATTATAATCACACTGTTTTAATTATTGTATCTTTATACATTCACGTATTTTAAAATATGACATATTTGTATATGAAATGTAGCATTTTATTATCTGGTAGAATAAATCTCTCGCAATTACTGTTTTTTTTTTAAAAAAATTGGCTATTCTTGTTCATTCTCCAGATGAATTTTAGAATCATGCTGTCTAGTTCCAGAAAAAAAAAAAATCCTATTTGGTACTTTGAAAAGAATTGGATTCAACATATATCTTAATTCATGAACCATTTGCATCTTGAGACCCTTCAGTCTTCCATTAGCAAAAATGACATGTTCTGGGTTTTTTTTCCCTTTCCTTTGTTTTTGCAGGTTTAACTCTTTGATCTAAGTGACATTTTAGTGTATACTACCAGATAAGGATCAAAACTGATTCTTTATCAAACAGCCATTTGTCCCAAATCCCAGTGTTTGCATAACTCACACCTTCTTCAATGATTTACGATGCTCTGTTATCATTTAAGTCCTTATGTATCTATTAGTGTCTGTTTCTAGGCTCTCTAATCCCACTGATTTGTCTTTTTTTGTGCTGATGCCACACTCTTTTGATTGTTGTCTGGTCTTTTCCAGCACTAGTTGAAATGCCACCCCTTCCACATGGCTCTAGGAGTCACTGTCCTCTTTCTCCCAAACCGGGATTCATTTCCTGAATACACAGTCAGCCCCCTTGATCAGAGCCTCTGGGCGGAAACTTTTCAGTGCCCCCAGGGACTCGGATGGAGCAGTCTGATGCCAGGTTTTGGTTTTTAGTTGAGAAAACACCAAGGCTGGTGGAGATTGAGAACTGATCCCTACCCCCGCCCTTCTCTCCGTTCAGCACAGCCAGATGCTGGTTGTGGGAGAGTTCCCGTCTCCAGACTGCCCCAGGGAAGAGTGAAGGAGAGAGAGGGACCAGAACATTTCAGGGAGGTGGTGCAGGATGATAATGCTGGACTAGAAACCTCGTGATTTCTCAAGAACCTGCCACGTGCCAGGCCCACGCTGAGGACATTACATACACCAGTCCAGTTTTCACCAGAACCACCTGAGCAAATACCACATTTTACACGTTAGAAGACGGCTCAGAGGAAGTAAGAAACCCTAATATCACCCAACTACTAAGAGACAGAGCCTATTTTTCACCCCACTTGTGTCTAATTGCAAACCCTGTGATTATTCTGAACTGTGGCTGACTCGGCCAGAACTAAAATTGCAGCCCCTCCCTTCCTCTCACTAGGAAATTTGTCATCCGGAGAAAATGTTTTAGGCTCCATGGGCTTTGAGGGGTCTTAACTCCAGCTCTCACGGTAAGAGAATCTGATGAAATGAGGTCTAGGTATCGGAAGCTGGTAGCCTGAGCCATGGCTCAGTGGTCACCTTTCTACACAGGCTAGTGGGGTCACCCTAGGGTCCAGACATCCTCAGCCGTATCTGAAGCTCTGCCTGCAACTCCTGCCTTCCCCTTGGCTCCCTCTCCCTGGCCTGCCACTGTCCCCTCCTCCCAGCCAGGCAGGCAAGTTGGCGTTTTTACATGCTGACTTTCCAGGTTAAGTGTGTGGACAGGAGACAGCCTGGTACCCAGCGAGGACGGAAGGCAGAGCATTGGGAAAGAAGGAGGGAGGGGTAAGCCCATGACTTAAAAAAAGGATTCTACAGACCTGGTCTCATTCTGTCTGAAACAACGGCTGAGATGGCTAAAACAGCCAGAATTTTAAAATAACTAGCATTCATTTATTGAATTTCTACTAATAAAAGAATACAATCTAACTTTGCCTCTAATCTTCGTCAGTAATCATTGAGCAAATGGTCATTTTTCTACCTGTGCAATCCACTTGTCCTTGTCCTCGGGGGGCCTCCATATTCACATATCCCTGTTTAACATAGTTCCCACATTGAGTTTTCATGGCCTATAGCATTCCATCATGTGGATAATCTGTAATTTAAAAAACTGTATTTTGAATGCTGTCTGGAAGGGTCATACCATGAACAGAAGGATAGCGAAGGATCTGGTCATGGGAAGATAAGGCACATTTGGGTTTGTGGGGGATTTTGCTTTTGCGGGGGGGGCACGGGAAATGTAAGAGTGCCAGCTATTATTCTGAAGCCCTTCCTTTGATGCAGGTAGAGCCCTGGGCTATGAACCTGGGCACCTGGGTTCTGAGCTTGGCTTTTTCTTTTGTTTACTTTGTAAGGTACTTTCTTCTCTGGTTCTCAGATTTTCCTCGCTGTGTTCTGATAGTCACAGAAATCATGAAACCACAGAGATGGAGGGCCATGAGAGATAACTTCATCTAGCCCTCTTATTTGACAGATGAGAAAAAAATGAGCCCTGGAGGTCAAGTGACTTGCCCAAGGTTGCAAAGTCAGCTGCTGCCTTTGCAGATGCCACCTCCACCAGCCTCATGTTCTGGGAATCATGTCAGAGATGGAGGATTTGGCATTCCCTTGAAGAAAGGCGTGGTGAGACCCTTGGTTATTCTTCACGCCAATCCAGCTTTGAACCTTCAGAGTGTTTTCCCATCTGAGTTGTTAACATGTGCCTCCCGGACTTCTGCCTCTCATCCTGGATGCCCAGCAGGGCTGACGACCAGGCTTTATAGGAAGAAGGAGGAAAGAGCCACAAGGCTCCCACCTGAGCCCTGAGGCTGTCCTGTTTCCTTCTGGGACCCCTGCCTCACGTCTCTTGTCTTTTCCATCTGTAGGAGCCATCCTTCAAGCTGCTCTTGGAATGGGCCAAAGCAGTCACGGCTTTGCTCTTCTGTGCTGGCAGCCTGTGAACTGTTTGGCTTGTCATAATTCTCTCACCATCTTGCTATATCTCTGTCTCAGTTCACAGAAAGCTCAAAGTGAACAAAGACACAGGCTCAGGGGACCAGGATAACAGGGGCTGGGTGGGGCTTTGAGTCCCCCGAAATCTGGTCTGATCAGAGAATTCACAGCTAGGACGTCTCAGGTTCCAGTGGAGCCTCCCCTGGGGACACTGTTTTGCTGTGTAGTAGGGACCCCAATGAGACCCCGGGAGCTGGTTTTGTCCATGTAATGTTACCAGTGAACAATACCCCATCAGCAATGTTACTGATGCAGAGATGGAGGAGATCCAGAAGGGATGAGACCAGCTCAGGAATGAGGAGGAGGGAAGCATGGCCATCTGTGGGTCTGTGTCCTTTCCCTCCCATACAGGGACCAGAGGAAGGGGTCTCTGAAAGAAGTGGGCAGCCTGGGGAGAGTGGGGATGGAGCGCAGAGGGAAGAGAGAATCACATCACAGTTTTCCAAGTTCAGAATTTTCTAAAGACTAAGATCAGAGAACATCAGAGGAAGGTTCCTCAAAGGTGATGTTTTAAAACAGGACTCTCTGAGCTGGACATTTTGTCCCATGTCTCCATGGCTGTTTCTTGTGTCTCTAATAAAATACAATTTTAATGCAGTGCAAAGGCACACAGATGGAGAAGGAAAATGGTAATGGGAGTGTAGGAATAGCTAGGGAGCAGAGGAGGATGGGCAGGCTGAGCTGGTGGGAAGGGCTGGCCCCTGGCCTCCCTAACATCTGGAGTCCAGGGCTGTGTGCTGAGTCCTTTCTGCCAAGTCTTCCTGAGATGGTGAGGAGGAGTCATTGTCTCTGGAAGTTCTTCTGTGGCCTGGGTGGACTGAGAGGTGGAAGGGGTAAAAAGAATAGCAAAGGTGCCGAGTTTAATCCCTATGTCCACTTGGCATCATAATAGGTCCTGTGCGTCTTTTTCTCTTTCCTTTCTTTCTTCCCTTTAGAGTAGGGAGTTGGCCTACTCGTCCCTCTTCTCAGCTGTCCTGTCTCCAGGTCAGCTCTGAAATAGGAGCCTGGTTCTTGAGCCAGCACAATCCCTTGTCGGTTTTTTTTTGTTTTTTTTTTTAAGAATGTTTTTTTTTTTTTTAAGATTTTATTTTTTCCTTTTTCTCCCCAAAGCCCCCCAGTACATAGTTGTATATTCTTTGTTGTGGGTCCTTCTAGTTGTGGCATGTGGGACGCTGCCTCAGCGTGGTTTAATGAGCAGTGCCATGTCCGCGCCCAGGATTCGAACCAACGAAACACTGGGCCGCCTGCAGCGGAGCAGGCGAACTTAACCACTCGGCCACGGGGCCAGCCCCTCCCTTGTCGTTTTTAAGATCCTCTCAACTCTTCGCCACATGAAACGGACAGGGTTTACAATATAACAAACCCTGGGGCAGGTAAAGGCTAAGTAAATCTCAAACCGTATTGGGTAATCCTGGTGTTCATTCAGGTGTAAATGGATTAGGTCCACAATCTCGTATTCCGCTTTTCTCCTGCTTCCCCCTCGGCATCCCTCCCATTCACTTTGTCACTCTTTTATCCTGGGGTGGGGCTCCCTCCACATCCAGCACCACCTCCGGGCCTCTTCCTTGTCTCCTAATCTAGCAGAAATCTTGTTGGTCCTCTGTTGGTGGTCCTCTGTTGGTGGAAAACAAGTTCCTCAAGACTCAGGTTACTTTTGTTGTGTTCTTCAGGAACGCTTGAAAAACTCTGACCCCATGCTCTATAGATCATCTCCGGATACGGGGACACTAATGGAGGCTTGAGAGAAAAGAGCTAAGGCTGGCTCTGGGCAAATGGATGCCCAGGGAAGCTCCTTAAAGGAAGGCAGAATAACCCCTCCTGCAGGCTGGACACTGTAGAAAGTGCCTGCAAACTCCACTCAGTGCAGGAATCTTTCCAGGCCACTTGTACTGTTGCCTCCTTGTTACTCCAACTTTACCCTTTCGGATCTCACCACCCCTACATTGCCACTATGTTTGGCCCTTGCACCCCTGATAGTTCTTTGGATCTGAGGCTGGGTTTTGGATTTGGATTCCAGTTTGACTATTGGCACTTCTCTCTACCTGGTCTACATTGCAGCTGTGGGTTGGAGGCACCTGTGTCTGATAGGGAGGGCGGCCCCTAGGTGGGAACTTAGGGAACCACTGGTATTCCTTGGAGCCCTAGGGGTGCTCAGAGGCGCTTCAGGGTGCAACCCAGGGTGGTCATGGTGGGGGAGACCTGGGGCGGGAAGGGGAGGCAGAGCGGGTTGGGGCTTGGCTTCTTGTGTCTGTCTCCACCAGTGCAATCTCACTAGGATGCGGATTCTGTACGAGCATTTCTTTGATAAAAAGCTGAAAACTACTGATCTTTTCTAAGCCCCTTCAATTTATAAAGGAGAAAGCTAAGATTGAACAAGGAGAAAAGATTTGTCAAGGCCACCGGAACTGGTTTAGTGGCAGATTAGGGCTTTAGGAGGAGACAGGCCCAATGGCTGGGATAGATTTCTGAGGACATTGACCCAGTAGCATAACCTATCCCTCCAAGAGTCTTGTTGATCTCGGCATCTTGCCCTAGTGCCGCCTGGGAGACACCCAAAGCCCGGGAAGCTTGAGTGCTGCTGTTGCAGGCTGCTTTGAGCACTGTGTGCCAAACAGGTGAGGTCCTTTCCCTGAGCCCCAAAGAGCAATGGGCCTTTCTCTGAGGCCACCGATGCCACAGCTTGTGAAGATCTGCATTCAAATCCCAATGATGTCGCTAACCTCTGCATGATTTTGAATTTGTTATATAATCTCTCTGAGCCTCAGCTTCCTCATCTCTAAAATGGGAGTAAATAATATTTGCTTCCTCAGGCTTCTACAGGAGTCAATCAGATCATGTGTGAATAGCCCTAACAACAGGAAGTATACAACAGGCACAAAATCTTTGCTACCAGAAGAACATAACAGCCTGGGTAGCTCACAAGATTAGGATGTCCAGTGCCAGATCCAAGTCCTTGACCTTTTTTGGTACTTAGCACAGAGCACAGTATATAGACGGATCTCAACAAGTATTTGATTAAATAGACAAATGAACGGGGACAGGCTTGTCCTGGAGAGGAATCCCCACACAGCTCTCCCATGCATTCACACCCTTCCCACGTTCTACCTTACTCCTTAAGGTTGAAGAAGAACTTAGGGCTTCATCATTTTGGGGGAAATGGCCAAGAGGAGTAACAATGTGTGTTTCTGTTCTCCCTCAGCCTCCTCACTCTTCTAACGGGGAATGGAGCTGCCTCCATTAAGAGCTGCCTCTAAGGCAGAGAGAGAGGAGACGGGTTCCTGTGGTTCTGAAGCTCCAGGTTCACTGCCATCACCTGGGACTTAGCGCTGACAATGGTTTTGTGCCCTTTAAACTCATGGAGGGCTGCCCCAAGTGGAGGTGGAGTGAGGCACCTCGAGCATGGAGAGCTCTCTGTATACCCTCCGTTTCTGACACTTCGGGCTCTTCTGTTGTGTGGCTGGGGCACTTTGAAATGCTGCATCAGAATTCCAGTTTGAGCTTTTCAAAAACAGGTTATCAAAGTTAGGGGCACTTGAGGTGACAATCAGGAACTGAGGAACTGAGAAATGAAGCCAAATGAAGATGGGAGAACCAAGGACAGGTGAGACTGGGGAGATGGATCAGGAAGGTTGGAAATTCACATGATTCTTGGGAATTAGACAAATAATTTTTTTTTACCAGTTTCTGGTGTATGCTTCTTGGGTGGGCCTCTTATAAATGGGCTAGGATAATATAGACATTTATGAATTTGAGAGAAAAACCAGAGGAGGGGTGGTGCCCAGTATTTCCACTCCCTATTACTCTCCATGATAAACAGCATCAGCGCCTCTTCCTGATCTGGAGCCGGAGCCCTCCCTGCTCCTCTATCCTTCGTTCCTGGCCTCGAGAACTTTCTATATGTCATGGATGTCTGTCCATTTTCTTCTTTGGTTAGCTGGCAAAGGTTGGGATTTTTCAAAAGCATTTTCTGCTAGGAAACTAAGGTTGAAAGAAACCAGATGAAAAAGCATCCAAGTGTAGAATGGTGGGTGCCAGGGGCTAAGGGGAGAGGAGAATGGGGAGTTGTTGTATAATGGGTACAGAGTTTCAGTTTTACCAGATGAAAAGGGTTCTGGGGATTGTTGGTGGTGCTGGTGCACAAGAATGTGCATAGATTCAAAAGCACTGAACTATAGATAGTTAAGATGGAATTGTATGTTACATGTATTTTACCACGATAAAAGAAAAGCGTCAAAGTGGATGGATTTGCAGATCACATGCACCAAATTTACCTTCAGTGTTTGACTTGTCTTTTCCTCACTGCGATGGTTAATTTTATGTGCCAACTTGGCTAGGGGATGGCTCCCAGTTGTTTGGTCAAACACCAGTCTAGAGATTGTTGCAAAGGTATGTTTTAGATGTGAGTAACATTTACAATCAGTAGACTTTGAGCAGTGCAGATGACCTTCCAAAATACGGGTGGGCCTCATCTAACAGCTGAAGGCCTTGAGAGCGCAACTGAGGTTTTCCAAAGAAGATATTCTGCCTCCAGACCACCTCTGGACTCAAGACTGCAACGTCTGCTCTTGCCGGAGTTTCCAGCCTGCCAGCTTGCCCTGCAGATGTCAGAATTGCCAGCCTCCACAATCCTGTGAGCCAATTCCACATAGTCTCGCTCTTTCTCTATCTACTCTCCCGTGCACACACATGGACACACACATCCTATTGGTCTGTTGGTTCTGTTTCTCTGGAAACCCTGACTAATACACTGACCTGAAACCAGTTGGGGATGGAGGTACCCAGACTTTTCCCTGAGAGGGACAGGTAAGGTCCCCCCTCCCAGGTCTAGTGAGCTCTCCGTTCCCTTTCCCTTTCCTACTCTGCTTTCCTGGCTTCTTGCTGAGAACCAGCCCTCCTGGGGTCTGCGCCCTCTGCCTCCAGCCCACTTGCCCTTTTTTGTTGTCCCTGCCCTGGGCCTGTGGGCCTGATGTGCCCCTGGCTCTCTGGGTGAACAGCTATCTTTCCTGGTAGGTCACAAACTCTTTTTGGTTCCTGGTCCTGACTAGGCTTTCCAGAAGCCACCTGCTGCCTTAGCCAACTGGGCTCTGTCTGTGGCTTTAGCACATGGAGATAAGGCCTGATCCACTTCTCTCTGCTACTTTCTATTTTCCTGTAGCATACTTACTGCCTGGTTCATAGCTGCTTCTGCCTTTGGGTGAAGCCTTGATTCCTCTCCTATTTCCTTTGGTCAGCATGGATGCCTAGTCTCCTAAGGGCTTAACTCTCAGACACCAACTTTCTTTTCTGAAACCCATGAGCATTAGTTCAGCTTCTTCCCACGGCCAGATAGACAGTCTCATCTCCTCCTGCCTCTAGGTGCTGGTGGACTGCCTATAAAAGAAGGATGTGTGGTTAGTTCTCTCTCTCTTATTTACTTATTGTAATATTTATGGAGTCCATTATATATGTTATCTTAATTTAACTCCTCCAAAACCCCTCTTTAATATATGGCATCCCCATTTTATAGATTTGAAAATTGATACACAGAAAGGTTGTGTAACTTTCCCTAGACACAGCTTGGGAATGGAATTCAACTTTAAGCAATCTGAAGCCAAGGCCTGTGCTCTTAGCCAGGTCTCCATGACACTCAGCAGTTAGAAAGGAGGAGGGAGTGAAGAATAAAGATAAATGAGGCAGAGACCTAAAGCGAAGCCAGGAATAAGATGAATATTATAATAACACTCAGCAGAAAGTCCTGCTCCTGTTGGTGGGCCACAAATTTGGTTCCAACCTTCCAGTGGCCAATGCAAACCCAGGTGGGAGCCCCCTCTGTCCTTCAGCTTGCTTGCTGAGCAGAGAGCTTTGACAGCTCGTCGTGTCACTGTGGTGAAGGACAGGTTACCAGCAGCACCCATGTCCCTTAATTCTCTCGAGTGGCTTATCATACAGGTATTTCCTCAAATTGAGGAGTCCAGCTCTCTGAGACCCCTATTACTGCAGTTTGGCAAAATTATTTTGAACTTGCACTAAAAACAATATCTAATTCCGCTAAGAAAACGGATGAGAATTTCTCCCTTAGACTAATGATTTGGTATTGACACTAGATTGTAAAGTCTTAGAAAGCTGCAACTTTAAGACTTAACTTCCCTCCTTTGTATGTCTAACCATGCCTAGTCCAGTGTTGCGCTCACTGCAAGTGACAAATAGAGAGCAATTGTGCTGAACACATGGGAGCATTAGTGAGTGCTCCCATAGCACCCGCTTGTTACAAGAGGAAGGATCCATTTCTGGGGAAGACCTCCAAGCATTAAATGGTTCTAGAGCTAATGAAAGGCAGTGGAGTGCAGTGGAAAGAGCATGCAATCTGAGCTCTGGGAGAAGCTGTGTGACCTTAAGCTCGCTGAGCCTCAGGCTATAAAAATGGAACATGCCAATCATATGAGATTGACAGTCCTAAAAGAGAGCATGTTCCAGTGCCTGGAATATGGTAAGTGGTTCACAAAATTCATTTATTTGATCATTTATTTATTCAGATCATTCTTATTGGTCATCTGCGCTTGGCCGGGCACTGAATGTGCTCTGCCCTGGGACTATAACAGTGAACAGGACAGACAGGCCCCTGGTAGATTCCCCCCCTGCCTCATCTCCTCCTTCCTTGAGGATGGTAGTTCCTGCAGTAGATATTTAATCATAGAAGTGCCCCAAGTCTGAGTTGCTGAGAGGAGAGACAGGGAGAGGCAAGAAGATCGAGAAGCTCTGGGGTGCAAGGACCGCATACAGAGAAGTGGCCTCCTTCCTCCAGGCCATGTGGTCCTGCGTCTCAGCACAGGCTACTCAAGGGGCCCCACCAGGCACTGACAGAGGCCGATCTGATCTAACCACTCCTGTCCCACGCTATTAACAAGCCAGGAGCTCGCCAGGGCCACGTTATTGCTTTTACTGAGAAACATTATGCCTTTTTGACTGTAGTAGAATAGAGTGCCTCCAATGTTCTAGGTCTGCATTTAAAAGAGAAGCAGAGGCTGGTTTGTGTGCTCACAAACAAGACCTTCCATGCAATTGAGAACGATGCACTAATTAAACGGTGCTCATACGGGCCACAGCAACGTGCTCTTCCCCAGCTCTTCAGGGTGTTGTGTTTGCACTTTTTCCACCCTCAGGACCAGTATTTGCATCTTTCCAGCCTCTCAGGGAACAGTATGTGTGCACGTGTGTGTGTGTGTGTGTGTGTGTGCACAAACACCATAAACTCAGAGGCTGCGAAGTAGGGACTGAAAAACCTTCACAGGAATGGTCTCTTTGACTCTATGATAATTCGACAACTCTAGCACACACTATATTTAGCAACATGCACTTGTTTACATGATTTGTTTTTTGACTTGAGGCCCCATTCTTACATGTGCTGGCCGTCCATATAAGACTGAGCTGTCCTTGAGAGCGGGGTCTGTGTCTCCCCTGTCGGCCTGGAGGCACCCTGAAGGCAGGGACTTTTTCCCCAATCCGACTGGAGCCTTTCCGAGGGCAAGGGCTGCAGCTCATCCTTCAGAAGGCTCTACTCTTCTCTTCTCTTACTGCTGGGTACAAGGCTGAAGGCCCAGAAAACGAGTCTGACCTCATTATCATGAAGGGAGTGATCAGCAATTTCCTGGCACACTCAGTGACGTCAGATGGACAGGTTCTTGACTTGTTCTCATCTACTCCTTTTACCACCTGAGAGTGGAAATGTGACCCACACACTTTGGGATACGAGAAAAAAAGTATATAGAAAAATGGAAGTACAGAAGTGGGGGGGTGCATGATGTTCTCAGATCAATCAATTCCCTCCCTCTAAGTCTCATGGCCTCTGGACTCCAAGTCAGCCCAACAGCCTGTACCCCTAGGCCAGAGCCCCCGCCCACTCCCCCATGCCGCCCTAAAAGCACAGACTATCTGGCATCTTTCCCTTGATTCACCCTTAATCCCTCAGCTGAAAATAAAAGAAAAACAACAAAAACCCCTTCCCATGGCATGCTGAGACATTCCTTTTTCAGAATCCTTCTGATTTTCCCCTTATGATTTTGATGACAACAAGAATCACGCCTTTCTCATTTATTATTTTATATCCCAGGACAGACCACATGCCAGACTATGGTAGATGCTTAATAAATGTTTTGTACAAATGAATGTAACATTCAGGGAGGGCTGGGGGTGGATCTCCTTATTCTTCTGAGACCTCATTCACCCTGGGAAAGGGCCTCAACCCAAGCATCTTTGCACTATCAGCCTCCTGTTGGAGAAAAGCTATATTCTGGGGTCTTGAGGCTAGGGGGCAGTGTTCACCTACTGGTACAAGCCAGGGCAGAGTAGGCGTGCGAGTGCGTGTGTGTGTGTGTGTGTGCGCGCGCGCGCGCGTGTGTGCATGTGTCTGTTGATGATAATGGCTGGACATTAATAAGCTCCGGCTCCAGAGAGAATTCTGGAAGTCCCTCCAAACAACTTAGTTCATCTTCCTGTGAGTACCCTGCTTCTTAAATATGCCCCTGAAATGTTATTCTGCATCTGTGCTGCTGACCAACCAGATTGATTTGAAGATTTAAGATTTTTTTATCCAGTAAACTTTATTTATATATAACAACAGTACAAATTGTGTCCTTGGCTTGCAAAATAGGAGTGTTTCATATTTACAATAGGTACACAATAATATATTAGAATAACAAAAAAACCCCGTTCTATTGGAACCTTTTAAATACTTAATTTTCTTACAATTTTTATTCCACAACACCTGTAAAAACAACAAAACCAGACAACTATCATTGCATTTTCTTAAAAATATATATATGTATAATAGAGATTCCAGTGTGTCAAGAAGAGTGGGTTCGGGTAGGAGAGGTTGGGGGGAGAGGCAGCTGGGCTCAAGGTCCCTAGTCTTAGTATAAAGAGCTTCTCCCTTTCTCCCCAACACACTCAAGAACATCTGCTCTGATTGGGGGGCACTATTTTCCATTACGTTCTTCACCTGTAATCCCAATAAGGAGGGCAAATAAAGCCAAAGTCAGGGCCATGACTGAAATCCAGAAGATGCCTCCCATCTTCCTTGAGGCTAGGACAGGAGAAACAGGATGCGTGGCAGGAAGGATGGAGCCCGGTCTGAAGGTAGAGCCCCTTTAAGGTGAGGAGAACAAGATAGGAGTGTCCAGGAAAGGCTGAGAATCTCCCGTTTCCTAGTTGGGCTGAGGCCCTGTCTGACAAGCAGTGGTCTTGATCATCTCCCAGGACCTCCCTAATACCAAGAGTGAAAATTTATCTTTCATCCATGGGCATTGCTGAGCCCCAGATGCTACAACTTCACTCTTTGGGGAAACCAGGAGAAAGGAAAGCGACAGGGAAGACAGACTTTGGAGTTATGAAGAGGATGCCGTCATTTTCTCAAAGCCTGTTCCTGAGACAAGGCATCAGTGGGCCTGAACTTCATCTCTCAAGTCTCCCCATGGGATCCGCTCCCACAGCCCCATGTCTACGAGGTTGCTTTGCATTTTCTCACCCACAGAGTCCCCCGAGTCTCGGATCTTTCCTGTCCATGGCCAGCCCCCAGGGACCTCACCTATGACACAATGTGGCTGGGAAAAAGCCTCCCCGAGAGCGGCTGCCGGTTCAGTATTTACCGATTGCAGGTTGATGGGGGCAGGTGTGGCAATGGAGTGCACCTGGAGATTTATCAGCCAGAGCCTTTCACACGTCTTCTATTTGTTCTGCCCAGACCATTTTTAGTCCAGCACATCCATCTATTACTTCTGCTTCAAGCTCGGCAGGGCCAGAGGCCTTGACTGCTATTTCTTGTCCTCATTTGGCGGAATTGAAGGAAGGTCAGGAGCTCACGCAGCAGGGGAGTGCCCTCAGAAGAGATGGGGGCAGTGGAAACGAGAGAAGCTCTCATTGCTGGAGGAATGTCCCCAGAATAAGGTAAGGCAACTGTGTGTCTGGCCTTCTTCCTTCTTCCGGCCCCTACAAAACTCGTGCCCTCTGCGGGTCAGGGAGGAAAACTGTGCCTGGGAAGTTGCTTTCAGGAACCAGCAACCTGAAGAATTAAACTTGCTAGAAGCAGGACCTTCTTGGTCTTGTTCATTGCTGTTTCTCAGCACCTAGAGCTGTCCCTAGCAAACAGTTGCTGCTCCAGAAGGTTCCCCAAATGAATGAACGTAGGAAATAGTTCTCTCCCTCCCGTGACGTTAACAGCTAGTTCATTCTTTTAATGACTGAACTCTGCAAAGGAGGGGGAGCTCTCTGCCAGTGGTGGATCAGAAATGGTTTTGAGAGATGCACTGTGGGGAGAAGTAGGAGAGCGAGCACAGACATCCCTGAACCCATGCTGAGGGCAGGAGGCAGCAGCAGGTGCCAGCTGGAGGGACTTGCTCCACCAGGATGGACATCTGGTCTATTTCCATCTTGTCCATTAGCACTTTCTGTCTTGCCAAGCACATTCTGGGGTCCTTTTCCTTTTCCAGAGAATTGTCTCTTGTGCAGATCAACGAAACAAAGCAAAGCTGGATTGACTTTCGAGAGAGACTTCCCTTCCTTCCTCCCTCCAAGACAGATGGCTTTGTGTGGGGGAGGGGCTGACTTTGATACTTATTCCTTATACAAGGTCAAAATATCTTCAAATTGGATAATAGTGAGGAGAGAGGCCGACCGACTCTCTCTCCTCCCCATTCCACAGGGCATGGACTCCATTGGCTCTTGGTGACCTAAAGTCAAGCGGTGGTAGAGGAGGGACAGGTGGGAAGCCAGAAAGGGGACAAGGCTCTATAACCTTTCACCCTCATGGCCTGGCTTAAGTCCAGTTGAGTTTTCTTTTGTCTTAATTCCTTCCTTAGGGATGCCCCTGTGCCACTTCCTTTGCCAGCCCATGTTCCCCAACTCTCTCATGGAATCTTGAGAAATGTGGCCAAGCCACTCATGCCAGCTCTGGCTCCTCTCCTCTCCACTTCAGTTGGCAATCCCCCCATCATTCTCCACACTCCCCCAAAACCTTCCAGGAAGCATCCCCAGGGGCATTGAATGGTCACCAAAAGTAGGTGCTGAGAAACGCCCGGATAGATGCATAGAGGTAAGGGTTGGTTAAGATGCAGTTGAGATGTCTAACTTCCTTTTACTTCTTGGTAGAGCAAGGCCCTGGATGCCAGTGTGAGGCATCTTCATTCAGATGCTCAGAAGTAAAATGAGGTGGGCTGGAATTTTTTGTGGGTGGCACAAAGTCCCCTGCTCACATTCCTCTTGCCCGTATCTCCTCTCCTTTCATCTCCATAAACTGTGGGCTCTGAGCTGATAAGCTTTGGGTGCTAGGAAGAGCAGACACTTTGGCTTAGTGTAGAAGGCCAGTCATTAGTATTTCTTTCAGGCTATTAATAGGGCCCAGAGAAACTTGAACAGAAGTGGATTATCAGAAGAAAGTGGCCTTGGCATGGCTGGTTGTGAATTCTAATGAAAACAGCGAGTTTCCTGAGTATTTTGCAGAATGCTTTTCTCTTCCCATTTGTCAGCTGCATTCAGGCAAGAAACTGGAACTGAAGAGACCAGGCGATGTCTGCTGTGTGGTTAGCACAGCGACCCAAAGCCACACGCCAGGGATGGAAGCCAGCCCTCAGCACTCCCCCTCCCCCAGTCCTTTCCTGGGAATGCAATGTGGTCAGCAGAGCCTTTGGAAATTGGAATTGCTTGGAGGTAAACCAGGGCACAGAGAAGCTGGGGCCCAGAGTTAATTATAGAGGAAATGACCCTGGTCTGGTCTCTCCGGGAATGGCTGGTCCGGTTTCCCAGCATTGCAGCCCCTTTGAAAGTAGAAGGTGGGAAGGGGAAGTTGGTCCCCTCCTGCCTCCTCCCTTCGCCTTCCTCTTGTCCTTCTCCTCACTCCCATGCTGCTTGCAGAGAAGTTGGAGCTGGCTGCTTGGATCCTTGCCAGCATGGGAGGCCTGAAAACTCTGATGGCTGTCCCGGTCACCAAGGTCCTCTGCCAACAGTCGCCTTCCTCTGGATGACTCCCAGTGGCTTCCACGGGGTCTCAGGACCAGGGCATGGAGCTTTGGTCTCTTTGTTTGGAAACTACCCTCAGGAGAGTTGGTCATCCATGGTTTTAGGTGTCAGCAGGAGAGAGAGAGAAGGAAAGGAGCCCAGTGAGAAGCCACCATTTGTCCTTCAAACTCATAAGGACATGAGAGGCAGAAAGAGAGGCAGAAGACAGTAACGTGGGGATGCTACAGTCATATCGACTGAGGGAAGTGCTCAGACGATCAGGAGCTTCCACATCTGACCGAAGGGTTGTCTCCCCTCTCCCGGCATGAGAGAACAAGAGAGAAAGCATAACAATAAATACTGCAGTGTCTTTAACCTATCCTCTTCAAGTATTGCTTGCTGTAAACAGGGTTTGATTTTGTTCTCTCTTTAATTGCAAGAAACCACTGGAGGATTGGAGTGGAATCCACAGCCAAACACCCATGTCCCTAAATCAACTCCCAAATGGAACCTCCCAGAGGCCTGGGCCACACAATTCCAGGCCCTTTCCCCAGGGTGCCTGGTCTATGACAGTGACTGACATAAGGCAGAGCTGCCCAATGTCCTCAGGAAGGCCAGGTGTCTGGTCTGGGAGAGGCCCACCTCTCCCCACTTCTGGGAGTAACTTTAGGGAAACCAAAAGGAAAAGTACCAAAGATCAGTTTGTCATTTGTTGAGGTTTGGGATTAAATAAAACAAAACAAAAAAACAGTAGCAAAAAGCATTGGTATTCTATAGACACATTATCTCCTCTCAAGAGATGAGAATATACAGGTGTGTGGTATGTAAAGCTCAAGTGCCAGTCAGCCAGGTTGAGCCACTCGATGGCTTTGCAATTTGTGCAAAGTTCTTCAGTTTCCATGTTCTTCCGGCTGCTGGGATAATTCTAGGTTTTACTGGCCTCTATTTTTGCGAAGTGTTTGGTGTGAACTTGTGCTCATTCTTCTTCTCCTCATTTTCTTTCCTTTTGTTTTTAATTTCAAGGGAAAGGAAACAAGCCTTTTCGCTCCAGTTTCTCTCAGCATCTCTTTGTAGGCTTTTTCCTGACATTTGGAAACAGGAGTTACGGGAGGAAGGACGGACGAAGGGGAAGAAAGAAGGAAGGGGGGCAGAAATCAGAATTCAACAAAAGTTGGACGGGATTAACAGGGCAGCTTTTTGCTTTGTTTTATTTCTGGTTTTCCTTTTTCTTAAAAAAAATTAAATAAAGTTCTCATTATTTCCCCAATATACATCAAATGAGTTTTCATGCAAAGCAGCAGTCACAGAGGCAGAACTGGCCCCGCTCGTGCCTCTCAGCTTGAAGAACCACCTTCTCCGCGCCTGCTTCTCTCTCATTCTCGCTGTGGATGGATGACGCGCATGGACTCTCCCTGCAGGAACCGGCTGTGACGAAACTTGGCTGGCGTGGGGAGAGGGGCCCTCCCCTCTCCCCGGCATGGGGTCTCAGGGGACAGCAAGCTCTGGGGGCTGATCCCCGTCACTTGTCCTTCCTTCTGAGACTCCCGGTGTGACAGCTCTCATGGGTCCCTCTTCCCAGGAACTTGAGGCTCCATCTCTCAGCTCTCAATGGACATGGCGTTTATGAGCTGTTCCACCTTGTACGCCAGCCGCTGTCGCCGGGCCTGCTCGTCCTGCTCTAGTGCCCCGATGAGCTGAGGGACAAACACAAAGCAGGGGAAGACTTCAGGACTCAGTACGGAAGATGGCGTTTTCCAAATCCTTCATCCTTCTACCTTTCCATTCCACCCTAATGAACGTAACTTGAAATAATGTAAATGATTATTGAATATATATGTATGTACATGTAATATGTATGTGTGTATGTATATATATGTATGTATATAAAGTATTTAAAACAATATTTGGCATATAGGAAGTGCTATGTAAGTGTTAGCTATTACTATTATTATCAGGAATACTACTTTCAGGTCCAATGCTAATGCACAACTTGTGACTTCTCTGAAGCTGTCCTATTCAACCTCTATGCAGGTGAAGGTCTTGTCTATCAGAAATGTAACTGACAGGATCTGCCCAAGTGCAAAGAATAGCCTGATTCATTGTTTAGGAAAGAGTGAAATTAATCATACAACACTTTGAACTGAAAAACAATTATGTTGTTAAAAGTGTTATTTATTGTGTTAACAATGAGTGAAAGACAATGAAATGTATAAGAAAGCGTTCAATGAATCAGGAGAGGGCAGGCTGCCTTCTCAAGGAATGGTAACGACTTTTGAGCTCATGGGTTTTTGACTCCATGAGTATTTGCCAAATCACCCTCTATTGCTACTATTTGAGGACGGAGCCAGGCCTTCTGTTTAACTGCCTTGCCTGCCGCGTGTTGGTTTCCGTCTCTTCGAGGGCCCTGTCTTACCTCTTCGCTATACTTGCTGACGTAGGAGTAGATCTCATTGAGGGCACTCAGCATGTTGAACTCCACGGCGTGCAGGCGGGACTGCTCAGCGAGGTAGGCGTTCATGTCCTGGTCACTGATGGCGGGGAGCTTGGCGATGTCTGCGTAGTATCTGCCGTAGAGAGGAGGACAGGCTCCTTGATGGGGACTCGGCAAACAGTTGTCTATACCTACCCTGGCCTCAGGCCCCTCGAGAGCACAGAGTGTCCCCAAGTGCTCCTGCCTCCCCATTTCTCTTCTGATGTGGCTTCCTCTGGCCTCCTGCCTCAAGCTGAGGTTAGGGCCTGGAGACTGGCATTCCCCAAAGCCAGAGTTTCTTGAGGAGATTGAATCTAGCTTCGAGCTCCCAGCTGCAGTGACCCCCCAGGATGGTTAAAAAGCCCAGACTCTGACAAGACTCCTTGTATTCAAATCCCAGCTCTGTTACCTGCTAGCTGCATGACCTTGGGCAAGTCACATAGCCTCCCTGTGCTGCAGTTTCCTCATCAGTAAAACAGGGATGATAATAATACCTACTTCACAATTTTGTTGGATATTTTAATGAGATGATACATATGAAATCTTTATCCCAGTGTTGGGTGCTTAGCAGGTCCTCAATAAACAGTAATTAGAATGATAATGATCTGACTTCCAAGGGTATAAAGTTTCCCTTCCTCCCTCAGGAGGGAGGTTTAGACAAGGAAGAAGGAGGGCAGCATGAGGTCCTGAAGGTACCACAAACACGGTATTGAGTCCTCGGTCAGCGAAACCCACAGGCAGGGAATGGAGTAGGCAGACAGGGGCATGGGGCCTGTCCGGAGGATGCTACTGACCTCTCCACCCAGCTCTTGTAGCTGGGGATGTCCTTGGCATAGAGCAGCTTGTTGGAGGGGGAGTCCTTGCCCAGCCGGTGCTCTGACGTTGAGCAAGAGTCCATGAAGGTCTGGGCCACCACGGAGAGGCAGGCATCCGTGATGCTGCCCTTGTGGATGTCAAAAACGAACTGGGGGTTCTTGATCACGTTCACCCAGAAGCGCAGAGGGAGGCTGTAGGAAAAGGCAGAGCCGACCCCGAGGGCTGCACTCAGCCATGCCCCTGATGCTGTCCCCTAATATTCCTCCCCTCCCTGCCAGATGCAAAATTCCCTCTCCAGAGGGCAAGGGGATGAAATCACAGAAGACTGGTCCAGCCAGGACGCTAATTTAGGCTAAGCTGTTCCTGACACTGGGAGAAAAGGAGAGGGGCCATTGTACCCTGAGGGGGCCTGACCCTGTTCTCTAATAACTGAGGGGTGGGCGTGGTGGGTTCTGTTCCCGCCCAGCGGTCTTTTCCAAAGGCCTCCATGTCCCCAGGGAAGCCCAAACATGGAGGACTGCACAATTTCTCAAGCTTCAAACAAAGCCACCAGGCTCCTAGAGTTCCTGCACCGTGCCCATGGCCATTGTCCGGAAGGACGCCTCGGGCAGCCCCAGGCACTGCCTCAGAGTGGGCACAAAGGGCACCACCTGTGCTCTCCGCCCAGCCCGGCTGCCCGAGCTGCTTCCCAGGGCTGGCCTGGCCTGGCTGGGCTGAGGAATGGGCTCCCCTAGGGGCAGTTCTTTCATGACTCTCCCCAGGGCCTTCTTGTATCTGGGCAGGGGCAGATGGAGAAGAGGAGGTCATTGTTGGCAAGCTGGGAATGACTCACTGTGGCCCGGAGTTTTTCCCACCCCAAGAGGAACTGATCAGTCGTTAGGAGAGTTCCTTCTGCAACTCAGGAATTTATAATCGGAGAATGCGTTTTCTCTGCTCCTTAGGCCATAAAGAGGATAAGCCCATTTACTCCCCTTCAAAATCAGAACAGCTGCTGTTTCTGCTGCTTTTTCCAACTCTGCCTTCTCCTCCAGCTGCCTGCAGGGCCTTAACTCTTCGGGCCCCTCTGTGGAGTGAGCTCTGTCACCTCACTTGTCCTTCTGGCCTGAGATGGATGGTGTTCCAGCAATCCAGCCTTCCCCTCCTCTCCCCTTCTTCATCTTCTCTTGACTCTCAAGGACCCCAAACTTTCCCAAAGCCCTCATTCATGCCAAGTCTTGGGAAACATCAGCTTTACCCACTCTAAGCCCTTGCATTATGATTTCCGCTGATCTTTCAAAGTACAGCAGGATCCCTCGCTTTCCTGTAACAGGGGAGGTGCTGCCTCGCTGAGAGGTGACTCATCTCTTCCACCCTCCCCTTCCTTCGGCAGCTTTGGCAAGCTTCTAATATTCTCTCCTTGGACATCAGCTATTTGAGGTCTGGATAATGAGACTCTCCCCACCACGGCTCCAGTGTAGGACATTTCTACGACTTGGGCCTCGCCAGTAACAGAAGGCACAGAGAAGGGGATCATCTAGAACTTTCTCTTGATTTCCCTGAAATTGGCCACTTCCAGTGCTGGACTGGGGAATCCTCCAAAGTGAAGGAGACAGCCATGGCCCTGCCCATGGAATGCAGATGAAAGGCTTGCCCCAGTGAAGAGCACTGTGGGCTCCTCACCCCACGACCACCAGAATCTCTCCATTTCACTCCACTGTGATCAAAGCTGCAGACTCAGAGGCCCCAGCAACCACAACACCCCGGAGAAGGAAGGAATATTTGGGGTTGGGGTTGGGTTTTTCCAAAGTGTTTTGCTGGTTGCTAGGACTTTTGATTCCCAAATAACAGCCGGGGCCCATCTGTGTCGGCTCTGTTTTCTGAGGAGATCGCTGACTCCAGACAGCTGTGTGGGCTGCCTGCCCAGCCCAAATGCCTGGACCTCCTCTCTCCCCTCACTTTGCTCTTTCCTGAAGGAAGGGTTTTGACTCTGGTTCTTGGTCAGGCCCTGTTTGACCTGGAAGCCAGTCCTTAGCTTGGTCTGTGGTCCAGGTTCAAAACCCAGGAGAGATGGGTTTTGCCAGGGGCCTGTGGGAGCTGCTTCTCCCACTGCTGGGTCTGGCTCTGGAGGTTCCCTTACGGAAGAGTCATGCCTGTGGGACATCCTGCCTGGCTTACTGACAGCCACGGCCCTCGGGGTAATAACTTGGCCTAAAGGGATCAAGTTTGCAATGACAGTTGGCTCAAGTCTACAGCAGGTGTGAGCTCTCTCGCCAGCACTGGCCAACATCCCCAGGGGTCTAACTTTAACTCAGGGCTTCCCCTTCTCAGGAAGTATCTTTGATTCTGTCCTGCTCAGAATGCCGGCACTGCCTGGCTTTGAAGCTCTGCTGCTGGGTTTCAAATGTGGCTCTTTGTGTGGGTTCCCCCAAATCCCTTTCCTGAGAACCAGAGTCTCAGAGTTTGGGAGGAGATGCTTCCTGGGGAAGGGTCTCAACCTGAAAGGGCAGAGCTCAAGCGTGCATCCTGGGGCTGGGCCCTAAGCCAGACAGGCCCCACTTGGCACCGGCAGCCTGGGGACCATGTTGGCTCTGCAGAGCATATGTGCACTATTTGTCCTAGGAGCCTCGGATTGCCCAGCCACAGCAGAGAACAGGCTCCCCATCTCCCTGGTCCCTGCTGGTCCCCACCCCCACAGCTTGTGGCCTCTCCAGGCTGCAGCTCTCCCGGGGCTCCCCAGGGAGTTACCAGTTGCTTTTCCAGGTGTGCCGCACATCTGTGTCGTGGATGCTGTGTCTGTCTGCCTGCTCATCCAGGAAATCAAACATGTACTTGATGGCCAGGGGGAGAGCGCTGCCCCGGTGCACAGTGCTGAACAAGGTCTCAAACAAGTCGTCCACGAACTTCTGCAGGGTGCCCTGGGGGGGTAGTGCGAGAGTATGAGGCGGAGGGTGGGGGAGGCTGGGGGGGGGGGCGGGCGGCAGGCAGCAGACGGGCAGACCAGATGGTGCCTTGGACCGATCCTGCCTTGGAAATTTCTCTGCGATGCCAGGCTGTACAGACGGTGCGGTGGGGGTGGGGGTGGGGAGGGGACTGTTGGGTTGTTGGGGGAGTGTGGGGGGAGCTGAATAGGCTGCAGATTCCTGGGAAGAATCTCTCCTCCGAACTGCAGCCACATGCCACATTTATGCTTCTGTCCCTCCCAGGCAGGTGTGGGTGCAGGGTGTCTGATAGGAAGATGGCGAGTGCTCCAAGTCCAGGCTTCCCATCGCGAGTGGAGGGGGCAGGCTGGTACAAGAGGGTGTCTGAAGAACAAGGTGGGGGGACTGGGAGCCTCCTGGCGGGAGCCTAGCAGGACTGCGGAGGTGTGACAGGAAGGCGTGAAAAGGCTTACGATATTAGTAGCCTGGGATAAGTGATGTCTGGAGTGGGTGCTGTGGGTGAGGGGTCCAGATCCAAGAACACCCAGGCACAGCTCTCACCCACAGGGCCTTAGAGGGTCTCAAGGGCAGGGACAAGGCTGGGCCTGGGTCCCATAGTTTACAAGTTCAAGGAACACCTCTGAAAGTCAGGAATATGTCTAACCTTTTCTGGTGTCTCTTTGTTAATCTCTTATTAGCATATTAGGCAAAGCAAAATGTGAGACACGTGGTCTGATGTGTGTATTTCTGTGCCACTTTTGGGAGAAGGTCTGGGAGCTGGAATCTGGATGCCACTGTATTAGAATTTCAGTGGCATTTTTGTGGGGTCAGTGGGGAGAGTATTTGAAATCTGGCCTGGCCTGGCAAATGTGGGCTGTGTGGTCGTCATACTTATAGGCATATTTGTGATCTGCTAGGGAAGCTGGAAGCCAGCTTTAGATCGCAGCTTCCAGCACTGCGGCTGCCTCACTTCCATCAGTGTTGGGGTAGATGGGATGGGAAGGGGAAGAGGGAGCCTTCTCTTGGATTATTAGCAGGACCAGGCCTTCACGCTTTCCCTCCCATTGTCAGAAAGTGGGTAGAAAAGGCAGTGATGGTGGAGGATGGCGCATCTCTCTAGCTAACATCAATAAGAAAACCCCAATATCTTCCCAAAGGGTCCGGGGCCCAGAGGTGAGAGAGCCGCTCCTCTGAAGAGTAATGGTGGTCTTGAGGAGTGAGCCAGAAGCAATGATATCATTGTGACTTTTGCCAGAGGGTAGAGAACAGCGGTGGCCTGATCCCCTGGAAAGCCCATCCCAGGACCTGGACCTACTTGTCCGAATGGGTCCCCTTGAAGGACAGATTCCATTACCTCCTCCCTGTGCTGTAGGGGGTGGGACATACCCTCCCTGGGCTGGGCAGAGCAGAAGTTACCTTGGTGGCCAGGAGCCGGGTCAGGTAGATCTCGGACACCATCTTGCTGCCCCGGTCACCCTCCTTCTGGTCCCCATGGTCGTGGTTCTTCACCAGATGCCACACCTTGACCCCACTCTCCAGGTCTGGGGTGATCATGGGTGCCCGGGACCGTAGGCTGTCAGGACTGCCTGTGTACCTGAAGGAGGAGTCTGAGGAGAAGGGGGCAGTGGAGGCTTGTAAGCGACTGATTTCATCATCCTTGCTTGTAAATCCTGCTAGAATCCCTGCCCGCCTGCTGCATTCACTCAGAATAAACCAGTTTCAATTGGAAGGGGACCCTAGGACCTCATATTTGGTGGGTTATTTTAGGGATCCTTGGTTAGCATGAGGACAGTCTGAAACCTTTTTATAAAAAGAGGATTTAGAAATTCTGTGAGCTGGAGAGACCCTCAGGAATTTGGGAGTCTCTCCTCCTCTGATGCTTCCTGCAAAGAATAATGAACAGGTACATTGTCAACCAGATATTTTCATAGGGGCTTTGATAAAAATCCGGATACTAAGGAGCTGTGGAGTTGCAATGCTCCTCTTGTGAGTTAATTGGTCCCTTCTTACTTGGAGCCTAGAATATGGAATTGCCAAGGCCTTTTTGGAGCTGCTGGCCTCAGTCCTGAGGTGTCCTTTAGCTGGACAGCCCAAAGCCTTAGTGCACACGCAAAACCAGAGAAAATGTAATAAGGGAGAGTGAAGCACTGCACCCCATTGCCCAGAAGGCACTGGGGGCGCTAGCACTCCTCAGGGGTGGACAGGCTAGGCTGGCCAATTTATTGCTCAAACTGGGACACTTTTGAGAGTAAAAGGGGGGGCACTATTCATAATGCAGCCCGGACAATATGCATGAACTGGGAGCAGGATATATGAACCTCTCATTCAGTGCCTCCCTGCTTCTGGGCCCCTCAAACTCCTTCAGCAGGCCTAGGCTATCAAAGGAAGGGCACATGGTGCCACCTGTGCCCACAGCTCTGAGGAGACTGGCTGCTCTGGGAAGGACTGGATGAGGGAGGAAGGAAAACAAATGAGCAAAGGCTTTTGACTGGAGGCTGGGAGCAGCTGCAAGGGCTTCCTGCTATGAGAAGGGGACGGTGAGGTGTCCACAGTAGGTCACAGAAGACTCCTCTCTGAGTGGTCCAGATTACCTTCCTGGTCCTCACCGTATCTGCTGATGGACGTCCGGGAGATGCTGGCAGAGGCAGGGATGTTGTAAGAGGAGGTCTGTTTGGGGACCAGAGCCACCACCGATCTGTCTGACACCTGAGAAGGATGTGAAAGGGACAGTGTGGGTGAATGTAGGTGTCTTGGGAAATTGAATAGTCAAGTACTTCTAGAAGGTTATGGAACAGGTGTGGGGTAGAGCACAAGTTATTCAGGAATACTAGGAATAGAAATTCCTGCTGTCTAGCATGGTAGCTACTCACTACCTATGGCTACTGAGCACTTGAAATTCAGTGAGTCCGAATTGAGACGCACAGTAAGTGTCTGAGCGGAGATGTACTATAAATGTACGATATACAATGGGTTTCAATGACTTAGCACGAGTAAAACTAATACAAACTATCTCATTAATAATTTTTATATTGATTACACGTTGAAATGTTATTTTAGGTCAATTGGGTTAAATAAAATATGTTCTCAACACTAATTTCATCGGTTTATTTTTACTTTTAAATGTGGCTAGCAAAAATTTAAAACTACACCTGCGGTTTTTGCATTATATTTCTATTGGACAGCGCTGGCTAGACCCAGACTCCCCTCAACCTTCTGAGTTAAGTATAATTATTCCCATTTTACAGATGAGGACATTGAAGCATTGAGAATCTAAGCAACATCTGCAAGGTCACACAATTAATGCGCGGTGCAGCCAATATTTGAAGCCAGGTCTGTCAGGCTCGAGGGCACATGTTCACCTCATTATATCCTAATTTTGGATTTTACTTCAAGTCACACTGGTCTGAAGCCCACTTTCCCTGTTGGCTCTGATTTCTTTCTGGCTCGGGTCCTAGAATGCCCAGGCCACCTGGGAGTTTCACCAATAAAGCAGCTGCTCCTGGGGAGTCAGAGAGAAAGTTGGTGTCTTGCTCTGTTCTCCGTGAGGGTGCCCAGCACCCAGCCTGGAGGGAGACAGCTGAGAAATGAGGAGCCATATTGAAGACATTTGGGGCTATTTTGATTTAAGATTACCCTCTATCCAATAAAAATGGAGAATCCCCAGAATTGTGGCAATCCAATTAAACCCCTAACGCAGAGGGAATAAAACAGCTATAATAATGTTATGGGCCATAAAACATTCCTATTAAACCATTTTTTATTTTAACAATTTTTATGAACTTTATAAGTTTGATTTATAGCTGTACCAGTCGTAAAACCATCTTTCTGGGTCTTAAATTGTCAGTCCCTCTCTCCCACCAAAAAAGAATTAAATGTGGGGAAGTCAAACTATAAATGAACATTAGCGCTAACGAGATTCCCTGATAGCCAGTTTTAGTAGTGGTATTTAATTTTACCCTCCCCATAAATCTGTGGGAGCCAGGGAAGTTTTTTAACATCTCGTTGTTAATTAAGATTATGCAGATTTTCTCCTGCAGGGGCTCCAAGGACCTTTGACTCCAGGGAAGGTAAGAGAGGGCAATGCTCTGACTTGATAGCACAGAGCCGCAGGGCCCTGTGCTGCCCACATCCAGGTGCCAACGCTGCTCCATGACTTCCCTGGATGGCCAGCAGTTTGCCCCATCAGCACCAGGTCTGGAACCGAGGGGGAAGTCTCCACCTCCGTCTTTTAGGAACTCTTTTGCGACTGGCAGCCCAGAAATGATGCTTTGAAAGCCTGGCAGGAGCAGGGGGTGTACCCTCCCAGAGGGACAGATTAGGTTATCCTTTATGGTTTGTTGTCACCCAAAGGAAGATTCACAAGGTGACTCGAATGATCACAGTTCAACTCAATTCCAGGTCTCGTCACTAAATCTCTCTCATCCTCTGTTCTCAGAATTTCTTTCTCTCCACCAACAGGTGGTGCAAAGCCGTGGTCAAGATGCCCGGCTGGGTTTGCCCGTGGTTCTGCCACTTATTAGCTCCATGGCTTTGGGAAAGTTGCTTAACCGCTGGTGCCTCACTTGTCTCATTTGTCAACGGGGATAATCATCGTGTCTAGGTTTGTTGAGGGGATTAAATGAGCGAGGACACGTAAAGGCTGAGAGCCACCTGGCACCCAGTGAGCATTCAGTAAGAACTGGCATTAGTGTTGCTATTATGAGCATCATCATCATCACCGTCTCCCAAAGGGAAGAACAATCCCTGTTGTCCCCTGTCACTCAGGGCGAGCGTGTGAGAAGTACCGCGCACGCAGTAAAGCTCAGTAAATATTTGAGGAATGAATGAATACATGAATGATAAATGACATCGGGGAATTGCAAGTGCTTTGTCTGATGAGCCCTGTAAGAACAGAATATTCCATCCTTCTGATTGGGACCCACTGGACGGACAGCCCAGTAACAAGTGGTAGGGCATCACAGACAGAGAAGAAAGGCCCCACTCCTGACCTTGAGAAATTTACCATATGGGGACATAATGCTGTCTCTCTTGTGCTTTCTTCTTCAGCTCTAACAGTTCATTACAACTGTTCTACAGGATGCATTAACACCAGGTGAAGTGGGCGTGGGTGTGGGATCCACAGGGAGTGAATACAGCTACAGCAGATGTAAGTATACACCCTAGGTGCCCCACCTGTTGGTTCTAATCCTTCCGACCACCTTCACAAGTTGGGGTTGTTATCTCCATTTTACAGATGAGGAGCCCGAGGTGCAGAGAGATTACAGTCACGCCACCAGGGAGTGGGAAGCAGGGTTTAAATACAGCTCGCAGAGCCTCCTTTCTTCCCACTACACCACACTCACTCGTTCTGCGGCAGGGGTCCACTCAGGGTGTCAGCACAGAGAATGCAAGCCAGAAAGGGGGATGGAGCCCAGAGAGGAGCGTTTCGAGGTTTCCCCAGTGCCCCCCACCAGCTCCCTCTGTGCCTTGGGAGCCTCCCAGCCAGCTCCTATTGGCCTTCAAGGCCCCCAGTGGCCTGGTTGATGGCAACTCGGTGCTGGACAGCCAAGCCTGCCAGCCCCTCTGCGCCCTCCCTGAGTGAGGCACGGACATAGGGGACACAGGAGGAAGTTACTATCAGGCAACCCCATGGGGTCTTGCAGCCTGAGGGGCTTCCCCAGGTTGGTGTCATTTCCCTCAGCATCTCTCACTTCTAGCTTCTATTTTAGTATTTTTCCTGAATCCCAAGCAGCCTGCCTGTGCTTAATCTTACAGAGACCTCCAGCCATGAGTGGTGACGGTGGGAGGGAAAGGGAGCGGGGAACAGACAGCCCCGGGGTCTTCCATTCTTTGGCTGAGATTTTTTTGACTGTTCATTGTGCTAAATACTTTATCTACTGTATTTAATCTCTTTCACACAATTTTATGGGGCAGGGATCACTATTCACCCCATTTTATAGATGAGAAGAAAGAGAGTTTAAGTCATTTCTCCAAGGACAGCAGCTACTCAGTGGCAGAATGTAAGATCCGAAGACGAATCTATCCATTCCCCAGTACCCTGGGGGTGGGAAGTGTAAGCTGCATTAGTAAGATGCCAAAGAGAGAAAGCGGCAGACGCCTGTGGTAGTTGTCCTTGTGGAGGACTTGGCAGTGTGCAATTTTTCTGCAGACATAGAGACATACAGGAGGGAAAGGCCTAGCCTTACCCTAGACTGGTTAAGTCAGTTTCTCAGGGTGAGTCTGGGCATTCCTGTTTTTTTTTTTTGACCAAGATTAGCCCTGGGCTAACATCTGCTGCCAATTTTCCTCTTTTTGCTGAGGAAGACTGGCTCTGAGCTAACATCTGTGCCCATCTTCCTCTACTTTATATGTGGGACGCCTACCACAGCATGGCTTGCCAAGCGGTGCCATGTCTGCACCCGGGATCCGAACCAGTGAACCCTGGGCCGCGGAAGTGGAACGTGTGAACTTAACCGCTGTGCTACTGACCTGGCCCCACTCCTGTTTTTGATGAATACACTGGGTAATTCTAATTGGCAGCTGTGGCTAAGAATCACTGTTCTAGGCTCAGGGAAGAGGAGGAAAGGCGAGATAAGAAAACCCCATTAAGGCATTTGAGGGCCTTAGAGCAAACATGGGAGGGAAGGGGTCATTCTGGGAGGTCAAAGATCCCAAACGCAAAGCCCCTGCCCAAATGGAGAGGCCCCACCCTCACCTGATAATGCATCAGAGTGTTGAGCCGCTTCCAGTCGCCCTCGATCTTGGTGGTGATGTCCTCGTCTTGCAGCACAACCCGGGCGATCCGGCCTTGACGCCACTCTGGGTGGAGGAAGTGGTACAGGTAGCATTGTGAGGGCTGGGGGCTGTGAGCCAGGATCACCCTGTCGTGCCTCCTCTAGGGACCTGGTAACCCCAGCTTCCTCCAGCTGGTGCAATGATAGCGCTTAAGATATCTGGGGCTCCACGGGGTCAAGGTAGCTGGGGAGAAGCGTGGGCCTCACCAGAGGTGGCCACATCTGAGGAGGCAGTGCCCTGGGAGAAGTATTTCCTGTGGCTCCTCACCTGGGTAGGACCCAGTCACGCCCCCCGGAGGGGCGTATGCAGGGCAGGGCTTCCCATCTTCCCATCCATCCCACAGCCAGAATGCCCCCCTGGAAGCTGCTCGTCCACCCGGTGCCCCCACACTCCAAGGCCAGGCCTCCTACCCAAGTCCATGTCAACGGCCCTCGGCCGCTGGGAGTAGGGCACGTTCTTGTAGACAGCATCGAGGATCTTCTCCTTGACTTGCGTGATGGTGTCACAGTTTAACACCTTCACTGGGATCTCTGGACTGTTCTCGTTGTCGGGGTTGACACAGTTCAGGATCTACAGGTGACAACAGGAGTTGAAGGAGTAGTTTGAAGGAGAGGGAGTGGGGCCTCAAATCTTTTCTTTCCAAGGCTCACCCTCCTTACAGGGGATCTAGGGGTGGCTCTCCATGCCTCAGTTTCTCTCACCTTCCTGCCATCTGCCAAATGACATCGTGAGTTATTATGCCCACCTCTTCTTTCTCAAAGAACCAGGACTCTACTTTTGAGCTCATGAATGGCTTAGGGAGGGTCTCATCCTAGAATGAGGCACTGTAGGGGTTTCAGGATGGTTCCATGTGTATCAAGGGCTGGCCTCCCACTTCCTCTAAGGCTCTATATTAGGAATCAGCAGACTCACATTTTTCCCCATAATACTAATTTTCTCATACCTAATGGTAGGTGATCTTTCTTTTCCCCTCAATATTATCTACGGTAAACTGAGGCAGAGAGAACTCTTTGGGCCCCCTCAAATGAGATGGCGTCGGGGGGGGGGGAACTTAGGTGTGTCTACCTGCCCTTGGCACACTTACCACACCCCTTGGACCTGCCCCCACACTGTTCTCCCAGCCTCTCTATGGACCCCTCAGACCGGCTTTGTGCTCAGAGAGCAGAGTACGCATCAGAGGCAGGAGATCTGCACTGTCCCCCGAGCTTTCAGCCTCCTCACCAGGGTCTTGTACTCAATCTGCTGCCGGATGAGCTTGTCCTCGCTCAGGGAGTAGCGGGCCTCGCCCGTGATGGCGTCGATGGGGCCTTTCTCCATCTGCTGCTTGATGGCACAGTACAGCATGAAGAGCGGCTCCCCCGCACACTCCTGTGGGCACAGGCAGGGCGTGGGGCATGTGGCGGCACCAGGCTCCTTCCTTCCCTCTCCTGACCTTGCTCCTGGGCCTGCTTTGCTTTGGAGCACCCTGGCCAGGTAGCTTCCTGTTCCTGAGGGGGGTCCCCATGCAGCCCTCCCATCTTGCCCTCAACTCCTGGCACTCATCTCACTCCCACTCTCACCTTCAGGAACTTGTGCAGGAGGAAGGCAAACCAATTGGTCAGCATCTTCTCAGCCACAGACTCCGTCCTGGGGAGGCAGAAGGGACGAGGGGCAGTCCTTTACCGAGGGGTCCAAGAGAGGGGCCTGGCTTGTTGTGTGGGTCATGACCCAAGAGACAAGGCATGAAAGAACACAGGGCTGGAAGCCAGGATGCCTGAGTCCTAGCCCAACTCTGCCAGTAGCTGGAAGTGTGACCCTCAGCCAGAGGCCTCTTTCTGGGTCTCAGTCTATCTTAGCTCAGGGCTAATTTTCCTCAGCACAAAAAAACAAAAACAAAAACAAAAACCAGATGCTGAGCATCCATCCCACAGAGCTGTAAAGAACCACATCTCCCCACTCCCTTCTGGCTTTAAGGTGATAAACCAAGTTTCTCTGCCCTTCTGGGATTTCTTGCATGCCTGAATATTCTATTTTGCATGTCCAGCAGGTCCCTGGTACCTGCCCTTCCAAACATCCACAGTCGGACTGCCTGAGTTCAATCCTGGCTCTGCCATGTACGGGTGGTGTGACCCTGGGCAAGTCGTTTCTCCTCCTGTGAGTTCAGTTTCCCCATCTCTCAGTGGGGACAATAATAATAATAATATCTATCCCACAGAGCTGTTGTCAGGGTTGAATGAGTTAATATACTAATATACGTACAGTGCTAAGAATAGCGCCTGGTACCCAATAGCCGTCATCACTGCTGTCATGTGGGGTCATGGATCCCAGCCCCTCAGGTAGAGAGCAGTGTGGGGAAGTGTTTAGCTGACAGGGGATCGGCTTCTGCAAGCACCGCCCCTCCCCCACCCCCCAACCTGGGCTGCAGATCTGGGGATTTGGGAAGGAACAAAGCGGCTGTGACAGACCCTCAGTGATGGGGATGCTAGAGGGGTGTTTTAACTCCCTGCACGTGGTGCAAATTATACCCTCTGGTTGCAGTAAATCCCAGGCATTTGCCAGGGTGGCTCAGCAATCTGGGCCTGGGAGAGAGTGACAATGGCAGAAGAAATTGTAGCTTTCTCCCCGGGCCCCTCCCAGCACCCTCTCCCTGCATTGTGCCTGAGATTAGCTCCAATTTAAATACAACAGTTCTTAATGAGAGTTTCTAATGCTCAGATCGCAGGATGGGGGCTCAGCACTCAGAAAACAAAGCCGTTCCTTCTCCTTCCTCACCCCACGTGGGACCTGGAAGCCTGAGACCTTGCTCAGAGAAGGCTAAAGAGGAGGCAGTGAAACGGAGATGGCGTATTCCAGGCTCTGCTGCCTGAGGAGCTCCAAAGCTGTGCTCAGCTTCCCGGGGCCTCCAGAGACGGTGGGCTCAGGGGATGGATGCCAAGGTCTCCAACCCTCTCTCCTGCCAGGAAAATGGCAGTAGGGGAGGGGGCATGTGGTGGATGCTGGTGATTCAGATCCAGGAAGCTGGATGCTGAAGGGACAGGCTGCACCAAATCGCTAGTCTGGCGCTGTCCAACAGGACCTCCTGTGATGATGGAGATGCTCCCTATCTGTGCTGTCCAACATGGCGGCCAATATGTGGCACCTGAGCACTTGGAATGTGGCTAGTGCGATGGAGGAACTGAATTTGCCATTTTATTTTATTTTACTTAGTAGCCACATGTGGCTACCCTGTTGGACGGCCCAGCTCTAGAAGCATGGGGAGGGAGGGAGACTGCGAGACAGGTGTTATTAGTGTCATTCTTCCCATGGAGACACTAAACAGCAGAGAGGTCACATCACTGGTCCAAGATCACACAACTAGCATATGGCAGAGCTGGGGTTCAAGCCGAGGACTGTGTTCCTCCATCAGGCTTAGAAGCTGCAGACCTTGCACAGCCTCCTGGGCTGAAAGAAGATCAGACTCTATACTATGGGACATGCAGACATGGGCCTTTCTGGGGAGGGGCACCCTCTCATGCTGCTTAGGGACCTCCTCTAATGAGGCCCCATGTCCCTGTTCAGATGCCCACTTCCTGCCCCACCCCTGGCCATGGGTCAGACCTCCGGAGAAGCAGCTTGGGGTGGTTCTTGTTCTCCAGGTTCTTATCAATGAGGTCAGAGAGCAGCTGCTTGAGGACGTCAGTGGCGTACTCCAGGCGGCCCTGCAGGCCGGTCATGATGAGCGAGGCCACGTTGCCGCGGTCGCGCATGGAGAAGCTGCGCTGGAGCTCCAGGGTGCGGATGAAGGTCAGCAGGAACACCTTGTTGTTGATGAGCTGGGCAAAGAGCTTCAGGGCCTTCTCCACGTGCTGCTGCCCATTGCCCTGCACCTGGGTGGGTGTGATGGGCGCACCCTCAGAGGATGGGTGTCCAGCCTCCCAGCCCGGGCTCTCACTGAGGGCCTTTGCCAGTGATGATACCGGCATTGAGACCCTCTCCACGATGGCTACAACCACCCTCCCCATCCCCCACTCCTCCATGATGATGTAGGAATGGTTGGTCTCTGAAGTCTACAGTCTGCTCTGACCTTCCACTGGGTTGGGAGGGTCGGGCTCCAGGCAGAGCCCTAGGAGGGGATGCTGTCCATCTGATTTTCCCAAGGGCACACTAGGAGATGCCCCATCAGACTCACTCCATTTACTAGTCTCCCTTTAATCTCCTCCGTCCTGATTTATTATCTTTAGTAAAACAAACCAACAAACGAACAAACAAATCTCAGAATCATACGTCTTTCCTTAAGCCACCTTAAATCCATTTGAGAATGAGGCAGAATCTTAGTTAATTAATTCAGTCACTAATTAAAAAATGACAAACAATGAGCCTTCCCCTGGAATCATCCCACAGAGCCTGGGTGCCCCCCTTGGCCCTGATCTTCTAGATCAGGAATATCCCCCTTGTGCTGAGGCTGTTACAAGCTATTTTTCCTCCTCACTCCTGCCTTCCTCCGAGCTGCTGGGCCCCACTGGCATTTCCTAGGAAACCCAGGCCCTGCGTCCCTGCTGGGCGGCTGGTGCCGGAGGCCAGTGTTACCTCCAGCTCCCGCAGGACAGGATGGTCCTCGATGCCAGGGAAAAGGACTCGCATTGCATAGGTACGATAGTCCAGGTAGGGGATTCCTGAGCGGTCCAGGTCGCTGGTCAGCTCATTGATGTCTGTCTGGAGCTCGGCAAAAGCTGTGAAAGTACAGTGGAGACGGGGAGGCTCAAGAGGGGAACTGGGGCAGGGGAGGAGACAGGCGGGAGGAGAAGTTTGTGAAGGAGGAGGGGAGGGCTTGGGGTATAGAGATGAGGAGGGTTATAGGGGTGCATCTCCAGAGGGTGTGAGATATCTCCAGGCTGCCTTTCTTAGGTAGTGGGAATATGGGTGATTTCTATATCTCCTCCTCTATGCTTATCTATAATTTTGAATTTTCCACATATTGTAAGTGTAGTTAAAACAAAGAAAAAGGAACATCATGACTTGGGTCATTCAGTAAAGATGTTGCAGGTGCTGAAAGTAGGTGAGAGACAGTGGCCGCAGAGATCAAGCAAAGACCAGAGCAGGCAGCTCTGCTCCCCTTTTCCAAGCAAGAGAAGAAATCAGGAGGCAAAACCCTTAGGGGACAAGGCAAATCAAAGCTACCATGAGATGCCACTTCATACCCATTAGGATGGCTATGACCAAAAAATGGAAACAAGTGTTGGCGAGGATGTGGAAAAATTGGAACCCTCGTACATCGCTGGTGGGAATGTAAATTGGTGCAGCCGCTCTGGAAAACAACTTCATGGTTTCTTAAAAAATTAAACATAGAATTACCATGCAACTCAACAATTCCACTCCTAGGTATATAACCAAAAGAACGGAAAGCAGGGATCTGAATAGATACTTGTACACTCGTGTTCACAGCAGCATTACTCACAATACCAAAAGGTGGAAACAACCCAAATGTCCACTGCCGGATGGATAAACAGAATGATGTACATATATTCAATGGAATGTTATTCAGCCTTAAAAAGGAATGAAATTCTGACACATGCTACAACATGAATGACACTTGAAGACATTAAGCCAAGTGAAATACGCCAGACAGAAAAGGAGAAATAATGTATGATTCCTCTTATATGAGGTACTTAGAGTAGTCAAATTCACAGAGACAGAAAGTAGCATGGTGGTTGCCAAGGGCTGAGAGAAGGGGGAATGAGGAGTTATTGTTTAATGGGTACAGAGTTTCAGCTAGGGAAGATGAGAAACTTCTGGAGATGGAGTGTGGTGATGTTTGCACAATATCATGAATGTCCTTAATGCCACAGGGCTGGAGGAGGGGAGAGCCCTGTGGTGTAGAGACAGCGAGGGTTAAAATGGTAAACTTTACGTTAGTATACTTTAGCGCACACACACACAAAAGTGAGAACAAAACCAAACCCAGCCTTGGAGTGCCCTGACCATCAGGGCCTCGGTGACAGGGGAGCATCCCCTTGGTGGCAGGCCTGTCTCCTGGTGCCCCCTTCCCACGCCTCCCCAGCCCTGGCACTGGGAGGAGCCACTGCCCACTTTTCCCCAGCCCAGCTCTTCCCTTTCATCCAGCAGAGGGCTTATTTCTGATCTTGACATTTGCAGCAAAAAGAGAAATGTTTTGATTCCTAATTGAGATGTTTACCCAGACAGCCTGCCTGGTCCCCAGCCCGAGGGGATGCCAGGTACACCTGTCACCTCACGGCTGTGGTTGCGTGGGAGATGGAAGAAAACACGTCTCCACTCCCACACACGTCCACGGCCAAGGACGCCAGCAAGCGGTGGCCTTCAGAGAGCTCAGCCTGCAGCACTGATGGAAAACAAGCCCTGGGGGTGGGGATGGAGTGGGAGAGGGGTGAGGTACTCGCCCGCCATTCCTGCTGCTGCTGCTGCTGCTTCCACAGGCTACAAGGGTGAGGGCGGCTATGCAAGAACCAGGAGCCAGACAGTCCCATCTAGGGAATCTAGAGTCTGAGACAACAGAGCCCAGAGGGCTCTGACTGTGGGGAGACTGAGGCCCTGAGAGGGAGAAGAAGGCGGCCAGTCTGTGGGATGAGTCAGGACACAGGGGGAACAGAATAGTATGATCAGGTCTGGGGCCTCGCTGTGGACATCCTTATTAGGACTTCTCTAGCCCTAAGAGTAAAGGAAATTCACAGGAAAACAGAAATCAAAGCGGAGTGTAATGGCTTGGGGCAGGAGGGGTGGAAGTAAAGATGAGAGCTGTCTGTAGGGAGTGAGGTAACATGGCTGGTGAAGGAAGAGGGTCCAGGAAGTGAGGGAGTGCCTCCTCTTACCTTCCTTGCACTCCAGGGCCACACGGGACTCCAGGTTGTCCATCTGCATCTGGAGCCTCTTGAGAGTGAGGTCGTTTTCCCGGGACTTCCGCTTGTAGGCAATGAGGACGATGATGACGATGATGAGTAGGAGGCTGCCGCCTGCCGCGATGCTGACGATGGCTGGCAGGGTCAGCAAGCTGTCTGAGATGACACTCACCGAGCCAGGCGAGAACACCATCCCGCCCACGTGAACCTGTGCATTGCACACACACAGATGCTGTAGAGCCCTGGCATGCTATCGAATGCTTACCGTTTCAGGAAGGACATGCAAGACCACAACCACACAGTGCAGATTTGGATACAGAACAACTTCCTGCTTATTATCTGCCTTTCTTTTCTTGCGCTCTCAACTTCTACCCATTTTAATGCAGGGCATGGAGATGAGGAGCCATGAAGAAGATGGAAGAGAGAGCCTTTCCTTATGACAGCTCATGCATGCCCAGCAAGGAGGGAAGGAAGTAATAAGAAGCAGCTTCACTCACCATGACCTTGTGCTGCCCCGTGAGGTTGGGAGGCTCACAGAGGAGCTGTGTCTCGGACACAGTGACAGCGCACGGGGTCTCTCCAACCAGCACCGTGTAGTTGAGTTTGGCACCTCCAGAGGCAGGAGGGCAGAGGTTTTTCCCCTGTAGATAACAGCAATCTTAATAGGAGTAACTGACACAGGCGTGCAGAAGTTAATTGCCTATTTAAAAGAGATTAAGGAGACGGGGGACGGGCAGCCATGCAAAGACCAACAGATGACTCCACGGTAAGTTTTTGGAGAGGACTTCTAACAGCCATAATTCAGGGAGACAAAGACAAAACGGAGGGTGGAGAGGATGAAAGGGAGGAGGAGGGTGGGAAAGAGAGGAAGGGGAGACAGAACCCCAAACAAGTGAAAATTCAAGGGAGACGTGGGATATAAATGAAAGTGGCAGAGTAGCAAAACCCTTGGACGGATTGTACAGGGAACCGTGAGCTCTTGAAATTGCGTGCAGGTTACGGCGGCCACAGAAGTTGTCAATAAAGGGAAAGGGTTACTTCCAATGCGCCACAGAAATTTTGGTTTCCGAAGCTCACAAGAACAAACAGAAATATTCTAAAGTGTTTCTTGAGAATCCCAAGGCAAGATATGCCGCTCGATGGGTCAATATCTATAAACAATCTCCCTTTACAGGGAGCTGACAGCTTTGCGAGTCCACGTGCGTAGAAAGGACAACAAGATGGGCCCCGGGAGGGGGGCTCTCACCACCACTGCGTGTGGCATGTGCTGCACTCCGCACGCGCCTACCTTCAAAATGATGGGGGATCCCGGCTTTTGATCCAAGACGCCTGTAGGGCTGAGCAGTTCAAAGGTCGGGTTGGGGTAGTAGATGAACTTGGTGTCGTTGTAAATGAGCAAGGACTGGACATTGTTAAAGACGAATCCAAACTCGTCTGGCCGTTCCACAGTGTCCAGGCCGGGCCGGTAGTCCGTGGTCAGAGAGGGGGCCAGGCAGGTTAGGGTGGTGGTGTTCACAACTTTACACACCTGAGAGGCCCAGAGTGCAGCATTCAAACACTGAACGAGGGCGGTTGGGGGTCCGCTGCCGCCCCTCCCCGCTACTTGCCTTAACCAGTCACCCTTGGGTGACTTGTTTGTCTTCATTAGATGCTGAATCCCTTGAGGCAAAGGGCTGTCAAAGTTTTTTGGGGGGTTCATTTCAACTTCATTCATTGATTCATTCATTCATTCATCCACCAACACTATTTGTGGGCCTGCTTTGTGCGAGGCAAGGTGCTAGGAGCTGGGGCTATCTAGTGAAATAGTCCCAGTCTAGGGGGGGGACCCCGATTCAACAAGCAGTACAATAGAGTCCGGGCAGAGGGCCTGGAGCACAGAAGGGGCACAAGCACTGTCAACTGTAGGAATGGATGCGAGAAAGCGCCCTGGCAGGGAAGTACAGGTACTGCGGGAGTGTCAGCGTGTGTGCACAAGCGTGTGTGCATGAGCGTGTGCGCGTGCATGTGCATGCCCTGAAGCAGGGTGAGCGTGACTCAGGGAAGAAATGTATGAAATTTAAGCTGAAGAATGAGTAGGACTTACCTAGACAAGGAGAGGGAGAGGTGGGGGAAAAGTCCCAGGCAGAGGGGACAGCAGCAAAGGCCCGGGGGTGAGGAAACATGGGATGTTTGCGGAGAAGTAGGACAGAAACAGTGTTGGATGTGCGTGAGCGTGTGTGAGCGTGTGTGTGTGAGTGTGTGTGTGTGTGTGTGTGTGGTGAGGAGCAGGAAGTAGTGTGAGATGAGCACTCTGCCAGCAATCGTAGGTGTTCAGTTAATGTTTACCGAATACAAAGACGAATGAGAATTCTCCTTTAACTCTTTAAATATCCTATTCAGCATCTCTCTCTTCTCCAACCAAGGGCCCCTCACTCGCACGGGGGTGTAACCTTGGGATTGACGCTGAGTTCATAACATCCTTTCTTTCTAGTGGACCCTGGTCTCCCAACTAAAATCCCAGCTGGGCTGGCCCCTGCTGAGCATGAGTTGTGCCGTGCTCTCCTCTGGCTGCCCAAGGCAGCAGCTGGACTGAAGAAACCAATACAGGACGCCCTGTGGGTCCTTGGGAAGGAAAGCTGGACCCCTACGCCCTCTCCTCCTGGCTCCTGCTCGGCACGGCTCCGTTTCAGCTTTGAGAGCCACGGTGTCCCAGCAACAGCCAAGGGCATCTGTGAGAACTCGGCCTGCTCAAGTACACGCTGTCCTGGCAGGTCCACACATGTTGTGTGTCTGGCCAACATACACACATGGGCTTCATGGTGAGAAAACAAGACTGTGTGTGAAATCGCAAAAAAGCTGACACTTGCACAGAGATTATGTCAGAGCTCCAAGGCCACGTCTTAACCCTCCCTTTCCAGAGGGAGTTTAAGAGTATACAAAACAGCTTGCCGAGGCTTCAGGCTGCACTGGAGGTCACTTCCCATTCCTACCCTTTGCAGCTCCCACTTCAGCAGCTCCTTAGGAACCTAGTGTCCCTTTCATGTTCCAGCTGGGGACACGCTGGCATGAGGAACACTGGGAGTGCCGTCAAACGGGTAGAGTCGAGCCAGGGAACCTCCAGTCCTGGGCTCGGCAGGGCAGCCACCTAGCCTGATTGCGCCTCTTCACTGGCACCCCCGTCTTGCTCCCCGCTCATTCCAGCACCCCTGGTCTGGACTCCTGTGTGAATAAGCAAATCACTCCAGAACAAGCAGCCTCTGTGTGCTTCCTGCCCCGTGCTGCATCGGCACTTTGTCTGCCAAACATTCCTTTGGGTTTTGCGGCCTGCGCTTTGGCCCTTCTCACTTCTCACTGGGGTTGCTTCAAAACCCAAAGGCAAGGGGTAGCCTCAGTGGGCTGAGGACGCCATGGGGCCCAAGCAGGGCTGCAGGGGGCAAAGCGCTTCTTTCCTACCACTCCTGAAGAAAGAGGCATGGGGCCGAATTTACCAGCTTCTTGCTGTGGAGCCAGCTGGAGGGAAAACTGCCCACCCAGGCCTCTCCTCCAGGCCTGCCAGCCTGCAAACTCCAGGCAGGCCACCACAGAAGCTGAGGGCCCCCCACTCGAGAGGGAGGAACTACTTCTTAACTCCTTGAAGCACTGAGGTCGCAGTGCGGGGCTTGGGGAGGTGCTGGAGAGACCCCTGCCCAGGGCTACAAATGCATCCTGGACCTGAGCCTTCTCAGACTGATCTCTGGTATGGGGAAGGCCTTCTCAGTGCTGTCTATTCTTTAAATGGCTTCCTGAGAACTAACGTTGCAGCTTTTGGAAGTTGACCTTGTCAGTCATGTACTCATCCTCCAAAATGCCCTCTGTACTCTATTAACTGTGACTTTTATTTTCTGTATTGTGACCCTTTGACACCAGGGCCTTGCTGACCCTAGAGGGACTGCCCCTCCCCAGGTTAGCCATCCCTAGAGATAGCAAACTTGCCTGCCAGCTAGAGCATGCTTTTCTAATGCAAACCAACCAATCCAGTGCCATTACCCCCAATCACCTCCTTTCACACTCTGGGTGAGGTGTGATCCCTAATCACACCTTCCTTAAACACACCAGGGCCAGGTACCCAACAACAAGGGACAGCCCCTGGCACCTAAAATGATTCAACTTGGCCAGTCCTAAACCTGCTCGCCTTGCCTTGCTAGCTCCTTCCTGTGGAAGCCATAGTAAAGGCTCTTGCCACAGTTTCTCTTTCTCCCTTTGCTTCTTAACCCACCGTGGTGCTTCCCTGTGTGGCCCCCCAAGACATGGTGTGCCCCCTCTCTTGGATGTGTGAGTAACAAACTATCTTTCCAATGGCAGGCATCTCCTGGTCTGTTGGCTTTGCCATACCTGAATAATAATAAAGCTTAAATTTTAAAACATGGACCCAATTTGGGGTTTTTGTATTCCTCCTGAGTGTGAGCTCACCATTCCCGTTTGACTGGAGGTGGAGTGGGGCAGGGGCTCTTTCACCCATGGGTCAAGCTCTACACTTGGCATAAGGAGGCATGTGGTCTTCTAGTCCAAAGAGCTGTGACCATGGTGGGGACCGAAGATGTGATACAAGTGCCCCCATGTCTCTGGCCTGATGGGATGTCAAGCCCACTGGCATGTCATGTGGTCTGGTTATGAAGGGTCCAGATGTTTGGGATCTAGCTTGCCCCTGCCACCAGCCACCTTTATGATTAAGGACAAGTCATCACTCCTTTCTGGCCTTAAGTTTCTCCAGCTATACAATGAGGGGGTTGGACGAGATGACCTCTGAGACTTTTCCAGATCCAGCCTTCTGGCACTGTCATTTTGTCTATTTCTGTTTCCTAAGGAAGCCTCAAGCATGCTGGGAAGGCGTGAGGGATAAGAGGGGAGATACAACGCCATCTTCCCATCTCCCTCTCAGCCTCGTCAATCCCCTGAAGGTCAAAGCACTAATAACAGTAATTTGCATGAAAAATAATAACCATAAGAGCATCTCCTGGACTATAATTACGAATACAAAAATGTTTCAGAAAATATTGGCTGGAAAAAGTGAGATGGAGCCACTAGAACAAACCAAAAGATTTATAACAATAGATCAAACATTGTGCTCTTAGGATCGAGAACTTCTTTAAAATCACAAAAATCCATAATGAAAAAAAATTACTTGGCTCTGCATAGAGGAGTACAGTAAAATGTTCAACCTGATCATCTTAGCAACCGGGATGGAATTATCTGCTCGCAGGGACTAACGTTTATCAAGTGCCACTCTTAGTGCCAGCCAACTGCTGCATGGTACAGATCTGCGAGGTGAATCTTATCATCACCATTTATAGCCACGGAATGGAGGCTCAGAGAGGTTAAATGACTTGATCATGGTTGTACCGCTAATAGATGGCAGTATCCTGCTTCTAATCAGAAACGTCTGAATTTGGAGCCAGAATTTCTTCACCCTCCCACACGTCAGACCTCAAAGTGAACATGGCATAAAACAGGGCCCTTTTCCTCTGTATCTTAAGCTCAGAAGCCAGTACCTTCATACACTCATCATATCACCTCCTGACAAGAAATGATTATACTGTAATTATAAAAACCATTGTAAGGTTCAGGTGTTTGGAGCCACGATTCGGGCTCAGAGTCTTGAGCCAACTTTCTACTCTGGTAGTCAGAGGCTCCAGCACCTGAGACGGAGCTCATGACATTGCCAAACACAGACACACAGCTGTGTTTACTGAGGGCCAGATGGACCAGTGGTTACTCACGTTGACAGATTCTTTGCCATTAAACTTGACTCGGATCCTTGGCTCCTGAATGACATCCAGGTTGAAGCCTGTGATGGTCAGGGGTGTGTGGCCACTGGGAACAAGCAGAGGCTGGGTTAGGTAAAGACCCTCTCAAATGCTACCACCTCAAGCCCTGCGGTCCTCGCAGAGGGATTAAGGGACTATGCCACGTGGCAGCCGGGTGCAGTCCTCCTACCCTCCACCTCACCTGGCAATGCTCCACTCTGGCTCGATGCGCTGCACCCGGGGGTCATCGATGTACTCGAACTGCAGGTTGTTATCCACACGGGCCCGGTCGACGCTCACAGAAACGGGGACTGGGCCCAGGCCGTTGGACGACGGGGGCGAGACGCACACAATCTCATTCATTGACCGCCTGACAGGGAGACAGCAGGAGGGTTGTGAAGAAAGGCACGGGCAATAGGGGGCGCCCTCTGGCTTGAAAAGGGGTTTTCCTCTGTCTGAGGGCGTGACCCAGGAAGTGTTCCTCCATCCTTTACACTCATGTCCCTCATCAGGGTTGATCAGTGCCTCTTTTAACTTGAGATCCAACTCAGGTTGGATTACGGAGCAAATTGCACAAGGGGATTAGAGAATGTGGGGCAGGGCAGTGCTCCATGGGAACTCTTTTGGGATTTTTTAGAAGATGGCTATTTAGTCAGTTAATAAATATCATTGAGCACCCACTATGCAGAGAAGTGAACACACAATCCTTGTCCTTAGGGAGTTTATGGTCCGAGGAGGAGATCACCAGCCAATACTCTGCAAGCTGGGTTCTCATCCATGGATTCTTTCAGATTTCTCTCAGGATTCTCTACCTCCCCAGGGCTTCATCCGAGTATCTGACACAGTCAGTGGTCAATTTTTTATGCACAAGAGATGTCCTGAGGAAGAGTCTGTGCAATCTCCATGTTTCTCAAGTCACCATAGTGGGCACCTAATGAGAGCTTGATCCTGATGGTGAGTGGAGAGCTCCTGGGAGCCTTCCTCATCAGCAGTTCTCATGGGCCTCATTTCTAATTATTTCTAGAAGTATCTAGCCCCCATGATACAGGAGATAAAAATTGACTAGTGGTATATATTTCTCACAGTGACCAGAACAGTGTTTGGGCCCAGGATGTGGCACATAACATGGAGCTGACGGGGCAGGTCTATGTGTGAACACGCACAGGAACATGTGTGCATAGGCCTCACAGGTACAATCTGCTTGTGCTCCTTCGAGCCCATCTTACCCATAGAACTCGCAGGTCTGGTTGCCCAGGTATACCGCCACGCTGCTCCCAGCCCCCAGGTAATGGCCTGTGATGGTCACCATGGTGCCTCCCGACTCTGGGCCTCGGATGGGGTTGAGTGACAGCACAGAAGGGTTCTTTGGGAGGAAGTAGAGAAATGATCACAGCTCAGGTTTTGCCCAAAGGGACAGATCTATGGTAGACTTAAGGACAGAAGGAGGGACGGTGGCCTTGCTTGGAGTGGAGGTTCTTTTCCTCTTCTTTCTAATCCCAAGCACTCCCTCTGCCTACCCTGTGGCTGAGACTTTTTCTAAGAAGAGGCTCCGGGCATTTCTGGGGAAGGCAGAAGGGCCACGTTTTGGAATTAATTAACTCCCCGGGGAGTCTCATGCTCATAACACTGATGGGGAGGCAGAGGTGACACTGACTAATCTATCAATTAGTTTACAAATTGAGAACAATTTGAAAATGCTTCTCTATCTAGAGCCTGTACTGATTTTTTTGGCACAAAATCGATAGGGCTGAATTAAGCATCCCTGCCTGGACTGGGCCACCAAGAGGCTAAGTCCTCCATTAACGATCCATCGCATGTCCTTCAGTCCCTCCCTAAGCATGTGAAGGGCACGGCATGGTGCCTGGTGCAGAGAGCTGTCTGTAAATGTTAGACATAGCTTCCCCAACCTTCATCAGGAGGATGGCCCATGGTTGGCCGGGACTTTCTAGTGAGCTCACTGAATTGTAAAATTAAGCCTAAGCTTAAAAGAAATGTCTGGCCTAAAATGCATCAGGCAGCTGACCTCACTCAGAAAGGAACTGTTTCTGCCTGGAGGGCAGCAGAGTGGCGTAGAAAGTGCATTTAACTGAGCAACTACATAGGCATGAATTCCGGTCCCCGTTAGCCACTCACTAGTTTCTCGATCACTCCAGGCTTTTGTTTGCTCCTCTGTCAAGTGAGAAGGGTGGGCTAAATTATCTCTAAGGCCCCTTCCAGCTCTGACATTCTACAGTTCTCTCTCCATCTAGTCCTTCTGTAGTTGTTTCTCACACAAGACTCCATCGGTCCTGTGTAGGAGATGGGTGGGTGGCTGCAGGCAGACTGCGGTACTCCCCAATCCGAGAGAGAAGACTAGTGCAAGAAAAAGGCGGAGATGCTGAGCTAAGAAGGCAGAGACTGGAAAACCTAAAACAAGCAGCAAAATGCTTGAGAGAGAATAGAATTTTGTAGCCTAATGATTTTTTCAAAAACTCTTAGCAAGGCTGGTTTGACCCCATCCATGATGTTAACACTTTTTAACGAAGAACTCAAGGTGACGGCATAGGCAAGTGTCAGAAAAGGGACTCCAAGGCCCCAGAAGCAAGTGATTGATTCAGTAAAAATATAGCCCCAGCGGACTCCAGGGCCCCAGAAGCAAGTTATTGATTGAGCAGGAAGACGGTGCCAGCCTTAAAGAAAGCTTTCGTGATTCCACTACCTGTTGCCTGAGTGTGAAGAGATGTTTTCAGTGTGAGTACATGCACATGTGGGTGTAACCACAACAACACACAGAGCAGCTCCCTGTACACCCCACTCCTGAGGTCCTGTGCATAGACACATGTCCCTACAGGATTTCAAGTGATTCCTCTAGCCTTCCACTTACAATATTCTTTGCAGAAAACAAAGCATGTGGATAAATATAGACCTTTTTAATTAGGTCCCTCAGGCGATCTGTCCTCATTAGGCTGGAATTAGACTAAGATATCACACTGGCAGGACAAAGGGCAGCCCCTCCCCACCCTGCGTCTAGGACCCACTTTCTAAGAAAGGCCTGATTTTGCCTTATTTAGAATTCTGACCTGTGGCTCTCTGCGATGTCAAAGTCCTCACAGCTTTGTCAGTCACAAACCCACTCCACCCGAGAAAGACGGGCTTGCAAAGAAGGAAGCCAGAAGTTCCTGTTTCTGGTCTCCTACTCGGCTGAGTCTGCGAGAAGCCTGGAGGTGCCTGGCTTGGGAGGGGGAGTGTGGGAGCATCCCGGGAGAAGGCTGCATGAGAAGTGTGCCCTTGCTGAGAGCCTGTAGCCGGAGGCTGGACCCCATACTCACCACAAAGGTGTACTGCTGATGGGACTTTGTCATGAACTCGGGCTTACACTCGCCAATGCACAGGCGCACAGGCCCCGAGGTGGTTCCCACGAGGGCATGGCCCATCTCACAGACGATCCTAAGGAGAGAGCAAACCTTCCTGTGAGAGGCTTGGCAAGAGCTGGCATCCCTGCCCCCGCTTGCTCACCCGGTCACAGTGAATGACACATCCTAGTCTTGCAATAGTGCTGGACTGTGACCCAGCTTGCTCACATCCAGCTGTGTGACCTTGGGTAAAGTGATTTCCCTCTCTGGGCTTCAGTCTCTCATCAGTACAGTGAGAAGCTGGACAAGATCAGTTCTGAAGCGCTGGGTGCCTCCGAAATACTACGCTGCCTAATTCTCTGAATAAGCCTGTAGTCCCCACTGCCTCATGCAGCGCCTAGCATGGGGTAGCTACCCAGTATTTGTGGAATAAACCTGTTGTCTAACAGAGACTAGGGAAGTAATTTAGCGTTCTTTCCTGTGTGGCAAGCCAACACGGAAACTCTCCCTAAAAGAGGGAGTGAAGGCCTATTTGCCAAACCGATTCAATTGTGGTTTGTTTCCTGCAGTGAGTCTTAAAAAGGGAATAGATAATCTGGCGAGATAGCAAGAGCCCAAAACAGGAGCTGCCAGCACAACGGAGGAGCGGCGTCCATCCTGAGGCAGTAGGCGACAGGGTGGGAGGTGGATGAGTTCATTAGGACAGCAGTCGACACTGGACTCCCACTTAATCAAGGACTGAGGGCACTGAGCTAGTGGGCGAGACAGCGAACCAGCCCTGGGGTTGGAAGTCACGTCTCACATTAACGGGAGAGCTGGAGGGGAGAGGGCTGCGGCATTCTCACTCACGAAGTGCAGATCAATAGCCCCAGTGATGACTTCCCTGGTGCCTGAGATAAGTTACAACAAGCACATGTAGAGACTGGCTGCCTTAGCCACAGCAGCCTTCTAGAAAGGGTGGGCAGCCAGAGGATATGGGAGGGACTGAAGAAATCAGGTTCTTCGGGGTACCTCTTGCCTGGAATTATAAGGCAGGGGGTGGGTGGGAAAGGGCCCCACCAGGCTCAGCAAAAAGGAACCAGGGACAGAGCAAAGGATTTTCCTTTCCTCCCAACACCATTTAAGAGTTCAGAGCGGTCTGGTGCCCCTGGTAAGCTTGCATAGTGGGGAGTCAGAAAAACAGACCCCTCTACACTAATCCTCAGCATTATCCTGGCACGGTGGGAAAGATCTGTGTTTAACCGAGCGATGCTTATCTCAACATTTTCTCTAGGAAGGAAGGTAACTAAACAGAGATTTCATTTCGATGTAATAAAACTTACATTAAACAAATACACCGCATGCTCACACAACGCGGCACGCCACTGAGCTCCATCTCCTTCGTAACAGTTAATCCCAAATAAGTACTTTCACTCCCGGTGAATATTTACTTAACATGCAATAACTGTCTTATTACGTTTAGCATATTAGATTCAACAGGAAAGTACTGAATGCACATAGAAGGATATTCTCCCTTCCCTTTCTCTATGAATAAATAAATAAATTATGAACCCAGAGTAAAGATGATAGTGAGGATCAATTAGTATTTTACACGTAACTGTCTCCTTAAACCTCATTAGCGGAGTATTTGAGCAGCTTAATTTAAGGTGCTGTGTGTGGTTATTTCCCTGCTGCTGCTGGCTTGGAGTAACAACTCTCTCGTCCTGTTTCCTGGGCCCTAGCGCCTGCCTGTTTGGGGTCCCCGCCATCCTGCAAACCATGTCCTGCAATCTCAGGGAGCTTCAGAGGAGAAGCAGTGGTGGGAGAGAAGAACAAGATGAGAAGGGAGCAGAGGAGTCTCTTTCCCTCTCTTCTAGTCGGGGCTTTCCTGTCCCTCACCTGCCCACCTCGGTCCCTCTGCTGGAGCGATCCTGGAGAAGAAAGGGAAGCAGAAATCACGGCAGGCTTGAGCCATGCAAAGAGGAAATACGAGAACATGCTAAGGTCATGGGCATGTCTGTTCCTCCCTGGGCCCCAGGGCCTCTCTAGGAGAGGGGAGGGCCTAGAATGGTCTGTTCAGCTGTCCCGGGAGGGAGTTAACAATGGGCTGTGGCCTCTTGACACGTTCTTTTTTCTGGAACGTTTTCTTGCTCAGGGTCCATGTCCCAAAAGATAAGTTTTACACATCAAGCACCTGGGAGAAGAGGGATGGATGGGAGATGGATGCTGCCCACGTGTCCAAGGCTGAGTGCCTGCAGCTGGCTCTGAATGTCCCGCCTGGAGGGCATGATGCTGGGGACCAGGGGCTGGGCAGCAGTGAGGGCCCAGAGCTGGACCATGGGTTCCCTTCCTCGGAATGCAACTGACCCCTCTCTCCACCTGTGGAACGAGGTTCTCCTTCATCGAGCATGTGGGGAGAGGGGCTGTGGTCAGCAGTGGATTGTAGAAAAGCGTCTGGGTTGGCAGGTCTAGGAAGTGGGTGAGAGTCCTAAGGAATCAGGAGTGGTGTAGAACACCAATGACCTCTGACTCGTCTTCCTTTTCATTCCTGGGACCCAGTGCTTGCTGGGAAGGACGGAAAGGCATCCTTGGGGGTATGTGTTGTAGGCATTTGTTCTCTGAGCTCAGGGAGATGAGGAGTTAAAGGAAGAAGCCAGGGCAGCTGCAGCGAGCGGAAAGAGGAAAGAGGGTGAGGCCAAAGCAGATTCTGCACCTTAATAATAAATAACAATAAGAGTGACAATTTACTGAGCTGTGATGGTGGCAAGCACTGTACAAGACGAGATCTCGTGTCATCCTCAGGCTCTCCTACAGGGTGGGTCTATTATCTCCATTTTATAGATAACGAAACAGGCTCAGAGATGCAAACTGGCTTATCTACAGCCACAGTTCGGTAAAGTGGCAGAACCATGATTCAAATCCGGGTCAGCCTGACTCCAAAGCTCATCCCTTTGACCACTCCACTCTGCCACTTCTAGAATTAACAGAATGCTCTGTATGTTTTTTGGGGAAGGCACAGGGTGGACATGGCAGTAATGCTGGGGTAGAGTTGAGGTTGTTGGTAGGCCTGGAGGGGACAAGGGGGTAGGAAAGACCTGGCTGGGTCCCTAAGGCTCTGAGAGCTAACCACCTGTGCCCTCTACCTTCCTGGTTATAGATGCCCATAAGCAGTAGTGTGTGCATCACTTCCTCCTTCAGGCCTTACAAGTCAGCACAGTTCCTGTGCTTTGATTTCTGGGGACCACCTGCATTCCCTGCCACCTCCCAGTGTCCCTGGTGGCTCTAGGCTCCCTGGTATTATTACTATTATTTTTTTTTTTGAGGAAGGTTAGCTCTGAACTAACTCCTGCCAATCCTCCTCTTTCCCTGAGCTAACATCCGTGCCCATCTTCCTCTACTTTACATGTGGGATGCCTACCACAGCATGGCTTGACAAGTGGTGCCATGTCTGCACCCAGGACCCGAACTGGCAAACCCTGGGCTGCCAAAGCAGAACACGTGCACTTAACTGCTGCGCCACCGGGCCGGCCCTCCTGGTATTATTAGGAGACAATAGCTGGGCATGCCTAAATTTCCTCCTTGTAAAATGAGGAGTTGGACTAAATAACCGTCCAACAGTTATTTAGCTTCAACATTTGAAGGTTTGACTCCTCCTGGTTGACAGGAAGCTTCTGGAGACACATTGGTGTCACCGATAAGCTTTCTAATGGTGGGAGTTGCAGATTCCATAGGGCATACAATTTACTGCTTTTGACATTCTGTGGACCATAGAAATGATGGTAGAGATCATCTATTTCTATACACCCATTTTCCAGGCTGTATGTTCCATGAACGTATTTGATGAAATATTTGAGGTTCAGGGAGCAAAGTGACTTGCCCAAAGTCACCTCGCTCATCAACAGCTGAGCTCCTGGCACCAGCCCAGTGCCTTCGCCCCCACACTGCACCACCTCCTGTAGACTGGCATAGATGGTGCCTTTCTCCCCATGAGTGCGCACCCCTGGGGTGGGGAGCACATGCATCTAAATTCCCTCCAGCCATGGCTGAGTTCACAGGTGCAGAAGATGAGAGGGAGGGGGTCCGAAGACCCAAACTGAGTCCATCTTACACAGAGCCCCTGTCCCAGGAGGGGCTGAGCTGCAGCCTCAACCTGTGTCCCATTGTCCGGAAAACGTCCTGTGATGGAATCATCCAGCCTTCCACAGACCTGTGGGGTGCTGACTGCAGGACTAAGCGGGGTCCTTTAACCAACATTAACCTAATTGCCGAGTGATAGATGGCACGGCACAAGCATATGGTGAGTCATTACTGTGCCCGCTAATCCTGCCCGCGCCTGGGACTCTGCACTAGGCCTGTTTAGCCAAATTCATCTCTCGCAGACATCTGTAACGATTGTGCCTGCTGCTCACTGCCCGGGATGGAGGCTTTAATGATGTTAACAAACTCTGAAACCTCGAGAGCAGTAATGAGGCAGGCGCGGCTGGAAACCAGGGCTGCATCCAGCGGAGCTACGGAGTGTGTGAACCACTTCCTGCCCGAGGAGACGACAGTGGCAGTTTTCTGAGGTGAACACCAGTCTTGGCAGGGACCCCTGGTGACCATTCACCTCCTCAGGCTCCTTTCACATCCTTACTTCTGGTTTCTCTCTCGGCACTTTCTTCCCCGGGGCCCTGGGTGAATGTAGTGCTTTTGATGTCAAAGAAAGAACTGTATTTCCTTACATTTATATGGTATGTTACAGACTCCATTTTCTCATCTTACTGCATTCTCCCCCAAAAGCTGTGCAGTAGGAGTCATGATTTCCATTAGGATGATGAGGGTCTGAGACCCCAAACAGTCTGCAAGGGTTTCAGGGCTGGTCAGTAGAGGAGCCAGCACTTAGAACACCTTTTAATTTCGAATCTTATGAGATTTCCATGTGCAGCTGCCCAAGAGTTTGCACTTCTAAGCTCAAAGTCTTACCCCTTGGTCCCCCCAAACCCTTTTCTTTGGAGTTCTGTGGTATCTTACCAAGTTGGACACTTGGCCTGTGTCTAGAGGCCCAAGGCAGGTCCTTGAGGCCAAGGTGGATTTGGGGTCAGTGAGACTGAGTGTCTGGCCCAGTCTGGCAGGGAGCTGGGCTCTGTGCAGACCATCTGACTGTGAGGACCTCTGCAGGCTGTCCTGGCTCTGGTCCCAACAGCATTTCCCTCCTCCTCTGGCTCAGAAGTGCTACTTATGTCCTTTCTCCCCAGCCCCGCCCCTCATCTCTTTCCTGTAGACCCAGCCAGTGTTTCTTCCAAGATTCACTCCTGGCAGGGATGAGGCTGTCAGTGAAGGATCAGGTCCAAAGGACCAGGTCAGCTCCTTCTTCTCTCTTGCTGAGACTAGCAGCTATCACACTAGCCCTCAAAGTCTGGGAATTCACCCTCCTGAGTCTGACTCTGCTTTGGGCCACAATGGAATCACGGCCCCTGATCCTTGAAACCACATGCTGATGAATCATGGAATTTTCAGGCCACTCTTACCCAGGAATCTTGCCCCATTGCTGGAAAGAGGCCTGGACAAAGAGTCAGGAGACTTAAGTTCTAAATCTGTCTTGGCCACTTCTGCACTGAGTGAACTGGAGATGTCATTTCATTTCTCTGAATTTTGTGCTCTCTCCTGGTTGGTAAAATGGTGATAACAATACCTCTCAGAGTCCTCACCAATTAAAAAGGAGATAATGATGAGAAAGTGCAAGTGCTGATAACAGATAAAGTGATGCCATTTCTATTGTTCTGACTAAATGCTGGCCCTGGGGAGGTGAAAGGGAAGGCCAGGCTGCAGGGGGTGGAGCTCAGGAGGAGAAGCTCCTCCTCTAAGTTGTGCGCTTGGTCAGGCTCCTAGACCCCCTTGCAAAGCTATGTTCTCAGTGCAATCAAGGTGACTTAACCTGACTTTACATGAGAAATCATGCAGAATGATCTGGCAGCTCCCCTCTTTTTCTTCTTTGGAGGAGAAGCATCCCTCCTTCTACCCTCCTACCCCCAGCTTTGTGCCCGACTCCTGCCCACCAACTCCACAGCGGCCGCCACTGCCAAACGAACACCCCAAAATGGAACATATGTCACTCCTGGAGCCCCGTTCGCCTGTCTGCCACTACATGCCTATTTTCTAATTTCCAGCTGACATTTCCCTTAGTGAAATAAATGAATTTGCTCCGGCGGAGGCCCTGCTTGGATTAAGCTGCTGTCAGAGCCCCATGAGCCAAACAAATTGTTGCCCGCAGCCCACCGTGCAGGATGCATTCCAATGGGGGCTGGTGGGGGAGCGGCCCGGGCTGGCTGGGAAAGTGGCTCCGTCACATCGGCGGGCAGGCGAAGGCTGAATGACGGGCAGCGTTACTTGGGGAGCCCTGATGCCAGAGGAGGCAGGGAACCAGACTGGAACAGAATACGACCCTCTGAGAGTACAGATGGGATAGGAGGTGGCCCTGGGAAGGCTTCTGGGGGCAAGGACCTTGGGAGGATGGAGACGGGAGATGAATCCTGGAGGAGCCCCAGAGAAGGGAGAGGGAGAGTCCCCACCCTGATCTCCCATGGGAGTGGACTGGACTCACTGCTCAGCGATGATGTAATCCCCTGGCAGGGGTGTGCAGGGTACCCCAGCCACCTGCACGTGGTGGGCAATCTCGGAGAAGTCCAGACCCAGGTTCACACCATGGATGGTCACTCGAGTCCCTCCTTCGGGTGGTCCAGACACCGTCAAGATCTGCGGGAGGGAAATGGGATTAGGGAACACGGTCCCACAGGAGTAGAGGCAGCAGTCCCCATACCCCTTTCCCGTTTCCCAAAGACTTTGACCTTGATGGATACTTGGAATCTGGGTGAACTGAGTGTGTTTTCTCCACTTTTTAGCTTACCTAGTATCCTGACATCACCTTGCTTTACATGACTTCCTTGGTTCTTTAGATCATTCATTCATTCATTCATCCATTTATGAAAAAGAAATGATCAGAAAGTACTGGAATTGAGGCAGAAAATGATTGTGTGAGACGCATCTCTAATTCACTGGTGCCTGATTGTGATCAAGTCACATAATCTCCCTGAACCTCAGTTTTCTTTTTTTTTTTTTGGTGAGGAAGTATGTCCCTGAGCTAACATCTGTGCCAATCCTTCTCTACTCTGCATGTGGGCCGCTGCCACAGCATGGCTTGATGAGCAGCGTGTAGGTCCATGCCTGGGATCCAAACCAGTGAATCCTGGGATACCAAAGTGGAGCATGTAAACCCAACAATTACACCACCAGGCCAACCTCTGAACATCAGTTCTTCTCATTTGTGAACGGGGATAATCCTTACTACCAACCTTGCCCTGGGAGCTCCCCAGTAGAGGGTATTTGGGAGCATTTTGTAAACCAGAAAGGGCTTAGTAATGGTGATGTGCTCTTATTGCCACTCCTCTGTGCTAGACTCTGCAGGGGTTACAATGAGGAATACAACAGGAAATTCGCCCTCAAGGAACTTACGGTCAAGAAGGAGGAGACAAAGGAGGCCATAAGGAACGCTGATGCTGGGTACACAGTGATAAGGTAGATTCTGAGGAAAAGCTATGGGAGCCCAGAGGAGTCTGAGATTAGGTACTGCGACAGGGGAGATGACCCAAGACAGAGAGTGTGCTTGACACTGTGCAAAACAATCCTGTGACACATGCTAGGACCAAGGAGAAAGGACTTTAGGATTTTTCCAAATTTTGCTGGCTCCCCATTAGCAAGGACCATTTATTTATTCATTTCTAATTCAGTCTCCAAATGTTGACTATCTCATGTTGCTTTGATCCAGCAAGAAAAGGAACTGTGGAATCAGCTTCTCCCAACGTGTAAACTTCTGACTGGCAATAGATCAGGTTCTTGGAAAAATGCCACTCTTTGGGATCCAACAGATCCCAGTGAGTAAGTTCATACTTTGTGGTCTGTAGTTGTCTGAAAAGGGAGGAACTTAGACGTGAACTCAATCCTAAGCAGCAGAGGAACACAGAATTTCAGAACTGGAAGGGGGCTTAGAGTATCTTATCCTGAGATCCTCATACAACTTGTAGACACAATGGTAAAGAAGTCCAGGGCTCTTTTCACTATATTATAAGAAAGGCAAGACGGAGAGGGAGGGAGAGAGGGAGAGGTGGGTTGGTCCAGGCCAAGAGTCCACCAGAATCCCTCAGATGGGGCCTCTGGGCAGAGCTGCAGCCTTGGGGTCTTCTGTCCTTGGGCTCCCTCTGGGGAGCCTCCCTTAACCCCATACCTGCTGGTGGTGTGTCCAGTGGGCAGCGGAGTCAGTATTCCCCAGGGCACAGATGATAGGTAAGTACAGGTGAAAATTCTGTGGAAGGCTCTGGAGACCCTTTCCACCTCCCAACTCCCCCAAAGGAGCACTGCTCCCTTCCTATGATGTGAGCAACCATGAATTCTGTCACCAGCTTGGCCATAAATCCCCAGGTGAGAGTGGGCAGAGAAGAGATGACGGTAAGGCTGAGAACCGGGGACAGACCTCCTCCCTCACCGTCCAGCTGCCTCCTGGGCTCTCAGGAAGTTGGCTGCACAGACTCGAACTCAGACCTCCCGCCTTCCCCTCCTTTACTGTAGGCCTTCTATGGTGAGGCCTCCTTCCCTCCTTGCCAGCCCAGGCCCTGAACTCTCTCATCTGGGGGCTCATTTCACTCAAGTCACCTTATCTATGGCTCTGACTCCTTTTCCCAGGAATAAAATATCCCACCTTATGAACAAAAATAAACAGGATTCATGAAATGAATCAAGGGAGAGATAGTAGAGGGGCTCAGAGCACCTCTGTGTGGCGGAGTGAGTGGGGGAGGGGCAGGAAGGACAATTTGGAGAGAAAGGAGCTGGCATGAGGAACCAGTAGCCCCACAGCTCTTCTCTCCCTGGGGACTCTAAAATTAAACAATGCCAGATTTTGGCTGTTCCACTCTCCCCTGGCACAGTTTCCTCAGGTACCCAGGCCTCCTGGGCTCTGGGCGATGGACCCTTATTAATAAGGAGAAGGGAAGGAGCGGCTTCCATCTCTCTGCAGGGGATTATGGGTAGGAGAGAATTTGCCTTGAGTGCCCACTTGGTTCTCCTTTGGTCCACTTGGAATGAGCTCCACCAGCCTGGCCCTCCGTCCCTCCCTCCCCCAGCCACCTGGATGCAGGAACCCACCTACCAAAAGGAACTGACAAAACTGTGGTGATTGGTTCGCTCTCCTTCCCCAATTTATTTTAAAAAATACATTCTTTTGCTCGCTGCAGTTAATTACAACCTTTCAGAAAAACTGTGAAATGAAATCTTTCTGGAAAGCCTAAAAATACTACCATCTTGCAGGTAGCATGTGGGGATTGTATTGTGGAGATTCAGTGGTGTTGGCAGCTTCCACGAGGCAGCTTCCTCCTGCTGGTACGTCATTGTAGTGTCCCCTTCTGACACTGAAGGGTCAGGGTCAGAGACATGGTCATGGGCACTGGGGTGCCGTTGTAGCGTCCATTTGTTAGCACAGAGCTGCTCAGCTGCTCAGCAGCATAAGCCAGCTCAGACTGTTTACAGAAGGAAGACCTTTTTTTTTTTTTTTTTGATTACTAGCAAGTGTTATAATCTTGGCATGAAGACACATGTCAAAGAGATAGGTAGTTTGGGGTGTAGAGACACCAGGCTGATCCCTTCTAACCCAGCTAACAGCTGCTGGAATCCAAACCTGGGGAATCAGAGTCCTCATGCGTCATTGGAAAGTGCCCAGGGAATGCTGGTCCATGTGGTCTTCTTTCTCACATGGCACACACTATGTGCTGTGCCACCAGCACCTGGGCAGGTGGAGAAGGAGTTTGGGGGTGAAGGCACTCAGCAGCCACTGTGCCCTGGGGCTTACAGAGGACATAGCTTAATCTTCCTTGCTTAAAACAAAAGTGATGTGTTAAAAGTCTGGATTTCCAAAACATAGATGAGGTGGTGAGCGTTTGATTTGCAAGAGGACTCCCAAGGCCTCCATTACTGATGACTTCCACATCTATATCGTTGGCTCAGACCTCTCTCCTGAGCTCCATATCCATATATCCAATTGCTACTGGACATCTCCACTTCCACAGAGACGTCCCTCAGGCACCTCGAATTTCACCACGTCTAAAAATGAGCTCTTAATTTTTCGTCCTTCCACTCCCAATCTGATTATCCACTCAGATTCTTTCTCAAGGTTAATGGAATCACTGTGCACCCAGCCAGGAATCTTGCAAGCATCTTGAACCGGTTTCTTTCCCTCACCTACTGTGTATAATAAATACGGTCAGCAGGCGCTATCAGTTCTTATTCCTAGGTGTCTTTTGAATCTGTGCCCCACTCTGTGTTTCAGAGCAGGTGATAAGCAGGGCTCCACCACCTCTCACTCACACTAACGACAGGGGCCTCCACGTTCCTCCATTCGATCTAACTTCCTCATACTGCCTGCGTGACCTTCATGAACACGTATTTGACCAGGTTACTACTCGCTTGCTCTAAAAACCTTCAATGGCTCCAACCACTGTCAAGGCAAAGTCCCTAATTCCAGCCCTGGCACTTGTCCTTCAGTTTTTGGTCTTTGTAACTTCTTCAGTCACATCTGCCATCCCATATTACGTCCTCATGTTCTAGCCACAGACCAGTGGTTCCTGTATGCACAATACACTTTAAAAATCTCTGTGCCTTTGCACATGCCATTTGCTCTCCCCCAGCTTAAAAATCAGAGAGTCAAGGTGGAGGACTGGGCTCAGAGTGCAAAGGAACAGAGGGAGGTATCCTATAGGACGCATACCCTTCCACCTGAGGGCTTGCAGGTGACTTGGAGAATGAGTATAAGGGCCTTGATGCCTGTGTGGTAGCCTGGGGTGATAAAAACCCAGGCACCCTGCTTTCCTCATTTCTCCCCAGGACCAATAGTGGGCAGAGGCTACAGAGGGGAGGTTTGATGGAAAAGAATTTATTCTCCAGAGAGGCAGTGATCAGGATCCTGCAGGATACCACTTCAGACCAGGCAGCTGCAGGGTCCCAAGCCCACCCTGGAGACTACCCCCAAGGTTGTCTCTTAAAAAGAGAGCCCCAAGGCATTAGATTGCAGGGCACCCAGCATAGCATCCACAAAGCTTCGTTACCTTGAGAACCAAGTCTGGCCTCTCTATGTGGGTCTACAAAGAGGCAAGTTGGTGGAGTCCCCAGCTACTGCTTGTAAAACTCCAAGGAAGACCTTCCAGATCTGGAAGAAATTGTGGGGCTGCAGGGAATGGGAGAGCTAACCTCCTGCAGAGGTGAGGTGAAAGGGCAGGGTGGAGTTATATAGAGTCCCCCATTGACAGAGGGGAGACCAAGTTATGGCCGAGATGGTAGCCACATCCACCTGTCTTGGCTTCCAGTTTCAGATGGCCCTTGGGCTGCTGGCTACGCTGGGGTCAGGGAGAGAGACCATCTGATGCTCGGGCAGTGTCTGCAGCAGGAAGAGAATGACCTCTGCAGTGTAACACACCTGAATTTGAATTCCAGCTCTGACACTTATGATCAATCTCAGTGTCATTATCAGAAAACAGATAACAATGCTTGCCTCCCAGGGATGTTGTGAAGGTAAAGTAAGACAACATTTGGAAAGTCCCTAATATGATGGCGGTTCAGAGAGCAGGTCTTGACAATTGGCAATTTCCTTCCTCATGTTCCCCCTGCACCTGTGCTTTCCCAGATCACAAAAACATGGGATGGAGGTGTTGGTAGGGAGCCTAGAGATGGTGGGAATCTTCCTATTTATCTGGATGGAGGACACATGAAACATGGAGCTCATAACTCAGAGGCTGGGGTGCCCTGGAGTAGAGAGTGCTGCTCATGGGTCGACGGGAGAAAGTCTGAGGGGGGTCCTGCAGTCTGAGCCCAGGCAGGGGTGGCCATGCTGCCCAGGCCAGGGCCTTGGCTGTGGTGGATTCTCGGCCCTGCACAGAAGCACATTCTGAGCCAGACATCATCCTTTCACCCAGAAGAACAGGGGAGGACACTGGCCCTGTCTAAAATGGTCTTCGTTCTCTCCTCCCTCCTTTCTTGTCATTTCTGTTTGCCCTGGCTATTAGCCATTGTGGGGTAGGAGCAGCATTTCACAGCGAACTCAATGAATTCTTTCAGGAAAGTAATTCTGAATGAGACACCCACGCAAACAAATGGTTTGACAGTTTGGAACTGTGTGTGAGTGTGTGAGTGTGTGCAAGGGGAGGTGTGGAGAGAGGGGGAAGGGAGCTGAAAACCTGTGAAATCAGCTGGGAAGATCTTTAGATATTGACTAATTTCAGCCCCACACTTTTCATATTATCCTGTGGACCAGAAATCTATCTAAATTGTCCTCTGTGGACCTCAGAAGTGAGAGCCAGAAGTAGGGGATGAGTGAGAGAAGGGCCCAGAAGCAGCTGCTGTTTCTGAGTGGGGTGAAGGGGGTTACTGAGGGTCTCCCCTGTATTCTGTGCTGACCCCCGCTGTGCACTCCCTCCCTTGCCTGCTTGCCCGCCCCGAGCTGTGGTTCAGCTCGCTTATGTACTATGCATGCTTCTGGGTGGCAAGCTAAGGGTCCCTACGACTATAGGGTCTAAAGCCTAGGTACATTTGACATGCCGTTCCCTCCGCCTGTCAGGTATGTCCAATGACAAATGCTTACCCCTCTTCCAGGGCTCTGCTAACAGAGACTTACCTCTGAGCCGCTCAGGCAGACTTAGTGGCACTTTCTCCTACATTCCCACTGCCCTTTGTGAACACCCCAGTAGCCACACTGGACTGTAACTGCTTCTTTCCTCAATAAGACAATAACTATCTTGAGACACAGCCCATCTCGCTTTTGCTTAGCAACCTCATACTTAGCACACTGCCTGGAACAGAGCAGCCGTCACTAAATATCCCGGTTACTGGGAGACGGGTCTCAGCTAGATTCTAGGACAAACTGTGTTCTTTAATGACTAGAAGAATGGAGGTGCCTACACGTTGCTTGGGAGTCATGTCGTATTTTAACATCAGAATCACCCAGAAGTTCTTCTTGTAGTCTCTCTTACTGTAATTTGAGCCAATTTCTGGTGATTCCTCATCAAATGGAGAACTGAACAGCTGCTTCCTCATCAAACATCTTTCAGACACTGAAGACAGCAATTAAGTCACCCCTGGCCTGCGCTTCTGCAATTCTGGTAGCCTTTTGTCAGAAGATCTTATTTTCTAAACCCTTTGATCATTTCAGATGCTTTTCGTTGGACCCTCAGATTTCCCCGCATCCTCTGAGAGTTTAATGACCCAAAGTAGGCTCGTGGCTTGAGTGAAGGCCTGTCTGATGTGCGGTAAGGAGGGTCTGTGCTGATGACTTCCCATTGCTTGTCACACACGCCATTAACCAGGCTGGCCCTGGGCAAATCTGAGAGGGAGGGTAAGTCCTTAGTATCCTTCCCATGTTCTTTTTTTCCTCCCTGGGGTTCCTTCTATCATTTTAGGCACCTCTCACCCTGTTATTCTCTCCTCCCTAAAGAAACCTTTATTTGCATCTCAATGGGATGTTAAGTTGTGTTACCTTGCCTTAAGAGTATTGGCTTTTTAACTGGTTGTAGAATAAAAAGTTTGTCTATTTGCAGGATTCAGAAGGAAAATGTGGGAAATACGTTAGGGCAGAGGGGGGCCCTAAACCCAGCCCCAACCATAGTCACTGACCAAGCCCAGGTGTAAAGGGAGCTAGCCCAAGTCCTGGCCAAGGACTTCTTCCTCTGCTCATCTTAGGCCAGTAGGAGGTAGGAGGAGGCTGGCATGTGCCGATGGTAGGGGACCAACTAGGAGACTCCTGTCTCCTGCTGAGTCCTCTCAAAGCCTCCTAGAGTAGCTGCTTTGGGGAGCCACTTGCCATCTACTCAGACCCTACCTGCCAGCAGCACAGCCCAACTGAGCCCGGTCGAATGCTGGAGCACCCCAGCTAGATCTGTATTCCTGCCAGACTGTGTCATCGTTGTTTTCCGCTGTGGGTGCCATGACCTGGAAAACAGCTGCTGTGGTGCTGCACTTGCCCTGATTCTTGCAGCCACTAATTGAACAATTCGGAGGGAACTGTGCCACAAAGCCGCCCAAGGGCGAGAGCAGATGCAGCCGATTAATTACAGCTGGGGAGCTCCGAAGGGCTGCCCCAGGGAGCAGAGTGGGAGGCGCTGAAGGCCCAGGGGCTTGGGGCCCTGGGGAGTGCCGGGATGGCCATTTCTAGGATTCTGGCAGAGCCTTGGAGGGGTGGAGTTGGGGCCTCCTACAGGTTAGGGGTTAAGGGGTCAGAAGAGGACCCCTTCTTGGTAGGAACCTCACAAAGCCTGGTTCCCATCCTGGAGACTCTGTCTTCCTCTGGTTATATCTCCTGCCTGATAGCCGTGGTGGGAGAGAAGACAGAAACGGGACCTCGGCTCCAGGTTATTAAACATTCTGATAATGATGGCCACTAAGTTTTCATTTATTAGGTACTTACATGAGCCAGGGATGGTGCCAAGCGCTTTACATATTTTATCCCACTTAGGACTTAAGCTACGAGGGAGGCACTCTTATTATTTCCATTTTACAGATGGGGAATAGTGTCCCAGAGAGGTTGTCACCTGCTCAAGGTTACACAGTGAGTGGCAGAGCCCAGCCTGGTCTATCTAACCTGTGCTTTCAGCTTCCACACAACACCACCTGCATGGACCATCCTCCTGCTCTGGGAGAGACTCCTAGGGCATCAGCCGTGAGAACTCATGCCCCAGCCTGCTCCTGGGTTCCCTCTGCTCAGGTCCCCCAGCCTCTCTCCCTTGGCTGAGGCCATAACTTGCTGCTTTCAAGAAGCTCTGGAGTTGGCCTTGCCAATCACTGCCATCTCTCTGAGCTTCTCAGCTTCCATCCTCCCCCGTCTCTGCCCCTGCCCCTGTGAATGTCTACACTCCCCCCTGGGCCTCGCCCCTTAGTCATCTCTCCCGGTGCATGTCCAGTCTCCTCAAATGATTCTGGGAGTGGGCACTACTTGCTTTCTTCCCATCTCTGCAGCAGGCTTGATGAAGAGCTTGGTGCCAGCTCCTTTTCCTCCCCCAGTGCTGTGGATTGAGAGTTCTATTTGCCTAAGTGAGCCCAGAAAAGAGATGAAGGATGGTATCCTGGTCAAACGTGGGGGCTCTAGGGTCAAGTAGCTGAGGGTTAACTCCCAATTCTAAAACTTACTAGTAGGTTGGCTTCTAGAAAGTTATCACACCTCACAGTACCTTGGTTTCCTCATCTGTAAAATGAAGCTAATGGTAATAATAGCTTCTACCTCATAAAAGTTGTTGTAAGGTCTAAATGAGATAGCATACATAGGGTGCTCAGTGTGGTGCTAGGTGCCAGGTAAGCATTCAGCCAATGTTAGCTATTATTTTTCTCATTCTCATATTTTATGGTTTAGAAATCTAGGCAGAAGCCAGGCTAGCTGAGGTCCAGAGGAAATGTGGCTCCATTTGTATAAGCATCCTACACAGGTGGAGCCTCTTGGGGTAGTTCTTGGTGGGGACTGAGGGCAGGGGCAGACAGCCGGACTTGTGGAGGGAAAGTGGCTGGTCTGTGGAGATTGCCCAGGATGGCGTTGTCTGCCTCTCTGATGGGCGTGAAGCTCTTGCCATGTCTCCAGCAGGCTGTCAGCACCCTAGACTGGGGTTTTTTTTTAGGAAAATTAGGCCTTAGTTAACATCTGCTGCCAATCCTCCACTTTTTTGCTGAGGAAGACTAGCCCTGAGCTAATATCCATGCCCATCTTCCTCTACTTTATATGTGCCATGCCTGCCACAGCATGGCTTGACAAGCGGTGTGTAGGTCCACACCCAGGATCTGAACCAGTGAACCCCAGGCCACTGAAGCAGAATGTGCAAACTTAACCACTGTGCCACTGGACTGGCCCCCACAGACTGGGTTTCTAAGAGGAGATGAGAGAGACTGATGTCAGAGCCCCCCAGAGCAGTCAAGGAAGGGGCTCCCAGAGAAGTCGCTCCAGGATGGAGCATCCCCAACTGATGGTCACGCTTTGTTCTGAAAGCTCCTGTGTCTGAGACTGGGATCAGGATGGTTCTGCCCTGAGCAGCCCCCTAATCAGGACAAGGCAGTGAGGACACGCTGTGGGTGTGTAGACAGCTAATCCTCTCCTGACTAATCCACTTACTCCTTTCCTGTTGCTTAGAATTTTCCTGACTTGAGAGGGCAGGGATGCCAACTTTGTGCCTGCAAATTTTGTTCCCATCCTGGCTCCCAAAGATACCTGGATGCTAAACTCATGACGGCAAACTGTCACATTCTTTTCCAACTTGTGGTGTGTGTGTGTGCGTGAGCATGTGTGCACACGCGGGTGTTCACACTCTTCACGGTAGGCTAGAGCCCAGCTGACGGGCTCTGCAGGAATCTATGGCATTGGCGGTGCCAGCTCTCCTACCCGGCGTGAATCCTTGCTGGCTCTGTCTTAGCTGATAGTACATTCAAAACCTAATTGTTATCTCAGCAGAGTAACTCCATTATTCATCCTGACACCATCCCCCGTTAGCTGTTTGTTGCAGTGATGTTATATTAATGAGGCCTGCAAATAAATGAACGGGAGATCAGAGTGCCGACTTGTTTCTCAGGAAAGCTGGCTGACTTATTTATTTATTTCTTGGGAACTTTGCAGCGAGTCATGCTGGCCCTAGGCAGGTCGCTTTTGGCCTTTCCTGCAGAGATTTGGTGCAGCGTTTCAGATAAATGCTTGTAAACGTCCAGCGCTCCAGACAGTTTCACAAATGCATTCGCATCGGAGAGAATCCAGGGGGAAAAATCTACTTTAAATTATTTGGGCCAGGGGAGAGCAGGAGGAAGCAAGAGTGAGGGAGGGATCATCTCAAACTATCATATCAACAATTATTTAAGCTTGATTTTGGAGAGCAAGGTACATGGTTTTCTACAACTAGTTTTCTCTCCCAGTTACATGTACCTAAGATAACGTTAAGGAGAATTTATATTCCCTAAGCATGAACCAGTGAGGTGTTGGGGAGTTACTGAAGCTGAAAAATTTATAAAGTAAAAGCTACAAAGCGGTCAGTGGAGAGACAACTGTGAAACCAGTGCACCTACAGCCCAGCATCAGTGTGGCCTGACCGGGCAATGTGGCAGGTGACTTCAGAAACACACAGGAACATTCTCTGATACTCAAACAGTGTTAGGGTTCCTGGACACTCTCTGACGACCCCACACTGGGAATTCATCCCTTGCATTTCAAGCCTGCTTTGCCCTTACCTCACCCTGATCTCTGTTCCACCTGCAGGCATGAACCACCTGGGCCCCATTCTCTGGGCTCTCCCATCAGGCTGCGAGGCTTGAGAAGTCAGAGCCATCAGGCTAGGGAATTTCCAACTTTCACCATAACCATCACCCCACTGACAGACACAACCAGAAACCAACCACAGCGAGTCTGGAAGCTTTAAGAAACACGTAATTAAAGTAACATCTATCCCAGATAAGCAAGAAGTGATCATCCTAAGCTTAAATGCACTGCAAAATGCTCTTCCTGTCCCTCCCAACCACGCATAGGAATAAGTGTGGACCTGATTATGTTTAGGAAGACAGGTGAAGTTTACTTTAAGGCTCAATACAAAGGGTAGCCAATGTTCCCAGTTTGTCTGGCATCTCGTGGGACCTTCTAAGAGGATTCTGATCCTAGGCACAGATGTTTTTGGTACAGTTAGGGTGAGGTAAGGCGGGGAAGCATATAGCCAGGGACCACTCCTCCAGGCCTCTGACCAAGTATGGCATAATCAGGAGAGTCTGTATTCTGGAGTCAGAAGACTCTGGTTTTGAATTTGTTCTGCCAATAACCAGATGTGTGACTTTGGGCAATTACTTCCCTAAGCACTATTTCTCCACCTCTTCAATGAAGATAATTATAGCCATCTTTCAGGGTTGTTAGGAAGAGTAGGTATGAAAGTACACAGATCCTGGCACACAGTAGAGTCTTGTTAAAGGAAAGCTATTATTATTAAGACTCCCAGAACTAGGATGTGGCTTGTCTGTTCACGTCCCTGGCCTGAGGTTAGTGTCCTCATTAGGTGTGGAGACCCAGGTCCCTGCTGCAGTCCTCTTTCTAAACAGGAGACAATGGCAAAGGGTGTACATCAGTAGTTTCTGTCCTTGGCCCTTTGGAGGCAGCAGAGTGGCCTGCAGGGCAAGCAGTTTCCAGTCTCTTCCAGGTGGCCCATGTTCAAGGACAGGCTGGAGCTCTGCAGGGAGAGGCGGCATTCCCACCCAGGAATAATTTATCCACGTGATAACTTCCAAGCCTAGCACAGTGCATGGCATACAGTAGTTATTTAATATTCATAAATATTCATTTAATGAGTGAATTAATTTCCTTAGAACTGTGGCATCTCCTCCTTTTGCTCAGAATGCCCTGTTATGGGTTGAATTTTATTCCCCCCAAATTCCTAGGTTGAAGCCCTGATTCCCATTACCTCAGAATGCGACCTTATATGGAGATAAGGTCTTTACAGAGGAAATCAAGTTAAAATAGGACATTAGTGTGGGCCCTAATCCAATATGACCGGGATCCTTATTAGAAAAAAAATTGTTCATCTCCCATGCACATAGGGAGAATACTATGTGGACATGAAGGCAGAGATGGGGATGATGCTTTTAAAAGCCAAAGATCGCCAAAGATTGCCACAAACTGTCAGATGCTAGGAGAGAGTCATGGATCAGATTCTCCTCACAGCCCCCAGAAGGAACCAATCCTGCCGATACCTTGATCTTGGGCTTCTAGCCTTCAGGACCGTGAGACAGTAAATTTCTGCTGTTTAAGGTGCCCAGTTGGTGGCGCTTTGTAACTGCAGTCCTAGCAGATGAATACACTCACTTCGAGTGGAGACCTCTATCACATGAGCTCCAAAGTCCCTTGACCCTTCCCAAATTTCTCTTCCCAAGAACATATGCAGTTTCTTTTCCCTTTCTGCTGGATGCTGGATGCTGCCCACTCACAGCTTCTCAGGAAATGTTTTCTCTGGGCCTTCCTTTCTAGGGGGTGGCTTGTAACGTCCTCCTCTTTGGGGTCCCAGCAGATCCTGATGCACATGATGGGAAGGACAGAAACGTGGTGGGCCAGGCATCTCATGGGCTTTCCAATCCTCTGCATGTCTCCTGTTCCTGGGGTTGAACAGGTGACACGTGCATGGACGCCCGGGATGACAGCTGGAATGGGAGCAGCCTGGGATGCCTCCCACAGGGGACAGAGTCATTATCACACCACGCGCTGGCTGAGAAGGAGCAGACGGTGAGTCCTGAGGGGGTCCTAACCTGAAGTTTATGCAAACTGGGAAATTCGATAGGCTGTAAGACATGTACTACATGAAGTTGCCATAAGAGATGGGTCTCCAGGGGTGGGCTTGGTTGCCATGGAGACACTGGGGTAAGGAGGGGTTAAGGAAGAACAGAGCTGTTCATCTAACTAAGCTTGAGCCCACTCCTTTTCCTAAAGTAGAACTTCTTTGAGGTCATCTCATTGATTTTCCTGCCCCCTGGCAGGATGGTGCCCCTTCCAGTCCTCATTTGTTTCCAGGATTGGAAATTCTGCTGCTTCCAGCAGCCAGGCCATCACAGAATCCTTCTCTCTCACCCCTCAACAAGGATCTTTGTAGTAAATGGCTTTTGTTGGCACGTGAGCTTGCCCTGAAGGGGGTACACATTTTGAACATAAGGGCTGGGGGAGGTACATATAAAAGGGCATCGATCTCATAGAATTCTGATTATTAAGAAAAAGATCTATGGTAATGTCAAGCAATTAGCCAAGAAAGCCGAAGTAAAGGAAATGAGTTGAATCTTCTTAAAAAGTTACTTGTAAGAAATTATACATTTGTGGTTACAAAGGCCATGGAAATGAGGTTGTGCCCTTCTCAGTGCATCCCACAGAGAGGCCCATGAGACTGATTCTTCCCATTCCTGGTGATGTTAACTTTGATCACGTGGTTAAGGTAGTGTCTACCAGATTTCTTTGCTGTAAAGCTAGTATTTTTCTGGTTGCAATTAATAAGTGTCTTGTGGGAAGACAGCTTGAGACTATGTAAATATCCTATTTCTCATCATACTTTCATTCACTAATTTTAGCATTCATTGGCCATTCTTGCCTGAAACAATTATTACTGTGATTTTTGCCAAATGGCGATTTTCTATTTCCCTAAGTCCTTCTACAATTATGAGTTGGAATTCTAGTGTAAAGAAGAGCTTCCTCTCTCCCTGTGAATTATTTGTTTATTTATTTATATCAAGAAGGACTCTAGATTCCTATTTGATTCTGTGGCTTGTAGTCCATTAGTTTCATTATGTATTTTCTTGCTCAAATTGTCCCAGATTTGGCCATTGGGGTCAAATCAAGTTCTGTGCCATTTTGACATGCACGCTACAGTTTTTTTTTAGTACTCTTTGCCAAAAATATATAACCTGAATTGAATCATGAGGAAACATCAGACAAATCCAGACTGAGGGACATTCTACCAAATAACTGGCTGGTACTCTTCAACAGTATCAAAAGCATGAAAAACAAATGAAGATTGAGGGTTAAGAGCACTAGGAGATATGACAATGGAATGTCACATGGGATCCTGGATTGGATTCTGGACCAGAAAAAGGACATCAACGGGACAATTGGCAAAATGTGAATAAGGCATGCATGTTAGATGGCATTATTGTACCATTGTTAATTTGCTGATTTTGATAATTGTACTGTGGTTATGTAAGATGTTAATTTTAGAGGATCTGGGATAAGGGTATATGAAAGTTCTTTGTACTATTTTTGCATCTTTTTATAAGTCTAAAACTATTTCAAAAATGAAAAGTTAAAAAAATTGAAAATGATTTTTACAGGGAGAGAAGGATAGGTTGGGGGTAGGAGATGCAAAATGGAAGAAAGTATTCCTGACTATAGTGAATAAAATATTCCAGGCCTGGATCTTTCTCCGACATGTCCTGTCCAGAATGATGTCCCCCGAGTGGCCTGAGACACCGCACAAATTTGTCTCTCCCCAAAGATGCTGGTTCGTGTCTCCACAGCCTCTACTTGAAAAACACCAACAGGAGACCCCACTGCTTGGGGCCTCTGACTCCTGCTCCTGTGTTCACTGGGGAAATCAATTACAGCCTAATTACCTCAGGGGGTTAATTAGCCTCGTGTAGCTTGGGTGTCCTCTGTGAACAGAGCAGCCTGTCAGTCCCCGGTCAGTGAGCAGGCGCGTCAGAGGCAGAGCTTTCCCAGGGAGAAGCCTGCCTTCGGGCTGGGAAGGCTTTGCCTGCCCCTAGTTGGGGAGGAGACAGGGCTGGGGCAGGAGCCAGGGTTGGTGAGGTGCTGATGGAAGTGTGTCGCTGCCTGACTTAAGCTCCCCTATACCACAGGCACAGAGACATGGAGACCAACAATTGCCACAGCAAGAACTGCAGAACAGAGCAAGTTCTCAGGCCAACAGTTGCTGGAAATCACTAGAATAAGGAAGAAAGCATGGAGCCCTGGGTGGCTCAGGAAGCTAGCCGTTTGAGGGCAGAGGCTCAGGGAACTAGCTGTCTGAGGGCAGAGGTGGGGCACCACCAGCAGCCCTTGCAAGCACCTTCCCAGCAAGATAAAGACACAAGAGAAAGACAGTAGGCACCATCACTGGCCACGTCCAAGAGTCAAACGGCAACAAAGAAGCCCAATCTTTGAGGGGCAGTGTCTACACTCTCATGACACTGGGATGAATGAGGACCCGGATGTCGATGCTCTCCCACAGCACTGCACTTCCCCTGAGATATGCTGCCACGTGGGTGGATGCATCTCTCTGGTCTGTATCAGCTAGGAAGGCTGGATTTAAGGGAAGGGCAAGCTCCACTTCTCGTTTTTCTTTACTTGGGCAAATCGTAGAGACTTTAAAAATGGTTTCATAATTAAATAAACCTGAGCTTAAATACTGGCTCTGCCACTTATCAACTGTGAACTTGGGCAACTCACTCCACTCCTCTGAGCCTCATTTCCTTCATCTGTAAAATGGAGGTGAGAATATTTACTTCCCATGGTAGTGCTGAGGATTAAATGAGACAGTGCCAAGCACACTAAATAAATATCTGCTCCTTCTTCAAATCTGTAGGTTAACAACACTCATTGAATTTTACTGATCTGGAGCTTTGAAATAATCGTAGAAATTTCCAAAATGCTCCAGAAATTTCCCAATACTCTGTGGCATAGGTGAGAGCCAGAGTTGCTTTCTTTGGCCAGTAGGGAAAACGAGGCAGGAAAAGGGACAGTGTATCTGCTCAGGGAAGAGGCAGAGAAGCAGCAGCCCCTTCCTGCTTCCTTAAATGTGTGGACCACAGTGGTACCTGCCCAGCCCTTTATTCCTAGTCACCATAAGGAATGTGCAATTAGTTTCAAAGCACAAGTGACAGCCAGTGAATAGGGAACAGTGAAGAGTGATGAGCACATAATGTAACCAAAGTTAAATACAACTCTTCCTCTCCCAGGCCATTCAAAACCCCAGCAGCTGCGTGTTCATTCACATCATCTATTCATCTTCCTTTGCAATTTGCTATTCAGGAAACATCATTTTCTTTTCGGGATAATTAATTACCTATTTCTTTCCATTAAAATGCACAAACAAATTGGGACGGAGAGCAAACCCTGAGAAACGGCACGGTGGCTAATGTAGCGCCTGCCTTTACTTTCTTCTTCTGTTGTTTTCAACTTTGCAACTCTGAGCTAATTGCAGCTCCTGAAATCACATTTCTGCTGAGAAAAGCTAAACCTGCTTTCGGAAATGTTCACGCACCATGCAGCCAATTTCTCATCTCCACCTGGCTCAGCCGGCCTGGCAGGGAGGCTGGGCTGGCTCCGCCTCGCTTGTTGTATGCTTGTGCACACAGACATGCACGCACATTCTTGCACAGGCATGAGGACACACTTCCATACACTTGTCACTTACACCTGGACACAGGCCATCGAGACACCCACAAGAGGCTTTATCCAGCTGCACCCTAAATTGCACTCTATGCCAAGAATTCTTCCACAAAGGCTCAACTTGCACTCCTCACCCATGGCCCTAGGGTGGGCTCCTGGCTATCCCATCCTGCTCTGGGAACTTGGGGGACTCACCTCAGTGATTTGGGGGTTGGAGCACTTAACATTGTGGCTGGACCAGTCAAGCCAGGGGCTGGAGGGGCTGGTACAGTGCTGGTGGAGGGTACACCTGCGCTCGCCGCTGCACCAGCCACACTCAAACTTCCGGTCGGCCTTTAGGCAGAGGCCGCAGCTCTCCCGCTGGGCTGCACACTTGTAGAGATGGACTGCAAAGAGAGGGGAGCAGGCACAGATGGGGTTGGAGAGGACTTCTCAAAGTTTACCCTCTTCTTGTAGGCGTGACAGAAGCCATCCCCAACCATGGATAGCACCAATGACCATCATTATCATTGCAAGACTAATTGATGGGGAAGTAATAATAAACTGAGCCTCTTAGCAGTCGTTTATAGGCACTACAGAAAATATTCTTTAAGAGTTCTGGCTCTGGATTGAATCAGATCAGGGCTTTAATTGCGGCTTCCCCACTTCCTAGAAATGTGACAAAAAATTTAACCCCCTTGAACCTTGTTTACCTAATCTATAACATGCAGATAATCATTGTTTTTTGTGAGGTTTGAATGACATGTTGTAGATTAAGTGCTCAGCACAGTGCCTGTAACATATCTGATGTTCTACACATGCTCATTATCTTTTCTTTGAACTCAAACTGCATTCTTACGCTGCTGCCTCTCTGACATAGGGCCCTTATTGCAAGAGAGAAGGACTAATTTTCCCATTCTAGGTAAAAATGAAACTCAAAGAGAGATAGAACAACTCTTGGAGCTTTCTAAGGTTAGTGCCCCAAGCTGGGGTCTGAAACTCCAACTCTCGGGGCTGCTAGACTGTAGGTCCTGAGAAGAGAGAGAGACGCATCTCGCCTGGCATACGAGGAACTGACTGGGTCTGGGAGACCAGTCAGCTTGAGATTCCAGGAAGGCAATGGGGGAGGCAGTGGGGGAGGCAGAACTGATAAGGAAAGAGGGTTGACATGGTCCTATTCACGGCCCCTGTGGATGGAGAGGACATCCCCAGAGAGGCCCAATCAGCTACTTAACAGGTCACTTTCAGAGTCTGCACACTCTGCCTCTGCTTTGTCTCTTCCCATCTTAGAAGCCCTAGACAGGCCAATCAGCAGAATTGTGTTTTGTGAGCCTGGGGCTTAGTCATTGCACACTGGTGTTTTGAACTCAGAGTCCTAAGTAGAATTCTCCAGAAGCAGAATACTCCAAAAGTCACTTTTCAACTCTCATGGCCAAGTAGACACAAACTTTCAGGACTGGGCGGCATGCCTCTGCTGGAGGTCAGGTACATGCCCCAGGGGAGGGGTAATTTTATTCTGTAGGTCCTCATCCTGTCCCTCTGCTCTGTCAAACATCCCTCAGTCACAGCTGCAAGGACTATATTTAAACATCCTCATGCTTACGCCTTGTTAAGTTTCAGGGCAGGACATAGGAATCTTAAAAGGAACAACTACACCTTGAGAGTGTATTAATATGCACAGATGGTCCACATCTAATATCTCATTTGATCTTCACGATGACTCTGAGAGGAGGGCATCCTTTCCCCCATTTCACAGATAAGCAAATGGGGATGTGGAGAGGAGCAGTAATTAGTCTGAGTTCACCTAGTTATAAGTGAAAGAGCCAGGATTTGAGCCTCTGTTTGTTGGTTTCTAGAACCCAAGCCCTTGAACACTATGGCCCTCTCTACCCAACACAGTGTGTAGCTCCGGGAACAGTCGGACTCTGGGAGGGAAACAAAGGTGAAGACGCCACTGCCCGTGTACTCAAGGAGCTGCTTAAAAGTTGTGGAGCGACAAGGGAGGGTTCTGATGTAACAGCTTGGATGTGGCCGTTTTTCTCTAAGCTCCAGGTGCAAAGGCAACCTCTGGGAACTAAGCCCAGATCCTCAGCAGGGGAAATGTCTATCTCTCATCACTGAGAAAATCTGGCCTGGGTATGAGGAGAAAGAGAAAAAAAAATCTCCCTGGCTCAGTTCCTTTCTCCCAGCCTAAGTAGCATCGATTTTCATGGCAGCACTTGGGACAGGGAGCTGCAGCCCCATAGATGCTGAAGCACACGAGGCCCTACTGTGGCCTTGGTCTCCCCCTCTGTGCCCATGGGGTGACCCCCAGGCTGAGGGAGAGGCTGGTAGCCACCCGAGCTACTTGAAATGAGATGAGATATGTGGCTTCTGGTGGGGGGATAGGGTTCTAGGGGGAGGAGGCTTCACATCCCATGGTGGTCTGAGCCAATGGGAGGACAGTGATGTGGTTAAGCACATAAGCTCTGAAATTAGAGCATGTTGGTTCAAATCCTGGCTCTTACTATCTGACTCTTGATCTATTTCTTTCTTTCTTTTTTAGCTTTATTGAGGTATAATTGACACATAAAATTGTAAGATATTTAAAGTGCACATCATGATGATTTGATATATGTATAATAATGAGAGAATTCCTTCCATCTAGTTAGTTAACACATCCGTCTCTCTATATACATACATTTGGTGAGAACATTTAAGTTCTACTCGCTCAGCAAATTTCAGTTATACAATTCAATGTTGCCAACTCTAGTCACCACGTTTTACGTCCTCAGACCTTTTTCATCTTACAGCTGAAAGTTTGTATGCTTTTACCAACCTCTATTTGCCCTACCCCCTGGCAATCACTTTTCTATTCTCTGTTTCTATGAGTTTGACTTTTTTTTTTTGCTTGGAAAGATTCACCCTGAGCTAACATCTCTTGCCAATCTTCCTCTTCTTTTTTTTTCTTCCCCAAAGCCCCACTACAAAGTTGTATATTCTAGTTGTAGGTCCTTCTAGTTCTTTTATGTGAGCTGCCACCACAGCATGGCTACTGACCAATGAGTGGTATGGCTCTGCGCCTAAGAACTGAACCTGGGCCACTGAAGTGGAGCACGCCAAACTTTAACCACTAGGCCATAGGGCTGGCTCTTTTTCTTTTTAGATTTCACCTTTTAGCGATACCATGCAGTATTTGTCTTATAAACATGTAATGCTTTGTGAATGTGCGTGTCATCCTTGCACAGGGCCCATGCTAACCTCTGCATTGTTCCAATTTTAGTACATGCTGCCAAGGCAAGCATTCTTGGTCCATTTCTTAACCTCTTTGGGCCTTGGTTTCCTCATCTATAAAATGAGAATACTAGTACATACCTCTAAGGATTGTTGTGAAGACTAAGGAAAATAATCTCCAATAAATCACTCAGTGAGTGCTAGCCACAGTGAGTGCTCAGCTAACGGGAGTAACTTTTGTCATCCTTGAGAGCAGGATAGAATGTTGGTATTTGCTCTATTGAGGGAAGTGCCTACCTGGCCCATAGGGGGAGCTCCACATGAGTTTGTAGAATGATGAATAAAGGTGGCCCTCAGGAGCGCCCCTCCCACATCAGCCCAGCTCCTTCCTGAACTTTCTTGCAATGGTTGTGTGCTTGCAACACGCTGGTCCCTCCCACCCACCTTAGGACCAGGGGAGCAGCTTTGAAAACCTTCTTTGTGCAGTCACCAGGGCCAAGGACAAGGGAACCAGAACCTGATTAGAAACAATATCTCCATTTCCAGGGAAACTGGCAGGACATTCCTGCCTGCTGCTCTCCTAGGTCAGGTTCCACAGACACTTCAAAGTCTCTGGGAGCCAAAGAAAAACCGCGATGAGCCGGCAGCTGCCTGGCGGATGCTCTGGTTGTAATAAAACAGGGTTCCCAACAGGACTCCTTTGATGGCTCCAAACGTTGCTTTAGGATCCTCTGAAGAGCTCCACTGATAGAAGCAGTGTACTATTCATGGCATCGCGGCTGGCTGGCCGGCTCTGATCCCTCCAGGCCCAGTCCTTCCTGGGGTCACAAAAAGATCAAAACTCTACCCAGATGTAGCCACTTACCTTTCAGGTCCTGAGGGTTGTCGATGATGAAATTGCCATTCCACACCACAGCGAAGTCCACGGCCAGGTTGCTGATGTCCATCCCGTCGTACTGGTACTGCGGGGAGAGGGGCAGAGGCACATGGCCCATGAAGTTCTATATCACAGGGGTCAGGGATGCTGCTGGCATCTCAGGACGACAGGACTACAAAGTAGTCAGGACCAGGACTACAAAGTAAAGAAACCAGGGATCCTGGTTCCCCCTGGACTGAGAACGGAGTAGAGGGAGAATCAGAGGAATCCCATGTGCTGTTCAAATTATCCCTTTGGTGCCCTCCCCGCAACGTCCAGTCACTAATGCCAACAGGACACAGACCAAACCCCTTAGCTTGGCATTCAATGCCTTCCATAATCAAATCCAAACTTACATCTCCAACCTTCTCTTCTACTGCTCTGCTACACAAATCTTTGAATCCACCTGTCTCCAAACACACCCGCCCGAGCCCCACTCTGTGCCTCTGCTCGGTTCACATTTCATAAGGGATGCCTTCCTTTCCCTACAGCCCCCATCCTTCAACGCATCTGTATTCTTTCAGTCCAGCTCAGACTCACCTTCCCCAGTTGTCTTCTCCGACATTGGGGCCAGCCCTCCCTCAGCCTCTCTGTCCCCTGGTGTTGCCAATTTCTGTCTTGAGCCCTGCACTTCCTGGGAGCTGCTCTGCATCTTCCCATGTGCAAGTCTAGTCTCTCTAGAAAGTCCATACACTGCTCTGTAAACCCCACAGAGCCTTGAGCAGAGCATGTGCATAACAAACAGTGGTGGAGCTGTTGGTTGGCCCGGCCCTGGGGTGGTCCTTTCTTTCCGAACATGAGCTTTACTTTGGTCAACAGTCCACCAGGGAAAATAAAGTGCCCACAGCTTTCTGGATACAGATCTGATCAGTGCTATCATAAAAGGCCTCAAGCTGTGGCCAGGAGTCGACTCCCTCTCCCATGCGGATCCCATGAGGACTTTTAAGCCCTTCACACACTTCGGAAGCAGCCCCTCTCGGTGGCCCAGCCCCTGTGCCTCTGTGAAGGAGATCTCTGGGAATCCCCTCCATGGGGACTGCCCCAGCCCTGCCCACTTAGCTCTCAGGGCATGTCACTGTCAGCCCTCTTGCCCCCAGCCCTTCCTGCTGCCTTCCTCTCTTTGTTGTGTTCCATTTCTTTCTCATCCCACCTTCCCCTGGCACTTGGCGGCCTTCCACCGATTACAAATTCTATCAAGCGCCTGTGACCCGGGAATCTGACAGCTCCCTGATAAGAGGCCCAGATTCTCTTTATCTCTCCCAGGCGAATTAGCTTCCCTCAACACCTTTGTCACGTCACCCCCAGCCCCCATCTCCAGCTGACCCCCCGCAGTCAGAGACAGGGAGTCGGCAGATGAAAAGATCTTCTCTGGGCTAGTATTATAATTAAACACCTCGTGCGTGCGTTGTGTCTAGCATTCCGGATTGGTTTAACCCTTGCTGCTCTTGAAAAGCCCTGCTTCCCCCTCCTCCCTTTCCACCTCCCTTCATCCCATTCCACTTCCTGCTGGTCTCTCGTGCAGCTTTCCTCCTGTGCAGCGCCCTCCAGTTTATCTACTCCCTGAATGGGGCAGGGTTTGCAGTGGAGTTGATTCAATTTGGCTGAAGTTCCACCGAAGGCCAAGAGCTGCTCTTAAACTCAGACAGGGCGCAAAGCTCTCAACTTATGCCATTAGGGTCCTCACAGCATTCCACTTCCTCAGATACCATTAACCTGCTCTGCTCTGGCTGAAGGGCCCCGGGTGCTTGCATGTTCCTTGGGGGATGTGAGGTCAGCTCACGGACTTGGAAGGTTCCGGAAGTGTGGGCAGGCTAGGTGAAGGCCTTGGCATGGGTGTGAGAGAACGCCCTGCTCCAGGCAGGGCCCGAGCCCAAGTCCTCTTACCGAGCTGTTCTGGCACTGGACGCTGGAGCTGTTGAAGCGCAGGGCAGGGACCCGGTGGATGGCCCCCTGGATGTTGAGGACGCACTCATAGCCTCGCTGGCCGGACTGAGGCTGTGGCAGGTTTCGAGCCTTAAGGGTGATTGGCTTTACTTCCCCAACTGGTATCAGGATCTCCTCAGTGGGCACCAGCTGGGGACAGTCCTGAGGGAGCAAGCAGAGAGGCTCCATCTGTCCTTGGCTCACACTGTCCTACTCAGCAGAGCCAGGGCAGAGGACAGGGTCCCGATGCTGGGCCACCCTCTTGTATCCAGGCATTTTGTACCCACGCAAGGACGTACCTCATTTAAGGGGCACGTGGAGTCAGCAGGGGAAACGAAATCTATCTCTTAGCTCCCTGGGCTTTGATATTGTCATCCCCATCCCACAAGTTGTCCTATATCTGGCGTGCATGTTACAATTTAGGAATTAATTTTCAAGCACTGGTGTGGCAAGCAGTGGATTTATCTCCTGAGACACAGGATAAAAGAGGCTCCACACATCCCTGTCCCCAACCTGGAACCCCCACCTGTCGGTTTCATCTGTCCCCCAGCTCCAGCTCATCTTCCCTGGCATTGTTCCCACCCGAGGCGTTCTGTTATCGGAGGCCTCAGCTTCCCAGCTCCGACTGAGCACGCCTTTCCAGGAGGTGGATCAAGCCCTCCCAGCAATGCTCTAAACACTTGCTCTGGCTTTTTATCTCATTTCATTACCAGGCCCTGCGTGAATGCCATGTTGCTTTGGAAAACAAAACCGAAAAAAGAAAGTCTTGGTGGGGAGCGGCTGTGGGAAGGGCTGTCAGAGAGAGAGACGAAGCCAGAGAACGAGACTGATTTTCCTCAGTTCTATTCCTAGATGCTGCTTCTCCCCAGGAGGTCAAATTACCACCTGCCCACAGCTCCAATCCCCTGTCCACTTTCTCCCTCTCCAGGGAAGACAGAGCCCAGGAGCCTTTGGCAGTGAGGACGGGGCAGTCACCTCCGCATGCAGTCATTTCCTGTCTCCAGGGATCAAGTAGGGAAATTCTTAAAGGAGGCGCCTCTCTCCCCATCCACTACCCCTCCGCGTTGGTTCTGAGGGAGCATCTGGGAATGTGTGGGGGTTGACGTTGCTACCCTGCAGAGGGTGCTGCTGGCATTTAGTGCAGGGGGCCAGGATTGCTGAGCTTCCTGCAAGGTGTGGGACAGTCACCAATAATAAATTGTCCCTCTCCTAAAGCCGGAGGTGGTCCCTGGTAAGAAGCCTTGTCGAGCAATGGGCAGCCTTAGATGGGGAAGTGGGAGTGCGCTTGGCCTCTTACAGTGTGCTCCTAGGCAGTTGCTTCTTTTCTCTGGGCCTTGTGCAAGTCCTTCAGGATCTGGCCCCACCTACCTCTTGCCCTGTGGTTCTTGTGCATCATTGTCCAGCCAGAAACACTCACTGATACTCCCTTCCCTCCCACTCCATCTTCTTCCCTGGCCCTGTCTCAGTGCTTCTTTGGCTGATTGCCTCTAAATCAGCCTTCGAACTCAGCTCAGCATCTCCTTCTTTGGAAAGCTGTCCCTGAGCCTTTCCCCACACTGGCCTTCACAAGGGGTGATGGGTATCCTCCCATGATGACATTTGGCCCTCAGAATTGCGATTTCTTGTTGACCTGCCTTCTTCATTGGTCTGTGAGCTTTGAGGACTAGGCTTCATCCCGTTCACCTCTGTATCCCCAGTCTTTATCCCAGTTCCCGACATGTAGTGGACACTTGGTCATTGCTTGTGGGAGTGGAAATGGAAAGTAAGAAAACAAAGCAACAGATGAAAAGATCTCAAATTTTCCCTCTAGCTCCAACTTTCTAAATTCTTTAGAGATGAGGGTAAAGTTCTGCCTTTTGGGCATCAAGAGACTTGAGAAGGAGTTTGATTCCCAAAGCTGACTTTGGAAATGGTCATTGTTTCTGGAGTCACAGGATAACTAAATTGGTATGTCCGTATCTATCAAGGAATCCTGAGGATTTAGGAAGAGGTGGGTCCAGGGGAAATTTCCCACAGAAACCAGTATCTAGGAGGGCCTGGATGAACCTCCTGGGTAACTGGTGCCGTCCCTGGCCTGTAGGCCGACCGCATATGAGGGCACCAAGCAGGCAAGGTTTCCACAAGAGACAGGATCAAGAGGCAACCCCCAAACAGATGGGTCCCTGTTTAGAAGCCAGTCACTCAAGCTGCCAACTCATAACTTGCTCTTTACTGCACTTTCACTTTCATTCCCTGCGGGTACTCTTGACAGAGTCTTTCATATATTTATAGCCAAGAAAAAAATGAACACCACTTTAGGGAAACCCAGGCATGTCATGGAAAAAGAGATGCTACTTTCTGTTAGTGGCTAAAAAATCCCCATTGAGTCTAATAAATTGGAATCTTAATTTAGAATAGAAACAAGGCTGAGGTATAATGAGGGGTGTGCGTGTGTGTGCATGTGTACCTGTAAGAGAGAGAACAGATTTTCAGACTCAGAAATGGTTGATATATTATAAATGACGACCAGTGGCTTTACATCTCTAATGAGCTCAGAGAACAAATTCAGATTTCAGTAGCAGAGTCTAAAGATGTGCTTTTGGAAGTATGATGTTTTAGGTTAGTAAACAAGAGTATAGAATCTCTGTAACTTTGGCAAAAAAAAATACATGTATGTGTGTGTATACACACAAACACACATGAACATCACACTCATATCTTTTTGGCTGGGCTAAGTCTGGTCAGCCTGGAGGTTGGAGAATAATAAGTAGACTTTATAAACACTCTTACGAGTTTTTTTTTTTTAAAGATCTTATTTTTTCCCTTTTTCTCCCCAAAGACCCCCTGGACATAGTTGTATATTCTTCGTTGTGGGTCCTTCTAGTTGTGGCATGTGGGATGCTGCCTCAGTGTGGTTTGATGAGGGGTGCCATGTCTGCCCCAAGGATTTGAACCAACGAAACACTGGGCCGCCTGCAGCAGAGCGCGTGAACTTAACCACTCAGCCACGGGGCCAGCCCTGAGTTTTTTTTTTTTTTTTTTTTGAAAGGATTCTAAAATTTTAGAAAAATTTCCCATGATCTGCTGTTTGGGACTAAATTTAAAGACATGATTTTGGGCTTCCCAAATGCCTAAATAGGCTCCAAGATGGACTCAGTAGAAAAGGATGTCTGAGGGTTGATGTTTTTCTGGCTCTTTCTCTCAGACCAGACAGGGCAGAACTCTTTTCTTTCTATTCTGTAGGGCAAAGGAAAGAAGTGGTCAGTGCCCAAGTACACTCTCTTTCCTTCTTGGGAAATAAGGGAAGATACAGACCCTTTGAGTTGAGAGATGGTTCTGATGAATATGTTAACGAGGGAGCAGCGAGTCTTGAGTGGAAATGGCAGTGGTGAGGGCTGAGGGCAGGTGCAGGAGAGCTGGCAGCCCAGAAAATTGCCAAGTTGTTGGAACTTCAATACCTCTGGGGCTTGAGGAAGGTGATGGGTTTCATCAGATACTATAAGGCCACTTCCAACGTGTTTGCTTCTGTGAGTACACACACACACACACACACACACAGAGGCATACACACGTGCGTACACACACATACAGTTCCTGTCCTGAGAATAAGAGAGCAAAGAATCATGCCATGCTGCTTCTGCAGAATATGAAGACTGTTGTGAACGTTGTTAAAATACCCATTGCTCCTGCTGACCCTCCTGTCTTCTGATCAGCTCTTCTGATCAGGTCATCTTACTCCTCCCTCTGTCTCCAGGCCAACTGGCAGCAAGATCCCCTCCTCAGCAGCAATGTGAGATTCAATCAAGATGAACAGATGTCCTATTTGGGACTCTCCCAGGGGAAAGCGGAGGCTGGGGAGGAGGGGATGTGGCTGCAGAGAGGGTAGGACCCTGGCACAGGAGCCCTGTTAGTTTTCAGCCACATCGCCCACTCTGTTTGGCTCTGCTTCGCCAGCTTTCAGCGCTGGGGACCCTTCCGCCCTCTGAAATGACTTCTCCCTTGTGGAAATGGCATTATCTTCACCCACTGGACTTCAAAGAGAGGGAGCAGCCAGCATCCTGGGAAGCTAATCGGATTTATTTGGTTCTATCTTACCCTTGGGACAGGGCGTAAAGAAGATATTTATGTATCTACATCTCACTAGGCCTGGTTTAGCCATGGAGGGAGATGAGCTTTTAAAGCTGAAAGCCATACATATTCCCGCGCACACCCGCTTGCTAACACCATGTCACAGCTTGATCCGGCCCAGGGAGGCAGAGATTGTGGGGCCCTATTAGAAGTCTGCTGTGCTCTGAGTAGGGGAAAGGTCTGGCTCATTATCTTACAAGAGCTCAAGAGATGATTCAATTGAAATTCAGTTTCCTCATCTATAAAATGGGACCAATAATACCTGACACGACCTTAGATTGCATGAAAGAGGGATATGAAAGTATGTTGTACGTGGTAATAAACTGGATTAACAACGTTAATATTATTACTGCATATTTGTCATGTGTGCATGTGTATGTGAACCCAGGATTGGAGGAGTTCAACTTATTCAGAGCCAGCTTGGGAACATTAAATCATGACTTCTGTATTTATTTGATGATTACAGGAAAATTGTTTAACTTACTAAACCGCAGTTTATTCATCTGTAATAGAATCCACTTTGTAGAGTAGTTAAGATTAAATGAGATAATATATCTATAAAATGTTACATATATAAGTATTCAATAATGCTCACTACTAATATTTTTATTTTGGAATTGCATTCACTCAAGCACAGTGGTTCTTTGTTGTCGGGCCTAAACATGGAATTGGTCCATCAGCCTTCTGGAAAGAAGTAGGCAGGTTTACCTCATGTGCCGGCAATCTTTGTATCTGGAAGTAGCACCACTGACTCATCTTCCATGGGCAGTTTCTCCATCTGTAGAGATGGATTTGTGCTGGTCCTTCCACACCCTGAACCCTCAGGACCAACAGCACAGGGCCCGACTGAGGTCAGGCCAGCATGTGTGACTCTGGCCATGAGACACAAAAGCTACCCGGCCCTGATTTTCTGTAGAAAACATCCTGCACTCAGCTTTTTTGGATGCCTGAGTTCTCCGTAGCCTTGGGCAAAAAACCTAAATTTCCAGCATCCTGGTTACTACATATGTCAAATATGAATTATGTGAAACTGCAGGTCTGTTGTGAGAATCAATTGAGATGCCATATGTCAGTGGTTCTCAATCTTTAGCCTAATCTGGGCTGGGGCCCAAGAATTTGCATTTCTAACAAGTTCCCAGGTGATGCAGATACTGCTGGTCCCCCCTGCCCCCTACACTTAGAGAACTCCTGTCACATGTGAGAGAATTGCAAATGGATGATGCATTAATGTTGCTATATATATCAATGGAGCTAATCAGCTATATGTTGTTTCTAGAAAGTAGATAGACATAAAATTTTGATTCAAAGTTAGGGGGCTCTTAACTGGAAGTGTAAGAGAGATATTCTAGGAACCCCAAAGAGGCCCCTAAGGGATTTCCAGTCCCCAGAAGAACCAGATGGCATCAGGTAGGACTCCTAAGAGACTAAGGGGACCCTCACTCAAGGTGGACACAAGCCCATTTGCTATTCCCCAAATTTGCAGGAATGGGGCTCCCCGAAAGCAGAGCTTTACACAGAAGAGAGCAGGGCCTGGGAGCTGTTTGCTGAGAAGGGATGTGTGAGTGGCCATGGCTGAGAGCTAAAGTAACATTCCCGGAAGCTGGGGAAGTGGCCCTAGCAGCCTCGCTGGGAACCGGCATCCTATTTCCTTTCCTGAGCAAAGTCAGGAGGCGATGGAGTCTGGGCTTCCCTCACTGCCCTCAGGAGGAAGAGCCCATCCCTGGAGCTGTGCCAGGGGCCAGTGCATACTAGCAGGAGAGCAGCAGTGGGCCCATTCCTACTCAGGGGAGATCGGGAGGTCAGGGAGACAAAGGCACCTCTCTCACCCCAAGGAACAGACCTGAAGGAGCGGAAATGAAACTTAAAGGAGATGGGAAGCCTCTGGGTCAACCCCGGGGCTCTTTCAGTGTTAATTTAATCCTGAGTTGTGGGGCGGCAACAGCTCCTCTCAGGCCCAGCTCTCTGGAACGCTTGAATCTCTCACCCGAGGCCGAGAGGGAACTGTGTTCCAGAGACTTCTCAAGGGGGTGAGGGAGGTGGGCATGTTTCCAATTAGCCTTCTGGGGCTCAGCCCTGCCGGCCTCAACACCGGGCTGAGTTTATTTGTCTTGCTCTGTACACACTCCTCCTGCCCTCACTCCAGCTGCGGATTGGGTGGCCTCCAGGCTTGGCTTCGGGTTTCTCTTTGCGCGAGGGGGAGCCCCTAAGAGAAAATGAAGCAGCTGCTCTTTCTTGTCTAGATCTGCATGTCACCCGCTCTCTCTGTGTTCTGTCGCCCGCCTCGATTTATTTTAGTAAGGAACTTAGAAGTTTAGAAGTGACCAACATGAAGGTCAGCTTCTGAGACTGTTAATCGTGATCTTTCACTGCTGCCCAGCCTTTCACTCTGAGCAGCCCTGCCCGTGGCTTCTGCTCTTCCTGGCCCACCTCGCCGCCCTTCACCATCCTTCTGTTGACTCCTGAGCTGGGCTAACCATCCCCTGTTCCAGATCCTCAGCTCTTTGGCCCTCTTCTCTGAGTGAGAAGGTTGGCTTGAAAACAGTTTCATCCTCTTCCAGAATCCCAGGGCTGGGATTAATTTCCAGTATCCGCTAGGACCAGTGCTTCCAGGTCAGCTACATCAAAGCATACCCACTGGCTCAAGGAAAATCCTTTTCTGAAAGGTTTTCAGGGCACTAGATAACTGGTTCCACCATGCTGAGGCACCTGTGGATGGTCTGTCTTAAACGCTACCTGTGGGCACCATCTATGTTTCTTTTGTAAGACAGGTACATTCCATTTTTCTGGCTGAATATAATACATATTGTTTCAGAAACTAAGAAGAGTTCAAGGCCATGGGTATGTGTTTGGGAAGCCTTTCAAAGCCTACTTTCTTATTTTATTTAAATTTTTAATGTTTTTTATCTTTAGCTTTATTTAGGTATAATTGACAAAATAGTAAGATATTCAAAGCGCACGTTGTGATGATTTGATATATGTACATCAAGGCCTACTTTCTTGTGTTATCCATGGAAGCAATCAGCACTTGTATCAAGATTAGAAGACACAAGAGACTCTATTTCTTGAAATCTTAGACAAGTAACAAGATTTAAGGAACCCCTCCTATTAATGGGCCTTTGGGTAAAGTGGTCATTGGTTCACCCATTCTTTCATGCACGCATTCAACAAACATTCACTGAATAAGGCACAGAGGATTTAAAGATAAGATGTAGCACTTGTCTTGAAGGAGATTGTAGTCTACTGCAAGAGGGAGAAGTGCAAAGAAAGGCTATAGTAGTATATGCAAATATTACACTGTTGCTTATTTACATTTGTGGATTTTCTAGAAGATTGAACAATAGGGGAATGTGTGTATATGCATATGTGCATTTGTATGCATACACAAGGTCTCTACAGTCATTGAAACCCAACCAATTGGCTACCCTGGGCGTAAAAAACATTAGACACAAGAAAGAGAAAGTGACAAGCAGGCTTCATTGTCTTAAGGCATGCTCTGAATATGTAAGAAAGGCAACCTCTATGAAAGATCATTGGGTGGAATATTCAACAGAAAGATAAGCAGTTTGATATTCTACTGTGTTGATAACAAAGGAGAGTCAGGCCTTAGGGACGGAGCATTGACTATACAATAAAATGAGACTTTTAGCAAGGCCTGGTTCTTTCCACCAGCTGAATTTCTCTCTCTTTCTATAAGGCCACCCACCCAGCCAAACACCAGAGTCAAAGAATCATTGAATTTTATACTTGGAAGAGAGGTTGGCATGAAAAAGTGGTTGAGAGTGAATGTTCTATTGAACTAGACTATGTCTGCAGCCAAGCAAAGGGCTTAGACTCAAAGAATAAATGCCATTCACTACCCTCCTCTAGACCATGGAGTCTGTTTGGTTGGATATGTTTCCTTTAAGCTTTCAGTTTCAATTCCCAGTTCCCCTCAAGCTTTTGAATACATAGCATCTTAGGAGTCTAGTAGATAGAGAACAATTCTCTGCCTCTGGCGTATTTGCTGCCACTATTTACAGCTTTATAATAACAGGGTTTACAACATGTAGAACCTTTGGGAAGAGGATCTAGACAGCACAGGGCAGGGAGATGGCCAAGCTGACCATCTGAAAGGGGAGGGCCACTCAGATTTACCGGGAACATTGCCATGCCAAGGTGAGCCCTGCTTACCTCTGAGATATTGATCCGGCCTTCCTGGAAGGAGCAGGTGGTGGGGTCGTGAGTGCAGAGGTTGCGGTACTTGCACCAATGGCAGCGGAAGGCGCTGTTGACACAAGACAGGCACCTGCAAGGACAGAGACAGTAAGAGACAAAGAAGAGGGAGCAGAGAAGGAAGGTCAGGGTGCCAGGTAACCACCCAGGCGTCATGATGGAAGTCTGTTATCCTAGTCTCACTCCCTCGAGGGCAGATTGGTGGGGCATCCCACAGCACTGAGAATTGTAGATTCTCCATCCAAGACGTCCATGGGACCAAAAAATTGAAAAAACAACAGAGTCCAGAGTGGGAATGATGTAACTTATACAGCAGTGGTATGCTAGAGCTGGCCTATGCCAACTTGGGAGAGCTGATCATATTTTCAGGAATTTTGCAAGTGGGTTGACATCATGTTGGTAGCTTGAAATTGGCCATGGAGGGAAAATTTACACCATCGAAACTGGCAAATGCTACATACTAGGTATTTTCCAATTGCTTGTAGTTAAATCAACATACCACCATTTAAATGACAAAATAGCCAAGAGAGCACAGGGATACAAATTGGACAGATCTCATTCCAGTCTTGCCTCTGCCACTGCTACAGGGATCACCCTGAGTACGTCATTTTACCTTCTAAACCAGAATGTCTTCATCTGTCTGAAATAAAACTTTCCTCTCTACTCCACTTTAGCATCAAACGAGATAATGTATAGGAAATGGTTTTGAAAAGCACAATGCTAAATGTGAGTATTATTTTCAAGTGCTTCAATTACCTGTTATTTCAAGCTCTTAAATTATACTTGAGTGTTAATAATTGGTTCATATCACCTGTCTTACTGGGCTTTGGGGGAGGAAACAGCATTAAATGGCAACTTTGTCTCACCATCCAAGTAGCCAGGCATATGTAGCAATAGGCTATGTGTGTGGCTCATGCTTTTCTTGCCAGGACGAGCGTTTCTTTCCCTCTGGTTTCACCTGGAAAACCAGGTGTGTATTATTTCGGCTCTCTGTGTGTGATCAGATCATTATAATGGAAATGGGTTTTGTAGGTGGGGTTGGTCTTCTTGCTGCTTGCCAGCTCCCCTGGTTTAGCCTCTCACAACTAGATCGACCTGAAAGGGTCAGGGCCAGGTCTGCAATTTGGCGCCACCTAGTGGAGACTCTGATTACCTTTGGGCGGATGGGGCTGGATCCAAGGATCACCGGCTAATTATGCCACAGTGTATTGGGTGCATCAGCCCATTGACACTTCATCTTTCCCACGCTGATCATTTTTGTTCCCTTCTGGGTATCTCCAAAGTTATTTCATTTCTGAGCTTTGGCCAAATTGATTGGTTCTTGCTAACTTATGATTCAGCAAGTAAGTAATAAAAATAGATTGAGGATGATAAGATGGGGTTCGAGAACTGGCTCTTCCACTGGTTAACTTTGTGACTGTTGTAGCACTTATCCTCTGTGGGCCTCAGTTTACCATATTAAAAAGAGCGGATTCAACTCGATTCTGTGACTTTTAACTATGAATGCCAGAAGTACAGAGGGTAAGATAGATAGTGTTTGGCAATAAAACGGAATTTTTTTCTGCTAAAATCTGCTGCCTATGACAGCATCTCTGTTGCCATAACAATCCATGGTTGAAAGTGGTGACATTACAACAATGGATCCCATCACTACTGTTGGAGTTTGAGAAGGAGGTTGGGAGGTTCTCTCTCCAAGATGCTTGCATTTCCCAAAACAGGGTTCGCTGAGATTAGAATGCAGCGATTAGTGGGCAGTTTTCTCCATTTCAGCTTCAGCCACATATTGCTATGTCCTAGCTCCCTCAGGCCATTTTCACCATTCGTTCTGTATTTCTCAGCACATCTAATGATTTGTCCCAGTGGGGCTCAGCTTTGTCTCCTTCCTTAACTACGGTGGAGACCCAGAACTCCAGCAGATGATGCTAATCATGAAAATCAGGATCAGAGACGGGGAGACTAAGGAATACTGACTCATCTGTCTATTTTAATGGCTAAAGATTCCTTTACAGCTGCAAACAGACCCTCTCCCCACATGGATTACTGAGCCCATTGTGCCCAAAGCCTGGACCCTACAGACTTGATGCCGTTGGAGTTTTGCCTATTACATAAACCTTAGATTGTTCCTATTCTGGACAATGCGAAGGATGGGTCCATAGAATATTCCTGGTTACTGCTCCCTCGGCGATGGAGCTATTGCTTGATCTCCCTCCTTGTGAATGCCTGGGGTCATAGGTCCTGTGGCCCTCATGTGGCCCTATTATAGAGACTTGCGCTTCCCTCTTTCCCAGTCAAACAGTGCATGAGTTTCCAGATGGGATGGAAGGAGTCTAGGTTTCTCTTCCAGAGAGGATCAGCAGAAACTTAGTATGAGTCTCTCTCACCCCTCCTCTTGGCTCTGCTTGTTACTTGTGAAATGCTCCCAGCTTCCTGCACAGCTGTAGGATCTTACAGCTTGTGGGCACCCATTGGTAAACATTCTGCTGCTGGAGATGGCTGGTGAGGCCAGCTGGGTTGGACTTAAGCCCCTCTGGAGGCTGGTGGTTTGGTCTGGTTTCCCCTTCCTCCTCAAAAAGTTGAAGGCTGGGTTTGGAACATGGCAGAGTTAGGGCCTGATGGTCCCATCCTAGCCTGGTCCTTTCATTGCATGCTGGGTGACGCTCCTACCCCCATCCCTGCCCTCCTCTGTGGGGGAGCTGTGTCCAGAGCTGACTCTCTCATCTCTGAGTCCCTCCTCATTTGGTCATGGATGAGGTGTCTAAACTCCACTCGCTGTCAATCTCTATGTTCAAAGCCACCACCAACTAGTCTAAAATGGAGCACTTTGCTTATGGTTCCTAGGTCATGCCCTTTGTCGTTACTTCAAACCCTCTTTTTACTGTCTTAGCCTAAGAGTTGAGGGTAGGTGTGTTGGGAACGGGTGAGCAAGTCAGACTGAATGGGATCTGAGGCTGTGGAGAATGAATGCCATTCAGTTTAATAAAACTGAGTATATGGAACAGAACCGAAAAGTGACATTCATGAAGAGCTTCCTCTGTTCCAGACCATGTGCCAGGCCCCACAGGGAGACTAAAGTGAAAACAACATGATTCCTGTCCTAAAAGAGCTTAGAGAAACCCCACACCCGCATCCAGACCCAGGGCAGGACTTGCGGATAAGTGCTTACAGTTGGTGGGCGCTACAGTTGTAGAACTTGAACTCGGTGCTGACAAATATCTTCCCCGTCTCCTTGGATCTCAGCTGCAGCTCTAGCCCAAACCAGTCTGGAAACAAGAAGAAAAAAAAGGAGAGGGTGTGACGACCCGGACACCCAGGGGAAAGCCTGACGGTTCTCCACTCCAGTGCTCTCTTGGGGCACAGACGACAGATGGAAACACCCTGAATCCTCTCCTCCCCAGAGAGTCCCTTTTGTTCTGCTGATTGCCAGCCCAGCACCGAGACCCAGACACCCCCATAGCCCCTAGGGAAGAAGTAATGAATCAGATCCCACACAGCCCCTTCCCCTTGTCAGGCATGTTCAGTGATTGAAAGACTTTCAGAAATACTAGGCCAGACCCCTCAAGCCCCCAGTTCTGTGGAGAGGACCCCACTGAAAACCATTGGCTGAAGCCACTGCCATTCCTAGAAGGGAAGAGAAGTCTGGAAAAACTCTTTGCAGCCTTAACCCAAATGGTAGCAAGGGATTTCCTTCCTCCTGAATTTTGCTTTGGGGCGAGATGGTTTGCTTTAAGTTATATAAACCCATATTAGTGTCTGGCATAAGGTGACTTGGTCTGGTAACTTCTGTGCTGGGACTTGCCACCCCCATCTCCTGTGTCCTCTAGTCTTAGCCATCCTGGTAGGGCAGCCCCTAGCATTTGCCTCTCATGGCAGACACTTCTTACCTTGATCCAGAGGGATGATAGGGACATCCTTGGGCCCAGGTGATATGCAGATGACCTGGCTCCCGGACACCTGGCCCTCCACCTCTGTCAGGTTCCCAAAGGCACAGGCGATGCCCGCAGACAGATCGGGAGCATCACTCACAAGCAGGCTGAGCTGTGGGAGGATCAAAGGTTTGATGCTAAAGGAAGAGCCCTCGAGGCTCAGGAGACCTGTGTCTCAAGCCTGGCCCTGCCCTTACCTGCTTGCTCATACATCTTCCCTGACCTCATCTATAAGGAAGGACGTTGATGTAGGTGATCTTCTGGCTTTGACACTGAACCATTACAGTAGTGTTGCCAGGGGTGCGCAGGGTCAATGGTCTTTATTAATATTATTATGAACTTATTTTTCAGTCTTGTTCAGCATCAGAAAGCTCTGGGGGAAAGAGGAGGGGTGCTAGGGGAAATGTACCAAAATCCATCTCAGATCCTGCTCATTTTGACATGAAACCATGCAAACTTGAAAGCAAGTTGTGAGCTGAGCCCTTCACAAATAAGCCTTAGCCTTGGCCCATGGCAGAACAAGTATCACGGCTGCAGGTTTACCAGTTCGCCAGGTTGGTGGAATACAGCTAGCTCTTCACCCTGGCTGTTGTTTAGGGGCTGCTCATCAAGGTGATGGGTTTCCTAGAGTTTCTGCCTCTCCGTCCCTCCCTGGCCCTCTGCTCCTTGACAGCTCCCCTGGAGTAGGGCATTCGCTTCACAGGGCGCCTAAGTGGACACCCATGGCTTGGATGATGTCTGCTGTTACCTATGAGTCCCAGCAATCTAGGCCAGTAGTTTCCAGCCTTTTCAAGTTTGAACACCCTCCTTTGAATGGGAAAAATATCACAGATTGTCAGAAGAATATGTTGATTGAGAAACTATTTAATGGCAAAATGCTGCTCTGAATTCAGTGGAAATGAATTTGTACTCAATTACTACAATACAGCACCTAAGCGGTATTAAAAACTAGAGGTAGGAGATGTGACTGGCTCCCTCTGGCAGTAGGGTGCGCCCAGAAAGGTTGATGGTGACAACACCCCTGTGGCCTCCACATTGGGAGCCATGCTGTAGGTGGGTCTCCCTTTGTCTTCCTACCAACACCCAGTGGTATTTATTGCACTGGCTTTCTCAGTCACAATGGGCATCACCTAGCCTCGCCATACATTTGTTTGCAGCTGAATCTCTGCCCCAGTTTCGTTTCCATGGGGCTGAGAGACTTAGGTACAAACTCCGCTGTTTGTTCCCTCAGCTCCGTGGGAGCCAAAACCTCCCGGTGGGGATGAATGAATGGAAATCTTGGAAGGTTCATTAACTAATTAACATTCGTGAATGCTCATAAAACCTTCAGAATAAAATAATCATGCAGGGCCTGAGGACATGAAATATTTTGGGCTACACCTCGACAGGTGGTTAAAGGCTATTTTATTCTCTTTAATATTCTCTTTAAGCACACATCAACTGTGAATTGTCTCAGTCTCTCTGTCTTTCTCTCTGTCTCTCCGTCTGTCTGCCTCCCTCTCTCACACACACACACAAAGGCAACTCTCAGGTTTCTGTGAGAGCATGTATCAAATGGAGGATTATAAATATAGCATATACCAAAAGACGTGTTATTTGGCATGGGATTGCATTATGTTGCAGATGTTTGTGACTAAATGCAAAACCTAGATTTACAAAACAGGTCAATAGTGAATGAATTTGCAAGGAGTATGGAGAATGACTGTGCCATTTACAGTAGGAGTTACCATAGGTTTTCTACAAATATAAAGTTTCCTTGGAGCATTTAAAGTAGGATCTATCTACAGATAACCTGTGCAAGTGTTAAAGGAACACACTCACACATGTACCACCCCCAGCCCCCCACCATGCCTCTGAGGAGTTACTTACCAGCCGGCTGTGCTCAGACACTGAGATGCTGCTGGGATGCACCTCGAGGCTCATGCACTGGCTGATGCTGGCAGCAAATCGATTAGGTTCCCAGGCCCGTTGGCACTTGTCCCTGCGGGAGCACCTGCCATAAACACAGATTCGCAAGAGGTCAGGCCTCTGAGACCCATCTGTTTGGCTCCATTGTCCCCTTGGGGTAAGTAAGAGGGGTTTGCTGCTTTGAGGCCTGTGGCTTGTTTTCTCATTACGACTTTCACTTATCCCAGAGGGCCTGGGTGACTCTTAGATGGTCTCTACTGCAGTTAAAGACAGACTAAGAGGAAGTGGGATTAACCCCCAATATGAGATGGGAGAGATGTGGTTTAGACATAAAGAATACCTCTTGATAGATAGAGTCTTTATGGGATGCCCAACGATGGAGGGAGGCAAGTTTGGGGAACCCAAAATAACATACAAGAGGCTAAGAACATGAACTTTGGGGCCAGGCTGCCGGGGTTCTAACCATAGATCTATTGCCTGCTAGCTGTGGCCTCTTGCGCAAGTTGCTTAATCTCGCCATGCCTCAGTTTCCCCGACTGTAAAATGGTGAGCATAATGATAATACTCTACCACATAGGGTTGGTGTAAGGATTAAATGAGTTAGTGCTTAGAAAATGGCCTGTTAGCCTTTAAAATAACAATATTAATGATGACGATTATTAACATTATTATTCTCCTCCAGAGAGATTCAAAAATCTGAACAGCGTCTTAGCTGGGTGGAACAGCGTGCCTGTGATTCTGTGGCTGGATTAATGGCTCTTTGAAGGCAGGGACCATGTTTTATTCATTGAGATATTCTACCTGTCACATGGTATATTTTAAATAAATGTTTGTGGTGTGAAATAATGCCTGGAGACAGAGACAGACAAGGAGTCGCAGCCAGGGTTGCCTCTGTCAGAAAGCTTGTGTGGCCGTTTCTCCTGACAGCTTCATCTCTGGCTCTAGGCTCCTCTGCCCATGGTGGCAGCTGGGCATGGTGACACCTGCATGCGGGAGCGTCTGGTTGCCACCTATGTCACACAGGAACACGCTCCAGGGCCGGTGCTTCTCCAAACCAAATAGCCACCCGACACAACAAGATTGCACAGTCAGGCAGTGATTCCCATCGGGACTCCCCTCAGGCCCCGCCCCCTCTTCCTTTCCAGGCACATAATGGATCTAAATATGAATGCTGTCAAAGGAAAGAATTATTGAGGTTTAAGTGAATCCTTAAGATAGCTCTAAAGTGAGCTCTTGACTGGAGCCTTTATCTCATTGACTCACTGAAATGGCTCTTTTTTATCATACTATTTATGGCAACAGCCCTAACAGAGATAAATAGCCTTGGAGACAATAACACACTTGCAAGAGCAAGGCATACAGAAGAGACAGGAAGGTTTCAAATCCCCCCAGACCCACAGGCTCTTTAGCAATCTCCCTCAGCCCTCTGCTTCCATTAAAGTCCAGCATGTGGGCCCAGGAGCCGGAGGTGAGCCCATCAATTCAGTCCCCTTACCAAGGGGAGCTGGTGGTGGCAGGTGGGCAGGCATTGTGGGAGGGGCTGGTGAAGAAGAGAATGGCCAGAAGAGGAGAAACCTCCGGGTAGAGATAGGAGAAAGCTTGTTCCTCAGGCATTCTTGGCAGGCAGAGTAGCTAGAAGGAGAGGTGTGCCCTGGTAGGTAGGAGGGATTCTCTTACGATAGGGGAGGAGTTCAGAGGACACAGGACATCTGAGACTATCCTGGTGTGGCTCTGTCATTCTAGGAGCCACAGCTGACCCAGACCAGGAGGACGACAGGAGTGGTCTAGGGCCACCAGGAGACCCGGGGCATTGTGGGTAGATTTGTAGGCACTCACTGGTACAAATTGGGGAATGCGATGTCCTTGCTGTTGAATAAATGATAATCCTCATCTATAATTTTGGTGTGTTCTACATGTGAGAAGTGCCCCTGGCACAGAAGCTGGGAGGCCAGGGTAGGAAGGCGCAGGGGAGGGGGTGGGTGGACATGCCCTCTGCACAGTGAGAGGCAGGTAGCCCAGGACACTGTGCACGGAGCTGGGGGTGGCTGTCAGGTTCTTTGGAGGAAGAAATCCTCTTGAGGAGAGAGCCTGCTGGCTGGCACGTCAGCCTCACTGAAGGGAACCCATTTTTAGGCACCTTTGCCATTCCTGGGGCACCACAGGGGTGGCATCAGCATCTTTACTACTTGTCAGACCTGAATGGTGACTCATGGACGGGGTTTCCGGTTAGAGCATTATTTTGCAAAACTTTTTGAGGAGTCTCTTACCTCTACACCCAAGCAGAGAACCCAGCATTTGTGGCTCAAATCCAGTCCGGATTTTGCATCTGTGAGGGGCCTGCTTCCCTCCCTCCCTCCATCGCCCTCCCAACACCTGCTGCAGAGGCTGGAAGCCAAGAGCTATTGTGCGGGGACCCTGAACTCTGGCCCTCCGCCTCCGCCTCCACCCCAAACCCGGCACATTTCATGGAGATGCTTTGCTGGCTGGCACGGAGCCATGGAGTTTCCAACTCCATTGGGGAACAGAACTCCTAGCCAGCACCCGCCTTTCGAGTTTTCACCCTTTTCTCTCCCTCTGGGACTCTTCGAATTAGGAAATTTAAGTGTAATTTTGCATTTCTATTGAGCTGGTATTCAATGGCTGGGATGTATCTGAAAAAGGATGTGAGGCCAGTTGGAGTGAGATGCGGACTTCTTGGAATCATGAATTAATGAGGCCAGAAGGGTCCTCCCAAGGGTTCAGAGTCCATAATAATTATTTTGATTTGTGTAGCCTATTCTGGGCTTCCTTATTGCCAAAGCATTTATTATTTCATTTAATCTTCACAGTTCACCTGCGAGGGAGGCATGATCTCTATTTGGCAATAGGGAAATGGAGGCCCAGAGTCGTTAGTGGACCACCCAGGGTCACACAGCAGCTAACTGGAGCCCCATCCTCCCAACTCTAGTGCACTGCCATCTGCATGCTCGTGGCAGGGTGCACTGAGGAGGTTCCCGGGGAACCTAGAGACTACAGCTTTCTGGTGAGTTCTTCTAACACCGCTACCCTTCCCAGGACTGACAAGGTACAGCCTTCAGAGCAGCTGGGAGGGCAGAATTTGGAAGTGAAATGAGACAGGAGCAAAGGCCCCGCACTTGGAAAGCAGGCCCAGCCATGCCTCTTCCCCTTCCTGCCCTCAGCACTCCCACCTTGATTAGAATTACCGCTCAGAAGAGGGAAATTCCTCTCTCCCTGCAAATCGATGTCATGTCCCTCATCAACACTGCCAGGAAAGTACCTTGTCTTCTGCAGTCCAGGCCCTTTTCCAGAACGTCCCAAACTTACATGTTGTGCAGGGCACACCAGCCACAGTGAGGGTCCCCCGAGCTCAGGCACTCCCCGCAAGTCGTATACTGTTCACACGATTCCACGGGGACCCTGGTGATCTGGTGGAGGGAAGAAAGAGAGCAAGGTTAGACCAGGTAGGGGTGCCTTGCAGATGTGTCTTTGGACTCATCTACATCCACCTACACTTGCACTGTTACTGCCCCTAAAGAGGTGACACTGGGGGTAAAGCGGTGGCCTCAATACTCTCCTCTGTTTGCTTGGCACATGGCAGGGACAACTAAGCAGAATGTGTTTCTGAGGTGCCAGGCCCAAGGCTTCCTGCCTTCAGCAGAGGCGGAAGCAAATCCTCCAGTCTCTCTGCCTGCACCAAAGTCCCCGAGTGCTGGGCATGCTCAGGACAAGGGCTGAAAAATCATTAACACCGTTGAAAGGCTATGGAGTGCCACCGACTCATCTCTGAAGAGCTTTCAGCTGGGCTTGGGCTGAGACAGGCTGCCTGCACAGAAAACATTTAAAAAGGGAGAGAAGGAGAAACTTTTCCTATCAAGTAATATTCATCGTATGCCACAGTCTCTTTACGGCCAACCAAACATACCACCTGGATCCAATTACCCCATTCTCTGATGGCTGCATTCAGTTTCTCTAGTAAATCTCCCATCCTTTGAAAAGTCCGGCTAAATGGGAACATCCACAGGGATGAGCTGTCTGTCTGATTACGTCTTGCTGGGGAAAGAGGGAATTTGCAGATCAAGCCCCTGCCCCCCCAGGGAATACAGTCCCTGCAAATTCCTCCTGGCTTCCTGGTGGGGCCCTGTGGGGACTTGAGCCTGGCCTGTCTGGACATTACGCACCTCTTTCTGCCCAGCATGTGTGATATTAAGGCCAGGCAAGGGGGTCGAAAGATTGAAGTCTTCCATTTGATATGTCCTAGGTATCTGTGGCTGGCTGGGGCAGGAGGCTGCTGGGCTGCAAAAACATTTGCTGGGCTGGGATTGGGTTCTCATTTGCTAGGGCGTAGAGGTCCCCCACCTACTGTATGTGTGAACTCAAGTGAAAACACAACCTGTGGCCCAGCAGCACAGTGTTCTGCCTTTGGCAGGGGGACAAAGGACCTGATGGAGACGCCTTCACGGCATCCTCCTGAGAGGCTCGGGATGGAGTCTAACACTGCTCATCCAGCAAATGCTTATCAGATGTCACTAGGCGGAGGCTCGGGTGCTACATGATAGAGAAACAGCAGCAAACAAGACACAGATCCTGCCCCTGCAGAGCACACAGTCCAGTGGGAGTTGGTAATTACAAACCGAGAGCTGCTTCACGTTGTGCACAATGCTCCACACTGTGCTGATGGGATGGGTATGTGCCTGGGGGGCCTTGGGAGCTTAGAGGAAGGATGCCCAATACAACCAGCCTGGAGGAAGGGGTGAGCAGAGTAAGGGTGGGTCAGGGTAAGAGTGGACCTGATGCAGAGACCCGGAAGGGCATTCCAAGCTGAGAGATTACCATGAGCAAAAGTAAGTACGGATAATGGGGCTGGCCCCGTGGCCGAGTGGTTAAGTTCGCGCGCTCCGCTGCAGGCGGCCCAGTGTTTCGTTGGTTCGAATCCTGGGCGCGGACATGGCACTGCTCATCAAACCACGCTGAGGCAGCGTCCCACATGCCACAACTAGAAGGACCCACAACGAAGAATATACAACTATGTACTGGGGGGCTTTGGGGAGAAAAAGGAAAAAAAAAAAAATCTTTAAAAAAAAAAAAAGTAAGTACGGATAAGTTCAGTATGACTCAAGTGTAGGGTGTACACTGGGTGAGGTGAGGTGGGATATAAGCAAGGGCCAGATGATGAAAGGTCTGCGTACCAGCCAGGAGCCTTCCTTTTCTCTATTGGGTGCCCCTTCCCCATTCTTAGCACCTCATAACTCTTAACATTCCCTAGTAGAAGGCTTTTCTGTAGGTAAGTGACATGATGAGCTTGAAGCATCCCTAACTTCCCTTTAATCATAAAAATATGAAATGCAGGAAGGATAAGTGTAAAATCTTGCAATGTGTAATAGAGCCAAGGGTTTGAGTGGACTCTATGTCTGATGTGACCTGACAGAGTGAGGTAATAGCTAAAGGGCTGCACAAATAGACATAACGTCAGGATGGAGAGAGGCTACCCACACTGGGGAGTTCCCAGCTCAGGTCTCTGCAACCTGCCCCGAGAGGGGTGTTCAACCAGAGATTCTCTCCAGAAGGGTGGTCACAATGGGGTGGGACCAAGATGTGGCATCTGAGGTACAGCTGATGGACTTGGGATGTTTATGTAGCTCAAAGAAGACGAATCTGGAGGTAGCCACGGAGGTTGTTTTCCAATGTTCGAAGGTCAGCAGCGTGGCTGCAATAAGACTCACGGGTGGAAAGTTTCAGGGAAGCTCAACAGAAATAAGTCAAGGTTGTCCAATAATGCAACAGACCTCGCTTCCGGACGGAACCCCCATCAGCGGGATGCATAAGCAGAGTCAGAGTGACATGTGTCTGGGAGGCTCTGGCAGGTATTTCTGCCCTCAGAAGAAGCCTGCATTTGTCCTTCTAGTTCTGACCTTCAGGATTCTATTTCCCACAGTTTACCTAACTCCTCCCTGAGCCTGTGTATGATTGCTGTCCTGAACAACTAGTACAGTTGAAAGATAACATCCAGCCATCACCACCAGCCATTGCTATCACATCGCCTTAGGAACAACTCCTGACCCCTGACTCATGGCCTGTGGGCACCTTTCTGACAGGTGCCTGCCAGACACTCACCTAGTGTGCCTCTCCTGGGCCTGGGCCTCTCAGCCCTTCAGGATATCTGTGACCCCGGCCAACGGGTTGGCTTCCGCTGGCCCCCTCCAACCCACCCTCCGAGGCCGGAGAGCAGCGGCCCAGTGCCCGGCCTCCCTTTCTTGGGTTTCGGGCTCCCTGTGAGTGATGTCTGCATCTGGCTGGAAATTAAAACAACTGTCTGCATTGCATTCGGCCCGTCTGTCAAAACACAGCCCGGCTCTCAGCAGCTGGGAAAGGGGGCCCTGAATGGGAGCAGTGTCTCCAGCAACAAAGCCCACTTTCACGCCAAGTGCCACGGAGATAGTGAGAACCCTGTTCTTCTCCAAACATGAAACCAATAGCACAACTATTTTTCCTGTTTCCTGGGCCCTCCTGGTGGGAATTTTTTTTTTTTTTTTTTAACGCACAGAGTTGAAGAGCAAAGTGAAACAGGAAACTTATGGGGGGGGGGGTGGTCTAAAACTTGAATTATTCTCTCTTCAAAAATCGAATAGCCATATACAAACCAGAGGAAAGAAATGTCACAGGGACTGGGAGCAGACCTTCAAGGTCAGCTGCTTCCATGGGCCCTCTGTCTTTCCTATATTCATTCATCAACCAATATTCATTGATCACATCCCACACACAGGCCAGCGTTAGGCACTTCAGGAGAATAAAAACAACAGTGGCATTAGAACAGCCATCACCTTCAAGTTGGAAACAGACCGACAATAAAAACAAGAAAGTGACGTGTGCTCTAAGAGAGGTATTGAAAGAGGGCCGAGGGAATTCAGAGCAACCAGAAAATACTTTTACGTCTGCACTGTTCAGGGTGATCGCCACCAGCCCTTGTGGCCATGAGCATTTGCAATGTGGCTAGTCCCAACTGAGATGTGCTGTAAGGACACAGTACACACTGGATTTTGAAGATTTAGGATGGAGAAAAAGAATGTAAAATATCACAGTAATAATTCTTTATTGATACGTTGAAAAGATAAAAATCTAGCAAATATTAGGTTAAGTAAAATCTCTTATTAATTTCAATGTTTTCTTCTTACTTTTTACAATATGGCTGCTAGAAAAGGTAGAATTACTCATGTAGCCCGCATTTGCGGCTCACGTTTTCTTTCTATGAGAGAGCCCTGCTCTAGATGGGAGCAAGAAGAAGGCTTTGTGAGAGATATGGCATGTGTCTCGGTCTTCAAGGGTGAATAATATTTACACAGATGAAGAGCATTCCGGGTGGAAAGAACCACATGAGCAAACAGAAGAAAGCAGAGTTTCTTTAGAAAACTTTGCATGAAGGCAAGGGAGTGATGGCTATAAATCTAGAAAGGCAGGTTTGGCTTAACTTGTGAAGGATCAAGACCATAGAGCTGGAATATGTGAAATCTCTAAGCTCTCCAGGCTGTCACTCTTTGGCCAAAAGAATGTCCTCCATAAACAGTGGCCCTGTGGTTCTCAAGGAGCAATGGCTCTCAAAGCATGGTCCTCAAACCAGCACCCTTGGCAGTACCAGTGAGCTTATGAGACATGAAAATCCAGAGTCCACTGAGTCAGAAACTCTGGGATGGGGCCCTGGAAATGGTTCTACCAAGCTCTCCAGCTGATTCTGAGGCGCATTTGAGAACCAGTGATACAGACGACCTCCTTGGGAAGTCTTTTTAAAAGTCAGGTCCTAGGACCAGGAAGAAATGGAATAAAATTTCTGCCTTGGGGCTATGGAAGGAACTAGACTGACTTTGGGGGAGGAGAGTAGGGGGACATACTTTGGGGACTGCTTTATGCCCAGGAGAAATTGGTTCTAATAATTCTGAGTCTATGAAGGCATGAAAGGACCACATTCAAGTCTCCAGAGTCAGGGGCCATATGACTCTGCACCCCAGGTGACAGGCGGGCCCTTGCTCTAGGACCTGGTGGGGTGGAGTGGGATGGGGTGGGGATGAGAGCTGTCTCGGGAAGCTGGAGAAGGAAAAAGAGCTTTCTCCTGGAGAGTGTCCACCGCGTCAGGCAGCACTCTGTCAGGGCTGACTCAGAGTTTAATGGGACACTCCATGGCGCTTTAATTAGAGTTGTTTATTACGATTGCATTTTAATTATGCCTGAGGCTCTCCCACCCCCTCCACTCTGAGTGCTGGGATCTGAGGGTGGCTGGGTTGGCAAACGAGTGTGGTGATGAGAAGTCAACAGTCGCGGATGCCCTGCTCCTGCCTCCCTCCACCGCCTTCTCCCTAGGACCATGGAGCTGCTACTGACTAGATTCCACCCTCATGCTCTGCATTCTTTTCTGCTTGGTCTTATGTCTTGTAATTATGCATCTAATGAATATAACTGTCCTATTAAGTCATTTACTAAGGAATACTCTTAATTAAAGGTGACTCATACTGCCTTCTTGGCTCCTCTGTCCCCGGGGCCCCGCGTCTCTAGTGCCTTCCTTGGCCTGATTCAGTGGAGTTGGAGATTTACGTGGGAAGGGCTCAGCAGGGGTGTGCAGAGTTTGAGGAGGTTCTCCCCTCCACCCACTCTCTCTTCTTTCAGCACATAGGGTAGCCCACAGGGCATGAGTCCCAGCACAGTGAGGGACAGGATATCAAGTTATTCTTGGTTGTGGGTACAAGACCACATTCCTGAAGATCTTGAAGAACACGGCAGTCCTGTAGGGTTTTGGCCATCCAGAGTGAGGCCAGGAAAGGCTCTGTGGCCCTGGTAGTTACTATTATCCTGGACAGTGGCCCTGGACAGTTACTATCATCAGATGCAAACCCATCACTCTCCAGACAGAAGAGTTCCCCAATGGTGGAGTGAGGAACAGGAGTCCTTTGGCAAGTGAACTTGGGGGCAGAGAATCAATGATACATCTCTGCTACCCTGTGTGGACACCTGGCAGGAGCAATATGGTTCTGAGAACCTGGAGGGGTCTACCAGAGAAACACTTGAGTTGCAAGCAGAACAAACATAGGATTCTGACAATGGATTGTGTCTGGGTCCCATGCAGTCCTTAAACATTTACTGAGCATTTACGTTGTGTTAAGCTCTCTGTTAGGCATTGGGGTACATTCTCTGCCCTCTTGGAGCCCATGATTTGGTTGAGGACAAAACCAAGGAAAGAGGTTATGTCAATACAGTGGGATGGATGCCACAGTAGAGGTATAATCAAGAGACAGTCGTGGCTGAAAGGACAGAGAGCACAGGTTCGCCTCAGGGGGCTTCAAGGGGTCTGTAGGATTCCTTTGCAATTGTGCAAGAGACAGACACAGAGAGAGGGAAGGAATAAGGGAAAGCTGTTCCCCAGACTGGCGGGGTCCCTCAGGGACTGAGCATTTAATCCCCTGCTTCCCTGGAATCTACTCCCCCCCTGCCAGATGGTACACCTGTCCCCACACGTGTCCCTTGCCTCCTGACACAAGGAAAGATACAGAGGCCTTCTCAGTGGCTGAGAGCCAGGTGGCGGGGGGTGGGAGGTGACACACACAGCCCGGTTGGAGCATGCAGTTGGCCTGATCAACAGCCTTCTGGTTCCCAGGGCCTGGGGCAAAGCACACAGCAGCTGAAACACAGCTGGCTCCCCAAACCTCTTTCCTCTCCTTTACACCTTCTCTTGGTGGTCTCTCTCTACCAGCCCACCTTGGAGTCTGTAGGGTCTCAGACCCACTTTCTCCTCTTTCCTCCAGTCCAAACCTCTTCTCAAGGAAAGCTCTGACACTCATTTACAAACATAGCTAAGGACAGACTGAAGGGAGGCCCTGCTGGGGCTGGTGTGTGGACTGAGATCCGTGGCACAATCACAATACTGAGAGGGCTTTAGCATTTTCCAAGTGCTTTCACACACGTTATCACATTTGGCCTGCACAACTCCTCAGGGAGAAGGAGAGGATAGATATTGTTATTTATTATGAGTTCCATTTGATCCACCAGAAATAATGGCCCCCAAAGGGCTGACTTAACCCTGGGCTTGGTCTCCCAGTGAGCAGTGAAATGGCCAGCTGAAGGAGAGTCCTCCATTGCCCGTGATGGGGACATACTTTTCAGGGATCTTTCTGAGGGTGAGGAGAGAGAGGAGGTTCAGGGGGTAGTCCAGGAGACAGAGGCTGAGGCCAGACCAGAGCAGGGTTCAGGAGGCAGGAAGCAACCTGAGGGCAGGTGAGGTTTTTGTTTCTCTGACTCCACAGCTCTTAGGAGCTTGCTGGTACCCAGCAGTTACTGGAGGCAACGGATGGATGGGTGGAGTCTCTCTTCACAGGCTTACCCCAAATCTTATCAGCCCTGTGGTGAACAGGTGCAGTCAGTTTTGAGAAGTCTGAGAGATTAGGGCTCTGTCCTTCCCTTTACACTCGATGGAGCCGGGGTTCAGAGTCCTCACAGGAAGAGGAACACGGGCAGATGGACACGGAGGCCAAGTCCAGCCCCAGCCCTGGTCTGAATCTCTCAGGCACTGAAGCCAAAGTGGACCCTCCAGGGACGTGCCAGGCTCCCCTGGCTCCTGACATGCCTTGTACTATATCCCCTTTGGCTCAGCAAATCTCCATGGAAAAATACCCACATTCTCTCTTCTGTCCTTTACAGGGAAAGAGCTGATGGACTACTGGACACCTGAAGCAGCACGTTAATCTAAATCTCTCTTGCTATGAATGGGTAGGGGTTGAGGCAGTGATGAGATCTCCTTCTTGGATCTGCTCCCCAGGGATTGAAGGGGAGGGCGAGTGATGGGGACGAGGTCTCCTGCTGATGGCTGGTATGTTCCAGGCTGGCACTACCTCACTCTGAGCTGGGCAGTTGACTGAGTTTGTTGAACGGAATGGAGCAGAAGGAACACTAATAATAATAGCGGCCATCTATCTAGCACCTTCTGGTGCTTTGTATATACTTGTGTATATTACAATATACTTTGTGTATATTCCCTCATTTAATCCCTAGGCCAACCTTGCAGGGGAGGTATTTTTAGGCCCACTTTACTTATTAGAAAGCTGAATCTCAGGTTAAATAACCTGCCCAAGGTCACATGCCTTACAGGTGGCAGAAACAGAACGGAAGTCCAGGTTTGTCGGACTCCCAGGTTGAGGTGGTGAGGTGGAGACAGAGGGAGCACTGAAGAAGGAAGGCCCCCGCTCCTGGGGGGGTCAGGGTCACCGTTCTTTCTGCTAGACACCAGGTGCCAGCCGCAGTGCCTGGGCAGCTGTTGGACCCTGAAACTATGTTCAGCTGCCTGACCACTGCCTACCTCTCACCTAATTTACTCTCTTGTTTACTCATGGCGATTCAGCTGGTGAATCCGGAGCCAGACAACAAAAGGGCTGACAGCAGAGGGGCAAGAGGGAGAAGGTTGGTCAGGGTGGAAGACCCCCTGCCAGACTTTTTTTAAGCCAGCCAGGAACAGAACACAGTGGAAGCGGCTCCGAGCAGGTTCCACAGTTTCCATCCTGAGCCTCCAGGATGTCATGGAGCCCTCAGTGAGCACAGCTGGGATAGTGGAGGGGCACTGGCTTTGTGTCCTGGTCTTGCCAGTTGTGAGCTGTGCAGCCTTGGGCAAGCCGGTTAACCCCTTCAAGCCTCCATTTTTTTAATCTTTAAAATAGAGACAACAATACCTGTCTCACTCATCTCACCTGCTAATTAGGGAGCAGAGCACCTCCGAGCTCACATTTTCATCTTCGGTCTTCCCTAAGAATCAACTTCCCAGTAATTAATGTGAAGAACTCATTATTGTTTGTTCCCAGTGTTAGATCCAGTTCTTTAAAAATCAATAGGGGTGTGTGAGATCCGCTTAAATGCTCATAAAGTAAACACCAACCCAGCCCCCTGCCCATCTTCTGAGCAGTGAAAGTCACATGATCGATATCATTAAGAAAAGGGAGGCACAACCCCCCAGAAAACCAGCTGGAGGTTCTGGAGCCTGTGACTGCAACTAAAGCAACATGCCACCTCCTGACCAGAAGTTGACCCTGGGGCTGTCTCCTAAAGAAGTCCTGACTAACTGGGGACCTGAGGGCAGACTGGAGTTCAAAGAGAAAATCTATTTTTAATGACTTGGGGGAGAACAGTGGAGTGGCGGAGTAATTCGGAGTAATTAAAGCTATCTATCACTCAAAGAGTGGAATCCAAAGTTGGTGGAACTTTTCAATGACATTTTTTCCTCCTCATTCAGAAAACCCAGCAGAGGGTCAAGCAGGAGTCAGAGGAGAGAGGACAACGGGAAAAGAAACTTCTGGCCCCAAACAGTGGAATTCATCCTGCTGATGAATGCTATGACAATGGCTCCTCCTGAATTCTTTTTTCAGGTAGAGGCCACATTTTGGACTGGTTAAGAACGTGGACTTGGAAGGAGACAGTCCTCAGTTTCAAATCCAGCCCCTATGCTTATCAGCTATGCTACCTTTCGTAAGTTGTCAGACCTCTTTGAGCTTCAGTTTCCTCCTCTGTAAAAAGGTGACAACAATGATATCAACTTCACAAGGTTGTTTTGAGGCTTCAGTGACATCTGTACACAAAGAACCTTGCACACAGTTGGTGCTTAATAGTGGTAGCTGTCATGCTCTGTCTCTTTATGCGGACCCCACTGAAGGTGGCAGTGTTTGCACGGGAAAGCTGCAGAGGGCCCTTGCCCAGGCTCTGCGCTTGTGTGTTGGGTGACCTTGAGCAAGCCACCTAGCCTCTTTGGGCTGAGACTGCTGATCTATCATACAGGGAGAATTATGTCTGCCCTGTTCATGAAGAGGAGCACGGCTGCTCAAACTATTGTCCTTAGTAATGACATAATCCCTCCTGGAGGCCGAAGTGCCCTGAAACTCGGGGTCCTTGGCTGAAAGAAACCAAATTAAGCTTAGTCTCCTAAGGATGAAGGTAAAACTTCAGTAAGGAAAAAGTATAAAGAGGATAGGAAACCGAATAGGCAACGCAGATATTCTAAATACCATACCAGATTTTCTCAGACAGGACTCCTGTGCCAGAAATGCTAGAGAGGTTGAAGTAGGGCCCTTTCTAGTTCTGTTTTTTGGAAGGATCTACAAAGAAGCAGAGATGCTGATACTATGTTGTCTCCATGACAACCGTGGATTTATTCAGTTAGGGAAAGCAGGTGGGATAGGAAATGGGGGATGAGAGGATTTGGGAAATAGGGCCTAAGAAATAACTCAAACAGACCTCTCACCTGGGAACCAGATGCATGGGATTAGCCAGGTCCCACAAAGCTCCCTATAGAGTCAACATCCAGTCTTCTGCCCAGGAGGGGGAAAGTGATGATGCAGGGGATGGAGCAACAAGGCAGTGAAGTCCCTTTACCCACCATTCCCATTCATTCATTCCACACTTCCATCTTCCAGTGAGGCTCCTGGATGCACAGAGCCCAAATCTAGCCTTACCACATGGAGCTTGGTTTTATCCAAGAGCTGAGTATCTGCCCAATAGATCTTGATCTCTGGGCCCTACCCCTTCAACTTCTGGTCCCCTGAGCTTCCACTCACCAGGAGAGCTTGGAGGTCCAGTTAATCCCAAATTCTCTTTGAAGCATCCATGGCCCATAAGCTTAGGAAGGTGAGGTTTGGGGTAGGAATCATCAGGGCCTAAGGAGAGGCTGGTCAGAGATCTGGGGTAAGAACACCTTTGTTGCTGTCTAGGTAGAAGCTGGAGGTTAACTTTAGTGTTGTTTGAGATGAGGACTCAGGGCATCCTTCTATAAGAGGGAAAGTGGGGCCTTAGGACACCACTGTTCCTGAAGGGAACCACAGGGGCAGAGTTCCTGGTATGGCCTCCCAACTAAGCTCAGGTTTCGGCTTCCTGGTGCCAGACTGCACTTCACACTCTGATGTTGGCACTCACAGTTATTGATATAAGCTTGGAGGTTCTCAGGGGCTCCTTGTGTGCGAATTTTCCATGTTTGATACCTTCCCTGGAATCTGCTTCTGGGGTTATAAAGGGTTGACGTCCTCAGGTCATCTTGCTATAGGGAGAGCAATCCTACCAAATGATACAAGATGCAACTGGATTTGGTCAAGGCCAACAGCCCAAGTCCTTCTTCAGTGCACCCCAGTAAACAGCTGTGTGCCTAAGAAAGAACTGAGCCGGCTCAGCTTTGAAATAGGCACTAGATCTGAGATGGGCCTCCACCTCTGTGCCTAAGCTGTCATATAATCTGGAGTAGGCAAGAAGCCACTGGAGCCTCATGTTGTGAAACAGAATTTTGGTTTCCAGTGGACCCCATGGAGTGCATCTTCTCAACCATCACTCAACTTTCCTTTCTAACCATCTGAGACAGGGCCATCTTGTCCTTGACACATTGGAGCTGAAAATATTCTCTCTTATTTTTCTTAGTATGCTAACTGGGTAACCCTTGTGAAGGACTGAGCAGTTTCTGGTCACCTACAGCTTCCTAGGACAAGTTCGTAGGTGAGTGGATGAGAGTGTGTGTCTGTGTGTGTGTTTGTAAGAGAGGGAGAGAGAGAGTATATAAAACTATGTGTTAAATCTCTGCCTAAGGGAAAAAAGAGAGTCTCCTACACTTACATTAAAAATTTTTAATTCCCTTTTTATATAGAGCTCATTTATTCATTCATGTCATTCATTCATTCATGCAGCCTTGGCAAGGTGGTGATGTGCAAGGCAGGAAGGCTCCCATGCTTGGCGGTCCTGTACCTCTGCACTGCTTTGGGAACCTGTGTAGACTGGTCAATTGGAAAAAGAGGTTGCCACCTTCCTTGGGGTCTGCATAAAGAGACGGCGCATGAGAGCTACCACTATTAAGCACCAACTGTGTGCAAGGTTCTTTGTGTACAGATGCCACTGAAGCCTCAAAACAACCTTGTGAAGTTGATATCATTGTTTTCACCTTTTTACAGAGGAGGGAACTGAAGCTCAAAGAGGTCTGACAACTTACTAAATGTAGTTTAGCTGAGGCAGGAATGACTGCACAGCCACAGTACTCTGGACCCGGGGGGCTAGTCAGTATGGGCTGATTGGCCCAGCTTTGTGAATCTGCATTGATGTAGACTTGATTTATAACTGAGTAGACCTGAATATGGTTGAAACACACTTTGTACACATAATTTGTTCATTTGTTTGTTTATTCATTCATTCACTCATTCATCAGTCCATCCAGGTATGAATCCTTCATTCATTCATCTATTCACTTACTCAACAGACCAGGTATGAAGTCTTGTCCTGTGGTGGCCCAAATGGTGTTAGTCCCAGTCCTACAGCACCCCCAAGAAGCATACCCTCTCGTGGGTAAGCTAGCAAGTGAAAAATGTCACACAACAGTTTCCAAGCTGGGACGATTACTTCTAGCTGAGGGGACCAGCAAAGTGTCATCGTTGTGGCAGGCCTTGAAAATTTGGTGACATTTTGATCAGGAGGCACGGAGGAAGGACATTCTGTGAGGGGAGAAGGACAGGAGCACAGAACAGTGTGAGCAGGAGCAGAGAGAATTCCAGAATGGGCATGGACCAGGGCAGGTTTTCTGAGAAGAAAAGTGGTTTGAGGGTACATCACCGAAGGCCAGGGTGCTGGAAACAGAACAGAACGGAGGAAAAGGAGAAGTTCTGCATCTCTTCTTTCATGATGCGCCCCAAGTCTGTCCCCATCATTGTACTCCTGCGGCCCCCCTCCGCCTGCCCCAGCTGTAAGCATGTCCTCACAGCAGGATGGTGGCTGATGGCCTCACTGGGCTCCCTTCTAGTCTTTCCACACTAGATGTGTTCTGCACACCCTCATTCTTCCTTTTCTGCAGGAAGGTTGAAGGCGTAAGGGCGAGGGCATGGGCCCAGAGTCAGACTTCCTGGGTCAAACCCCAGCCCCTTGGCTTATGAAATGTGTGACCTTGGGCATGCTCCTCAGTTCTAAGCCTCATTTGCTGATTTGCAGATGACGATAATAGCACATGCTTATATGAGACTTCCTATCTGCAGATGAGGAAGAAACAGAGGCACAGAAGTCTCAGTGAATCGTTGAAAGTCACACAGCCAGTAAGTCATAGAGCTGGGATTCGGACCTAGACAGGTTGGCTGCAGAACTCAGAACTCAGGCTCTTAAGTTCTACACAAAATTGCCTTTTAGGCATGAGGGATGGCACGGGGTTAGAAAATGCTTAGCTTAGTGCCTGGAATGTAGCTGTTAGTTATTATTAATAAATATGGTTAAGCACCTGCTACATATTCTGCACAGGCATGAAGTCCAAAGGGTGAACAGACATGAACAGACATGGCCCTGATCCCAAAGTACTCATAGTGTTGTCAGGAAGACAGACAAACTTCCCAGATTCTAATGAAATATTAGTGCTATGGTTGAGACGTGGTACAGCTATAAGAGCAAAGGGGAAGGGCAGATCAGGGAAGGCTTCCAAGAGGCAGTGTTTAGCAATGATGGCCTCAGCCAAAAAGCCAAAGTAACACCACCCCCCACCCCCACTGAAAAACAAGAAGAAAAAAACTGCCTCTGGATGAAGTCTATAATCTAAACGCCCCAGTCTGATGCTTCCCCATCCAGGCTGACATTTCCACTCTAGACTCCTCCTGTTTGCATGTACCCTGCTCACGGCAGGCCGGCCCGCACCATGCTCTGCACAGTCCTGCCTCCTTGGCTTTGCTGGCACATTCCTGCTGATGAGAACATCCTCACCTATCCTGCCTGAGTGCAAATCCTGGGGCTCTCCTTCCTCCGTGAACCCTTCCTTGACCAACCTCTGTGACCCCTCTCTCCAAATCTAGAATCCGACCCCCCCGCCCAATCGCCAGGACTCTAACACACTTTTAAAAGTCTTCTTAGGTCTCTATCTTAGGTTACTCACACAGCTCTGCTTTTTATTTCTTCATATGAGATATCCCAGTATGCTCCAACTTCAGTTTCTTACACAAAATAGGTCTATAAATACCTGCTGAGAAGCTAATCGCACTTGCCCAGTGATCCAGGTTTTATTTTAAGCTCCTTAAGTAAATGTACTAAGAACGATGCGAAGAAGTTTCTCGAGGTGTGGCTGAGGCCCCTGGCATTCTGCTGGGATCCATGAGGTGACGTGAGGGATTTTTGCTTTTTTTTTTTTTTTAAAACAATGTTGATAACTCGGCAGAAGTGCATGGTATCACAGAAAGGACACAACTGTTCATGTCAGGTGAACTTGGCTCAGCCTCACCAAGCACTCAACTGTGCTGGGTAAACCACTTAACCTCTCTGAGCCTCAGTTTCCACATTTGTAAACATTATTGGATGTCAAAATTAAAGAAACCACGAGGCACCAAGATACAATGAATGCTGCATGCTAAAGCGAGGTGGTGGACTATCATGCAAGTTTTCAGAGCAGATTCTCTCTCTTTTTTTTTTTTTGAGGAAGATTAGCCCTGAGCTAACATCTGCCTCCAATCCTGTTTTTGCTGAGGAAGACTGGCCCTGAGGTAACATTTGTGCCTGTCTTCCTCTACTTTATATGTGGGATACCTGCCACAGCATGGCTTGACAAGCAGTGTGTAGGTCCGCACCCGGGATCCAAACCAGCGAACCCTGGGCCGCCAAAGCAGAATGTGCGAACTTAACTGCTGCACCACCAGGCTGACCCCCAGAGCAGATATTAAGATCATGATTCTTCTGCCCTTTACTCTGGGTCCCCTGACCCAGATCAATGCAATGAAAGGGGTGAAGGAATGAAAAGGAGGGGATTTGGTGAGATGTTTGTAGGAAGCCCTTGGAGCACTGTAACCTAGCCCCCCTTCAACAGGACCACTTGGAAAGCTTGAGATGCATGCCCTGGACTGTAGGGGACAGAGACAGGAAAATCCAGAAGGCAGGAAATCCAGAGGGTAGGCTGGCCAGCTCTTAGGGGACAGAGTGAAGGCAGAGCCTTGGAAAGTCACTAAGCCCCTCCGTGTGATGGTGGCAGGCCGAGGATGTATGAGTGCTTCCTTGCATCAGATCCAGATGTGGACACCTCAGCAAGGATAGCTGGCCTGGCAGCATTTTAAGACCTCTCTGACAGGACCCCCTGGAGGTGAGATTGGGACCCTACTGTGAGTGTCTATGGGAGGGAAGTGCTGGATATCGGGGCCGAGGGGAGAGTGACAGGACAAGAGGAAGCACTGCCTGCCTGATGGGACCTGCAGCGAGAGAAGCTGGGACCTGCAGAGGCCCACAGAGGGCCCAGCCCTGAAAGAGTCAGAAACGGCAACTAGCTCAGAGAGCATGAGGCCATCTTGTGACGATTCCAGTTCAAGTGAGAAAGGACCTCTCTGACCCTTTCTCTGAAGGGGTCAGTTGTTACAGCTCGAGTGGAGGAAGATAAGCGAGAAAAGAGAAGAACCAGGCCTCCCTCCCCTCATCGCTGTAGGTGGGGAGCGTGCAGCAGGCCCAGGCGGGGAGGGGAAAGGTCTGAGCTTCAGTTGGACGCAGAGTTTTACTTCTGGTCCAGAACTGGACACTGTAATTTTGAATTGAGACTGCGTTTGAGACTTGAGACTTTTATCACGCAAGAGTAAGCTGTTGAGCTACACAGCCTGCTGGAGACGTGGGCCAAGGGACAGCGGGAGATGAAATAAAGCTGCATATTGATTCTACCTCCCAGCACACTAGTGGCTTCCTAACTCACGTGCTGTCATGAGGGTCCCATGAAGTGAGAGCCACAGCGTTGCATAGTTCAGGACCAGGTTTATTGCACAAACCTGGGGCGGGGAGGGGGTGGGGAGGGATGATTGGTGTTACTTCTGGGGACAGATTGATAACTTACTGATCAGCTGATTTTTTGAAAAAACGAAACTCTGGAAGTCAACTCTCAGATGGTTCAGCAGACCACTCTTTCTGAAATCCTGGTGTCCCTCTACAGAGTGAACAGGTGTGAGGTCTCTTTTTCAACTCACCTGGCTCATGGGTCAAAAGAACTTGGGGAGTGCCACCTTGGGAAGCCTCTTGACCCTTTTGCCTCTGTCTTCCAGGAGATGCAAGCGCAGTCATTAAATATGACATCCAGAGCTGGGCTAACGAAGCCAAGGGAGTTGTAAGGAACTGGCTCCTGGGTGGAAGTCCTCTGGGGGTCCTGCCTCTCCCAGCCCTGCCTGAGCAAGAGAGGACTGGAGCTCTGCAGCCTCCCCTCGCCTGGAGGGTGGTGGCAGTGACTCCTCAAATCTTTACCTTCCTCCCTGCTTTCTAGTCTCGGCCTCCTTCAATGGCAGCCTCAAATGTACCCAGTGTCACGGAGCCTCTGGGGATAGACGGGGTAGAGGGGAATGTGGGGAGACGGAAGAGAGACAAAAGATTCTTTTCCTTTTTTTTTTCCTTTTTTCCTTTTTTTTAACAGGTGTTTAGGAAATCAATTAGAGCAAATAATCAGCGAGCTGTCTGAGTCTCTATTTTATTTGGTGCATGCCAGGTCTGCTGGAAAAGAGGGGAATTTTAAATAATTTTGGACTTATAACTGATGTAATTAGGTGCTCAGTGAACACTTAGCATCGAGCTGTGCTTATTAAAATTACTGTTTTAATCAGACCGTTGCTGGAGAATCATTAATAATACAATGGCTTGGTTCCCTGGAACTCTAATTAGACCTGGACTTCTACGCACCTGAGCGTAATCTGGCTCCGTCTGGAACCGCACCACGGGTGATACATTACCATTTCAGGGCATGTGGGGATGGAGCATCAATACCGCTATTTAGAGACTGCCTGAATGCTTTATTTTGGAATGTGAGAGTTTGTTAGGGGGGCACCGATGCTGAATGGTGGAGATGGAAGTAAAGGGGGTCAGCCAAGGGCGTGGGGTTGGAGGTCTTCAGGAAGGAAAGGCAGAACATACTTTTCCGGCTGCTGCAGGCTAGACCTGCCTTATGCATTGTTCTGCAGGGCAAGAACCAAGCCAGAATGTCACAGACCCAGCTAACGGCCGTGTCCTGGGATGCTCTGCCTTCACATGGGCTGGCCCCCCATCCAAACCAAACATATGTCCTGAGGGGGACAGCTTTAGTCCCTGCCAAGCCACTGCACATCAGAAACCTAATGGATCGTTCCCTAAGCAACAACTAAAGGTTAGTCTGGTGAAGGGCAAGGGACACTTCTTAATTTTCTTGTCCTGCACTTTGTGTCACCCTAGAGAGAGACCATGAGATGGGCTGAGTTTTTCCAGAACTTTCTAATCCTCAGAGACATTTTTGTGGGTCACTAGGTCCTGAGCTGAAGGGAGGCTGAGTGGCTGTGTTTGGATCCCACAAGACGCCTAGCTGAGCTGGTGTTTGGGGAGAGCGGTCAGTGTCCCGGCTCATGGCCCTGAGCACAGAACTCTGGTTTCTCTGCTCCTTCAGCTGGTGGCTCAGGGTGTCAACAGCACCGATTTGGCCCCACTGGGGGCAGAATCCTCAGATAGATGTCACAGGGGTGGCCCAAAGCAAAGGAGATGGAAACACGACGCTCCCTGCTAGAGTTTGCTAACTAGTTGGAAGGACATGACAAAGATGAGAAAAAAAGATTTAGGACACTTAAAAGGCAGATACCGAGAAGTGAAAATTGAGCTGGAGGCAGACGAGGGCACGTGGAGTTAAGTGGTGATGGGATTAATCAGAGACAGGGTACAGGCCTCTGAAGGAAGACACTGGGGGCCAGACTTCATCTGCTGAGGCGTGGGGAAGGGGAGGCTACAGTCTTTGTGTCCCTCATTAAGCATTCTTCTGGCTGCTACCAGAGGCCTCGAGACAACAGGATCAAGCTCTCTGAGGCTCCCTTTCTGGGCCACCTCCAGCCAATAGAGCACTTTGTTGCAATTTGAAAAAGGGCCCCCTCCAGGCGCATGGCTTGGTAAGATGAGGGAGGACTCGGTTTCAGCTTCCACTTGGCCTTTAGTCAGATGCCTTTGTGCAGTACACAACCTGAACCACCATATCTGGTGGCCCTGATGCCCAAAGTTTCTAGGGAAATAGGGAGTTTAAATGTGTAGTGTGGGTCCACTGGAGTTCTAGCCTAGCTGAGCCAGAGACAGAATATTTTTAAGTGCTAAACATTGTGCCTCTTGTAAGCCCTGTAGGGGGTTAGGGGGTACAGAGAAGGTGGGAGTTGAGTGTGGGTTCAGGAGCAGGGGAGGCTCCACGGAGAGGGTGGGACCTGAGGAGGGGCAGGGTGAAGTGCCCTGGGCAAGGAAACGTAAGCCAAAGCAGAGAGAATGAGCTTTGGGGTGTGCTCTGCGGACAGCGAAAGACACAGTAAGGGATGTCCCCACTCAGATTTCTTTTCCTAGTGATTCCTTGAGAGTAGGCATTTTAAATAAGAATCAAAAAAGGAAACAACTCTGGGCCTCCTTCAAGGAAGCATAGCCCAGTGGAAGAATCTGTCTACAAACCAACAACTCTGGGAGAGAGGGAGATTTCCATCACAGGGGGACTCCAAGCAGAGGCTCAGGGTCCACGATGAGTGACAGGAGCCCCTCTAACTTCAGATCGTCTCAGGAGAGAGACCTGGCAGGCTCCTCACGCCTTCCTGGACTCTCTAGAACCTCTCATCCCAGGGGGATCGATACATATAGAAGGGGGGCGGGTGGGGAAGACCCCTCGTACTTTGGAAACAAATGGCTAGGCCTCAACTCAAGAATTCTCGTTCTTCTGAAAAAAGAATACTATGAGTGATAGCCCCCTGACACACACATGCCCCATCACTCCACAAGCACATGCTCCTACCCAAACACAGCCATGAACACAAACACACACTCATACCATACACTCACATTCCACACCAACACGCTGACACCACACACACTTCACACGTACTCAAATCACACGCTCACACTGATAGTCCATACATGTCACACACACTCATAAGACGCAGACGCTGCTAACACACTCATCGCTTCCTCCAGCCCCCTGCCTGCACATAATTGTGAGAAGAAAAGAGCCATCAGGAGCTGTCTCCCTCTGACTTGTAGTGAAGAAGGATTAGGGCTGCCCAAGATTAAACAGAGGAGTTAAAAATGACAAACAGACTTCCAAACAGGATTAGAGTCTTAATGAAAACCATAATGAATGGAAGAGCCACACAGATATCACCCATAAATGGCCATAAATATCAGGCCAACAGATGAGATCTTAGATATTGCCGTTTTGAACCCCATCAAATTACTTCTATTATAATTCATCAATAAATAACCAAGCCCAGCCTCATATTTAAGGTCTTATCATGCTTTGGAGAATAGGCTCTGAGGCCAGACAGACCTGGGTTTGAATTCTGGTTCTGCCCATGACAAGCTGGGGCAGGTTCATGAGAAGAGTCTCAGTTTCTTCATCTTTAAAATGTGGATAATTATCCCCCTAATAGAGATGTTGTGGAGATTAAATTAAGCCCTGGACAGCTCTAATAACAATTTATAATAATTTTAATAATTTATTATTACAGTTATGATTGATTTTCACTAGCTCTTGTTCCCTCCCTTTTCAGCTTCCTGGGGTCCAGGAAAGCCCAATGGCTAGTGGGATCAGTAGAGAGAGAAGGAAAAAATAGAAGGGAGATAGAAGCAATAGGAAACAGCAGGAGAGGGGCCGGCCCGGTGGCGCAGCGGTTAAGTGCGCACGTTCCGCTTCGGCAGCCTGGGATTTGCCGGTCCGCATCCCGGGTGCGGACATGGCACCGCTTGGCATGACATACTGTGGCAGGCGTCCCACATATAAAGTAGAGGAAGATGGGCATGGATGTTAGCTCAGGGCCAGTCTTCCTCAGCAAAAAGAGGAGGATTGGCAGCAGTTAGCTCATGGCTAATTTTCCTCAAAAAAAAAAAAAAAAAAAGGGAAGAGCAGGGAGAAGACAGGAAAAGGAAGAGAAAATGAAAAGAAGGAGAGCAGGTCCCCTCAGATGCCACACACTGGCCTCCTCCCTCGTGGGACGCCTGTGCCTTCTTGGGTGGTGGTCACCGGGGAAGGAGAGGTTATGGAGTAGCCGCACAATTATCGCCCAGCCTTCCTAAGATTTGTTTTTAAATAAGAGCTTTTTTGAGATATACTTCACATATCATAAAATTCACCCACTTAAAGTGTAAAATTCAATAGTTTTTAGTATATTCACAGACTTGTGCAACCATTGCCACAATTAATTTCAGAACATTTTCTTCACCCCAAAAAGAAACCCCACATCCATTATCAGTCACTTCCCATTCCCCCCGGCCACCCACTATGCCCTGCCAACTGCTCCAGCCCTAGGCAATGACCAATCGACCCTCTGTCTCTATGGATTTGCCTATTCTGGACATTTCATACAAACGGAAGCATACAATATGTGGTCGGTCTTCTGCGGTTGGCTTCTTTCACTTAGCATTATGTTTCCAAGGTTCATCCATGTTGTAGCACATATTAGTAACTTCCTAAACGTCTTAATTCAAAGCCAAGAAGGTGAAGGAACAGAACTTAACATACTCACACATAAGCAAGCATCATAATGGAAACTGGCCAATTGTTTGCCCCCAGAAATCTCACTGAAACAAGGTTAGTCACCAAGTTATAGATCTAGAGATCAGGCAGATGAAATCTTCATTTTGGGGGAAACCAAAATGCAGTAAAACGATGCGTTTTTCAAGTGTGTGCTTTTTGAACCCTCCACACACTTCTCATGAACAAAGGAAAACAAAACAGGTTCCCAATGTAAAAGTCTCCCGTCTATGGTTTTATAATTTAGATTTAATGGTAAGAGACAAATGAGAGTCTCTTGGTATTCTGTCCATATGTCTCTCTCTTACCTCTTAAAAGTGACAATTCCCAACTCTATTTTTACAATGTAAAAGGATGACTCTGCTCTAATGGTTAGCTGTCATTGTTTATGTTTAAGGTAATTTTATATGTTAAGACTGTAGCCTTAGGATGCAGGAAAGCGACACCGCTGGGCCAAAGGCAGTCCCTGAAGTAGGAGGGGTTTACAATCTGGACTGAAAAGGACCAGGCTCTTCATTGGACTCAGGAACCGTCAATCACCTTAGTTCTATGACTAAAGTGAGATGTGTCCCTTAGGGCAGGCCCCGAGAGCTTCAGGAGTGACACGGTATCTATTCTGTCCAGTTGACCCCAGAGAGAGAAAATATTTAAAGACTACGCTGTGTGTGCAGCTTCACTGTCTGTACTGATGCCGACCGCCGTTACCCATGGCCACTAGATGTTAGTCTAGGGCCACAGGTAAGGAAATTGCACTTCATGCAAAATAGAACCAGACATACCACTGACTGATATTGATGCTTCAGGCAAGTTCAACTAAAGACGGCTATGTGAGGCCGTCTTTCTTTCCTATAAATTCCAATATTGATTTAGCTTGAATCAGAGGGAGAGGAAACTGTCCACAGCCAGGCCAAGATAGTGCCGCAAGCTACATTGTCCTTAGATGCCAGGTATGGTGGCTGTGGCAGTGGCCACGGCTAAAGAACCAGGGAAGGACTCCGATAATGAGGAGTGACCGTGAAGTTCTGGGTACGATTCCCGGTCACTTCTTCTCTGGGCTATTCAGGGACCAGCATCTCCAGTGATCTTAACAGATACTGTGAGAGTCGCAGAACCAAATTCATTTTTAGAACTAAATTCATCTGAAAAGGAACAATAACTATACCAAATGGCCTGTCGTGTAGGGCCCTAGTCCATGAAACAAAACGATACAATGTTGCCACTCGAAAAAGGTCAAGCATTGTTTATGAACAATGACCAAAGAATCTCATTAAGTCCTGGCGCAGGAGGACGGTGCAAACAAATCTCACACATGTGAAATGCTCTGCATACCAGTGAGGTCTACCCTGGGAGCAGACTAACATTTTGGGTCTCCTGTGCCTACTCTGAGAAGTCCCCATGCTCCTTGGAGGGTTACTGTTCACTGTCTCTAGCATAAAGGACACGCTGGTCAGATTGACCCAGTGCTACAGTTCCTTCCTCTGTTGGAATTTACCCCTTCGTGCATCCTTGGCAAACTAATAGGTGATCCCAGGTGAGGGAAATAGGATTCTGGAAGAAGTGAGGTGACGAGCATTTTCTCCATTAATCTGGGCATGCTCCAATTTGCACTATGAGCATAAATTTGCATGCTGAATTCCAGAGGCTCCAACTCTAAGAATATTAGATAAAATAAAATTAATTCTTGTAATCCTCTGTGATCATTCAAACCCAATATTCTCAGTTTGGCACACAGAATACGTTTGCCTGCCTGCTTTTTTCTGTGCTTTCCTATTAAAATTATTTTCTCAGACACTGATTGAGTTCTGGCTGTACAATCGGCACTGGGAGGGGACGGGGTACCTCTGACCCACATCCGGTCCCCTAGTAGCTTAGAGCCTAATGGGGGAGGCACCAAATAGACAGACATTCACCATAAATGTGGTTTTTACCATAAAGTTAAAGAAGCTCAGAGAGCTTACCTCGTTCTGATTGGGATGATTTTAAGTCCTGTTGGGGGCATGCGGAGCAAGGACACATGCAGGCGGCAGCAAGCAGATGCTCTTGTCTTTCTACAAGTTCAAACTACCTGTATGGTTCTTTAACCTGTAATCTGTTTCCTCTCCTTCTAGGAAGGTTGTTAATGAGAGAGACAGCTCCTTGAGATGAGAGGGCTGAAGGCTGAGCCCAGCAGGCCTTGGAAACTTGGGAAAGTCCCAGAATTAACTGCCAGGTGGGCCTGGGACGGTGAGCGTGGCCAGGTCACGGCAGAGAGCAGGATGCCAGCTTAGCCTGCACAAATCTACTGGGCCCTGGGAAGCCATCTTGACACCAGGCGGTGGCTAGGTTCTTTCTGGCTCGTCCATGAGCTGATGCTTTTCCTGTGGTCCTGGAGACGGGATCAATCATGGAATACGTGGGCTTCCTATGCTTGGAGAAATCAAACAGACTCCCTGTGTACCTCTCTCTAGCGGTTAGTGAGTTAACGACCGCCAGGGCTCGTCCAGGACAATTAAAGATCTTTCTAAAAAGCTACTGTTTATCGAGTGTTTGCTGTGTGCTGGGCACCGTGCTCGGTGCTCTCCAGACATTACTTCGTTTAAACCCTGCAACAACCTGATGATGAAGTAGAGTCGATTATTATCAACAATTTTTCTAAGAGGAAACTGAGGGCTTAATGAGGTTAGATAATTTGGCGAAGGTCAATTTAGTAGACGGTGGAGCCAGGATCCCAGTGGCACTTAATAGAGCCCGCCCTTGCCCCATGCTGGCGGGCCTCCCACCAGCAAGCACGTCTCATGAGCCGGTCAGAGGCTGTGGCGTCCCCTGTGTGCGGTGCTGGGGGAGGCTCTGCTTTCCCTCTCTCCTCTGCTCCTCCCCTCCACTCCCCACCTCCACAGCACTCCTGGAAGGAAGCTCATGAGAAGAGATGAAGGCACACTGTGTCCTGGGCCCGGGGACAGGTGACCTTTCCAATTCAGCACCTTTATAAATCTTACCTAATGAAGTTAAGGGGAAAAAAGAATTAATGAATAAATGAAGGTTAAATCACTCCCTGCAGAAAATTGATGCTGACAGCGAGGGCCAAGAAGAGAGCTTGGAAAGAAAGGAGCTGACTTGTCCAAGAGGCTTTTAAAATTCCATTCCCCAAATTCAAGGGAGCTGGGAGGCTGGCCGATTCAGAGATGGGCCACGAAGGCTTTGGGAGGTCCAAGGCAGATGGCCTGAAGGCGATGGAGTAAGAAGCCATACTCTACCTTGGATAATGTTTTTTGGAAGCTGATTTGTGTATGATACACGTATGTGTGCATGAGCACACACTCACACACACACACACACACAGACATGCTGCATATACAATTAACTCCTGCACCCAATCAAGACACAGGTAGTATGGGCCTGCCTGGCTCATTCCTGGCCTCTTGGGACCTCTGTGGTATGTCTTCTTGTCAGCGCCTACTTGTTAGCCATCTCTGTCTCCTTGTCACCACTATGGTTGTCACTGCCCCCAACTGCTACCCCCACGCCCCCCGGGGCTGCACACCTCAGCCCAATTGGCTCAGAGAAGCTGTCGGTGAAGGCATGGCTGGGCTCAGGGAGGAAAGAGAAGAAAAGCAGAAATAGCTGCTGGCCATGGCAGGCTGGCCAGGCCAGGAGCTGGTGCAGCGAGTGGCAGAGGTTGAGGGGAAATGGAAGAAACTCCCAGGGGCAAACTCTGGAACAAGGGGCTGGTAGAAACACATGCTCTTCTGGGCAATGCTGCTGACTCAGTGAGTGACTCTGGGGCAGGTCAGTTGCTGGCTGAAATCTCACTTTAGCTCCTCAGTGAAATGGGCGCAGAAGAAGAGGCCCACAGAAGAGGATGAGCAGCAAAAACCCTCCCTGGCAGGAGCATCGAGCAAGAAAGATCAATAATGCTGGCTCTCTCTCCTCTCTGTGCCCACAGGTTTTTAAGAGTCTGATCATGAAGATAAGGAGGCTCAGAGGGCCCATCGTGTAGTGTGATGGGGCGTGGGAGGCAGGGAGCCAGTGCTGGGCTGGTGGAGGGGTGGGGATGATGTGGGTGGGCTGGAGAGGAGGGAGGCAGAGAGACCCGGAGCAAAGAGCTGACTAGATCAACCAGTAAATAAAAGGTCACAATGATTTTTCCAGGCACCCAGGGAGAAGCAGACAGAGAGCTCTGCTGACAGCAGGAGCTGACAATTGGCAAATGAGCCTCTGCAGTTATCTGTTTCCCTTCCTTATTCTTGTCTCATAAGACAGAGACTAGAAATAGATGCAACTGGCAGATGACTTAAGGATGAAAAATGAGCAACACGTTCGTGGTTGGGGGCTCAGTGGCAGTGCAACAGGGAGCTCCTGAGAGAACAGAGAGGAGGAACAGGGCTTAGCGGGAGCCATGTCTGGGGTCTGGCTCTCGCTCTGTCCCAGGCACTTTGCAGGGATTAGTCATTTAGTCATCTCAGCAACCCTATAAGGCAGGATTACTGTTATCCCCACTTTACAGAACAGAAAACTGAGGCTTTAGAGAGGACAAGCCAGGCACTACTGAAGAGTGGCAGAGCCAAGATTTGAATACGGGCTTAACTGCCTCCAACGATGAGCTCCTCATGCTATCCCACGATGCCTCCTTTCCAACCGTTCTCCTTTCTCGTCACCCTCCTTCCCTTCCCTGAGCTCCTAGTAAGGGCCAAACACTGTACGATCTCTTGGGGAGACAGAGGCAGCCCAGATAGCCATGGTCTCTGCTACCAATAAATGTTGAAATGACCAAATGAATGAACAAAACGGGTTCACCCTCTTTCTTTTCCTCTTCCTATAAACCTGAGCTGGGTGGAGGTTTTCCTTGCTGTACAGAGAAGTGGCCGTCCTGAAGGCAACTGGCCTGATCACAAGGGGCCTCGGAGGTGGGCTCTGCCTGGCCCTGGCATCCTTTTTCTTGACTGTGCTGCTTAGATCCATGGCCTGTCCAAGGGACCTGCTGGGGGGCTTGTGCCAGAGAAGGGGAAGCATCAGGAGCTGGGGGCAGGTTTGCTTTCTCCCAGGTTCTATGCTGCAGCCGCAGGAGCCCGGGGAGCCTGAAGCCCCTTCTTTCTGGGCCAAGGCTCCTCCCATCCTTGTAAGGGCAGGTGGGTTGAGCCCCCGTGAAGGCTGCTCCCCTGTGTGCTATGGATATTCTCCAAAGATTGATCCTTCCGAACTCTTGCTTTCAGCTCCAACATCAAATTTGTTGATAAATTAGGGAAGATTCCCTAAATATGCTGAACTCTTCATGCCTCCATGCCTTCCTTCACTTGAGAAATACTCCTTTGCTTTTTATTCCACTTGGTGAACCCTTCCCCTTTCATGAATTCACCTAGAGCATCGCCTCCTCCAGGAAGCCTTCCTTGACTCACCGTCTCTTTTGGGTAGCATCCTCTCATGCATCCCCAGCACTCTGCATACTGTATTGTAATACCGTTTTCCTGGTGTATGTGTGATTTTGTGAGGATGAGCTCTGTGCACACAATAGGTCCTCAAAGGTCGTTTGATGGATTACTCAGTGGCTGAGTGGTTCCATAAGACATTTTCTTGGCTCTGTCCATTTTTCTCTTTCCAATCTTCCTTCCGCCTGACTCTCATCTCTGCCCATCTCCCTTTCCTCATCATTAAACATTACTTGAGGGACAGAGGCTGAACCCAGACTGTTTGCTAAGCCACCAGCAGCTGATGACACAGCCAGTTCTCCCTCCACCCGGTGCAAATTTCAAACCCCAACCTGTTTGCAGAGGTGGGGAGTGGGGATGACCCGGAGCGGGAGTGAGGAAGGTTACTCCACGCAGAGTGGCAAAGGCTCGGGGAATTTAACTGTGCGGCATGTGGCATGCAAACTATGAAGTGGAGACTGGCTGACCTGCTGGGTCCCTGAGCCGGGCAGGCCACAGAAAGATCAAAGGGCCAGCTGGAAAAATGCAGCCAAGCGGGACTCTGAAAACAGAGCAAGCTGTGAGGAGAAGGAGCCGGGCCCTGCTTTTCCCCCAGTGAGCACAGCCCTGCCCTGTGGCATGAAAGAGCTGTGTTACAGTAGACGTCCTTCTACACCCCCAGAACACACAGGAACGCTTGCTCTCCTCTCACTCGCCCCCCTACAACCCTGTTCTCACAGGCGCACGCACACCCAGACCCAGGTCAGCCTCCAGGTTCTGTGCACACAGCCACTGCTCGAAACATATTCATGGCCAGAAGGAAGGCACCAAATGTCACGGCCACAGGGGGCACTCAAATACATTTTATCGATGGGGAAACTGAGGCTCCTGTTGGCCTTCACTCAAATGCACTGAGGAGCCTATCTGATGACTAACCAATGGCAGAATCCTAACTTAGCACTCCCCCACCACTCTCTTACCACCCCCCCACCCCGTCATCCCTCCGCTTCCCTCCCCTCCCCAGCTCCCTGGCAGCTCAAAGTTGGATTCTCAGTTTCATCCCTTGGACCAGTCCCCAGAGAGAAACTTTGTCCGAGGGCAGCAGGTGGGAGCAGCTGGCCAGAATTCACAGGCACGGAGGAAAAGCCCCCCAGTATTTCTGCAAACCAGCACAGCTGGTCGCTCCTGGCTGAGGAGCTCAGAGGACTTTCTCTGGAGAAGGCGGTCGGTGGTGAGCTTCCCACCTCATGGGAACCCTGCGTTCCCGGAGCTTCTCCTGGATAAAAGGCCTGAGCCGTTCGTGTGAGAAACCAGCTGAAGTGGAGACCAGCTCCTTTCCCGTCCTGCATGGGCACCCAGGACCCCGACCCACACAGGAAGGAGCCTCCTCAAGTTGCCTAATGCCCAGTGCCCACCTCCCACCCTCTCTGGGGGAAACGAGGTAGCACAGCCCCTCAGGACTTCTAACCGTGCTTCTTTCTTAGGGTCCACTGACTGCCCCGTTCTCCCTCCCCCTTCCCTGCCGCCTGGTGCATCTCTCGGCACCTCTGAAGCTGTATCTTCACATCAGAGCAACTGTCCCAGTCATCAGTGGATGGAGATAACTTTTCATGACGGCTCCTCTGATGTTGCCATCTTTTGTGTTGATCAAAACAACAAAACGAATCAGTCTCTCGGCTTCTGATTGAAGCCTAATTGGAAATCCAAAGTGGCACTAACCATTATGGTCTAAATAAAACACATTCAATTACAGACACTCAACGCAGGGAGCTTGAGGGAGAGCTCCGGAAAGGCGTTACAAAGCAGGCTGCAGAGTTCTGGGGCGCCAACACGGGGCCCCTGCATTTGGCTGGATAAGACTCAAGATGGCAAGTCCAGAAAGCGTTCTAGAGCCTAAGAACCCCTGGTTAAGGGCCAGCGATTGAGCCAGCACCGGTTTGCCTGGTTCACACTTGGAGTTGCACCAGGAAGGCTGAACCGCACACCTCTCACGTGCTCCGCGCTTGCCCTCCTTGCAAAGGTTTTCCTTCACCAGACAGGCCGCGTTGTGGATGGGGGTGGAGATGTGCCGAGGAGTCATGACATCACCCACTGGGGTCCCGGAACAGGCCTCCTCGGTGGTGGAGGGAAGGCGGGCGGGGCAGGAGCTTTGCCACCACACGGACCTGCGCCTCAATCCCAGCCCTGTCTCCCAGGAGTCCTATGAACGGCCTGCCTTGGGTCTCCTAAGCTTGCTGAGCCTTCCTCACATGTCAAATGGGTTGTGCTAGGGAGTCAAGATAAGGCTCGGGAGGCCCCGGCCTGCTGCACAGGATGAATAGCTGTAGTAACTTCCCGGGGCTCTGTGCTCCCTCTCCTTCCACTCTGACCACCCCAGACATTTCCTGGGGCTGCTCACGTAGGCCCAGGGCGGTGCTCACCACCCTTTATTGGTATTCTAAACAAACTGCGCACTGCTCCAGTCTCTTTGGGAGTGTTAACTGAAGAGCCATGAGTCTGTGCTGGTCCCCTGGAGCCTTGAAAGCCGCCTCTGAACCCTGTCCTGAATCTGGAGCCCAGAGGAGAGGGAGCAGCGGGGGAGGTACCCTCTGCACCACGCGGCCGCCAGGGGGCGCCGTGTCAAGAAGCCTGAGGGGTGGATTCCACTTCAGAAGTGTGGGGTCAAGTCCCAGCCCTGCGGTTTGCCAGCCTGGTGGCCCTGGGCAAATTACTTAGCTGGACTGAATTCAGTTTTCTTATCTGTAAAAAGGGCAGGGACAATACTACTTATCTCACGGTTTGTGGGATTAGCTGAGGTCATGTTTGTAAACTAAAAGAAGAAAAACACAAACTAAGTGTTAGATTTCAACACTTAAAGTAAATCGGAGAGGAAGGCAGGGGAGTTAAATTTCTTTTTTAGGTGTGGCTCTATGCAGAGCACAATCTGCAGGGCGTGGCCTGGTGATTATGAATGGAGGCACAGCCGTGAAAATATAATTACTATGACTAACATTTACTAAGCAGGTAATAATATGTGCCAGAGACTTTTCAGCATGCTTTTTATGTATTAATTCATTTAATTTAATCCTCAAGCAGATGTCATAATTATGCCCATTTTACAGATAAGGAAACTGAAGCACAGAGAGGTAAAGCAACTTGCCCAAGGTCACGCAGCAATAAATGGTGTTGTCAGGGCTTGAACCTAGGCAGGCAGAGTCTAGAGCTCATGTTCTTCATGGGGCAGAAAACTGTCTATCACCGTCAATCATTATCTGCTTCTTCACACTCTGGCTTGGAAGATCCTCCCTTCTGCCTCAGGTCTCCTGTCATCTATAAAATAAAGGTCTACTCTTCACCAGATTATCTCTAAGGTTCAACCAGCTCTGGGTTGCTATGTCAGGGACAGGGTGAGTCCTCTGAGTGAGCCCAAGTATGGAGCGACAAGGACAGGTCTCTCCCTGGTTGGTACGAGTTACTTCAATCATCAAGCACATTGTGTATCTCTGCTACAACACCGCTCAATTTATATTGTAATTTATCTACACATTATTCTTTCCCTCCCGAATGTGACCTCCCTGAGGGCAGGGGTTCTATTTTCTTTATCTCTGCATAAAAGCACATTTAGCAGTGCTGTTGTTGCATTGAAAGGAGCAGAAGGAAATCAAAAGGTAGCTACCATCAGGGCAGCCCTATTTCTAAGATGTTTGCTGGAATATTAGTTAGATAGACTGCCCTATCTACATCTGCATATGCAAATGACTTGTCAGTGGACAGCTCGATGCATTATACATGGTAGACACTTAACGGTCTGTTGAATGAATGAGTGGATGTATGCAAATGATATGCAAATCTTTCCCTGTTTTAATTTGACCCTTGGGAACATCTTCAGGGACTCTCTTGGGCCCAGGTTGTTTTTAACTTTTTTTAATTGAAAGTCTTTACACACAACTAGTTTTCTTTCTTGCCTGTGCTGCTTGAAGCTGTTGTCAAGTTGGGAAAAGAATGCCGGGCTGGATCAGGTTCATTAGGATTAATTCTGGTTCTTCTGGTAGTTCAGAGGACGACCAGGGCACGTGACTCCCCTCTCTGGGCGTCAGTTTCCTGATCTTTAAAATAAGGGGAGAGTCTCCTTCTGGGACTGGGGCACTGTGATTCCCATCTCTCAGTCACAGGATCTTCATTCTGGGCAGTCAGAGTCAGCATTCAGTAATACCTCCTAGACGGAGAAATCAAATCCCTGGCCAAGGATTAGAGAACAAGTCTCTAGCCCTCTGCCCATTTGGAGAAATCAGTTTTTTTGGCACCAGTTCTCCCAGCCTGGGCATTATGTTCAATCATCTCTTTCCAAACCAAAGGATTTTAAAATAAGAGGCTGGAGTTTTCTCTCTTAAATACAACAAGCCAAGCGTCTGATTAATATGGTGGGTTTGCATTTCCTTTCCGTCATGTGAAAATATTTATAAAAAATGCTCCAATGAGAATGTTAATAGCCAGGGAATCAGTTCTGTGTCAGCCTCTTTGTTCCCTGACATTTGAAATGGGGGGGAAGAAAAAGAAGGAAAAAATCAAAACTCAGGCTTGGGCTGGTCACAGTTCCAGTGCCTCCTCCCCCAGGAGGCAGGATTCCGCCCCTCCCTGGGGAAAGGCACTGAGTTGAGCCCTCAGCTCCTGGGCCACACTGGGGTCTCCCGTCCTTAACCAGAAACACATGTGCATCAAAGGCTTGGATTGAAAGTGACACGTTTGAAAACAAAAGTACAGCAGAAATTCGCTTATCCTCACTTTCCTAATCTGCAAACTCTGTAATTCTTCCCAAAAGTCCCTCAGGCTCTGCTCCAGCCCCTGCCTCTCACATTCCCTCCTCCCCCACCGTGGCTCAGCCCAGGCCTCCCAGCCCAGGCAGAAGGGAGGGCTCCTGTTACTGCGACTTCCACCGCCTTGTAAAAATACACCTTGGCACGCTCTGCCTGCGCCCTGGGAAGCCTTATCGCCTGGACTAAACAAATGTGCACAATCAAAATAATAGTCTGAGATGTCAAAATAAATGAGCAGAGGACATCTGGAAGTGTGGTTCCCCACGTTTTTTTCTTCCCTTCTCCAAGTCTTTAGATGCCTTAGGGGCTTGGCACTTCAGTGGCTTTGGCCACAGGCAGGAGGCTTAATATTCTCGCATCACAATTGGCCCTTTGAAAATGCTTCTTATTTTTGCTTCTAGATTCAGGTTTGCCATTGACGGGCCTTCCCCCAAACCAAAGAAATTAACATTAGTTCTCTGGTAAAGCCGGCGGGACACGGCTGGGATGGCATGCTAGAGGGGTCTGGTCTGTCCTTCCATCCTTCCTACCCACCTGCACAGGGTCTTAAACCAACGCAAGGAGCTGGGGAGTGGAGGTGTCTCTCCTGCACGTGAGACCTTCAGAGAAGGGTAGCTACACAATCTTTCCAAATAATTTTTGTTTCTAATAACTCCAGGCCCAAGTTCTTCTTGCCCCAACTCTCTTAAATTACTTCAGGCAGGGGTGGTTAAAAAGTCAGTTTCCTATAATCCATCGGGGTGAAGTCCCATTGTCCTGCATCCTGAAGGTGGACCACGAGCAGGACCCCCTTGTGAGCGGCCTGATGCAATATTGCCACAGAGAGACTGCCCAAGAGAATGCTTTAAAGCCACAAGCCACTGTCTGGGCACTTCCTGGGCTGTGTGATCCTGGTCCTGATGGATTCCCTTAAAGGCTTCTTAGAAGCATTTTCAGAGCTCACAGACATTTGATGTGGGCCTCATTTAGGACTCAACGTGCCTTTAGCAAATCCGCAGCAAGCTTTAAAGCTACTGGCATTTCCTGTGAGTTTTGGAAAACCACACCACTTCTGATGACTCTGGACTTGGGCGTTGGGTGTTGCACAATGCTGAAAGGGCAGCCAACCTGCCTGATGCTCTGTGAGCCTCATATTTCCCATCTGGGGTCAGCATGGATGATCTCTGAGGTCCTTACCAGCTCTGATGCTCTTTGGTTCATGACCCTGGGAGATAGGAAACCATGTATTTATCTTCCCTGAGCCTTGTTTCTCAAAGTGTTCTCATGGGCCACACGCATCAGAATTGCCTGGGGTGACTGGCAGTAGAGAAGTGAAGAGGCAGGTAAAAGAGAGAACCATGCGACTTCTAAGGCTAAGTCATAAAAAAGGCAATAACATTTTTACCTTATTTGTGGGAATACTCACCTCTTGGACCCCTGAGCTGTCATGTCTGCCATGAGCTGCCATGTTCAAGAAGTCTGAGCTTTTTTTTTTTTTTTTTGAGGAAGATTAGCTCTGAGCTAACTGCTGCCAATCCTCCTCTTTTTGCTGAGGAAGACTGGCCCTGAGCTAACATCCATGCCCATCTTCCTTTACTTTATATGTGGGATGCCTTCCACAGCATGGTGTGCCAAGCGGTGCCATGTCTGCACCTGGGATCCGAACCAGCAAACCCCAGGCCGCTGAGAAGCGGAATGTGCGAACTTAACCGCTGCGCCACCGGGCCAGCTCCAAGTCTGACTTTCTTGAGGCTACCATGTTGTGAGGAAGCCCAAGACACACGGAAAGGCCTTGTCTAAGGCACTCTGGTCAACAGTCCCAGCCGATCCCAGCCTTCTAGTTCCCAGGTGCTAGACATGTGAGAGGAGAAGTGTCCAGATGATTGTAGCCCCTAGTCACTCTAGTCACCTCAAGCCATTCATGTTATCCCAGCAGAGGCTCCAGATGTTGTAGAGAAGAGAGAAGCCCTCTTTGGTGCACCCTGTCTGAATTCCTGACTTACAAAGTTGGTGAGCATAATAAAATGGTTGTTTTATGCCCCTCAATTTTGAAGTGCTTTGTTACATAGCAATAAATGACTGGAATAGCGTGCTGACTACTGTCACATATAAGGGCATTCAGAACTGGGGTCTGAGTGTCCACTACAAGGCCCTTTCCAGCCCGCACTGGGAGGATGGGAGCCCCGTCTTTTGCAATGAGCTTGAGGCTTGGTTTACTCACCTGGAGAGGCCAGAAATGAAAAGCCCCATGGATAGACCCCTTCTGGCCAAGCGTCCACCCACGCAGCCAGATAGGGTCCTTGACGCCTGGAGGATGACCAGGGTTCAGGGTCCCCCTCCCTTCTCTCCACAGATGCCTGCAATACCAGCCTCCTGGGCCTCACGCACAGGCCCAGGGCTGCCTCCACATGTATCCAGGGGAGCAAGACTGTTTAGTCTGCTGGGCACATTCCTCGATTTTAAAAATAAATAGCAGATTATGAGCAACTCAGCCTGATGCTGTCATTCAGCCAGGCCAGAGGCTTCTGAGGTGTCCCGTGGGAGGGAACAGCAGGAATTGCAGGTTGGAGGTGTTTCCCTGAGACCGGGATCTCTGTCTCAGCCATAATTTATAATGGAGATGCTTCTAGTTCTCTCTGGTCAGAAGTTGTAATACTAATAACACTATGATAATGATAATAATCACTACCACTTATTGAAAGCACTATGTGTCAGACACAGCACTAGGTAATGTATGTATGCTCTCTCAATCCTCACAATAGTTAGCATTATTAATCCCATTATACAGATGAAGAAACTGAGGTTTAGAGAAGAGAATTAACTTTCTCAAAGCCATATGCCTAGTAAGTGGCTATGGATTGAGTGGAGGTCAGTCTGACTCCCATGCTCCAGCTCTTATCCACTAGGCTATATTGCCTCTCCAGGCCTGGAAATAGACAGCAGCATCCCATGCTCCCCACTGCGCCCCACCCGCCCCACCAGCCTTTTTGCTGTTCCCAAGGCCCTTTCCAGCCTGCACGGAGCCATTCTCCACTGTGACTCCCTTTTTCCATTTCACCCTTCGCTGGATCATTTTATGCCTCTATTCCCTCTGCTAATTCAAACTAATTAAAGTATAAAATAGACTAATTGCTTCCATCCCCTTACTCTTTTCCCATCTACCCTGAGTACAGCGTTATATTCCCTTTCTGGGAGTGGCCAGCCTGACAAGTTGGGTGGAAACTGGGGCTATCAAGTTTCTTTTCATCTTGTTGCTTGGCTTTTCACTTGGCTCATAGCCTGACTTTCCCGGACTCGCTGTCTGACTTCCATTAGACACCGAGGATATGGGAGCGACTTGTATTAACGCCCATAACATCTGTCGGTCGACTCGCTGTTGAGGAAGCTGGGGCAGGCTTTCTAGGGAAGAGCCAGGCATCTTATCAGTGGTGCACCTGGGCAATTAGCAGGATTGGGGAACCAGTTCCCAAATTTTCCCCTGGGACTGGCTGGCCTGAGATCTATTAACAGTATATTAACATCGACTTGTTAGGCAGTGGCACTAACGACCCGACACTTCTTACTAGTCCTATTTCTTAATTACATTTAATTAACTGAGAGAGAGAGAGAGAGCGAGAGAGCACACATGAGTTACACTGGATTGGTCTAGCTCTGTGGGGAGATGAAAACCTCTCTAGGCAGAACTTGAGACCAGAGCCTTGCCTCTGCTCTGCTGTCACGTGGCATCAAGGACACAGCAGGTGCCATGATTTGGGAGAGGGTGAGGGGGACAGAGAGACGAGAGTGGGGGATGAGGTGAAGGCAGGGATGAGAGTAGGAGGCCTAGAGATTTATTGTCAAGTGATGGGAAGCCCCATTGCCATGAGGTCTTATATGGTCTTAGCTCTTTCAGAGGACTCCAAAGTCTGAAATCACTGCCTCCAAACAAGAATACATGTATCCATAACCAGCCAGCATGTCTACCTTCTCTGCAGTGTTCACCTTCAGGGAAGAAGTTTGTATGAGCACACACAGCTTCATAAAACTCTCATTCAGAAAGTTCCTCTTTTAGTCTAACCTCAAGCCTGTGTACTGTGCTCCTGGAGATGGAGAAAAGTCTTGATCCCAAGACCTTAGACAAGTCTCTTTAAGAGCCAAAAGAGAATCTAGACTTAGATTTATTACCTCCATCTTTAAAGGGGAGGAAACTGAGTCTCTGAGAAGCTAAGGGTCTAGGTCCCCCAGCTAGTTACTGGGGGGCCAGGACTAGAACATAGGCCCCCTGGCTCAGCCTGAGGCCCCCAGGCTGTGCCACACGGCCGCTTATCTTCCTTCTAATTACAACTCATAGCTGCCACTCTCCCGAGTGATGGAATCGTTAAGAGCTGGAAGGGGCCACAGAGAATCTGAACAATGAGTATCTGTGCAGAGTATAAGGCAGCATAAAAGAAATTACTCAATGATTGCCTCAGCCAAGCCTCACGTTGACCCTTATGAGACACACGGAGGTGAAGCGACTTGTCTGAGGCCATCTGGCTGTAAGATGTTGAGATGGGATCTGAGTCAGGACTTCGGACTGCAAAGACAACCCTCTTACCTCATGCAACATCTCTATTTTATAAGAGAGGAAATGGAAGCTGTGAGAGGGCCATACTTCCGGTTATAGCAAAAGCTGGACTAGAACCCAGGTCATCTGACGTCATTTTCATTGATTGTTCTCTTGCTACACATTCAACTGTTTCCTTAAGGAGGTCTGAGTTGTCTGTGAAGACTCTGTACTCATAGCTGCTTGGCCTCAGACAGATGGCCCTCCTGAGCTGTCCTTGGCCTTCATCTCTGGACCCAGCCCCTGGTGAAATCACCTGGCTACCTATTTCTACAGGATTTATGGCTCTCCAGGTGACAGGCCTCAGAGCTCCCCCACAAATCCCCCTTAGACTTTGCCGGCTGATCACAGATCCACTTGGCACAGAGAGCTCCCTTAACTAAGATCTTACCTTGATTACTATCTCGAGACAGCCCTGTGTCATTAAACCCAAATTCTTCCTATATCTGCTCAGCATGACTGGCTACTCCTGAACCCTTCTGTTTGGCGCAGATGTTCAAGAACTGGGCAGCCGACGTAGAAGATAAGGACGAAGGAGAGGATATTGAGATATAAGCTATGTGCACACTTGGTTAGTCAGAGCTGATGCTCTCAGAGGCGGCATCAGATACGGTTTCAAGAGGTCATTATATTCTCTGAAGGCCACTCATCAGCCTCCAGTCCTGACCCACCTTTCCCTTGGCTGCATTTTGAATGCAATTTCAGAAAGCATCCCATTTGGGGAAAAAACACGCAGCCAAAATATGTGCCTGAGCATCTTCTCAGTTCCACTGAGGTCTCACTGGTCAGTTCTATTTGCTGTTTCTGCTTTTCCACTTCACTGGGTGCAGAGAAGCCAGGAAAGAGCTCTTACCCAGCTCCCTGCTTGGTCCTCAGCCACACATCATCTCTTTTGAAAATATCATGTGTAATGTGTGTCTATCTGATCCCTCTGACCATTCGTCTATCCACCTATCGAGGTTGCCATCTATCCATCTATCCTACCTGTATATATTCCTGCAGAAGTGTCTGGAATGATGCTCACCAAATGTTCACATGGTGTTACATTTTAGGTAGTGGGGTTTGTAGACTTGTTTCCATTTTCTTTTCTGTATGTAGTCTTTGAATCTGTATGCTCAGCATCTACCATTTTTGTTTAAAAAATAACCTTTGTCTATAAACAAAGGAAAATAGGAAGAAAAACCAGAGCACTTATAGACTTCAATGTGACGATACAGATACCCAGGTATGCACTGGATTGTAAGCAACCTAAGGGTAGTGACCAAGTCCCATTCATTTGATGTTTTCCCAGTACGTTGTTCCCAATAAGTATGTGCCCAGAAATGTGTGTTTTTAGGACCCAGCGACTGTTTCATCAGAATGATAGGTCAGTGTTTATTTCCAAGACTGTCTTGCCCACTCTAGGTTAGGCAAAGCCTCCTCCAGCTCTACCAAATTCCCATCTGGACCTGTTTATGCCTCAACCGCAGGGGCCACAGGGGAGAAGGTAAAAAGAAAGGTGGGTTCAAGAGGATTTGGATGCAATTTGCATGCAATTAGCATATGATTTGTGTCATCTCTTCTCGAGAAGTAATTTTCATGTTAGAGCTGCATCACTGCTTCCCTTATGCTGTCATGTGCCCACTCACCTTTTCCTTCCTCCCTCCACTCATCCCTCATCCCTGGATTCAGAATCCTTCATTCAGAAAGAAAGGAGGGAAAGAGACCTCTGGGCAGGGTGATGCTGATCAAGGACACCTGGAATCTTCACAGAGTATTTGGAGAATGACACACGAGGTGGGAGGCACCTTGTGAAAGCTCGCTAGTCCTCCAGCCCAGCATCCTTGTCTAGCCTAAGTCCGTGTCCTCAGCACCAAGACAGATTCACAATCATTTTTCTCCTTCTTTGCTCTTTATCTTACTTACCATGTTGAGGTCAATGCCAAGACCACCGCTCCTGCTGAACAACTGGTGACCCCCTGACTGAATGGAAGGAACTAGCCTTTCCTAAGGTCTTTGCTTTGCTTTCTGCATCTCCATTGATTTGGTGAATGCTGTCTTCCCTGCTTCTTTCTCTTCTCCTTTACCATGGATCTCCCTGCATTTGCCTTCTCTCTGCTCACACATATTCAAAGCAAATACAATCCGGCAGAATAACTCTCCATCTGAGAGGGTGGGGGACCTGCTCAGTTGCTATCCAGCAGAGGGTAGAAGTCTATTTCTCGGGGCTCCTCACGTCTGCAGGCAGAGCTGCAGGTTCCCAGAGCTGGCCAGCTTCTACCCTGCATCAGTCTAAGACTCAGGCCAAGATTTTTATCTCCTTCCGGGGCCTTATCTTGGGCCTGTCTCTCCCAGGATCGGGCCCAGCCTGGAGGCCTGGATTATTTACACCTCTTTGGCTCCCTTGAGCAGCAGACTCTGTGGGCCCAGGAGCAGTAAATCTAACTTCTAATCACACCAAGCCGCTCCGTGCAGTCTGGCCCATTCTTGCGGGGCTGTTCATCACGCATCGAGACAGGGGCTGTGGCCCAGAGAGAGGCCTCCGGGAAGTGGCTGGCCCCAGTTACTTCTCTCTGGCTCCCCCAAAAGCCTCCAGGGATTCTGCCCGTCCCAAGATGCCTGAGCAGCAAGCCCAGAGGTCCCTCTTGTTAGATGGAACAGATTCTGAAGAAAGGTCACAGGTTATCAGTTCCTCCTGGGCTTTGCAAAGGAGGGATAGGTGTCAGCACTTACCTGTCTCTCAGACATGATGTACAGGTAGCGCTGATCAATGGAGAAGGCCATGTCCCGGAGGATTGGGCTCCCGTCCTTGAGCACGGAGACCATCTCATACTGAACCCCGCCATGGGGGGGACCATCGGCTCGAATCTGCGAAAGAAACAAGAGTGTCCTCAGCATCTGTACTCAGCAGTCCACTGCAGGTTAGCTGCCTCAGCCTAGAGCAGATAATTTACAGAACATAATCCCTCCACCCTACCCCCATTGCTACCCTGAAGCAGGCTAGGTTGCAAGGAAGATAGAGGTGCTCCTAAATTCAGACAGCCCAGTTTCCAACATGAGGAATCCTTTCCCAAGCGGTCTGCGTGTGCCGAGTTTTAGATTTCTGATAGTAGGTTTATCTGAGTGTACATATATGTATGCCCTTAGGTGTGATTTTGAATATCCCTACCTGGTTATTCTTGTGTGTGTGTATATATATTTATAGCACTGTGTGATGAGTGTATGTGCAAGTGAGTGTGTGCTTGTGCATACTTATTTATCTTTGGGGTAGGAGAGTCAACATTTACACACAGTGTTTCTGCCTCAGGCAGGTAAGGGAGAATGGTGGGACAATCACATAAACAAGCAAAAAGCTGGTCAGCAAAAGAGTCAAGATTTTAGGATCTCAGGAAGGTCTTTCTGCCCCCAAACGTTTTCCCCTGAATGTGTTCAAATCCACCTGGTGATTTTAGTGAGCCAGGAATCCCGGCTTAGTCTCTCAGAGCCCATCCCAGGATATTAAGTCAGAAAGGACTTGATGTCATCTAGTCCAGTGCTTCCCAGCCCTGGCTGCACATCAGAATCATCTGAGAAGTTAAAAAAAAAATGGATGCCAGGGCTTGCTCCATTCATCAGCATCGCTGTGGGTGGGGCCTAGGCATCTTCTTTGGGTACTGAACCTCCCCAGGGGAATCTAATGAGTGACCAGGCTCTAGAAGAACTGATGTGGTCCAGTGGTTCTCAAACCAGTGTGCCCTGAGATCACTTGGGGGGCCTGGTAAACGACATGGCTGAGCACACCCTCAGAGTTTCCGGTTCAGCGGGAATGAGGCCTCAGAATTTTCATTTCTAACAAATTCCCAGGTGATGCGGATGCTGCTAGTCTGGGGGTTTGAGAAATGCTAATCTAATCTAAGCTCTATATACAATACTGAGACTCTGTAGAGAGAAGTTCCTAAGGTCATACAAAAATTTGGTGGTCAGGAGCCCTTGATTTGAATGTGCTCCCACCCCTAGGCTTCTTGTTCCAACACAGCAGCTGCCTATTGACCAATATTCCCCGCCATGGTTCCTTTTCTTTGTCTTCTACCCATCTCTGAACCCCCTCTAGCTCAAGCCCCACTTCTCCATGAAGCCTTCCCCAATCTTTCCACCACATTAATTGCTCCTCACCCTGATGTCTTTTTTCCTACTGGACATTTTCTCCTAGGATTATAATCAATTGATTTGCTCATTGTATATGTACTAGCTAACATGTATTGACTACCTACGTAAGTTGTTTTCCAATTGTTTCACATGTGTAGAAGTTCATCAACATTTTGACGGCAGGGATGTGTTTTCTATTTCTCGTATAACCCTCTGAGGACTAGAATGAAGCTGGGAACATAGCTGGTGATGGATAAAAGGGAATGCTTGAGAAATGCCTGTTGAAAGGACATGAACTATGAACCAGCTGATAAAGTATCGTGGACTGTTTAGTGCTAAATCAAAGTGAGGTCAAGAGACAGTTCCTCTGAAAGATTTTAAGATTAAGGCTTCCCCTTTCTATTCCCCTTGATTTCTCTCTTATACTTCTAACCATCTCCTTCCCTCTGCCCATTTCTCCCATCCCACCGAGAGCTCCTGAGGGCAAGGACCATGACTTATTCATCCCAAAGGCCAAGCTTGGTGCCTTACACCACAATAAACATGTAAGGATGGACGAATGGATGCATTTTCAGTTCCCATTGGCTGAGGAGGGAGGGTCAAGAGCACTACTTATTGCAGAGTTGGGAAAGTAGGACCAGTGCTTCCATTCATATTCCTCTACCCTCCTGAGAATTTGCATACTTGAGGGGCCTGACCCTGGGCATGGTCTGCATCTGTTGGCTTGGGCTAGACTGGAGTCGGTGGGAAGCAAACCACGAGCCCATTGTGGATTGGGGAACTGTGGTCCTGGAGTTCCTAGAGGCAGAAATAGCTGACTCCTACCTGAAGCCCTGTGTCTAGACCCCAGGGGTGGGAACAGGCTAGAGTCAGGGATACTGTGTCCTCACCTGCTTTGGTGGGTGAGTTGGGGGCTCTGGGCTTGAGGATGAGGAGGTGACCTCAGTGGAACCGAAGAAACTCTGCTCTCAGCCATTCCTACCCCAGTAACTCCCCTTGTGGGTTGGACTCTCCTCTTCCCCCTAAGTTCCTCTTGTGCTCTTATTCTGCCTAGCTAGTGGCTTCCTGCTGTTCAAAGCTGCTGCCTTGGCAACTGTTACTAAAGCCCCTCCTTCCAGGGGAGGGATCAGGGGGCTATTTAACTCATTCTCATAGGGTGGAGGAAGACTCTGGGGTCAGAGATGACATTATGGGGCTGAGGCTACTGCCCTCCACCCCAGCACATATCTGATTATGGATTCAAGGAGAGGGAAGAACAAGGGTCTTTATTTGGGAAAATACCCCACATTTTCCCAAATAGAGACCCTAAAATGGTTCCCTTTAATTTTCAAAGCAGTATTCTCTCTTAGATGGACAGATCCCAAATTTCCATGAGATCCTTCCAGAAACATGGTAGCTTTTGATCACAGAAGTTCTCAGGCTATTGCAAGAGGTAGAAGGAACATGGGATAGTCATGACTTCTGGTTGGCTTGACCTCAGTTTTCTGTCTCCATAAAATGGGGAGTTGAGGCTCTGCTTCTTCCTCTGATGGGGAAATATACCATGCCTCTTACCACCCTCCTTATGACAGCTGCTCTTTTCCAGGAAGATTAAGTCTCCTCAAGGTGCTGACTCAGCTCCAGGAGCTGCAGAACCAGCCCACTCCCTCAGGCCCGGCCCAGGATCTTCCCACTTGGGGAGGGTGGTTAATCCTCTGCCAGGCAGGGCAGCCTCCCTCCCCACGAGCCCGGGCATTTGCCTGGATTGCCAACAAGGCCTAGACACAAAGTCAGAAGGAGGAAAGCCACAAGTCTGGCCCTCCCTCTGTGGTCTCTGGGACTAGATGGTACCCATGGCCAGGTTGCAGCTGGAATGGAACCAAAGACAACTTATCATCACACACTCCGCTGCATCCCAGTTAAGACCAATCCCAGCCATTCACTTTTTCCTGAATCAGAGACCTAAGAAGGATTTTTTCTTCCACCTGCAACCTCAATCTTTTAATAAACCAGTTGAAGTCAGAACCAAACCTACATAACTCTTAAACGTTAGAGTTAAAACCAAACCCGAACAGAAAATGTTCTTGGTACTGAACCTGAACTAAGCTATCCTATTTCATTCAGTCTAAATCCCTGGAAAGTGGAGCAGTATTGCCCAGGAAGTCTGTGCCTGCCCACTTATTCCCTTAGCCCATGCTATCTGCCTTGGGCTAGTGTAGCCCTCCAGGATACCTATAGGAGGGCAGAGAAGATGGAGAATGGGGCCAGGAGGCCAGCGGGTCAAGGGGAATGAGGTGAGGGCAGGGCTGGCAGGCAGAAGAGAGGGAGGCCACTGGGCAGTAGAGACCTCTCCCCTCCCTAACGCCCTTTGCTCCCTCCGGGCAACACTCCCAAGTGGGCCGAGTATAGGTCTGGAACTCAGGCTTCCTGGGTTTCTGGTCTGACTCTGTTCTCGCCTGCGCTTGATTTCTCCCTAATGGTATACTTTCAGGTCAATCACTTCATCTCTCTGAGCCACAGTTTTCCTGTCTGAAGAACAGGAAGAAGCAATCTGCTCAGTGCCTATCACAGGCGAATCACAGACTTGTAAAAACTGCTGGACCTGCAAGGGCTTTGGAGCCCATCTCCTCTGAGCCCCTCCATTCAAGGCACACAGCTAGTAGTGTTGGAACTGGGACTCAAACAGGCTCCCCAGCCAGTGTGGTCCAGAGGAAAGTGCATGGCTGATGGAGACGGGGAACTAGGAAGAACAGTCCTACTAGGGAGAAGGGTTCAAGTGCACAATTCTCCAGACTTTTCTGTCTTGGATAGAAAGGTGTGAGTTTCAAGTCGTCCTGCATCCTCGCCAGACACAGGACGACTGTGGTGAGGGGGCTGTCAGGGAGTCCCAAACACTGGTGGGGTTTTAAAATCCAACTGATTGAGTCTATTCTGTGGTGTCCCACAAAGTGACAGTTCTCTTCAGCTTGTGTTCCCAGGGCCAGGTTGCAGTGATTACAAGGACAACAATAAACTGAAATAGGTCATAAGCCAGCCCAAGAGAATGGCACTATCAGACGGAGCTGCACAGGCCCTGACATCCAACCAGGCAGGGGACAGGGCAGAGGAGGAAGGTGATGCTGATGGGTGGAAGCGAGTCACACTTGAACGTGTCTTGCTAGTTGGGCTCTTCTGCTCCTGGGAGGGCTGGACCTCAGTGGACATGCAGAAGCTCCTGGCACCATTTTGCTTGGACAAAGCTCAGAAGGTAGGATAAGAAGGACAGTGTGCCACAGTGGAGGGTGACAGTCTTTACTGAGACCAGCAAATGACAAAATGTGCCCAAACTGTTGCACAAGGAGATTTTGGCTCGCTGTAGTAAGAATTCCTGTTATGGGGAGCTCTGACTGCAGAACAGGTGACCACAGGAGGCTACGCCCTCCTTCTCAGGAGTGTTTGGAACAGAGGAGAATCCTTCTGCTTCATGGTTAAATGTGGCCCCACCTGAAGGCGGGAGGATGGATTTAGTGAACTTACAAATGGCCCTGTTCACCTAAAAAATTTAATAATAGCTACCACTTCTATGCCTCGATAATGTGCTAGGCGCTGTGGAAAGTACTCAACCAAAATTAACTCATTTAATCCTTACAAGAACCTTTGAGGTAAACACTATTATTATTTCCATTTTACAGATAGGAAATTTGAGACATGGAGACTTAGGTGATTTTCCCAAGATCACACAGCCAAAGGATGCTAGCACTGGGATTCCCACCTGAAGCCTGATTTCTCAGCTACTCTGTGACTCCCTTAAGAGAGGATAAGGATGGGCAAGCCCAGCTGTTCACTACAACTGAGAACAGAGCAAATGGGTAGACCGAAAGTCCAAATTCTCTCTTCATCCACTCCTCCTCCTTTAGATCCCGCACCCAAAGTGGGACAATTACCTATTTCCTGGAGGCAACAATAAACTCAGAATCTAATTCAAGGGGACCTTGTTGGGTGGCTAAGAGTCAGTTTACCGGGGCTGGCTTTGGGGCAGGAGTCTGTGAGGTGAGATCCTGGGCAGATGTACTGTCTGGTCCTCCAGCGGGAGGGGCCTCTTTGCAATGAGAATGAACCAGTAATCCTATTAGCAGCTCTCCTTTAAATCACAGCTAGGTCTGTACTGAAATTAATGTCAGCCTGATTACTTGAACACCCAATTCAAATCAGCATAACCAATCAACCAGCTTACCTGCATGTCTCTCCAAACTCTTTTTCTTGTGGATGAATTTCTTCTCTAGTTAGCCCTAAATTATGGAGCGCTTGATTGGGATTTGGCACTTTAATATCACTTTATTATTATTATTAGTTTTTCAGGTTTTTTTTTTTTGCAAGAGCTGCTGCAGAGCAATCGAATTGGGAATCTTCTTCCTGGGCCTCTCAGTAGGAAACAGATTAATCTGCAAGCCATCACGACGCAGAGGGGGGTGCTGGTTCGTGTCTAGAGGGCTGAGATCTAATCCCGACCTTCTCATTAATTGGCTATCTGACTTCAGGCAAGTGACTTCACTTGTTTGTATAATAGTTTCCGTAGCTGTCAAATAAGGGTGGTAACTAACGCCTGTCCTTCCTAGCTCGGAAAGGATGCTGTGAGAATGAAATGAGTTATTAGTCATGAATTTCAGTATTGTCCAATATTCACGGAGTACATGCCTACTGCAAGCCAGGCCTGTGCTAAGAGCTGGGGACACCGGGAGGAAGGATGCCCTTAGAAAGCCTGAGGAACGGGGAAACAGACAATCCAACCTATCTTCACGAACACACGGCCGCCCCTTCTAAGAGGAGGTTTGCCTGGGGAGCCCAGGGAGGCCAACCCGGAGGGCAGCGCCGCCCCTCCCCTGGACTGAGGGAGGTCCCAAGTGGGGGCTTCCTGGAGGACGGGAGACCTGAACTAAAAAGCAGGAGTGGAAATGTGAGTGCTTTGGCAAAGTTAAAGTGTGATGTAAATAGGAAAGTGTCATTGTGATGTCTGAGCCCAGATTTCTTGGAAACGTGGTCTCTCAGACCTGAGCATTCCGAGAGGGTGAGGCCTTTGACATGCAGCTACTGAGGGCTCAGCAACGATTTCAGCAGCTCTGGTCACCTTCTGCCCGAAATTCACTTAGGAAGAGGCTTTATTACTTAATTTTCTCTCTGCCTCAGGACTCTGGGCTTGCGTGGTAAATGAATGTGTGTGTGTACGTGCACATGTGTCTGTGTGTTTGTGTGTGCGCACATGTTTAGACCTTTAGAGAGGGGAAAGGTGGGGAAGGCCTGGTGCTGCTCACACTGAACCCGGGAGTGAGCTAATGAGCGAGCGTCTGTGCAGCTGTGTGTTTAGGGCTGCGCGAGAGAGGATTCACACTGAAGTTTATTTTTGTAGAGCTTCATGACCCGAATTATTTATAGATTCAAGTCTTTGGTAAATTCAGTCTCTGAGATTCTTCCTTCCTCTATCCTACACGCATGCGCGCGCGCGCGCGCGCACACACACACACACACACACACACACACACACAGAAAGAAGCAGCAGCAACTTCCAGGTGGCCTCTGGCTTGTCCCCCAACCCCTCCACCCCCTGGAGCTGTGCAAACATTAACTAACTGTGCAGAGACACAACCCAGCAGAGGGAGACCCCCTGGAGGACAGCTGGGAGCCTGGCCCTAAATGCTTGGCTAATCGGGGAGGGACACAGGAGCCTGGAAAACTCGGCCAGTGGGTTGCCCTGAGCCAAGAGAGGAGAGGAAGTGGGGAGACAAGGTCCGTGAAAAGGAAGGAGGTCACTGAGATGTGCTAAACTGAAAATTTGGGCTGCTCCCACCCTTGTACGCGCGTGCGCCCACACACACACACACACACACACACACACAGCGTGCACGCACACACACACATCCTCCCACATGCATGCAGATGCTTCCAGCACTGGTCCCCAGTGAGTTGTCGGTCAATCAACAGGGCTTTGACACTGGAGACTGACATTTCCATGTACAATTATTTCTATTTCTGTACAAGTTAGGAATCTGCCCTAGATATTAAACTGGGGGTGGATGGCTAGCAGAGGGGAGCATGGGGCCAGAGGCTCCTGAATTTCAGAAGGCCAGGGCAGGCCATGGAGGGCTTTCTCCTGGAATGCAGGCAGGGGGTCCCAAAAGGAACCACCTATTCTCTGGACTTCTGCATCTTGGAAAAGTCTGAGAATTAAGAGCCTGGCTCGTAAGGATAGGGAAGTAGTGAATATTTATTGAGCGCTTACTATGAGTAAGATAAGTGTTCAGCCGTTAGGCTGGGAAGGTTGGCTGAAGTGCGCATCTCTTTTTCTAAATTGTGGCTTCTCTGCTCCTCATCAGCCAGGGGTAGATGGCCAAGCAATGATGGATCCGTGCTGCCCATGGAATCAAGAGGAGCAGCCTCTGCTTCACGCCTTCCTGTGGTTAACGACAAACTGCACTTTGCAAAGGCATCAACTCTCCCGTCCCAGGGGCCTCTCCCTTTATGACTCAGGGGAGAGTGACATCAAAACCTAGAAGGGGGCTGGCCCTGTGGCTGAGGGGTTAAGTTCATACGCTCCGCTTCAGTGGCCCAGGGTTTTGCCGGTTCGGATCCTGGGCATAGACATGGCACTGCTCATCAGGCCATGTTGAGGTGGCGTCCCACATCCCACAACTAGAAGGACCTACAACTAAAAAATATCTACAACTATATACTGGGGGGATTTGGGGAGAAAAAGCAGAAGAAAAAAAAAGACCTAGAAGCAAAAGAATCCAATCTCTTGGTTCTGCCTCTGTCAGAGAGGGCTTTGTGCTCTCAGGCCCGGGAAGGCACAAGAGCTTACAGAAGTGAATGACACTGGGCAGTTCCGGAGCACAGAACTCTGGTCTTAGACCAGCCCCACCTTTCAACGCTGCTCCAGTTCAAGACTTGAGCAGGTCTGGAGGCTCCTGGAACAAGATGAAGCTGCCAGGGGCAGAGGAAGCACTCGATTGTTCTGGGAAACAATAAGATAAACACAGCGAGGGACAACAGAAGTATTAAGCAGCCTCAGATGAAATCAAATCACGCAGCAGCAAAGCAATAATTCATAGGGAGCACACGGAGTTGCGGCGAGCAAAGACGGGTGGGAGGAGGAATTAACAAAGACTAATAAGCAACCTCCGCCTAATCAGAATCTCTGTTCCCTCTAAGCTCTGGCAATGTGGGGCTCGCGGACTCTCCATGCCAGGCACTGCACACAGGTCACTTGCCTGCGATGCCCTGGCTGGTTCAGGATAGAATCTAGCCTCTCAGGCTTTTTGAACTGAGCATGATTTAGAACCACCCTTCAGGGTCCATGGGGAGGGCGCGCAAGCTTCCTCACCAAGCTCTGGATCAGGGTGTGGTGAGAATTAGGCCTGTTGACACACAGGTTACCCACCTTGGAAATGCCCCATCCCACTCCCAGGGAGGGAGGAAAGGAAACAAGCACCTCCTGGGACTGGATACATGTAGGGCTTTTGAGTCACTTATTTCCCTTATCAATTTAGTTCAACATACTTAATGAACATCTTTTGAGCATGTTAACCAGTGTGCAAAAGGTCGGAGATATAAATGTGAACAATCTTGAAAACTCTATGAGGTAGTCCTCCCCATTTCACAGAATAAGAAATGCTGAGGATCTAGAGCAGGATGGCACAGCTTGTAAGTGGCAGAGCAAAGCTCCAAGCTGGGTCTGCCTGACCCCAAGGCTGGGCTCCGTCTTCTTCCTTCTGCCTGCCTCTGGGGCCTCGGTTTCCTCCCCCCCAGTCAAACAAGAGGACAATGCCTGCATTAGGACTAAAAATTACATCTCAGAAGTGCTGGGTGCCCCCGGAGATAAGTCCTGGGGACAGAATAGATCATATGGCTGTCTCCTCCAGGGTGACAGAGAAGGCCACCTGCAGTCTGGAAAAGGAGCCAAGGGTGGGGTGTCGAGGAGGGTTATTACCCTCTTCAATTAACTCATTCTTTTCAATGACCAAAAATTGCCCTGCGTTTTATAATCTGGAACAGTAATCTCTTGCTTTCATTAACACCCAGGATGGCATTTTGGGCTGTACGGATGGGAAGGGAGGTCTAGATTTGTGAGCACAGCTCCCTGACACTGGGCTTCTGCCTGAATGCAGGAGACTCAGATTTTAAAAGGAAAAGCCATTGAAAACTGCATGTGTCATGGGTACACCACAGTGCAGAAAATGTGTGGTAATGGAGAGAAACAGAGACCACCTCCAGGTCACTGTATTTCTCTTCTCGCTGCTAACAGGCTAGGTCTGAGTCTTTATTGCCTCTGATCTGTGCCACTGCAATAACCTGAGAAATCTCCCTGCCTCCAGCATATTCCAGCTCTAATCTATTCTACCAAACACTGCCAGATTAATCTTCTTAAAACACTTATTTGATCCTGCCTTTTCTGTATGCAAAATCCTTAAATTTCAGGTGTTTGTAATTTTCTTTCTCTTGCTTATCTTGGTCTTCTAATTTTTTTTTTCTTTGTCATGAACATATACCTCTTCTGGAAAAAAAAGTAAATCATAGCATGCATCCATGCACACACACACACACAAATACACACACACACACATACACAAAACACCTTTAATTGCTCCCAGTGATAATTTAGAAAAGTTCATGTTCCTCAATTTGGCATTCACAGGACAAACTAACATGGCCTTCTCACTATTTTCCAATTATGTCTCTAGGTTTTTGTCTTCATGCCTTGGCCTGACAATTTATCCTACGTCCTAGATCCTAACCATCCTCCAAGGCCCAACCTAAATGCCACCTCCTCCATGAAGCCTCTTCTGATCCCTCCTTTGAACTCCCATAGCACCTAACATTTCTCTTGGCACGGTTACTTGTGAGCACATGCAGTCATCTTTCCTAGGACTGTAAGTTTATAGAAAGCAGACACTGTGTTTTGTACAGTTTCATATGCCTTACTGTATTTGGTACCACACGATGTACACAGGAACACATGCTGATGGAATGAATGAATGAATCCCTGTTGCTGACCTGGGCAGGAGCGGAACGTTAATCACAGTTCACATTTACTTAACCCCTGTTATTGTTAGACAACGTTCTAAGGACTTTATACACATTTTCTCATTCAATCCTCACGACGACTCTATTATTCCCATGTTATAGATGAGGAAACTGAGGCACGGAGGGGTGAGGTAACTTCCTTAAGGCCACAGAGCTCGTAGGTAGAAGAGCTGGAATCTCAACTCTGTTAGGCCTTCCCTTTTCCAGGCGTCTGTTTTCCCATCGCTAGAATAGAATGGGTAGAGAAAGAGGGACTCTTGCTGCACACATCTCCCCAGCCCCCAGCAAATCTTCTGGAACCCATCACATAAACACACTCCACGCATTTGCTTCTGTTGAAATGATCTTTTTGGCTCCCCATTGAACTGCTAAGAGCTCTTGGGAGGAAAGTGCTCTAGACACTCAAGGTGCTACTGTGAAGAGAACTCCAGGGCCACTAAGCTGCAGCTCTGCTGGCTCCAAGGAGATGGGAAGCAACCATGAAAGTGGTGAACGTGCCGTTAGCGTCGGGGTCTGAGAAACAGTATCAGAGGAGAAGAGATGGGAGGTGAGGCCAGGACGTCTCCATCACCTGAAATCTTCAGCAGTGGCCCGGGAGCAGGGGTGCCCCTTGCTCTGGTATGTCTGACTTCCTGGCAGAGCCCAAGGGCAGAACAGACAGCTGGGGCAGGTTGTAGTTCTTCTAAAAGATTCTATTTGAATAGCTGTTGTCTTCACACCTTTCCCCATCTCCCCTCCCAGAAGAGGGACTTTAATAATGAGCTGCTTCATGACAACAGACCCCTAATTAATTCATTGCTATTCTTCTGGGGCCAGATCATTCTAATCAAGGTAGGGTGAGGTGGGGGGTGGTGAGCGAGGACTGTCTGATATGATCTAATCTGCCATTTCTAGCTCCACTCCTGGCATCACTGCTCTGTGACCCTTCCCGGTCACCTTGTTGTCTTAGGCTGGACACCTGCTTCTCCTCAATGCCCACCCCCTCCTTGCGCTGATGCCCCACAGCTGCTGGGCACAGTGCCAGCACACAGACACTGCTGGTGGTTGGGTACAACAGGACAGCAGGTGCCGGGATCACACCGGGGAGTGTGAAGCAGGGAAGCAGGGCTTGGCCTGGTGAGGAGCAAACTCTTAACGCTTTTTCTCTAAGTGTTAGCAGAATATCCAGTGGGCTCAACGGTCAGCGGTGTGCAGCCCCTGTTCTTTTTCTCCAGCCTCCTCCCAACCTCTGACCTTGGAGAAGCTTCCACTACCCAGGATACTATGTGCTCCTGGACCTGGGCAGCCGCACATCACCGCACCCAAGGAGTGGCTGCATTTCTGCAGCCGATGGGATCATCTGTGTGAGGATGCAAGCAGATGACAGGGACCAAGATGGCAGGGAACTACCTTCGAGACAATGTGGAGCAGAATAACCTAAAAAATCCCCCGTGAAGCCAGATCACACTAGGAGATGACGGAAATTAAGGAGCACACAGGTCTCGCCTTAGGCAGCCTCTTCCAAGCTTTTTCAGTTTCCTTTCCAGATCTTTCAAGGCCCACACTTCGATCTTCTGATAGGTGTTGACTGTCCACTCAGGGCTGACGTCTTCACTTGCTCGGGTGGAGGCCACACACGGGCACTCAGCCAAGCGACTTAATTCTCACTTTCCTCATCTCCAAAACCAGGAAAAATAACGCTGCCTACATGACAAGGCTGTGGTGGGAACAAATTCAATAAGGAACGTGAAGGCATCTGGGATACTGGACAGGGCTGCATGGAGGCGAAGAACTTTCGGTTGACTTACTTTTGATCCAGAGACTTGGGTGGGACCAAGCTGAGGAGGGAATTGGGCAGGAAGGGACTTCTTCAGGGGCCCCCTGGGGCAGTTGGTCACCCCTACTCTCTGTCCTCTCCAAGGGAGCAGGCTGGGGAGGAAAGTGGAGGAGGAGATGGGGAGGAGGAAGAGGAGGGGAATGGGGAGGAGGAGGGGGAGGACAGGGAAGAGGAGGGAGCTGCAGGAGTGCCGAGCAGGAGCCCTTTGCTTTGTGGGAGTTTGTGCCTGCTTTTGAAGGCAGCCTCTCCGAGTGAGAAGGGATGGTTTTGATAGGATCTCCACAGGACCTGTGCTGGGGACACAGGGCTGAAGCCATTGGGGCCGAAAGGATGGCAGCGTTCTAATTCAGACCCTTTTTACTTTGTAAAAAAGAGAAAAGTGAGGGGGAGGCTCCAGGCTTTTCCCCATAGAGAAAAGGCCTCTCAGGGCAAACCTCCCCACTTCTCATCTGCTTCTTAGAAAGAGCGAGAAGGAGCTGCAGCTTAGCTTTTGTGTAAAGTACTAAAGCAGCCCCCTCTTCTGCCCCTCCCACACCCCCACTCCTCTCTATTTTCTTCTCTTACAAGAGCACTCCCCCTCTCCAGGGACTGGAATCATTAACTGAACAGCACTTTGCCTCGCATCGCTTTTGACAATTTGGCAGTGAGCTGGGAAGTACCAGAGATACTGCAAAACAGCAGAGGGGGAGAGGGTGGGCAAAGGGGTGCGTCTGAAGGACCCGCCTGGTGTGTGCCTGGCCCCTGGCCCAACACCTGGATGCTCTGGATCTGTCCCTCTCTTCCTGCCCAGCTCTGTGTCTCAAGGGTGTTCTGGGTCCCCAGCTGTCAGGGAGGTGGGGTGGGGTGGGGTGGGAGGGGAGCATCATGTGGCTTCCTGTCCTCACCCCTTTTTGCTGTCACCTGGAGGCTGGCTGACATCCCATCTGGACAAGGGATGCCTCAAGGACAAGCAGGAGTTAATGGCCCTCCTTTTACCTGAGGCCTGAAGCTCCCCGTGACAGCAGAGGAGGGGCAGCTGAGGGATGAGGTGTGGGTAGATGGTGAGGCTGGGCAAGGAAGGACGGACCTAAAGAACGACCATACAGGGCGGCACAGTCAGAGTCCTGGGCATTTCCGAGAGGAAACAAAACAGGTGAGAGAAAGAAGGGTCATGGACTTCCCAGTCAAGCTGCGATAGGAACAGAGCAGAGAGAGAGAAAGAGAATTCTGGGGCCTCCTGAGAGAGAAACTATGTTGGAACATCTGCCATATGGCTTCCAACACTAGGAAGTGATGGCTTTGAGGGATTTCTCAGAAGGGGAAATGGGTCCCCAGCCACCCTGGAGAGGACCAGAGAATGCCTGAGTCTCCTTGCCTTGCTCATGGCTCCTCCCCCCACACTAGGAATCTAGCCTTATTTAGTAATCCTAGAACGGAGGAGAGTTACCACTTATTGAGCACATATTACGTCCTGGATGGTGCACCAGGTGCCTTACACAAAATATCTACTGTAATTTCCAAAACCCATTTCACTGATGAAGAAATTGGGGCTCAGAGAGGCTAGGTAAATTTGCCTTAGGTCACACAGCCAGTAAGTGGTAGAGAGAGTGTGGAACCTAGGTCAGTTTGATTACACAATCTTCTATTAAGCCATATTCCTCCCAAAAAATGTACTCACTTTTGTCTTGTGTATGATGTTAACATCCTACTATCATTTTAATGCTCTTATTCTGCTGTCTGAGCCCCATAGAAGTGCCAACAAAAATGATAAATTCCTAAATGTAGACGCTGAATCTATATAGCTCATTTTATTCAACTTTTAGCAGAGGGCCAAGCACAATGGGGCAGGGTGCTTAAAAAATTGCATTCTATCTGGCTATAATCACCAAGACAAAAAACAATAAATGTTGGAGAGGTTGTGGGGAAAAGGGAACCCTCACCCACTGCTGGTGGGAATGGAAACTGGTGCAGCCACTGTGGAAAACACTATGGGGATATCTCAAAAAATTAAAAATAGAAATACCATATAACCCAGCTATCTCACTACTGGGTATTTACTCAAAGAACTTGGAATCAGCAATTCAAATAGACTCATGCACCTCTATGTTCACTGCATCATTAACACAATAGCCAAGATGCGCAGCAACCCAAGAGCCCATCAATGGATGAATGGATAAAGATGTGGTTTATATACACAATGGAATACTACCCAGCCATAAAAAAGACGAAATGGTCCTATTTGCAACCATATGGATGAACCTTGAGGGCATGATGTTAAGCAAAATAAGCCAGACAGAGAAAGTCAAACACCATATGATTTCACTCATATGTGGAGTATAAACAAACTTACGGACAAAGAGAATAAATTAGTGGTTACTGGGGCAAGGGGGGTGGAGGGTGGACACAAGGGGTGAAGGGGCATACTTGTATGGTGTATGATAAACAATAATGTACAACTGAAATATCACTACGTTATAAGCTATTATGACCACAATAAAAAAATTTAAAAAAATTTCATTCTATCCTTGAATCAAGTTGGAGCTCCAGAAAGCCACAAACTTGGACCACAAAAGCTTAACCAGTAAGCTTCATTTTCCTTAATGGCCTTATCTACTTGCTTTTTATTGTTGGTTATTCCATGGGAGTAATTCTTTGAATGTTGATTGTTGCATGGATGTCATAGCCTTGACACTTTAGCTGGAGTTAATATAAGAAATTGCTACATAAAACAGGATGTTGACATCAAACTTTTGTCTGGTTTCTATATAAAGTCTCATGTGATAAACCACTTATAGAGTGTAATGTCTGGGGGTTGTCTCTCCTGAAAAATAAGTATACTTTCTTATATCAAAGAGTGAGGATTTCTAGTTCTTCTCATTTCTCTTTTTGATTTGGCTGCCCGGATACTCAGGCCAAATCTGATGCTGGGTCCCGGTGCTTATATTGGCTTTATTGTTAGCATATTTATTTCCACTCCCCTTTTGTGGCTTCAGTTTTCTAGTTCCATGCAAGTTTTTATTACATATGTTTGCCAACTTTTTTATAAGCCACCTAATTCCTTCTTTGGAAAGAAGGGGAATATGAATACTTAGAAATAACTCTACTCATGCGCTCATATATTCTGTTTGCACTGTATGAATTTGCACTCCGTTGCATGTTGCCTTGACATACTCTCAGGTCTTTGCACTGTGTGCTCATCTCCTTTGTCTCTGTGGGTAGGAATGGGCCCACGAGCGTTTCTACGAGAAGACCTGGAGTACTCCCAGGATGGATTAAGTGTATGTGAGGTGTTGGAAGAGAGGGAAGACGTGGGGAGATACCACTCAAAACTTACAGCCAGAGTTCAATCTGCATTCTGCTGGGCTAATAAAAATCCATAGATCAGTTATGGGTCTGGCCTATAATAATGCTCCCTAACTTTTGGAAAATGGAAGAATGAATGAATAAATTAATGAATGAATGCTTGTCTGAGCCAAAAGATTCTTCTCATAGGAGAGAAGGCAAGGAACAATGGCAGGAAGCCCCATCTCAGGCACAGAGGAGACTCAAGATCACTGGGAGCCCAGGGGAGTCCAAGCTCCGCACCCCATCCTTGTCTCCCTTCCAGGCTGAAAGCACTCGTCACCTGCACTTCGTGCGGCAAAATTGGGTGAGTGTGATGGACGCTAGAAGAAGGAGAGTGGAAACAGGGAAAGGAGGAAGGCAGGAGGGGGCCCTGCTTGTGCTTCCTTTTTGTTCTTCCTCCTTTGAAAGGGGAAGTGGCAGAAATGCTGGCCCACAGGAACTATGGGGAGAGAGATGGGGGTCTCTAAGCAGGTGTCTGTCCGTCTGTTTTCACTAGCAATCTCCTTTGAACTCCCGCTTGCCCGTCTCTTTCTCCTTCTCTTCCTTGTGTTTCTCATGTCAATTCCAGTTTATCTGCGTGTCGATTATCTGTCTTTCTCTATGCTGTCCCTCTGACTCTCTCCCTGTCTCTCTCTCTAACACACACACACACACACACACACAGACACACGCCCCTCTTGGATCCCCATGAGAGAAGCTCTTGGAGCCCTCCTACCCTCATCTCACAGATTCCAGAGACAGTCGAGAGCAGAAGCCATCACCCCAGAGCACAGGGCACTACCACCTCCCTAGCTGACCTGTATCCAAACTCAGACTTCAGTTCTAATCCCAGTGGCCTTGCCGACATCAGTCAGGCTAATTTTTTCCTGTAATTAAAAGGGAACCCCCTCATTCCACCTCTAATCCCAGATAATTAGCTCTCTGATTGCTAGTGCTGGGCAGGAAACCTCGTGTTTGGAGAGGGATTCTGGACAGACGGATTAGGCAAACACTGTGCAGGAAGCTGCACTGGGTAAACAGGCTGTCCTCAAAGTTTGTTGTTAAAAAAGATTTGCAGTGGGCAAAGGGCCTGATTCCCTCCAGGTGGTGGGAGCCGCCTCTGACCCTCTCAGGTTCTTTCACAAATGGGTCACTTTTTCTAGCTTTCAGCATCGTCCCTATAGCGGGCTCCATCCAGCACACCAGGCCTAGGTATTCCCAGGGAGGGAATGCGAGAGGGAGGAGAGCCCCATAGGCGTCTACCCCCAGGATGGAGGGGTGTTAAATGTTAATAAAACATGGTGGGTGACAACAAGACCACCATGACTCCTCCTGACTCAGAGAGTATTTCCCCCAGGAAAATGGGGAAATAAATCCTTCTCCTACAGACTTTGGGGAGGACTCTGCAGAGTAGCAGAGGGTGGGGGCCCTGGCGGTCAGATTCCCCCAGCTGAGGCTGGCACTTGTCGATGTAACTGGCACTGCATTATCATCTGCTCTGCAGAGAGAGCAGTAGTATTTCGTTTTTTGTTTCTGTCATCAAAATTTTCCTTCCGTGATCCTCGGGATCATCCTGCGGGGGCAGGTATTCTATTATAGAAGAGGAAACTGAGTCCCTGAGAAAGCAAATGACTCCTTCAAGGTCACAAAGCAAACCACTGAGGCAGAGCCAAGGATAAAGGACAAGGCCCCAGGCAGCTGGTTGTGCTGTTGTTTGCACAATCCCATGTCTTCCAGCTCTGAGATCCTTCTGTTGCGAGAGTTTGGGCATTTAGGATATTGGAGGGATGGGGGGCTTGGGACACCAGATAGCCAAGGACATTTAGGACTCTGACAGCCAAGGGCTGGTCAACTCCTCCATGAAGTCTGAGAGCCCAGTGCTACCCAATGCCCATCCGGACTTCCTCCTGACATGGATGGAGCCGGCATTCTCAGGCCCCCTGAATAACCTGGAGATGGCCAGAACTCTGACGCTGCTTCCCTTTTCTTCAGCACTCCTCAGAGACATAAGCTTAGCTCACTCTTGTTCTGAGAGGAAGGGGCAGGAACTGCAGCCAGGGGCTGGTGCAGCCAGGGCTGCGGGACCTGTGGAGGGAGCAGCAGGGACCTTTGCGCTGGCACCTGGGGATTTGCCCAGCCTGCTGGTTGAGGTGCCGGCCCTGCTTCCCCACTGTGGCTCCTCCAATGAGCTCTGGGCATGGGGGAGGGAGGCAGGCCGTGGATGGATTCCAGATGGACTATCAGGTTCGCCCACAGTCGACTCTGAGGCTCCTCTGGTCTCGGCAGCTCCCTCAGCTCTGATTTGGCTGCAAAAAAGCCCGCGTATAGAACGCCAGTGAAACCCAACCCGCCTCTCCCAGCAGCCTCCCCCTCACTCTCTGCACCAGAGACAGTGTATTTCTTCTCTGCCCTTCTCTCCTTCACGATTAGTACAACCCCACCCCCGACAAGGAGAAAGGCTTAGGCTGGGGATTTGATTGATGGCTGGGACCCAGCCCTGGATCTCTGACCTATTTTCCCCTGGGAAGAAGTAGCTGTATAAGGTTCTGGCTTCGAGTTCTAGATATTTGAGAACAAGGTGCCTGCATGGGGAGCCTGGGGGTAGAGGGCAGAAACTCCTTGTGTCCCTCTGATTGCCAGATCTGTCTAGCTGGCTCTGACTCAGGCATGAGGGAAGAAGGGAGAACCAAGAACTAGGCAGAATGAGGCAGCCAGATATCTGACATCACCACAGCATTGCACCACTGCGTGCCTTCTAGACTAACAAAGCATCTCATAGACCCTGGGAGGGTTACAGCAAAGATTTGGTTTTGGTCTCCTGAATCTGGCCACAAACACTTCTGAAGACCTACTATGTGCCAAGCATAGTGCTTATGCTTTGGGCATATAGAAACAGATGCCACACAGATCATGTCACAGAAGCCACTGCTGTTTTCCTTAAGTCACATAATTAATAGATTAATTATTCTCCCAGAGGGCCCACGGGGTCTCACAGTATAACAGACCTTCACATGCTCTCACCCATTCACTGCTGTTTCAACAAGATCAAGTTCATTTCTGCCTTGGAGAGAGAAGAAGGAAGTATTGCCAGTGGCATGAGGGGATTACACTAGGATTTCCTGTCTGGTGAAATGTGCCTCAGTTTCCCTTTCAGTGTCAAGGTTCTGTTCTATGGTGATTTCAATTGGAAGTTTCTAGAACCTTCCATCTCAGCCTCCTCCACCCCGGGGCTGGCACTCCTCATCTCTCAGGTCTGCCTGGGGTCGTTTGTTAATGACTGGCAGGCTGGAGGTGATGCTGCCCTGTCAGGGTTGATTAGTTGGGCTGAAATTTGCATTCCGTTTCAGAAAACCAGTTTGGGATCTGGCAGAAAGCAGCAGGGCTCCGGCTTCAAGAGAGAATGCCCCTGAGGCCAGGCATTTGAATTAACCACAGTAGCCTTTTCTCCCCCTTCCTTCCACTTCCTCAAGCCCCTTCCTCACTTCTCCCCTCACACCAGAAGGCTGGTTAACTGCAGCAAAGGGCTCTCTGAACACACTTGCAGAAGAAAAGGCCTTTTTTTTTTTGCTTCTTCAAAGAAGATGCGAAGCTCCCTCCAGCTTCTCTGGAGAATCGGCGAGGGAACAGGCTGTCTCAAGATGCCATTAAAACATCCGTCAAATTAAAAACAGTCCTGGAATGTGCAACTTCCCCAGAGAGTGGTTCCGTGATGGACAATGGGGGTCTTCCACTACCAGAGAGCTCGGACAAGTGTCAAAGGGGCTGGCCCAGGCTCAGGTCCCTGGCTGTGTCCCGTGACGCGTGAGTGCCCTCGCATGAGACACTTAGCTTCTCTAAGCTCCAGTCTCACCCTTATTAATAAAAAATAAATAAAATTGTCTTTCTCCTCCCTCCCTAATTTCAGAGAGAAGTGGCCCTGTTATTCTCAGAGATAAGGTCTTGGTGCTCGTCACATGCCATCTTCTGAGGCTCTCTCCCCTGCCTTTCCTCTCCCCACAGTCATGGTGCTATTTTAAGTTGAGGCTTCCAGCCAAAATCCGTACTTTATTAATTATGCGTCAACCACTCTGTGTAATGTTTAATGCATTTTCCAGATTGTATCAAATCCACAGCGGAGGGAGGAGTCCGACTGCGGCCTGGGTTCCTGGCAGGGTGGGTGCTGGTTGTGGGTGGGGATCGGGGCCAGGCTGTGTCTGCCTTGACTTGGTCTCTCTTCGCCCTGGACTCTCTGTAAGGCCAGGCTCCAGTCCAGCTCGCGGCTCCCTATTTAAAGAGCACACAGCACCTGACCAGAAGGTAGGAAACCCTGGCTCATTAGGAAGGGCTGAGGACAACTGAGATCCACTAGCAGGGAGGGTAGAGGGCTGAGGGGCGGTCTGAAAGTGGGGCTCAATGACATGCCAAGAGAAGGCTGGAGAGGACACCGGCCATCTGTTCTTCTCTAAAGAGGAGACAGAAATAGCATTTGTCCTGGAACAGGGAAGATGGGAATTAGACCCACGTATGACACTCCTGACTGCTAGGTTTCTAGCACTGTTGCAGATGGCTGTGAGATCTGAGTAAGTCCTTCAGCTCACCTGGGCCTCAGTTTACCAATCTGTAAAATCAGCATTTACTCAAGATGACCTCTGAGGTCCTTTCTACCTTGAGCCTTTTGTGCTTCTTTCTGGGAAAAGTTACAAGAGGAGGTCACGGGGAGAAGCAGAACCTCTTTGGGGGAATACAAAGATGATGTCCATGTGCTTCTTGACCTCCAGGAGTTCATGATCAGGTGAGGAGAGCAGATAACAACAACATATGAAATAAAAATAACAGCAAGCAGGCACCGTTCTGGGTGCTTTAAGAAAATTAACTACCCAAGACAGCCCTTGAAATAGGCACTATGGTTAGCTCCATACTGCTGATGACAAAAGTAAGGCACAGAGAGGTTAGGTAACTTGTCCAAAGTCACACTGCTAGCAAATGGACAGATCAGGTTTTGAACCCAGGTAGTCCCACTCTGAACTCAGTGACACTCACCACTATGCACACTGCCTCAGGGAAAGGAATATATATAACTCACATTCAAGGCTGGTGCTCTGAGTGCTGTAGTCAATGATCAAGACCATGAATTTTGAAAAGGTCTGAAAGGGCAAATCCAGGAAGGCTTCACTGAGGAGGTGGCATTGTGTGGAGCCTCAAGAGAAGGGTAGGGAGGTGGAGGCGTGGCAGGAACAGCTTGAGCGGAGGCACAGCTGTGGGCTGAGAAGGGGCACTTAGGGAAGAGCGAGGAGACCGACAGAGCTGGAACCAACGATGAGCGTGGCAGAGGTGGTGCAGGGAAGGGTGTAGGGAGAGAAGAAGCGACACTGGCGGCCCGATGCCGGGGCTTGCTCAGCAGTCCGAGCTCTATTGGAAAAACTGTGGGGAGCCCGTAAAGGGTTAAAGACTGTGGACGCTAACTTGGGGGAGGGGGTGCAGGAGCCAGCACAAGTTCGGAAACAGACTGTCCAGGGCTGGAGGAAAGGAGGGCAGGTGGGGCAACTAGAGAAGACCAAGAACTAACTGACTGTGGGATGAGGGTAAGGGAGGAGGGAGGAGTGAAGGGGGCACACCTCCACCAGAAGGCTGGTGAGGAACCTGGATGGTGCCCCTGAGGGGTGTGGGGCCGGGGCTCTAAACTGTGCACACTAGGAGTGAAACAGAGAGGTTGGTGAAGCATTTACAATTCAGCTTGCATATCACCTCCCCAGGGAAGGCTTTTCTGACCCCCACTCCCAATAGCTCTGCATCCCTATTACAGGTTCTCACCTGCGTATGGGACGTCTCTTCAACACTGGTCACCACTGTAACAAGCACTGTAACTGGTGTCCTTTTCCCCATCAGCCCCGAGCTTAGTTCAGTCCCGTGTCCCAGTGCCCAACACAGCACAGGCACGTGGATGCTCAGTAGCTACTCGCTCAGTGAACTGAGCCCTGCCTCTGGGCTGAATGCCCTTCTCCCATCCTTGGACGTCAGCATCGCGGCTTCTCCTCGCCATTTCCCCAGGGTCTGCGCCTCCCGGCGGAGCGCAGGGCGGGAAATGTATTCGTGTGTTCACCTGTCCACTCTCCCCACACTGATGGGTTCTGACACTTCTGTACAGTGTTGCCGGGTGGCAATAATGAACAGTTTAGCATGGAAATTGGCCTGAGCAGGATGGGGCTGGTGTGTGCGTGTGCGATAGACAGCGTTTGGCTAGGGGACACCTTCAGCCCTGCAAGCTCCAGCTGAAGAGATCTTTGGCCTGTCCCTCCCAGCCGATCCACCTCTGCCCCTTCTGTGCTCTCCCAGACTCTTCTGCTCCATCACCACCAACATGGACCTGAGGCGGGTCAGAGGGAGGAGCCAAGAGCTCTGGCGTCGCTCCCCAGAACGCGTTTCAGGACTCTGGAGTTCCCGCTCCTCTACTCCCATCCCAAGATGTAAGAGGCTGCAGGGGGGGTCTTCTTTTCCCCCTACAAGAGCACCGCCAGCTACCTCTGGTTGTTGTCTTCCTTTGAGGGCCAGTTCCAGACACTTTCTGAGAAATACTTTCTCCCAAACCCCCGTGAGATTTTAAGGGAAAAGGGAAGACAAGAGCATCTGATCCTCATTTTCAGAAGTGGAATAATTTGGCTCCTCACCAAGCAAGGGCAGGGACCATCTTTGAAAACTCCTAAAAGGGGGAATACCAACTCCTTTCAGGGTCTGGGTCGCAGAGTCAGCCTCAGAGGGTCCCTCCCTCCATCAGTGGTGGCTCCGCTGGGGGTGTTGTGGGGAGGGAGCTCATCAGGACATACTTAGCAGGCACTGCCTGATGCTAGCGGCACTAATGGATTCTGTTATCATGCAGGGACCCTTGTCTGCAGATCAGCAAGGCAGGACGAGGTGGCAGGGTAAAAAGACTTCGTTAGCGAAGAGGCTTAGGTGGGGCTGTGCCCTGGGAATTACAGCGATGAGAAGCCTCTGGACAGGAAGTCAGGAGGGGAACCCAACGTGCTGGACCCTCAGCCTCGATTTTGCCTCCAATTTGAATTTGCTACGATTTTGAATTTGAATTTGCGAAGGAAGGTGGAGATGGAGGGACTCCTTTTGCCTCTTTTATGAGGTCTGGACAGCCACGTGTTGGGTGGGACTTCTTGTAGTAGCCTGGCCCTCTCTCCTTGGGGTGGTAGGGGCCCAAACTCTGATTCATTCTATAGCGCACATTCTCTCTCCCAGGAAAAGGAACCAAGTCCCGGATGGGAGGGAATAATAATACCCTACATTTATAGAATGTTTTTATTGCTTCTGAAGTGTTTCCACATACAATACCTCACTGCAGCCTCACCACATGCCCGTGAGGTGAGAATTATTATCCCAATTTTATATACGGGGGACAAGGCTCTGGGAGTTTATGAGACTCGCCCAAGGTCACGTATCTGGGAAGTGGCAGAGTGTGGACTTGAATGAGGGTTTTCTGATTTCCCGTCCAGAGCTCATCTTGCATCCTCTATTCTCTCAAAGTTTTTGTTCCTCTGAATCCTCCTACCAGGGAAAAACCCATGGGGCCCTCCTCAACGGCCCTCACTCAATTTCATTTGTCTTAAAAACTGTCCACAGGCCCAGCTGCCTCTACTAGATCCAGGGCTGGTCTAGCACAAAGCTGATCTTGGGGTGCATTTGTCTTCATGCCCTCGGGAGCCGGGGGGAAGTTTGCAGCTGGGGTGTCCATTCCTCAGCTCAGAACCGCAGCATCCCAGGATTGAGGGGAGCCCCTGGGTCCAGGTGAGACTTCATCCTCCTTGTGGGCCAGGGGATCTGAGTTTCTTTCTTTCATTCCTTTTATTTTTTTGATGAGGAAGATTTGCCCAGAGCTAACATCCATTGCCAATCTTCCGCTTTTTGCTTGAGGAAGACTCACCCTGAGCTAACATTTGTGCCAATCTTCTTCTATTTTGTATGTGGGTTGCTGCCACAGTGTGGCTGCCGATGAGTGGTGTAGTCTGTGCCTGGGAACCGAACTGGGGCTGCCGAAGTGGAACACACTGAACTTAACCACTAGGCCACAGGGCTGGCCCCTGGGTTTCATGTTTTGACCAAAAAGAACAAATGTTCTACAGCTTCTATTGGCAAACTGATTCAATGCTTACTGCACTCCTCCATCCTGCTCACAAAGTTCCCTCTAAGGTTTAACCTCCTGCTACAGCTGAGGGCTATTTATTCTGTGCAGACAAACTGAGGGTTACTTCCCACGAGAGGGCAGGACTCATCTCCAATGGTCTAAGGAGAGAGGACTCTGAAAAGGGACCCCATCCCCACCACCCCAGATTACATTTCTCATATTGAACACATGGCCTGGCAAGAACTCAACTCAAAATAGGGAGATTTTGGAGGAGAGAGAAAAGAAATATCAACTGACTGGGAACTCCCACAGAAACACGAGCAGTTGGTCACCTGAGTGCCACGCCCAGTCGCACCTTCCCTGGCTGAGGTGTCTGGCTTAGGCAGCCGCCCTAAGAGCTGAGATCAGGCTGGTTGGAGGTAAAGCAGCCCATGGTCAGCACTGCTGGGCCCTCAGCAGGCTCTGCCCACTGAGGTGGGAGCAGGGATTCCGAAAGATGAAGATGAGCTGGTTGCCGACCTGCAGGGACTTCCTGAAGGTCTCACGAAGACAGAATGTATCTCTTCAAATAGTGCTGGAATGCCTACTGTGCAAAGTATGGTGCTGGGCCCAAAAAGCTGTGATCCGGGCCTTGCCCCAAGCAGCTTGTATGGGGAAGGAGTGATACAGGTAACTTCAAGGCTGAGTGACAAATGCACATGGAGTGATTTGGAAAATGTTCCAAAGTTCAAAAGAATGAGAGATAAAGTCCACAGGGTAGGGGGTGAAGAAAGAAAAATCAACAAATGTGCCAAGTAGTACAGTAATGAGATTTGCAAAGAACACAAAATGAGGGCGTCATGCATTGACATGATGGTTAACCAAAGGCAGGAGGAAGGAGGCACGGAGTTGGAGGAGGGGACGCATGTTGGCAGGAACTTAAGAGAATGGGTCTTTCTCCTTTCAGATTCTCAGTGAGTAGATTCCTAACCTCTGGCTTCAGTTCCTCGCAGGCACCTTACCTGGCTCACTCACAGCACTCCTTCCTCCTCGCCCCAAACCACTCAGTTCCCAGCATAATGGGAATGTGTGCATCTTAGCACCTGAGTCTGCACCTGGGGCTAGAAACGGGACAGGGAGTTCCTAAAATAGAGAGTAGAGCTCGGGGCTGCGTGGAATGTCAGCTTGCTGATTCCTTGAGTCTCTAGGTCGCTGGGGACTGGCATCAACCAGACAATAGAAATCCACACGTGATTTCCAAGATTCACTTATGTCAGTGCCAAGTTTTAACCCCCATGGCTCCCGAACTCTTTGACCAGAGCTCCTAATGGGGACTGACCTACTGTTGAGAATTTCATGGAGCTTCTGGAGGAAACAACTCAGAGGAAGAGAGGAACAGGAAGGGAAAGGAGGACACCGGGAAAATATCTGGTGTCCTCTCTCTGACACCCCTCTCACAGCAAAGTGAGCCACTAATGCATTAATTAACTAAATAGTTTTGAATGTACTCCATTGCACCTCATTGTCTGCAGCTGCCATTCCCTGGAGGAGCTGTAATATACTCAGTGCACACTATATAATTAAATATCAACACATGTGTCCCCTGCCCAGCGCTGGGATGCGTGTTTACTCGTCTTAATGAGAACTGGAATGGCCTTACTGATGAGAGGCCCATAGAGGTAGGAGGGGGTGAGGCACACATCGCCTGCGGTTGAGGTGCATACGCCCAGTCCCCCTCTCTTCTTGCTTCCCCACCACCTACTGCCTACATCCTGCCCCCAGATAGGGCATCTCAGGACACCTGGTGGAAGCTTTTCACCCGACCACAGGCCAATGTGCCATCAGCTTCCCGCTTCCCTAATGCAAGTCAGAGTCAGCCGCAGCAGCCCGCACGTGGTGCATAATGACTATGTTTTTGCTTAATACAAATTGTGGTGATTTAGCAGCCCAAATACCAATTCCCTACTGAGATCCCCGTCGTTGAAACCCCACACACATACACAGACGTGGCAGACACCGACACAGCACCTGCGTGCTGCCCCCGCCCCCACCGACCCCCTCGATCCATCACAGAAACACCCTCTGGCTCTGGGGGCCCAGTGTTATTGATACTGAGATGGGTGACAAAGTGAACTGCTGTATGGATGCGGCTTGGTGGGCCCCAAAGGGCAGGGCCTTAGAGTCAGGAGGCCTGCATTGAAATCCTGGTGTTGCTGCTTACTGGCTATGAAACCCTGGGCAAGTGGCCTAAACCTTTGGAGCTTAGGTTTTCTTATATGGAAAGTGGGCACAGGGACACCCACGTCACGGGTAAGGATTAGAAGGTGTCACTTCTGAGGAACATCAGTGCTCCCCTGCCCTCCCCTCCTCTCTTCACACACAGCCGTGCCCGGATGAGGAGCGGAGCCATCTGTGCAGAGGAGAGAATGGACTACGGGGGTGAACCGTACCTCACACTCAGATTTCAGTTTATAGCACACTCATCTGAATTCAAAACAGGTCACAGGAATGCAAGACTCTTATCTGTTTTGTTCACTGATGTATCCCGGACCCCTAGCATTGTGACCAATAGATAGCAGCTGCTCAGGAAATACTTTCTGAATAAATGAATGACACACTTTCTCTTATTGAAGCCTCATAACCACCCCACGTGGTGGAGTATATAGCCACATTTTGCATAAGAATAAATAGGCTCAGAGAGGTTGAGTGCCTTGCCCAAGGCACAACAGCTAGCCTGGGATAAAAACTCAGATTCTGACTCAAGTGCTCTTTCTGGTGCCTTCTGCGGGCTCTAAATGGTTGAAGAGTCTCTAATTTTTGAAAAAGGGAAAATAAAGACAGAAAGAAGATAAAGTGTATGCGGTTTCGAAGAATGACAGGCACTGCTCTTGAGAGAGTAATGGGCCCCAACACCATTCTTAATTGGCCATGTGTGGCCAGGTTACAGTATCCCAGTAAGTCCCAGGTTCAACCAGGACATGAGACCACGGAAAGAGGACTTCTCAGCAAGCACAAGAGGCGGGACCTCTGCGAAGCAGAAGGCTGGACTCCTCCAGGATCACGGACTCTAGACTCCACCCCCAAGTTCGTTTAAAAAAAAAATACTGTGCCCCTTCAGTGGTTCCTATTAGGCTGAGCTGATAATCAGCCCATCTTGTACTCTTTAGCGTGAATTCCCTAGAGAGTGTCCTGATTGTCCTCACTCAGGCCTGTGGATGCTCCCAGACCAAGTTATTGGACGTGGAACAGCTGGGCCGGGGTAAAGGCCGGCCCCTCCCTGCACTGTGCTCCCTTGTCTGCTGCAGAGAGAGACAGAGGAAAGAAGAGGCTGACCTTTGACAGTCACGGGCAGACGGGAGCAATGGGCTACACGCTCCAGACCCAGACATGACACATACTAAAAAACTGATAAACAAGTGCAGATTAATGGAGTGACGACAAGACACAGGGAGAGTTCAGATGGGTTACACATGATCAGCAAAGTCTTGGCCCCTCAACCTTGTGTGCTGGCAGAACTTTAACTCATCATGAACATATCTCTGTCTCCCACAGTGGATTGGATGTTGCAGAGACCCAGACCCAGGGCGGATTGGTGCTCTATCCAAAAGTATATTTGGGGTGCATCTGGCCCTGTCTAGAAATAAGACGGAGCCCATCTCCTGGAAAATATGCAATAGCGTGACCCCAGCCTTGTGAGCAAGTGGGCAAGGGGCTTGGAGCACCAAGGAGTCAAGAGACTCAGAGTTGAACTTGAAGATTACACTGGGGTTCACAGGGGCAGAATCCAGAGAAGCCCAGGGGAATGGAAGACAGATCTGAGGCAGGGCTTGGGGGATGGTAGAGGAAGAAGAACAGAAGGAACATTCTCAACAGATGAGCCAGGGGACTTCAGTCAGCGGAGGAGAGACTAAAACCCACAATGCCAAGAAAACTGGATTCTACCCTGGTTTTGGCACAAATCAAGTGTGGCTTTGAGCAAGTCATTTCCCTTTTACGGTCTTGAGTTTCTTTAACCCCCAAAAATGAAGGGCTTGGGTTGGATGAACTCTAAAGTCTTTACTATTTTTAAAAATTCTGAAATTCCAAATTTATCACTCCCTCCTCAAATGTCTGGACTTTTCTGGTCACCGCCAACCATGGAAAACAGGACCTCCAAGGACTTTTCCAGCCAGGTGTGGGGTGCCCCGTGAATCCCTCATTAGATATTCACCACCTCTTCTCGCTCCCCACTCCCCGCCCCCCATATCCCCATATGCAGATGGCTTTGTTTTCCAAACCTGATAGATGCTGACAGGTATATTGTCTCAGCATCAGCAGACTGCCAGAGGCTGCTCAAGTCAAATGATTTTCTTTCCCCTAATAACTTGGAGGATTTTTTTCTCTTAAAAGGCAAAAAAATAGAGGTCTTTTTTTTTTCAGGCCTCTTTTTTACCTTAAAGAGACAGAATGTCATTTATCTTCCACTTTAGCCCAAAGTCAAATGAAAGGAATGCTAAACAAAGACCAGCCTGCCCTGGAGCAGTCATTTGTGACTAGAGGCTGGGGAGAAAGGGGATGGGCCTTGGGGACCATCTCCAGAGACTGGTGATTGACAGGCTGAAGGGAAGCGGGGGCGGGTGGGATCTGAACTGCAGCCAGGAGGAGAGGCACAGCCACCCACAGAGGCGGGGGAGCAGGAGGCCCTGTGGGGTTGGATGCCTGCCAGATGGGGGGTATGGGTCTGGCCAGTAGGCAAGAGCTATCTGTGGGGGTGCTCATAAAGAAGCTAATTCAGCCAAGCACAAGAAGACAGAACAAGTCTGGGGTGGTCAAATTCGAACAGGCTTCATGATATGATTCTGTGACCCCAAAATTACTTTAGTCTTCAGAATAGGCCTCAATGCTGATGAAAATTGCCTTTTACTCTAATAACCTGTATTGTTTTTCATGAACAGTTGACCGGGATTGGGTGATCCACCAACCAACAAGTTCTTTAAGCTCCCCCCGAGGGATAAATATCTTAGCAGTTGTAACGATAATATAACGATATAACGATAAATAAAATACAGTTCTTGCTCTCAAGAATCCCAGGATCTGATGAAGAGGACGAGACAGAGAAAGAAAAATAACAGGGAGCAATGCTAGTGAGCAAATGCTTAATGCAGAGGATGGTCATGCCCGGAATTCAGGGATCAGTTGGGGCTGAGGCAGGAAGGCTTCCTGGAGGAGGTGTCTTTCCCAGTGGTGCTGTAATGGATGGAACCATTTCATTAAGGGACTGCAATCTGACTGCAAGATGGAACCAGGGACACAGATTAAAGGTGAGTAGGTTTGACAAACTTAGAAAAAGGCAAATTGTCCATCTCAAAGAAGAGTGGTAGTGGCAGTACAAGTGGGGAGGCTGCCATGTCAGGCATTGCCACCGCTTGAGCCTAAGGGACAACAAGATTTACGTACTCTGGGAATGGGGTGGGGTGCTTTCTGCCAGACTTAGTGGTAATTATAATCATAATCATCATCACTAACTTTTATTGAATGCTTACTCCAGCCAAACACTATTCTAAAGGTTTTATATGCACCATCTCATTTCATGTTCAAAGTAAAATTATGAGGTAGTTCTCCATTTTAGAGGTGAGAAACCTGAGGAGGCACTGAGAGTTCAAGAAACTTGCCTAAATTACCTCACCTACTCTCTAAACTTAGATTTCTTTAACTGTTTTTTTTTTTTAAAGATTGGCAACTGAGCTAACATCTGTTACCAATCTTCTTTTTTTCTTCTTCTTCTTTTCCCCAAGGACCCCCAGTACATAGTTGTATATTCTAGTTGTGAGTGCCTCTGGTTGTGGCATGTGGGATGCCGCCTCAGCATGGCCTGATGAACGATGCCAGGTCCGAGCCCAGGATCTGAACCAGCGAAACCCTGGGCCGGCAAAGCGGAGTGTGCGAACTTAACCACTCGGCCACGGGGCCAGCCCCCTCTTTAACCGTTACAGGATGACAATAGTAGCTTTTCCCTGCTAGGATTATGTCTTGAAGATTAAATGAGAAAATGCATGCGATGCACTTAGCACAGAGTCTGGTAAGTGGCAGGTGCTTCATAAATATTTGCATGCGCATCAGCATCACGGCTCTGAGGGAGAGATGCACATCATAGTGGCAGACCTATGTGGAAGCCGCTGTTTTGGGTCTCTGTTAACTCAGGGAGTCACAGTTTTCTGGCTAGAGGAAGTATAATTGGGAAAAGAGGTCGGATCATATCATGAAAGGCCTGGGATGCTTGGATCTTGCCTTGTGAAAAGGAATGTTCTATTCTTCCCTCTATTTCTAGCTCTCTACTTTGCCACTGCCTTACAAGCAACTCATAAGGACCTACAACTTACTGCTGCCCCCTCTTCTTCCATTTCTGATGCCTCTGCCTGCTAGATATGCCCACAGCACTGCCCATGTCTGCAGGCGACACCCGGGGCTCACGAGGGTCTGATCTCCGCCTGGGCAGGCTGAGCAGGGCGCATGCCCTGACACTTATCTCACCGCTGGGGAGCTGTGCTTCTGAGTCCTTGGGTGGCAACTGTCCCCAGGAAGCTGTGTTCTCTTCCTAAAAGATCCTGGAGGGCAGAGGGAGCTGATCTCATCGCGTCCTCAGAGAGTGCTGGGTCCACTGTCTAGTTGTGCAGAAGGGAGGGCTGGGCGGGCTCCAGCCTTACCTGAGAGTCCCCTTAGGAGCCTGCACACAGCTGCTATGTGTGATCAGGGTACACGTTCTCGAGCAGCAGTGGAGAAAGGGGTAACTGAGTTGCTCTGGGGCTGGCTGGCTGCAGAAGATGGGTTCCTCCAGCACCTCCTAAAGAATGTGGCCAATCAGCCTGATGCCATGGAAAGAGCTCAGGCCTAGGAGGGAGAAGATTAACAGCTGGGTGACCCAGAGCAAGTCTCTGCCCTCTCTGGGCTGGAGCTGCCTCACCGGCACCTCTGAAGGCCGCAGAGAGCAGTGGTGGAGAGCGAAGCCTGGAGCCCTTTCTAGGTTTGGCTCCCGGCTGTACCACTAAGAAGCTGCATGACTTGGGGCAAGGTATTTAACCTCCATGAACTGAATGTCTTCATTTGTAAAAAGCATTGGTGCAGGATTATGAATTAATACACATACAGCTCTTAGAACACAACCCGGCACAGGAAACATTAGGCGTGTTACTAGCATTACTGCTGCCACCACCACTGCACAAAGGGTGTGGATTAGTGAGCCTTTCTAAGGGCTCTGAAAAGTCTGTGGTTCTATTTCCCTGCACTGTGAGCACCGTTTAGATTCAGACTTAACTAGCATTTGCTGAGCGCTTACTACATGTGAATATATTATTGTATTTAATCCTCGAAACAAGTCCTATGAGTCCCAGGTTATTATGCTTATTAAGAAACGAGAAAATCAAAGCTCAGAGAATTTAAGTGAAGTTCTCAGGGTCACATAGCTAGCACATGGTAGATCCAGGATTCGCACACAGTCCCACCCAGTCCTCTTTCCACTCTAATCTGTCTGTAATGGGACAAAGGATTGGTCCTTTGGTATCAAGCTGTCACGTCTGGCCAAGATTTTGGGCCAAAGCTCTGGTTCCAGGCAGATCCAGTTCTGGGCCTTAGTGTGTATGCTGAGCCGGCCTCAAGGGTAGGTGGGGGATTTGCCAATGAAAATGTTACCAGCTGAACCAGCATTAGCCAGCCATATTGGGGCTGAGATTGAAGGGAAACTAAAATTAATCCTCTCATTACTGGCCTGACCTGCAGAGGGATGGGCAGCACTGAGCCAGGAAGAAGTCTCATTAACATCTGCCGCTACAGTCTGCTCGCCTTTCATTTCCTCTGTCCCGCCTGGGAATGCTGCACAGGCACCGGGATGCCAAGATGCAATGTGTGTATGTACACACACACACACACACACACGCAGGCACACACTCACAACACGGACAGAATTAGGGGCTCAAGGATGCAGATCCTTGGGAAGAAGAGAAATTAGTGGCATATGTGGGTCTTCTCCCTATGCCAAGCCCCCTCTGAGGATATCAGGGTCAGAGGCCAGAGTCTTGCAGTCATGATGAGATTGGTCTCGGCAAATGTGTCCAGCGCTTGCCTGGTAATGGAGTGGCCCGGACCACTGACTGGCCTCAGCTCCTGTCAGTGAGAGGGGCTTCTGAATGTAGAAAGAAAGAGAGTGGTGACTCGATAAGGCCTGGTGGCCTGCAGTTATGTGTGGGGCTGAGGGCTGGGGAGTGAAGAGATAACTCTTCTGAGAGTCTGTGTTCTTGTTCTATTCTTGCAGTGGCACCTGGGGGAGGCAGGGAGGAACACAGAAGGTAGAGTCAGAAGGAGACTCAGCGGGTGGGGGTGGGAGGATGTAAGGGCTGCTGAGGGAGGGAAGAAGGCACTGTCAAACTCTCTGGATGGTCATCAGCCAGATGTGGAGACCAGATGGAGGAGACAGGCTGGAGGTGGGGGTGGGGAGGAGAAGAGGACAAAATGAGAGGAGGGTGACTGGGGAGGGCATCAGAGGCAGGTAAAGAAGGCAGTTCACCTAGATTGGCCGGCCGAGCAATGCCATCAGAGGGAGAAGTGGGAGGCGTTGCCAGGCCTCCTGTTAAACTGGTTGGTATGCCAGGACGGCAGAGATTGCCAGGCACTCCTGCTGAAGGCTCTGCTCAGCTCCTCCTCTTTACATTTCCACCATGACTTGAGCTCCACGGTACGCCCCCTGCCCTGTGCTAGCCCTTATGCCTCCTCTTCTCATTTCCACCCTCAAGTTCATTGCTGCAAAGTGACAACATTCCCAAGACTGCAGTAGTGGACACAGGACAAATCCCTTCAAGGAAATAAGTTGGTGTTTCTGGTCTCCCTGAACATATCTGGGATGCAAGGAAAATCGGATTCAGACCCAGCTGATCTGACACCTCCCTGGTGCTAAAAACTCTCTGGCCAGGCCCGGCCAATTGCTGTCTTTGGGGGAGCTAGGTCAGCTGGGAGCCAGCTGTGGTTGGAACTCTGCACACTGGCAACTCTGTGGGAGCTCCCAGACCCCTTAGAAAACAGAACTCAACAGCATGGCCACTGGCCCTCCAGCTGTGAGCAGACTGGCTGATCCTGCAGAAATGTTCAGGAGGAGGCATGTGATAAGTGGAGTGGAATGCCTGGAGACCCTTTACCTGAAGAGGAATCCAAAACTAGACTTAGACTGAAGGAGAGTGGGAAGGAAGCCTAAGGGTGAGTGTGGGGGGAGGATGAGGATGTGCCAGGTCAAGAACAAAGTGTGGGTCTTCCACCCAGGTCCACTTATGCCAACTCAGCATCCAACAGTGAAATGTGACCCCAAGTATGGACAACAGCTCATTGCTGAGCAAATGGAGCTACTCCTTCTGGGGAAAAAGGTGCCTCCTTTCTCCCCGACTGGATCCCCCCAGGGCTGGCGTGGCTGCCATCCTGGAGTCCTCTAAATGGGAGACAAAAAGCCTCCAGAATCCAAGTAGAAAAGGATAGAGGCTACCCAGCCTGAAGGAAGAGAGAGCTAAAATGATCCCTGAAAGATCCTATTAGGCTGAACAAGGCCTAAATTTGCTTGTATCCCTTAAAATTACAGGCAGCCTAGTGAGGTTGATATTCTCTGCTGGGAGATCTGGGGTCAGCTGGCTCCACACCAGTAGTCACTGCTCTCCTGGGGAATGGGCTGGAACTCTGGAAAGGTTATCCACAGTCCCAGCAGGGGATGAGAGCTACAACCTGAGGCCCTGGGGACAGAGGTCAGGCTGGAGAAAGGGTATAAGAAAGGCGATTTTCCTAAGAGAGCGCCTGAGAAAACCTGACAGCCCGAGACAGAAGACCCTTAAAAGATAGTTAAAAAGTGCCTAGGGACTCATTGGGATGGGTAAAGGGTTGGACACGGGTCGGTCTCCCACTGAGTGGTATCTTGGGGTTTTGTTTGAAGTGAACTGATGGATGGCTCAATTCTGTTCCTGTCTGAAGCAACCAAGCTTATGTACCCTCTTTCTACCTCCAACTTGGTGCTTTACAGTTTACAAAATGCTTTCAAAGTCAGGTTTGATTTAAGCTCACAAAAAGTCTGTTGAATAAACGCGTGGGGGCTTATTGCCATTTCACAGGCGAGGAAATGGAGGTCAAAGGCTGTTGCTTCCAGCATTAGTTCCCATCAGCATTTCCAATCAGATGGTAAGAGCCCAGTTAGCTAAATCTTGCAAAGCCTTTTAAATGCAGTGGTGGGCACCGCAAGGGAGGGGGGGGCAAATGGCCTGTAATGAACTCTGGGGCCCATCCATTTCCATGGATGTGGGCAGGAGGGAGGGCTGTGACCTCTATAGTTCTCGATTCTGCATGTATCCATGTGTACCCTTATTGCCAGAGCAGGACACTTGGTCAACACAAGTGTGGGCTTTGAGGCTATACAGCAATATGACCTGGGGTCATGGAGAATAAGACCCAAATATCTTGGGGTCATGGAGGATAAAACCCAAAGATGATGAGTGACAAGGTCAGAATTAGGTTGACATAGGTTGGAAAAACCTTGAGAAGAATGGGAAAGATCAACTAGAGAAAGCCCCAAGGTGGGAAACAGACAATCAAGGATGTTGTCCAGGTAGGCAGAAAATGCCAGAGAAAGAGTGATTTTACTCAGGGGAATGTAAGTGACTGAGGATTCATGGGGAGGTTAGATCTTGGTATGTTTGGCATGTAGCGCATGCTGGATCAAAGGCTAAAACCTGGAGTTATCTTTCACAATTACACATCTGATTATGTCCCTGACTTGCTCAAAGACCTTAAATGGCTCCCCTTTGCTGACCTAACTCCCACCTAAGAGCATGCCATTCATGATGGCTTACCACCTGGCCCATGCCTGCTTCTGCAGCCACTTGCCCTCTCTGTCTACTCCCTTCTCCCTGAGCCCTGGGCCCCTTGAGCACCAAGCCATGACAGTCCCCTGGGCTTGCTGTGCTCGGGTATACAGTGCCTTTGCACAGACTGTTTTGGCTGCTGCTGGGGAGTGGCCTTTAGCCTCTTGTCTAGCTCAGAACTCCTTCTTATATTTATAACCAAGCTCATATGCCTCCTATTCTTTGATGCCTTCTCCAACTTTCCCAGGCCAAGTCATTCATTCCCTCTGCTTAATTTAGGCCCCCAGCACTTGGTATGTATTTCTGTCTTGGTACTTGGTACATATCCCATGGCATTCCATTTGTTAATACAAGACAAAATGTGACATTCACCTTTGTATTCTTCCTACCTAACCCATTCAGAGTCGAGCATAGTGCCTAACTTATAACACACTCAGTGAGTTGAAGATTGGCGGAGTCCAGATTCTAGAACCAGGCTGCCTGGTTTGAACCCCTGCTCTGCCTCTGATTAACGGTATAACCTTAACCTCTCTGTGCCTCAGTTGCCTCATTTACAAAATGGGGATAATAATTACAGATACCTCATGGGATCATTATGAGGATTAAAAGAGCTAATTATGCAAAGCTCTAGGACAGTGGCACTTAGAAGTCACTACATGAGTGTTTACTGTAATGATTATTGTCTTTTGAATGAATAAAGAAACAACATGGAATTAGCAAGCTGGTCACATTTTTTCTTCAGTGACCTCAGAAGAACTCATAAGGAGTGTAGGGGTAGAAATAAAGTTCTGATGACGTGAAACATGGGATTACAGGCAGGAAAGCCTAAGCAATGGGCTATAGAACCAGACCAGTGGTTCTCAAAGTGTGGTCTCTGGGACCGGAGGCATCAGCCCCACCTGAAACTTGTTAGAAATGCAAATTTCAGGCCCCACCCCAACCCAGCTACTGAATCAAAAACCAGGGGAGTAGGGCCCAGCAGTGTGTGTTTGAACAAACTCTCAGGTGATACTGATGCACGCTTAAGTTTGAGGACCACTCGGCTAGACTTTGCCCATCTCTTATTATCTGGGTATAGTGTGTGCCCTGAGATTTCAAACCTGCTATTGCAGAAGAAGTCTGGGGCCTTACCCTGAGGACCGGAGAAAATATCAGGGAGAAAACACCCCTGTTGATAGTAGACAATGTGCATGGTCTCTACCATGCAGTAGGAGCTCACCAAGTGTCAACTGCTATCCTCTTTCCTCCTTTTCCTGTAAAGAAGTGGTACCAGAGGGATGAAAGAGAAAAAGCCACATTCCCAGGGCACTGCTTTTGGAGAATTCCTGAGTTTTTTGTAGTAGACAGGAGGGGAGAGCTAGAGCACAAGAATTGTGAGAGCCTTGCTTTGAGAATTAGTGCACACAATGTGCACCCTGGGTGCCCATTCTCTCATGGGCGTGGGGACAGTGTGCACAGGGACACTGTCACTCTCTGCTGAGCCTGAAGCTCAGCTTGAGGAACAGGTCGGGGAGAATGAGGGAGGAGAGCTTGGCTGGGGTCCAGTGTTCCTGACAAAGGTTTACATGGTGAGTCAGGCTAGCCCCAGCCTCCCCCCGAGAAAGGCCTGCAATGCCAAATGAAGGATTAAATCTTCAGGGGGTGGGGATGGGGGTGCTGCCTGCCTCTGCCTTCTCTCCTTATGTGTGAGAGCTAGCCGCACTCCCTTACCTCACACTGCACCTGGGCCTTCGGCCCCCCCGGCTGGGAACCCAATTTTCAGGGTCTTGAATGAGGCTCAGTGCAAACACCTGTATCCATGAGGATGGGAGGAGAAGGGGAGTTCAAATGACTCACTCCTTAAATATACCCAATTTAGGATGATTTAGGGCAGTGGTTTGCAAAGCATGGTCTCTAGACCCAAGAGCATCAGCATCCTCCGGAAACTTGTAAAATCAGCATCGGGGAAATGCACATTTTCAGGCTCCATCCCACATCCATTAAATCCAAATTCTAGGGGTGGGGCCCAGCAATCTGTGCTCTAACAATTCTGCAGGTGATTCTGACACCTGCCCAAGTTTGAGAACCACTGGTTTAGGGCATGAGTTGAAGTCTTCCCTGTTTGGAAGGAGAGGGACATGTGCTATCCCACAGCAAAGGGGCCTCCCTGTTGCCCTGGCATCTAACCCTGCCACTCAGCGCCCCCACAAGAATGAAGCGTTCTGGGCTTGAGCCAGAAAGAGTCTCTAGTGACAGGACAGGAGGAGAGGCCCTGTGGGTGGTAAAGGGGGAGGAGGTTGCCACAACTCATTTTCTCTTTTTTCTCTTAACATGAAAGCCCAGAGGAGGCCTCAGCCTCCCTGCCATTGAAACTGGTAAATTACAGGATGATGATGGTGATATTACCAATAATGATGATAATAGCACCAATAACGTGAGGTCAGACAGGCACTTTCCCGTCTCCGGTCAAGGGGTAAGGTTGCAGCTTGGGTGTATTTGCTTCTGCTTTAGAGAAAACCCTGGAACCAAGCCAGCTCCACTTCCATGCCAGGGGGTGCAGCTGGGGCTCCTAGCCCTGTGTCCTCCCTCCCTTCTGCTGGATGCTCCCTCCGGTCAGTCAATTCCTCCCTCTGGGCACTGGGGTCTGCCCTGTGTCTGGGCAGGCGAGGGGCTGGGTGACAGCCAAGAGGCAGGTGGGACCCGCCTTCCATCCCCACTGGACCATGCTGTGGGTATTCATTCGCAGACTAGATGCCAGCCCTCCAGGTCAGAAGACAGCCCTGAGGAAGGCAGCAGGAGAGGTCCACCCTGGATGCTGCCGGCATTAAGATGATGAGAGCCCAGGGCCTCTGCTGGCCTCCATGTCTCTCAGGCAAGCTACAAAGAGAAGCCGGAGGCAGAAACCATGCATGTTGGGTAGGATGCTGCAGCATATCCAGAAATAGTTTGAGCTAGAGTCTCTCCTTAGAGATCTCTCCTCTCTCCCTTTGCCCAGAGAAACAGAGCGGAGATTCAGAATCTCAAGGAGAGAAAAGGTCATCTCATAGCACTCTCCTTCCACAATGGACCTCACCACCCACCCAACCCATCTTGCTTATTCTTCAAGATTGCCCAGGAGGAAATATTTCCCTAAACGCTACAGCGTTTCGAGGAGGATCAAAGGGAACAACCACATACCCAAGCCCTCCATCTCTCCCCTCTTGCTGCCTGCCGCCCCGCCCCCACGCTGGGCTTCAAACACCAGAGGAAATTAGCCCAAGGCCCCCTGTCATCGCAAGCACTGACTTGCGAACATGTGCTTAGGTTGTTTCTCCTCCACTCCAAGAGCTTTGGGGCAGCTCACTGGGGGCTTGTATTTTTCTTTTTTTTTAAAGAACTGTGTGTATGTTAAAGTCATTAAGGTTTGAAAAGGGGGTAGTGGGTAGAGGAGTAAAGGCCATTATATGGGAAGAGAAGAAAAATGACCTGTCTTCAGGCTGTCAACAGAGGAAACGCCTCTGCATCAGGGAGTGGGAGGGGGCTTGGTTCGGGGGCCTGAGCAGCTCCTCTGAGCCTGCATGGCCAGGAGCAGGATGAGGGCAGAGAAAAGGGTTTACCACTCTGTCTGTGTCTTGGCCGTGGCAGTGGCTGTGGCTGCCTGGGAGTGGACTATCACCAGGTATGTGTTATAGAGCCACCAACAGAGAAGAGAGCTGAGAAACAAAACAGAACAAAAAAGAGCTAACACTGACAAGCACTTCCTACGTATCACACATTGTGCTATATGCTCTGCATCCACTTTTACAGTGAATCCACACGCATGTGGGGAGATACTATTATTATCCCCATTTTACAGATGAGGAAACTGAGGGTCACAGTGGTTAAGTGCCTTGCCAGAAGTCAGTCACACAGTGAGCAAGTGGCAGACACAGGACACCATGGCCTGAGTCTTTTTGGAGACTTGCTCCAGTTAAGACCAACAGCTCATTGTATGGAGTTCCTGTCCCTCAGGAAAACCCAAAGCAGCCAAGGGGAGCTGGGGCAGAGGGCACTTAAGCTAAGGGTGTGGGAAAGCGAGTTGGGGGGCCTCAGGAGCAAGAATCACAGCTGCTATGTCCCTGGTCAGCTCAAGCTTTTGGTGTCTCCCCTCTGCTGAGGTTTGAGAAGGGATGATGGGGGCTGGCTCTTCTGGAACCCCAAACTCCCGGTCTTCCAAGCACCCCAGGAATCACTCAGCAGCAAAACTAGCCTCCAGGCCCTGAGCCTGCCTCTTCCTTCCTTTCAGGCCTTCATTTGCCTGAACAGGAGACAGATTTGCATGGGTGATTCTCTCTGGAGCAACATGGCGATGCGGAGGGTGAAGAGGAGCATCACAGAAGCTCCATCCTGGCTGGGCCTCTGAGGACCCTCGCATCCAGCCCATCCACTGAGCCTTCCTCATGCTGAGCAGCCCCTTCAAAGAGAGGCTGCTGCCTGCCCAGGCACTTTCGTCACCTCCCCAGGCAGAGAAGAGAGGTGGCAGGGGTGGGGGTGGGGCGCAGGGTAAGACCGTGTGTCTGTTATTTAACTCTCCCCCAGGTAGCTGGACCCTGAGGGTTTGTCCCGGGTCCCCAGAGCACTTGCTCCAAATCACTGCTCAAGTGACAGCTTGTGCTTTCTGTGTTAGAGGAGTTCTGGAAGGATGAAAGTCCCATCCCACTGGCTGCTCCACAGGCCTCCTTTGCCAAAACACACTGTGAAAGAACCCCTGACCTCCACCTCATACTTTCTCTGCTCCACCTCCCACCAACCCTGTTTGCTCCCCTCCTCCCTAGAGAGGGTCAGACAGCTCAGTAATTTAGGGATCACTGGCAAGAAAGGTGCAGAGGTCAGAAGTCAGTGAGGGGCTGGGAGGGGAATTTCACCCCTGCTCTCTGGCAGGACCCCCTCCTCCAGAGCCCACCTCCTCCCACCATCTGTAGACCAGGCCCCTATGGGCCTGGGAAGGTAGAGACAGGGCCTGGGGATGGGAAGTGGTGGCATGCAGATAGACAGGAGGAGAACGTGTATTTTTAAACTGTGCCCTGAAAAGTAACTTTGAAGATGCAAATGTGCCCCTCTCGCTTTCTTATTTGGAAATTTTGCTAGGAGTGGTCCATGCTACATTCCCCTGAGAACTCAGCCGATTCAAGAAGTTCTTTTTATTGTCTCACCTCAACTCCCCACTGCTCTGGCTGCTACACGAACAAAGGCTAACTTACTTAATATCCCTCCTCTCTCTTCACCACGACCTGTTCAGTCTAGCTCAGCTCAGCTCAGCTCCAAAGTGCAGAACATGAGGCAGTGAGCGACTCACACTAGTTCAGGGAGCCGAGGAGCTGGACCACGAGAGGATTTCACTGCAACTCCACGGCTGCGAAAAGCACCTTCCCCAGCCCACACGAGTGGCGTTGTCTGGACATTACATTTATGGAATGTTAGCTCTAGAAGGGCCTTCCACTGCAATCTCCTCATTTTGCAGTTAGGGAAACTGAGGCATATCCGCCATCATTCTGCTGGCTGGTAGCAAAATAAGGGCTCCTGTGCAGTTAGGAGAAAAAGGATAGAGGCCTGACGAGCTGTCTGACAGCTGAGCCAAGCTATGGAAGGGATCTGCACCCAGTTCTCCTGGGTTCTTGCCCACCTTGGGAGGGGCAACTCAGCCTGTCTCTGAGCGGCCTGGTGAATTAACACAACTTCACAGGGTGGTCCCCTCCGTGGCTGGGGGAACCAGCAGAGGCCAAGGGGCCTGGATCAGAAAAGGAACACTTTCCTCCCCACCGAGCTTTCTCCACATATGGAATCCAGCCGGGGCTGCCAACCTCCCAGCCCAGAAAGAGAGCTTTTCCTCTCTTCCTCCTGCGTACCAGGAGGAACTGGGAAAGCTGAAGTCAGGGAGGAAGGTGCAATTTATTCAGTCTGGGATAGGGAATGAAAGCTCTTCTGGGGCTCCCTGCCCCTCCAGGGGTGAGGTCAGAAGAATAAAGGTCACAGATGGACCTGCCGTGGTATGGGAGAGGCACATGTGTTCTTGTGTGCATGGGAGGGAGGTGGGAGTGGGGGCACTGGGGTTTGATGACTCAGACAGGGGAGAAGCCACCGAAGGCTTACAGACCAGACAAGGGTCATCCTGAATCCAGAGGGAGGGCAGTGGGAGCCCTATGAAGTCACTTTCTTGAATGTCACTCACATTTCCTTTCACCCTCACTCTGCCTTCCTGTCTCTTTTTGCCTCTTTCCCCCTTAACCTTCCTCAGCAGCGAAGGGGAACCAGAGGGAGCTGGAAAAGGGGTCTGCAGGGCCTCTCCGACTCTGCTGACCATCAGCCGCCAAGAGCTGCTGCTGACAGAAAAGAAATGAAGGGGCCGAGATGGAGGGAGAGCAGATGTCTGCGGCTGCAGGATCTCTCTGCACTGTGCCCCACCCCCGCTGCCTCCTGGGGTCCCTGCTGCGGATGGGGGGCCGGGGCCAGGTGCCGCGGAGGGCGGTTCTCAGCGGGAGGGCTGGGCCCCACTCCTGCTCACTCCACCTCTCAGCTTCTTTCGCCTGGAGAACAGATCATAGAAAGGGTCTGTCTGGAGTTTAGGCTGTGAATATGGCTCACTCTGGGGCAGATGGAAAATACACTGCACTGTGTCATCTTATAAAACTGTCTCCTTTTCCACCGAGACTGACAGACAGATGATTCTCCTTAAGGCTTTAAAGTCATCCTAGACTTCCAAGTTGTTTCTACTTCCTCTTCCAGAACTGAACCATCAGTACAGTAGCCACCACCCAAGTGTAGCTATTTAAATTTAAATTAATTAAAACTAAGTAAAATCAGAAATTCATTTCCTCAGGGGCAGTAACACATTTCAATCTCTCAATAGCACTTGTGGCTAGTGGCTACCGTACTGGACAACACAGATATAAAAAGTTTCCATCACCATAGAAAGTTATTTTGGACAGTGCTGTTCTAGAAAGGTCTTACTTCAGCCTAATTTTCATTCGCAGTTTCTCCAGATGCTCACATGCTGGCCTGCTCCTTAGGAAGGCGGGAATGACTGGCCCTGAGGATGGGCGTGGGGTGGGGTGAGAGCGGGCGGAGGGCAGGGAGGTGTAGGAAAGTCTATTATGTTTATTTTGCCAACCTGTGTGCTTCTTTAGACCTTGAGTCTCTTCGCTAGGACTAAGCTATTCCATTTGCCCGGGGAGGAGGGGGCAGCTGTCGATAGCAGAGGAGGAATTCAGGTGGCAGCTACAGCCAAATGGGTTTTGCAATAATATCCTGCCTCCCGTCCCCACCCCTGCTTCAGAAACACCAGGGAAGGTACAGCAAGGGCAATCCTAGATAAGGTGGGTGTAGTGTCATTAGCCCGACTTACTCATTGCACCCCGGGGCCTCCACTGGGCAGGCGTAGGCAGGGATGGGGACGGGGGACACAGGCTAGGATGAGGCAAGCGGTTATGCTTCAGTCAATTTTGAAAGTTGTTGACATGATGGAGATGGAATGAGAGATGCAGAGTCAGATACTGGGCACGCCCAGCTGAGCCTGCCACCCAACTCACTCACAGGCCTGGCTGCCCTCCTCAGTCCAGGAGGTCCCTTGATGGAAAGAAGTCGGGAAGAGCACATGCATGCATATGCACACACACACACACACCATGCAGGCATGCACACACAACACACACACAAGCACAGACATACATATACACCACACACACACACACCACATGCATGCCATGCAGGCATGCACACACACACACACACACACACACATACCACACACATACCATATACACTCCCACACACATGCACACAAACACAGCATACATGCATGCATCCACACATACACACACACACCATACACATACCACACATGCATGCATGCACACAGACACAAACACCACACACACACATACCACAATCTTACCCCACATGTACACACACACCACATACATAAACGCATACATACTTATACACCATACATACCACACCCCCCACCACATGCTTGAGTGTGCATGCACACATACCACACATGCACGTATGCACACACACCACACAAAAACATGTACATACACACATATATACCACACATACACCATGTAGTTCCAGGGAGATTTCTGGAAAGAATCTTTAGACCAATTTCCCAGTAAGCCTCAGCTATTCCTCCTGGCTCCAAGGAGGCCAGCAGCTGGTCCCAGCTAAGCAGGCAAGCTACCCAAAGCCTCTAAAATCAGGGTCTGGGCCCCTCCGAGGCCAACAGTCCAATTAAGCTTTGTTCCCACAGGTGGAAAGCAAATGAATTCAGAGCCATTCCTTCCCTTCTTCGGGCATTAAGCCCTCAGACCTCCCACCTCCCCCTCAGCACCCCTGCACTTTCCCACATGGACTCCTCGCCTCTCACACTCTGCTCTGAAGATTAGGTTACTCAGGGATCACAGACCCTTAGAAATATTTCATTCCAAGATGTCCTCTAGACCGTGGGGACCTGCCTGAATAGTTCAAAGGAAAACTCTGGGCTGAGAGGCATGGCCTCCATTAGGGAGCCTCTCAGCCCAGGAGGCAGGGCCCCTGGAGATTAAGGCCAAGGATCCTTGTACCTTCCATGATGCCATTTCCTTCTCCCAAGGGCCCGAAAGAGCTGCGGGGAGATCCTGGTGCTCCACTCTCCTCCCAGAGGCACCTCCTCCTCCCTGCAGAGCTAATTGGGAAGACTGGCATAAATATATCCATATATCTCCCTATAAATACACACATCTTTAGCTATATATATCTTTTCTTCTAAAGACTTGGCAAGAATTCCCTAGAAGCCTTTTCCATGACACAATAGAAAAGCGGCGGAGTCATCAGTTCGATGGTTCCCACAAATACCGCTTTGGATTGACCTTTGCAAAGCTCCCTTGAACTTTGCTTCCAGTAACTCAACCGCTTCTACCCTCACCAGCCCCAACCCCGTGGCAACCACAAAATACAACTCGGTTTCCTGAAGCTGCCGCTTTATTTCTCGTGGGCCTCTGTCTGAAAGCAAAAAATCCATTGCTTTTGACCTATCATCTTAAAAAAATAGTAGGCTTTGTGTCTGAGCTCCAGCTGGCAACAGGAGGAAATTAGCTGGGCAAAGGGATCCCATGGCACTCAAGGACAGTGTGGGTAAGGATGGGTGGTAATGGTTTCCGAGTGGGCTAGGCCTCTGTGGGCAGATGGTGGGGCCCACTGAGGAGCCACCTATGAAGGCTTAGCGACCACTGGGGCGGTGAGCAAGGATGTGGCAGGTCTCCTTGTGATGGCTCCTTGGATAAACAGGAGAAACTGCAGGGTGCAGGCAGAGAGCTGGAAAAGCCAGCCAGGTAATGACTTTCTGAGGGAGTTATCATTAGGCACAGGTTCTAAGAACCGTATCTTCATCACCCTGCATCAGCATTTGTTGGAAGGAGGCCCAGGAAGGGAGGAGGGAAAGGCTGGCTCTTCCATCATTTTTTTCCCTCCACCATTAAAGGCTTGGGTGGGCGGAGACAGGCCCTGTGACTTTTCTTTGTGGTATTAAGATCCTAGCCACATGTTGACATCACATTTAATCCTCAAACAGGTTTTCTATTCTTGATTTTCAAAGTGGGGGTTCGAAGAGGAGATTCATAAGTAGAGAGTGGAAAATGCAAAGGACTATGAGATTCAACAGAGAAAAGCAGAAAATGTAATTTGGCAAAAAAGCAAAAGGCGAAAAACAAAAAGTCCCAAGCCCACAAGTCTACCTCCTATAGCCTTTCTTCTTCAGTCTTCTTTCTTTAAAAGTTGGGTTGTTATCTTTGCAACAGAGAATGCCAGCAGGTGTTGCTGGCAGCTGTTTAATGACAGTGTCAAGAACGTCTTTCAGGAAGGTAGGCTCGGAGGCAGGGGGCGGTGATGGAGAAAATGGGGTGAGGGAGGAGTGGGTGGCCCCACCTCTGCAGAGATGTAGCTAAGGACTGGAGTGCTGCCCTGGGAATTGCAATGTTATTTTGTACAAAATTCTTCCTGTAGGAAGTAAGGGGGAGGGGCAAGAGACATATTTCAGTGTTTTGTAGACCTAAGAATTTTGAGCTGGAATTATGAGCAGCTCACTGTGTCTTTGGGCAAATATCTTAGCTCCTCTATTCTGCATCTCCCCTTTCTTCTTATTGTTAGTCACTGTCAAGAGGATTAAATAAAAGGACCTGAAGTCTCTTGGAGAGGGATCCCAGCAGACCCCAGGGGTGATGAGCTCTGCAATTATTCCACATCTGGAAAAGGTAATGGCTTCCAGACTGGCAGGGGCATGTCACAGACCAGCAAGAGGAAGATGCTTTTGTTACCTAGCTGATCTCAGTTCCACGGTGTGTGAGAGACACTGTGGGAGGCTGGATTTGGAAGGGAGTGGAGCAGTAGTGATAGAGCCTTCACAGCAAATGCATGCCTCAGGAACGTCCGGAATCTGAAATTCTTCTCTGCTCTGTGCTCACAGCTTAGTCCCCTACCACTGACCTCGTGAAGCAAACCTGAAGACCTCTCATGTCAAAAATCTTCCTTAGAGAGACCAGGACAGCCAGAGCTGTGGGAAGTTGTCCTCAGGGTACTCTGCCACCCGCCCCCCCCTCCCCGAACTGTTACTCCCCTTCCTGTTGGGACAATGACCAAGATCTCGTGAAAGTTCCTGGCATTTTTTTCCTCCACCTGCAGGGCATTACCAGGCCATGTACTCCTGGAATATAGCCTGCAGATGTCAGGTCTCTCTCTAGGCACTTGATCATTCTATGTTTTCTTTTTTTTAATTGGAGGAGTGGTGGTATTTTCGCCTCCCATCACATATGTAACATATGTAATTCATGGGGAGGAGGGCATAGGCTTTGGGGCAGCAGTTAAAGCACCTCCCCATTTGTTTGAGCCCCTGGAAAAAACCCACCTGGAAGGATGCGCATACCCGCTAGCATTTTTCAAGCACCCACTCTCTGCCACGCACCAGCACCATGCTAAAAGATGCACGTATCTGACCTCATTTAATTTCCAAAGCACCCTTCAAGGTAGGTATCATCATTCTCATCTCACAGACAAAGAAACCAGATCTCCATAAGGTTAACTAATTTTCCCAATTTTGTCTACCTCATAGATGGCAAAGATAGGACTTGAACCCAGATGGTCTGATTCCACAGTCCATATTCTTCCCATTACACATGCTGCCCCTGTCCAAACAGCCCACCAGGCAGGAGCCACAAATAAAATACCACACCTCCTACAGTCCGCACTAAATCAGCACTGGGAAAAGCTGGAGGCAGGCAGAGAGCAGATCTTTATCAAGACACTTCAGGAGCAGGAGAAATAGTTCAGCCCTTCTCCCAGCCAAAGGTTGGCTGTGTTTGCAAGATGAGAAACATTTTGCGGGGAGAGGAAAAAGGATGCAATCTCAAGCTAAAATCACCACCCACACCAAAATAAACCTGAAGGCAAACTGGGGCCTCAAGGATTTTGTTCAATTGCTCATGTGTGTGTATGTGACTGTGTGAGTATGTGTGGGGGAGAGGGAAAGAAGTCGGCAGGAAAGGAAAAGGAATATCTTTTTTCATACCCAGTGACATTTATCAACTACACTCTCCTCCCGAAACTTATGCTTCTCCTTCACTTACTTATTTCAACACTCTTTCCTGATCTTCTGTAGAGAGCTAGCACGGTCTAATGGATGAGCACAGACTTGAAGGCCAGCAGACCTGGGTTTGCTCTCCAAACTCACCACCTCCTGAGTTGTCCAATAAATCCATATTACATGAGCGAATGGGAAATAATTTAACCTCCCTGAGCCTTAGTTTTCTCATCCGGAAAGATAAATAGTCATAGTACCTGCGTTGCAGGAGGATTAAATGAAGTAAAGTGCTTAGCACCTCGGTTGGCACATAGTTGATGTTCAGTAAATGTTTGTTGCTCTGATCAGTTTCTCACCCTCAGTACTGTGACATTTGGGCAGGATAATTCTTTGCTGTTGGGGCTGTTCTGTACATTGTAGGATGTTTAGTACCATCCCTGGCCTCTATCCACTAGATGCCAGTAGCACCTCCTGCCCCAGACGTAACAATCAAAGATGTCTCGAGACATTGCCAGATGTCCAGAGAATTGCCCCAGTTGAAAATACTGGCTTAATGGAATTAATAGTGATATTTGCAACCAGTAATATATTTGCAAGCACACAGTAGGCAGTGATAGTAACATTCATTTTTTTTAATGAGTGAGTGAATGTATGAATGAACACAGTAATAATGGGTGTAGTTCTGCATCTTCAAACCTTTGGTGGCAGGAGGAGTACAGTCTACTAAATTTTGGACTCCAGATGGTTGATGGAATCACAGAGGGGTCTAGGAAGGGCACCACCCGGCCTGCCTTGGTGTCTGCTGCCAGATACGTTTGGGACAGACCTGGCAGCTGTGGGGATTTGTAGATGGAGCATTGACAGGTGAGTGAGGCTGTGAGCTAAATGAGGCTGAAGGAATTTTCCCCTCGGGGAGAGGGCACTCCCAAAGGGATTTGCCGGCAGCAATGATGGCTTGAATTTCTGTGTATGAAATGTGATGGCTGGAATCATGGGCTCCCCTGAAAGAATCTCATCCTTTGCCCATGGCCAGCCACAGACATTGATGGGAACCCATGAAGTCCTACCTTACTTGAAGCATAGCACACATCTGCAAGCCCCTTTTGACTCACATCAAGAAGATGCCTTACAACAGGGGCAGCGAGATGGCTCCTGCCCGAGGATTTCTTCCTTCCTTCCCCCTCCCCACATACCCCTCTCCTTCCTTCCTTTTTAAATAGTGGTTGGTACTCTAGGCACAGAGACGACAAATGCACCTCCTATCCTAAAGTTGCTGTGTGTATGGAGGGGCAGAGAAAAGGAGAAAGGGCAATTACAATATCTATAATAATAATAGGTAACATTTACTGAGCACTTACTCTATTTTGGACACTGACCCATGCGCTTTACACTTACGAGCTCATTTACATGTCCCTCATGACAAGCCTATGAGGCAGAAACCATTATCATTTCCAGTTTGCAGATGAGAAAACAGGCACAGCGAGGTGAAGTGACTCTTACTGTCACCCGGATATTAAGGGGCAGAATCAGGAGTGGAAGCCAGGACACCTTGGCTCTTGGGCCTGGACTCTTCTTACCCACCGTGCTCTTCTGCTCTGACAGCCATGTGATGCACTGCTAGGAAGAACACAAAGCGGGGCTTCCTGGAGGAGGTGATGCCACAGCATCTTGAAGATGAGAAGGTGTTAGCTGGGTGAGCGGAAGGGGGAAGTGTTCCTAGTCTGAGAGAACAACATACCCAAAGTCCTACTGGAGGTGAGAAGAAGTGTGGAGACATATCAAGGTTCCACGGGGCAATTCTTACCCTTCCCGTGTGGACTCCTCTCCCCTGGCCCCATGGCTGGGTTAGGGTCCACCCAGCTGACAGGACTTATACCCTCTGGCCTGGTCTGGCTCTCTAGCTACACTCACTCGGAGCTACCTATTTGGCCTCCTCTCCCAGTCTGTGCTGTCTGATTTGACTTTACGACCAAGACTGGGACCTAGGTTCTGTCTCCCGCAAGCATAGCCCTCAATGTTCCGCTCCCTCCAAGTGTCTGATCTATTCTCCCTGTCTCACCCTCTGGCTCACCTCTTGGCCCTAATCTGGGTTCTTTCAGCCTTGCCTTGTTCTGCTGCCACAGACCCCAGGTTCGACGGTGGGAGTTTGTGTGTGTGTATGTGTGTTACATATGTATGTGTGTGTGTTGAGTGTGTGAGTGTATGGCAGGTGGTGAGTGTGGTGTATGTGAGCTTGCTACAAGGGGTACCCACCATGTGATGGTCAGGCAGGCCCAACATTTCATCATCTGTCATATGAACCTATTACTTTTTAAACAACAAAAAAATCATATTCGTAACCCTGATACATATAAAATAGATGAGAGCAAGATGCTTGGATTGAAGGAGGATGTAAGTGGGAGACTGGAGTGGTCACCCTAGAGTCTGGAGGCACACTGTCTAAAAACCATTAGACAAACAGTCAAAATTTTAGGGTCAGAGAAGCTTTGAGAATTTGATGAAAGCAATGGGCTCTCTACACAAAAATTATAGATCTACAAATGTTTACATAACATTTTTTTCATAGAACATAGACATCCTGAATCCTAGAAGAGATGTTAAAAATCCTGTGCATTCAGCTTCTGCCATATCCTCCTATTGGGTCTCCCTGCCGCTCTGACTTTGCAAGGGAAAGTTATAAGACATTGGTGGCCACAGCACAGTGAATGATGAAACCCAGAGAGTCCTGATCTTGCTTCGTTTGCTCAAAGAGAGCAGACGCCTGGAGTTTGGAAAGCACAACCATCTTGTGCTCAGATTTCTATGACAGGGGCACTGGTGTTAATGTTGCTCCCACACAGCCAGCTCTAAGGGGTGTGGGTATCAGAGATGATTTATGCTTCAGTTTCCCCACTAGCTTAATGCTCACATATCTAGGCTACGATTAGAATGAGACAAAGGATGGGCATCCAGGTTCTTATCTGTGTCATTGCTGGGTGATGCTGGGCAAATGAGTTGACCCCTCTGGGCAAGTTTCCTCATCCATAAGATCACAGCCCATGAGGTGATCAGGATTACTAAGATGAGCTCGAAATAGGCGATATATACATGAAACCTCTTCATACACCTCAAACCACTAAACAAGTTTAAGGGTGTTGTATTCTTGGCATTCAGAGACACTGACTGGGAGATTTATACCAGGAGAGTTGCCTTCTGGACTGGAAACCAGAGAGGATAATGGAGATCACTTTTACTTAAAAGGGGCACATTGAGGCTCAAGATATCAAATGAGTTGTCCAGGGTCATCCACTGATGAGTCCTGGGAGTGGCGGAGGGAGCTCACAGCTGAGGGCACTTAGCTCTGGACAATCCCAGCAACATCCAGTGGCCCTGGAGTCATCTGCTCCCTTGTCTGAGGCTCCCGTCCCTCGGCCAAGGAAAGTGACCCTGGGAATAGCTTGTTGCCACAGCCCCTGCTCCTGCGTACTCAGGTTGGGGCTCATGTCTGCTATGAGATGCAAATTAACTTCTAAGTTGGCAGTGATGGGAAAACGAGGAGGTTCTTCATTGGGTCCGCCTGCTGTTAATGAGCTGATCTGGGGGAAGAGACTGAGTGCAAATGAACAATCACCACCCGGAGTCGCCGGAGTGCTGGTACAGCCTGCCCCATGCATGTGTTTTATGCAGCGCGCAGGCTGCCGGTGCCTGGGGCCCGCAGGCAGGTTTATGAGATTAAAGCCCAGTGCCCAATAAATAATTTAGCAGCTTACTGCAAAAAAACATACATGCAGTATAATAGCTACTATCTCCAGCAGTCTGATGTGTACATACATTTTAAATGCACATCACTTTCATCTACACGTTTCCATTTGATGCAGAATCCAAAAGCAAATAAGGAGGAAAAAACCATCACCTCCACCCTCTGTGTATGTCCTGCCACTAAGATGGGCTTGATGAGAAACAAAACTCCTCAATGCACTAATTACTCAGGGCTTTGCTGGCTGTCCTTCTCCACTTCCCACCCCCCTCTATCTTTGCTCTATTCCTTGTTTTTGGTTGCTGTTTGTGTGTGTAGGAAGAATCTGAAATCTCCACTAGACGAATTATTCATTCAGAATTTGGTTTTCTTCTCCCAGGGGTGCCTTTTATGGAGCAAAGCTGGCCCCAGGTGCTGTCTCGTGCAGCGCACAAGTGACTTGCTTGTGGGTGCAGCTCAAAAGCTGAAATAAATAAATATCACCACTGCGGCCACCAGAATCTTGACTGAAGTTTTAATGAGCCAGAAGAAGTAGTGATTGATTGGTAAGCCTTGGTCTTGGGCATGAGGGAGGGGAAGAGTATTGGAGAAAAAAGGAGGAAGCGGTGGTTGGGGTAGGTGTCACAGGGACTGAGGGTGGGAGAAGGCAGAGAAACTTGCAGGAAGCTGCTCCAGGATCCAGAAGCATCAATGGGAGATGAGTGGCACAGTAATCTATGTAGCAACATGAACTGGCAGGAGAAAATGAGGCCAAAGGGAACTATCCTCTCCTTATTGGAAAGTTTACTGGTTCTGAACACAGTTAAGGGACAAGTGGCTACAATGGGGGAGACAGGCATGTGGGAGAGCGGTAGGGTTTCCCTCTAGCTTTTGTGGAAATCTGGGAGGGTGGCATCCACTTCTGCACCAGCCCCTTGACTCTTCTGCTGTGGGCAGCATCTACCCCAGACCCACCAGCCACTGGGCTTGCACAGACCGCACCAAGCTTACCCCAGCCCCCTACATTTTGCACCTCCTTGGCCTTGGATGCATTTACTGCCAGTGGCTATGGTTTATCTCCCGTTGTTTATGGCCTGAGACAGGCTGCCTACAAATAGCTCCCCAAAGAGTGGGGAAATGCAGGCATCTGCCATTCTGTGAAGCTCTTTCCAGAAATGAAAAGGACAGTCATAAAATGTTGCATGGGGAGGGGAGTGGAGGGTGGGTAACATGCATCATAAAAAGAGTAATGGACTAATGCTAATACACAGACTGGCTGCAGCCCAGGGGTGTCTGCTGAGCTCAGACATAAATATTAGGGAGGCACCAAGGAGACAGAATTTTTATTTCCTTGATTTGATGGTGGGGAGAGGTTGGGCATAATTTTTTCTCTATTTCTCTGACTGTGGCCATTCTTCTGGGGATACCACCAATCTGTCTGTGACTGAAGCTACTCAATGTTTTATGGCTTCCAGAGTAGTCAAACTCTTGGAAAGACTGGAGGTGCAGGAGGATTTGTGGGTGCATCCTATTGCCTCATAGGCTCAGTCAGTTTTGGGGTTTTGTTTGTATCATCCAAGATCTTGCAAGTGATAAGAGAACAGAATGGTGTGAGGATAATTACGTTGAATGTGTGCTCGAATGCATATATGAGTAACTACGTTCTTGCCCAACATCAGGCTAATTTTCAATATTAAAGGGACTGATTTAATGTTCTCCACTTAGTGGGAACCAAGCCAAAAGCAACCCCAACAATAACTCAACAAGGATCTCCATCCCCTCTCAACTTCAGGTAGAAAGAGCAAAATACGTGTTTGTTAATTAATGAATAATTCAGGTACTTGAGGACTCAACCACACATGTTTTCTAGGGTTTTATAAGGAAAAGTACTTACAGTCTCTGGCTAATGTTGGCCATGGCCAACTGCTATCTATCCACACATTTGCCTTTAAGTGTGCACTTAGATGAAATGGGTCAATGTACAGTGCATGTGTGGGGCAGGAGGCAGAAGTGAATAAAAAGCCTGTATAAAAAGAGCCTGCAATTTGGGTTATGCTAAGAAGCTTTTGCCCATTCTCGATACTCTTGAAGCACTCAGTGCCTATGGGTTGTAGTGGAGCTCTAGGCCCTGAACTCAAGGATGGATTCAATTCACCCAAGACTCTGGATTACTTGAGAATAAAGAGAAGCAGAAGAAATTCCAGTGCCTATAGGGGGATGAGAAGGCCCATTCAGCCTTTTAGTGTGCGGTGAGGAAAAGACTGAAGGTAATTGGTTCATGCTCCCGTTCACCACTTGTTTGAGTGGAGTTAATTTTCTGTGTGCTGACCCTAAGAATGGGTGGAAAATAAAGTGGCATTCTTCTGAATGCCATAAGTACCAAAAGCTATGGCTTTCGTCCTCCGTATCTGGGTATATGTGAGTGGAGAAAGAGAAGGGGGGGTAGGGAATCTTACCAGGTGTAGAAGACCTGTGATAAGCAATTTAGATACTTCTTCAACCTTATTATGATCCTTATTAAGTAGATATTATTATCCTTTTTTTAAAGACGAGAACTCTCAATTCCAAATTTCCAAGAGGTTAAGTAACTTAGCCAGGGCTGCATACTTAATAAACAGCAGAGTTACGACTTGAACTCAAACCATTGTCTTTTCACAATGACTTAAAAATATGAAGGGAAAAAGTCAGTAAGTGATGGTTTGGAGGAAAAATTATTTTCAGTCTAAAGGTCAAAAGAGCAGGCACTAATGCATCCCTTATTCCAACTGGTGCATATTATGATTCCAAGTGACAAGGGAGGGGCTCACCACATGTGCTGTTGTTGGAAAAGGGTTGGTGAGCCCTTGTGTGAATGGTGACACGTGACTACTCAGACTGAGAGTGAAGGAGGCATCTCGAGTCTCCAGTGTTGAACTGGGGGACTGATCCTAATAAAGGGCTGGGCTCCCAATGACTAAATATGCTACAAATTTACCTGGAAATGCATCTCAACATAAAAGAGAGCTCATCCTTTCCCACCATGTTCCATAGAGGGTTCTTTTATATGTGAGGTTAACCAGTGCTCTGTGACTCAGGGAGCTCTCTGGCGGTGGAGGGGAGGGAGCCTTGGGATCAGCTGCGAGTGGTGGTTTTGCCTAATCATCCACCTGGAAATGAGGCCCAACTGGGCCTATCAAGAGATAGGCTCAGCCCCTTTCCACCAAGCATGGGAAATAAAGAAATGTTCCTCTTCCCTCGGTTGGTTCATAGCCACCTTAAAGTCTGAGAAAGAAATCACCGTTTCTAGCCTCTTAGCCTAAGCTGACTAGTATGACGTTAGTCTAAGGAAGACCTTCCTGACGGTGAGCTATTTGAGGTTTGATCATGAGCAACCAACGTTGGCTCTGGAATATCCTTTCCTGAAGACTTACTTCAGAGAATAGGAGAGATACCTAATTGCTGCCCACAGCATTGGACAGATAGAGTCTTCCCTCCAGCCTCACCTTTACTTGCAGGTATTTCAGTAAAGGCCCAATACAAATATAGAATGTATAATTTTCACATCATTCTCGGCAAATCCCAGGTGCGCCCCATTAGCAGAGTTCCAAAGATGCCATTTTCTATCAAGAAAAAGACATGCTGCATGGTAGTGCTTAGCTCAGGGCCCTATTAATAGCAATCCTAATTATATGGCTGCAAATTTAATTCATAGCAATGATTAGTGTCAGAATCAAAGGCATCAGGCATCAATATTGATGGAATTGCATAAGCCCCATAAACAGAGAACAAGCATTTGGGCCCATCCCCCCAGCAGTGGTTTGCTGTTAACTATTTCATTAATGTCTCTTCCAATTTTGCCAGATCAAAATGACTCCATTTCTCAGTGTCCTCCTCTCCCCAAAACCTTTGCCCGGCCAGCTCTGAATGGGTATGACTGGCAGACAAAGATCGCAGACAGCATCTTTGAAGAAGAGCCTGGGGCTCAGAGGGATGCACGGGTGATGGGCCCAGGCCCCACGCTTTACACAGCAGCTCTTGGCCCTGTCAGCAACACTCCTTTGTCTCCCCTTCAGAAAGCTCACAGCAAACAATGACGCCTGGAGAAAGGGGAGTCAGCTGGGGACTGTGTGTGGCACAAAAGGCTGCCACCCCATCCATTGTGGCCTGGACTGAGATGGGTAAGGAGGGGGAGGAGGAGGCCAGGGAGAGTGACACGGGCAGCGTGTGCCGAGGTGACAGCTGCCGCGTCCCGGGTTTCCAGGGCATCTTCGCTCCAAAGAGTGCAAAGTGTTAGTCCTGCCACTCTTCTCTCGCGCATTTTTTTTTTTTTATTATTGAGGTCACATTGGTTTAAAACATTATATAAATTTCGTGTGTACATCATTATATTTTGACTTCTGTATAGATTGCATCACCTCATGCCTATAAGAATGGCTACAATTAAAAAGATAAGAAATAACAAGTGTTGGAGAGGATGTGGAGAAAAGGGAACCCTCATACACCGCTGGTGGGAATGTAAATTGGTGCAGCCACTATGGAAAACAGCATGGAGATTTCTCAAAAAAATTAAAAGTAGAAATACCATATGATCCAGCTATGCCACTTCTGGGTATTCATCCAAAGAACATGAAAGCACTAATTCATGCATCTTCTTGCAGCTCTCTGTGGGGTAGGTATTGGGTGACAGAACAACCAGAATCTTAGAAAAGTCCAATAGAGTGCAAAAAGCCAGTGGTTAAAAGTACAAGTCTGGAGTCAGAGATCTGGATTCAACTTCCAGCTCTTCACTTAGTAGCAATGTGACCCTGGCAAGTTACTTAACTTTGTTGAATCTCAGTTTGCTCACATGGAAAATGGACATAACATTAATCCTTATCTGACTAGGGTATTATGAGACTTAACTGAAAAAAACCCACTTAGCTCAGGGCTTAGAATATAGTAAGTACTTAATTTATAACAATTCTCCCCCACACCCAAAAAAAGCAGCATTCCTCAAGAGAGGACTAACATTTAAGACTTGAGATTCCCAAATCAATGTTCTGATTTCAGAACTTCTTAGCCCTAAGGCAAGCATTTTTTTAATTAAGTAAGCTCCTTGGTGGCCAGGCTCTAGTAAGATCCCCAAGACACGTGGAGGGAGGGCTTAGGGATACTGGTCACCCCAGAGCAAGGCTGTATGGTCAGGCCTTGGATAGGAAGCTCAGCTGGACTCTTGCCTTGCGGAGAAGGATCCCCAGACCACTTTTAAGGTTCTGATTAGGGAATGTTCGCATGAGAGGTGGAGTTAGTCTGACGTTTTGTGCAGCAGGAATGTTCTTCCATATGATACAGAGAGAAGGGCTCAAAAATTGGAATCTAAAACCTGGATTTTAGTCTTGCCCCTGAGGCTAAGACCCTGGGTGATTCTGAGCAGGGCACTTAACCTTTCCAGGCCTCAGCTATCTTATCCATAAAATAGAACAATAAACATCTCACCTGCCCCAAGTCTGTAGGCTGGACCAGTTTTCTGAGGTCCTTTCTAGCTATAAAGTCAGGGGAAGATTCCTGACCTTGCATCATGGAGTCCGTCTTCTCCTCAAGGGTCTGACCCTTCTGTAGAGTCTCAACTCTACGGCCTCTCCCCCTTCTTCGGTTGCGCTCTCACCAGCCCCCAAACGTGAAAACATGAGAATTCCTGATTTGTCACTAAAGCCTATGGAGGCCATTGCCCTTTTCAGGTTAGGTGGGGACACCCAGCTAGTGGAGTCGCCTTAAAGTAGAAAATCAGCATGCAGTTTAGGAAAGTGATGGCTGACTGGGACAACCCCAGTGGCACCAGGTAAACTTCTGCCTCCCTTGGAGCCTAGAAACCTTCCTGAAGGCTGACGCCAGGAGAGGGATAGAATCCCAGAGAGAGACTTAGAAGGACAGAATCTCAGGTTGACCTTCACCACCTTGCATCTCCATATGTTTCCTGCTTCCCTGGACAGAAGAACATTTGATAACAAGAAGGAAAGAGAAGTTCAGCTAGCTGCAACCTTTAGCTCCATCATCCTCGACTATACAAGTGACCTAGATGTGTGCTGGGCCCATCTGCACCTGAAATATTTGTAGCACTGGTTCCAATTCCCACACTTCCCTTGATTGACCTCGTAACCCCGAGCAAGTCCATAATCTCTCTGAATTTCAGTATCACCATCTGCAACAGAGCAGAGAAATATCCCAACCCTTCCTGTTCGTCAGAAAATGTTATGGGATTAAAGAGGTAAGATATCAAGGGAATCTGGGCCCTTGGAAGAAAAGGATGGTAATAGTATGGGAGTGGCTGTATAATACCCATAGTAATAGTGGTAACAGCAGCAGTGGCTGCCATTTATTAAGCACCTATGATGTATCAGGCTCTGTGTTATGTACTTTACATCCCTCATGTTTGGTGGACATAGCAATCTTGCAACACAGCACTAATGGACCAGTTGAGGAAACTGAGGTCCCCCCGAAATCACACAGTTAATCTGAGGCAGAGCTGTGCAGCACGAGGATATTATGGTTGGCTTGGGAACATGCAAATGGCCCCGTTTTAGTTAATTCTGCAAAGCTGCAAGAGTGGAACCGCCACTTCCTCCAGCCCTGCCCTGGGGAGGGGTCAGTACATATTGTTTGGTGATATGGGACTCGGAAACCTCTCACTGGTGACTAATGCAGCTGGATGCCAATGTCCAGCGGGATTAGATTAGTTCGGCTCAGCTGGTCTAGTCTTCTAAGTATTTTTTCCCATGACTCAGAGCTGGGGTGCAGGGGACAGGATTCTCTTCCTCCAACTGACCTTGCAAACATGTCACTAAAAAGGAGGCTGATCTGACGGCACCACTCCCCCAGGGAGCCAGAGTCGAAGCGGGCTTTGGGGAAAGCCTCAAAGATGTTAGTAATAATAATGGAAAGCACTTTCATGCCAAGCACTATAGTAAGTACTTTTCATACATGATTTCATTTAGCCCTTAGCTATGCAAAGTGTTTATTCCTACCCTGCTCCATGGAATAAAATAAATTGAGGCTCACAAGTTAAGAAACAATAGTAGTGATAGTTAAGTGCATATATGCTCCAGCTCGGCACCAAACTGTACATGAATTATTTCCTTATGCTGTATTTTTTCCATTAGCGCTTATCTCCTAACATACTATATATTGTGCTCACCTATGTTTTTTGGTCTGTCTTCCCACATTAAGATATAATTTTCATTAGGAAAGGCATTTTGACAGTTTGTTGACTACTGTATACCCAGCAAACGGCACACAGTAGATAGTCAATAAATTTTCGTTCAATAATGAATTATTTCACTTAATCCACATTACAATCTCATGAGGCAGGTACTATAATTGCCCTAATTTTACAGATGAGGAAACTGAAGCTCAGAGGCCACACACAGCTTGTGGGTTGGAGTCAGGACTGCATCCCCTAAGCTCAGATATTCTTTGTTATGCAAATTGGTCCCTATCCAAAGGCAGAGGAAGGAACCAGGCAGTCTTTACAGGTCCCCTCCAACCCTGAGATATAAGTCCACGCTCTGTAACAACAGGCAGGCAAAGCTCAAGGATGTGTATCTATGTGGTCTGTATTTTCCTAAAGATGAGAGCTCTGTAAACATCAGAACCTCGGCCTCTTGAAAATTTTGCATAGCCTATGTGGGTCATGTGGATTCCGTGAGCTTGACTCAGAACCCCCCTCCCCTGGCCCCCACCCCGAAACACAGTTCCCTGTGCTTCACTTGTCTCATGATAAAGCCTTGCACTCCAGGGGCTCACTCTTAAATTTGCGAAGCAGCCTGCTGAATACACAGCCTCGTGCCTCAGATAGGGGTCGCCCGAGGTTGAAGCATATAAAGCGCTGCACAAAAGGTGCGAAAAATAAATGAATCTTTAGTCTCTTCCCTTTCAGAATGGCTCTGGGAGATCAGGGCCTCCTCCTCGGGGGTCAGCTGGGGCTCTGGGTAGAGACTCACTCCCGCTCTCTACACCTGTCATGGTCAAGCAGGGGGATGTGGTGGCGAGGGGCGGGGGTGTGGGGGGATTCTGTAAATATGCCTCCTTCCCTGTGCCAACCAAATGCTGCCTTTCCCAGCTTTCAGAAGACCAGTTCTTCGGACCCAAGAGGCCTATAAAACAACAAAACAAACAGCGAGTTTGGCGGCGGGAGCCTGGGCAGGGAGCCAAACTCATTACTAGGGATGTGGTGGTGAGCTCCGAGCCACCACCCCACCTCTTCCATGCAGGCTCTGGGGAAGGGAAGAGGGCGCCTGCTCCCCACTATCCCAGCCCCCAGCTCTGCTGAGATGCCTGGGGGCAGCAAGGGCATCCGGTCAGTGGTCACAGACCCAGGAGAGCCTGCTAGGCCTCCTAGAACTGGACCTGCAGCCCTGGTTGTTTACTTGATCCAGGGTTCACACTGAGAGACGAGTGAATCATTTCCACTCAGAGGAACGAGTGGCTATTGTTTGGTGGGGTTGGCACAGAGAGAAAGGCATGTTTCTCAGCTTTTCATCCAACTTGGCCTTCTCTCTGCCCAGACAACCCCACCCATGAGGGAGCCAAGTAACAGGTTAGGAACTTCTGTGTGTTTTGGGAGGAAGCATAAATGCCAATGTCAATATTGCCAATGGAGGGGCCATATCACCTTGGGCAAGATACTCAACATCTCTGTGGCTCAGTTTTCTACTCTGTGACACGGGCTAGAGAGGCAGGGGGTAATCACCATCGTAGTTGAAGGATTTGAGGAAGATGGAAAGGACCATGGAAAGATATCTGGGAAATAATCAGTGTTATCAAATCACAGAGCAATAACCCCGGGGCTTGAGAGAGTCAATACTTTGGTGCTCCCGATGGATTCTTCCCAGCGCCTCAGCTCAGTTTTCCTGGCTTTGCATAGTAAACCATTTGTGAGATTAGAAAGAGAAGAATAGGATTGGGAGGTCAGGGCTTCCTGTGGGCTGCAGGCTGGAGAGCCTGGGTTGGTATGTCCCTTAGGGAAAGGCAGAAAGAATTTTCCTGAAGAATTTCACAGGCATTTCAGTGGCCGTGGTTAGCTAATGAGAAATAAGGTGGTGCCAAAAGAGGCCAGGGCCAGAACTGGAAAGGGGCTAAGTCTCTGAGGATTTGCAAACATGTCCAGGAGTCCTATAAACAGAGGGCTGGCGGTGTGGGGGGCAGTGGTGACCTGGGCCTTCATACATGCCTCCTTGCTGCAGGCAAGCCTACATCTGATCCACATGAGGCCGACGGCTGTCCACGCTGTTCTGGGGATCTCCAGGCAACAGCGTAAATGCTCTCCCCTTCTTCCACCCCAGTCAACATTTCTGAGAGCACCACTCCACCGTCTTCCAAAGACTGTTAACCAGAAAACAGCCTCTTTTCCTGTTACCCACCAGCAGTTCTCTTGTTTTCTTGACTCCTCATCCCACCGCCACGCCAACCCTCCCCTTCCTCCACCGGCCTATCCAACACATCCTAACTTCCTTCCTTTGTGAACTAGCCACGTCAACAGGAGTCACTCTTGGTGTCTGGTTCTATTCTAGTCAGTGCAAATAGGTGTGCGTCATGGAGTCAGTACCCGATAAATTTGAGGTAAATTTAATGAGCATCTAATTGTGTGAGAGATGTTGGATGAGTGACATAAATATGAAAAAGAGGGTCCATGTCCTTTGGGATCTGTGACTCTCAAGAGAATTGGACACGTTAGCAGCTGCTTCCATGTCAGATGCTGTTGAAGCAAAATGACATGCCGAAGGGGGTCTGAGGAGGGTGCTACTCTCAGCGCTTCACGGGATAGGGTAGAGGGGATGTCAGCATCCCTTGGGCAGCAGGTGAGGCTTCCAGTGAGGACAGAGAACAGAGACCACAATTCCTGCTGCTGTGCAAGACCCTGGGCCGAGGAGCTAGAGGAGGCCTGTAGGGTGGTAAAGCCAGGACTGAGGTGGCAGTTGGAGCAGCTGCAAATGGAGAGATAGAACGAGAGGGACTTTTCCCCGAACCCTGAGAGTCTGCCCTCCCATGTCCTGGTGTCCTCTGCCTTCTCAGCTCGGCCCTTTCCCTCCTGTGCCCCATGACTTGTGCCTGGATTGCCTCCTGAACTCCTCCCTTCAACCTGGGAAGTCCTAGTAGATGAGTTTGCAGTTCCTGTTGCCACTCCTCTCCCTCCATCCACGAGTTGGTATTAGCTCCCAGCATCTCTTATCTGAACTCCCACAGCCTGTTCTCAGCCAGGAGGAATGTCATCACTGTCGTCCCCTACATCTTGCCCCAAGCCTGCCTGCCCTCATCATCTTGGCCATGCCTTGCCTTGTCTGTGACAAGCACCTCCTCCTCGACCCTGAGGGGCTTTCTGCTAAGCTCTGAGGGCAAGTGCGAACCCAGCCATGACTTCAAAGCCCACGCCCAGGGTGCCTGGCCTCCCTCTCTGCTCCTCCTCTTTGCCACAGCCTGCCCTCCCTTATCACCCACTCCTACTGAAGGAGTCAGAGAGAAATAGCGGTGGCATCATTGTAAAGGTCTTGCAGCTGGTGTAGGAGCCCCCACTCTGCTTCCCTCATTAGTGACCATCCAGTCTCTGCTTGAATATTTCCACTGACTGGGAGCTCATTCCCTCTTGAGTCAACTCTTTCCATTATGGGACAGTTTGGCCGCAAGACACTTCTTCCTTATACGAAGTGGAAAGCTACTTTACCACGACTCCTACCCAATGACCCTATTCTACCCTCTGGGGACACACCAAATAAGTCTAATTCATCTCCCACGGCTCAGCATGCAGACTGTGAAACCAGATGACTGAGGTTCAAATCCTGGCTCTGCCTCTTACTTGCTGTGTAGCTTTGGACACATTTCTTTACCTTTGTTGGCCTCCATTTCCTCATCTATAAAATGGAGGTGTAACAGCACCTACCTCATAGAGTTACATAAAGATGAAATGAGTTAATAGATATAAAGCTCTTAGAATAACATCTGACCCATAATAAGTGCTCCATAAATTATATTATCTAAAGAAGGTTGTTTTGTCTCCAGCTTTACTCTTCTTTCCTTGGGTTAACATCCTTTTAAAAATATTCTTCACACAGCATGACTCCCACATCCTTCCAGCCCCCGTTTATCTCGCACTTTAGTTGGATTAACACTGTCTTACAATGCTATCTCCAATTTAAAGTGGAGCTACCACTTCTCACGACCTGGCAATTGTTCTATTTGTGTGGTGAAGACTAATTAACTTTGGTAAAGCTGCATCACACAGTTGGTTCATGTCGACCTTGTGGTCAGCAAAAATCCAAATACCCTTCTCACTTGGTCGTCTTAGAGCCTGGATCCTCACAGTGCTCTGTCTACCTCCACCTTCCACCTTGCCAAGTCCTCCAAGCCCCTCTGTGCACTCTAGACCCTCCCTGCCCGTGCCTTGCATCTTCTCAACGTGGTACCCAAGGTCTAGAATGCCCTTCTCTCTCACCCCCAACTCATCAGTTTATCTGTCTCATTCAGTCCTTACGCAAATCCTGGTAATCTTCCTCCCTGATAAGCCCTTCCAAGTGAATCACATGATGGCAGCTGGTTTCTCTGAAATTATTCCACCCTTGTGGTGAATCCTTGCCCATCTTCTTACCACCTGTAATGCACTGGCCCTTAGCCTAGGCAGGTGTTACACATCTTTATTTTCAGCTCTTATCCTTATTCTGCCTGTTCCTCCTGTGTTTTTGTGGCTCAGAAAGCAGTGGCCTCCTTTGTGATGTTCTCCATGTGTCTAGCAGAGAATAGTGTATGAGCAAGTATGTGACACAGCACATAACAGCACCTTGTGGTCATGCCACTTCTAGTGAGTCTCTGCTTCCTCTAAACTTCCCCGCTCAGGGACACCCTATTCCTACGGGCTGCAGTGGATGAGGGCTGGACAGCCTGACAGACGCCTAGGCAGGCAGGGAAGAAGTGAGTAGTGCTGACGCACCCTGCCTCCCTCCTCTCTCCAAACTCTTAGCTAGTTTTTTTCTTTATTTTCCTTCCTGTGTTGAAAGAGCTATGGGGCCTGGACCATGGTAGGGTTTCCTGGGGACATTCCATAAATTCTTCATGGGCCGTTTCTCTGGAGAGGGGCGGGGGCACGTGGGTGGGTAAAGGGGAGGCCAGCGGAGCCTGGGTGTGAGTATCAGGTGCCTCAAAGAAGTGTGGGTGGAAAGGAAGGGTGAATTGCATAGAAGAGAAGGAAGGGTATTATGAGCTCATAGAAACAGCCAGAGAAAGGCCAAGTGAAGAGCGAGAAGGAGCAGCCAACTTGCAGGTTGGAACAAGCTGTGGGCAGCTATGCCCCAGCCTTGTCCTTGAACCCGATGACTTGTCTCCACAGTGACTTGTCCACCAGGGGTCCGACAGGGCCAAGGGAACTTGGCTAACTCAGGTGTGTGGCTTAGAAAGCTCCCCCTCCATCCTGGCAGTCCCTGGTTGTGCTGCACAAGATGCAGAGAGACGGGACGGGGAAGGTGAGCACAAGGGTTACTCAGAGTTTGGCTGGGTCTCTCTTCCTTTATTCTGCCCTCATCCATGCATTCGGCAAACATTAATTCCTTCACTCAGATCTAGGACCCAAGAGAGTGGAGGCACTAGCCCCTGGCTGCACTCTGTAGCAAGCCTGGACCAGAAGACGCTTCTCAGCCTCCATCCTCAGGCTCCCTGGCTGTTTAAGCAAAATGGGTGCCAAATTGGATGTCAGGGCAAGAAGCAACTTGTCCTAGTCTGTATGCTTGAACAAGTCATTCTTCTTCTCTGGGCCTCAGTTTCCCTGCTGAATAATTAGGGTATTGGGCCAGATAATCTCTAAGTTTCCTTAAAGAATGGTTCTATCTTTCAAAACAGTTTTGGGGCCTATCGCATGTGTGAACACTTGGTGAAAGGATTAGGCAGGGAGAAGGAAATAAACATGAAAAATTCATAAAAAAAATGAATAAGCCCCCACAAAGGAAGAAAATAAATAAAATTCAGCCTTTAATAGAACTTTCAAGAGAATAAAGAAGATAAACAGAGTTACAGAATGATCCAGAACAGCAATTGAAGATGTAGGAAGGATGGGGGAACGTGCTAGCTGTGGCTACTGTTGGCCCCTAGAAAGCCTTTGTGCAATTCAGAAAATGGTGGTCTCTAGGGGCAGATGAAGCAGTAGGAGAAGCCCCTCTGGGTGGATGTTTATACCCTAGGGTCCATGGCTTGACAAGGATTGCTGAGACTGGATTTCAACTCCTATAGATCCCTTGGCCCAATGTCCCTGTGCAAGGCACAATCTACCCAACTGTGTAGGTAACTCTGGCCGAGAGCAGGGCAGTAGCCAGCCACAGGGGCCCAAGTTGAACCCTGTCCTGGTAGAATATGCCACTCTTAAATCTTAGTGGAATCTCATAAGGCAACTCCTTCCCTCCCCCACATTGGGAAAGCAAATGCAGGGACCACGCTCATCCTCTCTTCCCTGTGCCGAAAAGCACAAGACTGTGGACCCAGACAGAGGGCACAGGACAGGAACAAGAAGGAACCTCTCCAGAGAGCCAGGAAAGAGTTAAAGGGCTTTGGTATCATGAGAAGCAGAAGAGGTCTGGAAGGTTCAGCACCTCCACATAAAACCAGACCAGTATTTCTCACCTTCTCTGGCAGCAACCCAGGACAAGCAGAACATGGAAATTCTTCCTCAGGCTCCCTCCCTGGCACCCTCCTTCCACATTCCCAAACAACCTTTCTCCAGAGGCTCTAAATGGATTACGAGGAAAGAGCTACAGGGGTGATGTCAACATCAAAGGGTGAGATTCAGTGAGGCCTTGCATGTGCCTTGATCCACAGGTGGTGGGACTGGGGCACGGTGGCAGGAGGGTAAGCTTGGGAAAAGGGATTAGCTGGGACCGGAAAGAATGTGGCTGCTGTAATCCCACATAATGAACCAGATTGTGCTCCGTCTCTGCACCCTAAGCACCAGACAAGCAGGTACAAGCTGTTGGCTTTGGCCTGCCGTACAAGAGGCCTCCGGTGCTGCCAGCCTCAGACAGCCCGTGCCCTCCAGCTGGCAGAGGTGCCCAGGGCAGGCACGGGATAAGATGTCTACTTCCTCCTGGCAGCTCAGGTCTTGGAGGGTGGGGCTGCTGGGGGGAAGTGCCTGTGATTGCAGGAAGAGGGAAGAAGCAGAATGGCACCACATGCCCTTGGAGAGCAGCAGCGCCATTTGCCCGGTTTCTCAGCATTGGGATTCATAATCTCCTTCAACCAGCTGCTTTGAACTCAACAAAGACTTCTGACCAGGACATTCAACTCTGCAGGCCGTGCAGAGGGATTTATGATGTGGGTGATTCATAATACAGAGAGTCAAAAAATCAGTTCTACGTGATTTGGAGATAAAGAGTGATTTCTTTTCCTCCTTTAGGCAGATGCACCTTCTTAATTCCTTAGAGTCTGGGCAATACTGAAATAATTTGCATTCCCTAGATGCTCACTGACTAATGGCTGGGGGAAGCAGCTAGAAGACAAGACACAAAATTAGCCCTCCTATTCTAATCTCCCCCCGCCCAAGAAAATTAAGAGTTGCCTGTACTTACGTCTCGAGCAACAGCTCCCTTCCAGAAGGGGCTCTCAGCTGAGGAGCTGAACGGCATGGGCGCGTCTGGGCTCCCAGACTCTTACCTTTTTCAGCTTGCCGCTCTTAGTTCCCACAAAAACCACGCTGTAGCCGTTGTAAACATAGGAGGCCACTGAGGTCATGCGGTCCCGGCTGGTGGTGTACAGGGTCAGGCCCTCCACTGGAGTCGAGCCTCCAAGTGGCTGGTTGATGTCCAGTCCACAGAAGTTGTCATCGATGGGGACAGGCTGGAGCGAAGGGGAGGAAATTGGAGTGAATAGCAGCGAAGGCATGACAGAGTCATTCTACACTAACCCACGCCCGACCGCCAGCCCTAGGACACCGGGCCTCCGAGAGGGACAGACCTGGGGTTCAGGGGTGTAACACACGATGTACACAAAAATGTCTCACCAGCTGACCCACCAATCCTACACTGGCTCCCCTGAAACCAGACGGAGGAACCAGCAGCCTGCATCTCACTCACCTGCAGTCACCCATTCACTTTTCTGCCAAGAGATCCAGGGTAATTTGTAAGGCTGATTGCTAGAACTCATTTTCTAGTCATTTTAATGTCCCTGTGGACCATGCCATTCTGTGGTGATCTTTCTATTTAGACAATGGAGGTTCAATCTAAAGGCAACACTATAGGATTTCTACCAGCCCGGAGAGGCTTTCTTGTTTGTTTCTTGAGCTGCAAGGTCTGCCTTTGGGCATAAGGCATTTTAAGCCATTGAATTATTCACCGCATCCTACACTGGGGATAGATTAAAAAGGGTCATCATAATATCGAGCAGGGCCTTATACTTGGGAATCTACATAATCTACATAAACCTCAGTTTCTTCATTTGTCATACTACCTGGCCACCTTTCTGGGAGAATTATTGAGGAGCAAATAAAATAATGCATCAAAAGAGTTTTGTTAAGCTGCACGATGATTTCCCCTATTGTATTACAGGTCTTCAAAAATGTTCAGGTAGCTATAAATAAAAGAGAATTCTGGGGGCAATGACCTTCCTATTACCAGGCTTTTGAAGGCAGTGGTGGTGTGCCTGTATAAAGAGTATCTTTCAGGAGAGACTGGGACACTTTTGAAAGATGATCACCTTGAGCATATAAAAACATAGCTGGACAGAAAGTGAGAAGACCTCAATTTCAGCCTCTGCTGTACCACTAAGCGGCTGTGTAAACTTGGACCAGTAACATCCTCTTTCAGGGCTGCTCAAGGGGATGCTAAATTGATTATTTCTAAGATTTCATTCAGTTAAAATTAAAAAAAAAAGACTATCCTTCCTGAGCACAGGTGCTGTGGAGGGCTTGTATCTCTGCACAGTGCCTATCCTGGGGCTGGCCATGATGGGTCCTCTGAAATGCTCCAGGTGACTACACACCATGGAATCCTGTGGGCAAAAGCTGTAGACTCTGGGCAAGAAAGAGCCCTGAGTCTTGTGGCAGCTGGTCCTTCTGGGTCTGGAAAGGCATCCCAGAGGTGGAAGGAAATGACTGTCGTGGGAAGCATAGAAAACATCGGGGAGAAACCTGTAACCTGTTCCCCTCAACCCCCTCCTCACACCGACCAGGGAAGAGCGGGCTGACGAGTCATTCCCTGAAAGCCTCACTTCCTTGGAATAACTGGTTTATGAGCCAGGACATGTGATTCTTCTGTAAACCAGGGACTTCCCTTCCATTCCCATCTCAGATCCAACGGGAATAGGGACTCATATCTTGTGATTTCTTGGTGTTTTATAATGAGCTGCTGCTCCTGCTACTGCTAGGAATGGTGGTGCGGCCCGTGTGTGGGTGTGTGTGTGTGTGTACACTTCAGGAAAAGGAACTTATTTTAGGTTAAAGATAACCTTGAACTCTGGGTAATATGGAGCCCCACACAGCAAAAGGGATAAGCTTCTCAGGAAGGAAATGAAGCAGTAGTATGCTGGAGCCAGCTCATGAGGGATGACTGTACATCTCTGCACTCTGCATTAAAAGTGACATCACATTGGTGGCTTAAAATCATCCATTGTGGGAGTATTTACACCATAGAAATTGACAAATGCTTCTAATCAAGGCTCCCCACCTCCCACCACCATTGCCTGCATATAGCCATTTGTTTAATATTTACCAGCACATCATGGGAGCCAATCATTTAAACTTCAGGCTCCCTACAAAGGCAGGTCAGAGGAATCAGCTACTGCTTTGTACATTTTCTACTTCTCTTTCTCATCTCTACACTGTAGGCAGCAGGTGCCCTGGTAAGATTGAGGAAATCTGGACTGTAGTCCTGTCTCTGCCACTATCCAGCCATGTGACCTTATGTCAAGTACCCTCTCTGAGCCTGAATTTTCTCATCTGTAAAGTGAAAGGATTAGACCAGACAATCGTCAAGCTTCCTTTCAGCTCTGAAAGTCCTTGATTTCATGACTTCAGTTTCTTTCCCACTTTCTCCAGGGTCTGGCAAGGCTGCAGAGTCTGTGCACATGCATAGCTTAAGCCAGCTTCTGAGAAATGATGACAGAAGCAAAAAACTTGCTGGTGATTGTGGATTTCTCTACATCTATACTGAATCTAGAATCTTCAGATTGGCTGGCATTTCTTTCTTTCTTCTCTAACTTGTCAGATATTCCCAAACACCTGATGCCTCTTTACTTTCACTCAAATGGTAAGAGCGTGGAGTGTGGCTTTCCTTAGAAGCAGCAGGGCTAAACAGAAAGAACTTGGACTCAGAAATATGGGCTAAACTGAATTACCATCCCTGCTTTGTCATTTCTAGTTGTATGGATGTAAGCAGTTTATTTAGTCTTTGTGGGTCTTTGTTTTTCCATCTGTAAAATGGGGATGATAATCTTTGCTTTATAGGATCTTATTGAGGATCAAGTGAGATAACACTTACATGGCCCAGCATAGCCTTTAGGACATAGCTACTATTAAGTGAGTGATATTCCCTTCCTCATCCCTCTTCTGGGGGCTGAGCTCAAATCCTTTATCTGAGAGTTCCATGTTAGTCCAGAGATCATGTTAAAATTAAGCCCTGGAACCACAATATCTCTGGGTCCCCAGGTCTGGGACTCCTTGAATTACAAGGATTTTAAGAGGCCTCTCTTGTTGTAACCCTTCCACCCCTCTGTCAAGGCTGCACCAGAAGAGTGTAATGCTCAAGGGTGGTGGGGGCAGCAGTGAGGGGCTGTTCTTTCTGAAGTCCTGGTCCTACCTGCTGTCACCTTTCTCCCAGTGCCTGTGCTGGTCTTTCTTTGGTCACTAGCCCGGGCTTGTCTCTGCAAACCACTGGAGCCAGAGAAGGGTGGCGGCTTCCTCTTCCCTCTGGCTCAGAAGCAGGCAGGAATCAGCAGTTTCCTCCTGACAAGGCCCCCTCTGGGCAATGGGGACCGGCAGGACTCCATAAGGGAGTTAACCCTTGCATTTCCTCTCCACTTCTCCTGATTGGCTGGGGCCATAGGTTACAGAATTTCAGTGCTATAAAGAACTCTGGAAATTATCTAGTTCAACCTCCTCATTTTATAACAGTGAAATAACAGCAAATAACTGGTTCTTTATGATGATGATTAATATTACTAATTATAGCTGCCATTTATTGAATGCTTATTATGTGCCAGGTATTGTGCTAAGCATTTTACATACATTTTCTATTTAATCCTCATAATAACCATAAAAAGAGGGTACTATTATCTCTATTTTAAAAATGAAAAAATTACAGCTCAGACCAGGGACATAACTTGCCCAAAGTCATACAGTTTTAAGTGGTAGAACTGATTTTTAAACACAAATCTGTTGGATTTCAAAGCCTATTGTCTTAACTTCTATCCTATCACACCAAGCCAATGTGGAACCAAGCTCTGTAGAAACAGAAGTGGAGCCAGGACGTGATCTCTTTTCTTGCTTTAAGAAGTGGCTTTTGGTCCCAACAGCAGGCACATTCAATGTAGGGTACTCAGAAGACAGCCATATGGGCCCCTTGGTCTCAGATTTTTCCCCAGGCTGCAGATCCAGAGTCCACAGCACTTTGCACAGAAATCTATCTGAGCACTTGCCACATGGCATAAGAGTTAACTAATAATGGTAAACCTAACAGGTCAGGCATGGTGCTAATCTTGCCACATATTATATTTTATATATATTGTATATTATATCTGATCATCCCATGAGGCAGGTATTATGATTCCCATTTCACAGATGATAACGTAGAGATGTTAAGTTACTTCTGAAGCCAGGAAGCAGCATAGATGGAATTTGAACTTTGTCTCTGAAGCCTGAACTCTTAGCTACTACGTTACATTGCCAGCTATTTTTATCTCTCTCTTTCTCCCACTAGATTATGAGATACGTGAGAATAGTGATGACATCTTTTTGTGTTTGTATTCCCAGTGCCCAGTACGGTGCTGGGCACTCAGAATATCTTATATTTTCTTATAAATGGATGGAGGGATGAGTGAATGGAGGAATCTGGATGGATAGAGGGAGGGAATGAATGAATGGATGGAGAGATGGGTAGATGGATGGATGGATGGATGGAGATAAATGGATGGATGGATGGATGGATGGATGGATGTGTGGATCATGGTGACCACTTAGATGGCAGCATCTTGCCCCTCACAGGACAGTGCTTGCTACTGATTTTCTATCTCTGCTGTCCTCCGATCTGGATCCTGAGCTCCCCTTCCTCTCCTATTTTCCCTTTGCCCAGACTCCTGATTCTTCTTCTCCAGTTGTCAATCTATTAGTCAAGCTTGACTGCCTTCCTTCTCCTCTGACTTACATATCCACTTGCCACCCCAATCCCCTGACTTGGCCTCACAGTGGCCCACAAGGCCCCACATATACAAGATCTGGTCCTTGTTATCTCTGACCAGGCTCATCTCCTACCACCCTTTCTTCCACATGCTCTGAGCCCACTGTGATATCCTCCCTGCCGTTCCTCACACACTCCAGGCATGCCCTGAATTCTCTGCACTTGCTGCTCCCTCTCTCTGGAATGCTTTCCCCAGATACCCTCATGGCTCATTTCCTCACCTCCCTCAATCTTTGTTCAAATGCCACTTTCTCAATGAATCAATCCTCTTGGGTACTACCTCTCCCCACTTCCCTGCTTTATTTTTCTCTATGGCAATTATCACCATTTGACAGAAGAGCTGTTTTATGTATTTATTGCCTTGCCTCACCAATCAAAGCTCCATGAGGGCAGGGAGCTTCACTGTATGGTTCCCACTGAAGCCAGCGGTGCCTGGTGTGGTGGGGGCCCCTCGAAATATATATTTGGAATGACTCAGTGGATCAACAAACATGACCCAAGTGTCTGTACACATCAGAATGTGTGTTATTGGTTACTCCCCATAATGTGAGCCTCGAAGCCTCTCTCATTTTAGGCCCGTGGTGGTCTGGAGCAGCATGTGCAATGGGGCTCTGGAAGGAAAGTCAGAGCCCGAATCTCAGACCAGGAGTAGAGCGAGTTGACCCTCCTTACCGCCTTGGTGCACTGGACATCCTTCCCCAGCAGCCAGTTGAGCTCCAGATTACCCTCCCCCTGGTAGCAGGACTGCAGGCGCTCCTTGATCTGCAAGTTGATGGCCCGGATGGGGAAGGCACAGAGGGCAGAGTCATCTGGCGGGTGGTGATATTGCTTCTGCCCTTTGGAGAAGATGGCAAAGAGCACGTCATCCTGGCTGCTGATGTTGAAGGCCTGGGCCAGGGAGTCCCCAGGCTTGGCGAGGTAAGCAGCCTGCAGGAGGCGGTATTCCACCCCAGCCCGAGTACAGCCAAAGGGCAAGGACACGTAGGAGTGGAACTTGGGGTCATCCTTGCAGAGACGCACGATGCGGGAGGTGTAGAAGAGGTCTCCAGCGGAGTTGATGGCCACGCCTTCCGGGGTCTCGGGCTGGACAGTGAGGAAGTAGACGAAGCCCCCGCTGGCGAAGCCATAGATGTAGAAGATGTCAAAATGGGAGACCAGGGCCAGGGTGTCCGAAGGGATCTTGATGAGGGAGGAGACGAAATCACTATGTAGCTCGTAGTCAAGCATGGCAGAGGACTCCGGGTCACGGGGCAGCTTCCGACTGGACAGAGTTGGGAAGTAATCTTGCTTTCCATCCACGGCAGTGCCAATGAAGAGCTTGCCATCCTCGCCCTCAGAGTGCACGATCACCCCATACATCGTCCCCGTCTTGTTGACGCTGGACAGGTAGTGCTCCTTCTTGTGGGATGGCTCCACCAGGATGAAGAGGTCGTCCAGCCTCAGCAGCTTGCAGACGCCCTGGTAGAGGCTCCCGCAGGCCAGCAGGCGGTTCTCAGAGTAGTCAATGATGAGCAGCTTGTTGACGTTGTTGGTGAGGGTCAGCACCTCGCTGCAGGGCTGCACGATGAGGGGTGGGTAACAAGACTTGTTGTCCTCTTCCGGCCCGGTCTTGTGAGCCACCTGGATGGTCAGGTTGCCCGTCAGTTTGTACACCCGGTTGATGGCCCCCACGTACACCGCCCCTGTCCCTCGGTGGACAGTCAAGTGGTTGAAGGTCCAGTCACGGTTCTCAGAGTGGAAAGTGCTGAACTGAGGCATGCTGGCGGCCTGGGGGGCCAGCATCACCCAGACCACCGAGAGCAGGACCACAGACCAGCTGTCAACCTCTGCGGCCCGTGGCCAGGGCCTCCTCTGTTCCATTCTGAGTGGGGCGAGGACGAGGAGACAGATCCTCTGAGCTCTCATCTACTCCACCTTCCTGGCTTGGCCCTTACATGGTTCTGGAAAACACAAGGCAGAGTGGTCAGAGGAAAACTAAGTCCTGGGAGGTGTGAATAGGATTGCTTGACCCAGGGTCCCAGTTCTGGCTAGCTCTGTGAGTCCTTTCCCTCTGTATTTCAGTTTTTCTATTTTTAACATACTTTCTCCCTCTTCGGGCTGTTCAGGGAATCCTATTATCTATTTTGGTCTCCAGCCTTTACGCTGTAAAATGCTTTTTTTCACTTTACAAAGCATCTCTATTTCTGTCCTCTTAAGACATCGTTTTTTATCTCTCAGAGAGGTTAAAAGGCTGTTTAAGTTCACCTAGCCAGTTGATCCCCGTGTCGGACTAAAGCCAGTCTTCCCTACCCAGTCGTCACATCTGTCCTCTCCCAGTCAAGTGGAAATCTCTCCTGTTCTTTAAAAGCTTGTTAGTCAGGCCCTCTCGTAGGCTCTCCCTGTCAACTGCTCCCAGAGTCTGATAACGCAAACACAATTCCTCCTTATGTCAGACTTCCATCCCCTCACAATGCTGCGTTTCCTTACTTTCTCGTGCTCTGTCCTCCGCAGGGAAGAAGGGCTGGTCACCCCGAATAGCAGTGCCTCTTGCTGCCCCTCAGCCTCATTCTTTGCAGAAAGAAGAGTCCCTGATCATTTGCTGTTAAACTTGTTAGAAAAGTGAAATGCGTGCTGGCCAACAGGACTGGCATTCCCACATGTGCCATTCAGGAGCCTGAAAAGCTCCAGGGAGATGGATGGATAGCCCCCCATGCTCCCCTGGGACAGCAGGATGCCAGCCACTGCCTCCCCAGTGAGCGGGCGGCCAGGTCCTGGGGAGATTGCTTCAGCTTGTGCTTTTCGGCAGGTGGGCACAGGGGGAGCCGCCTCCTTGCTAATGGAGACAGTTATCCGAGTCCAGCTTCAGCTACCTGGGCAAGAGTTCTGGGTTTGGGAACACGTAGGGAGGAGCAAAGGGAGAGGAGTCGAAGGTCAGTCTCATTCCAACCACTGCTGGTGCCCCGGGACTGTCAGGATCCATGATGTCAACGTGGGCCTCAGCCTGCCCTACCTGAAGCCCAGCAAGTCTCCTGCCCAGACTCCTTTGCTCCTTCCCCTCCCTCCAGACCCCCAGGCTCTACAGCTTTTCCATATTCCTAGGAAGCTGCCCAGAGGGGCAAGGTGGGCCTCCTGGGAGAGCTTCTGGAGACTCCTGGGCAGGGGCTGGGGGAATGGAGCCTGACCCATCCCTCTAACAGCACTACTCCTGATTCGTATGGGGAGGGACAGCGGTGGCAGTGGGCAGAAGCAGAAGGAGGGAGCCATGAGCTGTCTAGCAGAGAACTCTTTTTCTCCAGATGGACAGATCGTCCGGCAGCCTTCTCAGACAAGTCCAGGCAGAACTCTGGGCACAGGAGACAGCAGCAGTGGAAACACCCAAGCCAAAAGGAGGAAGAATTTGCTCCAAGGCAGCTTAGGAGAGTCCTGTCTCCTTCCACCCCCCACGCTGGCTGGACTGGGTGAGAATTAGAACTGATGCCCCTTTGGGAAGCCCCACAGTCTTTGCTCTGTATCTTTTGAAATTCTCCTTCCTCCTCCTCAACTCTGCATCCCTGACAGGCACCATGGTGCCAGAAGTGGCCCTACATGACTGCTCTCCTCCAACCAGGCTCCACCAGGGTGTTCTGGGGTGATTCAGGAGGCCCCAGGCTTCCTTGGAAAGAGGAAGGCAACGGCAGCATGAGGCCCAGGCTGACCTCAGAGGCTCCGACACAGCCCTTCCGGCCCCACGCGCACACCGGCAAAGCCTCTCCACAGCCAGAGCTTTCGGTTTGAAAACCAGGGGTTATTTTTAGTTATGTCCTGGGGCCGGTAGCAGGACGTAAATTCCTCAAGAGGAGCTGCGGAAAGGAAATAACAGAATCCTCACATTCCCCAGCTGGATAGGGAACTGCAAGAGGCCGTTCTGTGCATGGCCCTGTCTCCGGGAAGAAAAGCTCCTTTGGCCCCAGGTGCAGGGCAATGTGTCCCCCCGAGGAGCCATGAGGAGGATCATAATTGTCACCTCGCTGCTGCGCTTGGGGTTCTGTCTTTTAGAAAGAGCTCTCTGAGACCCTCTGGGAGTGAGTTTGTGGACAGGATGCTCCTGCCTTCTCCATAACATACATGCCACACATACGTTTAGCCCGTAGGGGGAGGAAGAAGGTCTTAGTAGCAAAGATAACACCAAAGGACATGGGGTGAGGTTAAGATCAGCCATCTCACCTCCCTGCCCGATCTGCTCCAGAGACACAGTTTGAATAGTGGGTGGCTTTTGTTATTAGGTAGAATCGGGGAACAAATTTGGGACCTTGGGCAAGTCAAGTCTCATCTCTCTTTCTGGCAGAATGGGGATAATTGCTGTATCTACCTCTCAGGTTGTCATCAGAGTAAATGAGATAATGCAGGGAAACCTCTTAGCACGGAATGGCACGCAGTGAATGCTCAGCTTATGCTAGTTATTATTATCACTGAAGCCGCCCCAGGAGACTGCACTTCAGGAATCCTGCCAGAGCTCCTGACTTCTCTTTTGCTCATATCTTTCCTTCCATGGGAATGAACACTGTGGGGAGACCTTTGATCCCAAGCCCACCTTGACCCTGTGAAGGGGCTCATTCTGAGAAGCAAGCATCAGTGGAAAGGGGATAGATCCAAGGTGATCATCTCTATTACACTACTGCACAAGTCCCAGCATAGCCTCTCTGCAGCTTGCAGGGAGGCTGCTGGAGGTGCAGGATCCTGAGAGTTGAACTATGAGCGGTAAAACTGGCCTAGTGGGTAGAAGACATGAAGTCCCCAGGACAAGAGGAAGAGTGGGGGACTCAGGAGCCCTGGATTCAAATCCTGCCTATGTCATCGATGAGTTATACAGCTTCAGATTGCTCTAGCATCTTCCCGAGCCTGTTTCTTGATCTTGAAATAAAGGGTGTTTGAATTAACTGATTTGTAAGATTTCTCCTCTCAGATGAAATGATCCCTTGAGGCTGGCTTCCTTCAGCTTCTAGAGTCTGTGACTGAGACAGCAGCTGAGGTCCTTCTGTCTACCTGCTAAGGCTGGTTAGGCCAGGAGTTCTCAAGACCATGACAGCTGGGCCGTTTCCTCTCACTCCTCAATCCACGTCTACTCTGGAACAGACTGCTCCTGGTGACCAGCCAAGTGAATTCACCCCACAGGGCTCAAAGGTCGCCCATCTGGGAGTAGCAGGCACTGGTGCATTGGAGTCAAGAGGAGGCCTGATCTCCGGGAGTGCAGGGGTAGCAGGGAAAGCTCGCACTCCACCCTGGGAGTGTGGTTTTCACAAGGACAACTGACTTCAATAGCAAGTTGATAGCTCTGTCTTTCCATGCCAAGGCTGATGTTACCAGGTAGCTGTTCCAAAGTAGGGCCCAGCTGGCAGGGATCAAGCCTCCTATCCAAGTTCAGAGGGAAGCAGAAGGGCACCCACCTTTGTACCTTTGATGAGAGGCAGCGTGGTGTAATGGTTAAATGCATGGGCTCTGAATTTAGATGCTTAGATTCAAACAGAGCTGATAGCTCTGTAAACTTGGTCAAGGTACTTAGGCATTCTGTTCGCTGTTGCACTAGCTGTATAAAATGGCCTCTACCCCATAGGATTATTATGATGAAATCGGTTAATACATATAAAGCACTTAGAATAGTGCCTGGCCCATTTTAAGTGTTCGAGATACATCAGCTTTTATTAGTAGTAATTTATTTGTCAATATTTCCAGGTCTTCGCCTCCATCTATTCCATGATCTGTCTCAGAATGAACTTTGCATCCTCAATTTGGTAGAAGCCAGCAAACATAGGCCTATGACTTTGTACACCTAGCATTTCCTCCTAACCCCAATTTTCTGCTAATGTCAACCTCAGGAGTTTTCTCTTAATCACAAGGCCTTTTTCTTTCTGTGACATCTCCTCTCCACCTAGTTTGTGAAGCACTTTGCCACATGCATCCTCAAGAGCCAAAACTTGCTTTGTCTCTGTTCTCCTCCCAGCTTTCCTCTCCCCTACCCCAAGTCTCAAACCAGAACATGCTGCTCTGGGACGCTCACCCAAGGCGGGGAGCCAGGACATCTTACTCAGAGCACTCCCCATGCTAAGGAAAGGCCACACTTGCCTCTGTGAGAAGCAAGTGTCACTAAATACTTTATTTGGAAGGTCTGATGACACCATCTCCCCGATCAGGATTCAGGAGGCAGGTGTTGGTGACAGCCAGTGAAGGCATCTAATACCTTCCTGATCAACTGCTGCAGGCGTCAGTGGCAGAGCAGGGAGGAAATGACAATCAGGCATTTCCAGTTCAGCTCAGTGCAGGATTCTCTCCTCCCTCTGTTGCCTTTTTCAGGAGATCTGGGCGCATATGCCTCTGTGCTTTCACTTGGCCTCCCCTATTGCAAAAGGAGCTGGTAGGAAGAGGAGTCAGAGTCGAGATATGATTTTGCCAAATGGAGTCAAAGCTCATGAGAGTAGATCTCACACCCTTGGATCCATCTGTAGCTCCACAACCACTATCTGCATTCTATCACCACTGTTACCACCTCCATCACCACCACCTGCACCCTCATCACCAGCACCAGCACCATCTTGGCTATATTTTTCCTAACAATAATAGCAAAAGGTGCTCATTATTATGACTGCACCTACTAGGTGGCTCACACAGCCAGGGTCCTGAGAAGCCAGATGGTGACAGAGAAAAGGTAAGCATGGCAATGCGGGCTATGACGTCAGAGGAGGTAGCAGCTGCTCCCAGGATTCACCCCAACCTCCTACCTCCCCCATGGCAGAGGGAAACCTGTCCTCTTCCTCAGCTCTCCTTTCTAATTAGAGATGCCTTTAAAGCAGGAATTCAGGGCCAATGCTGAAGGTGATTATAAGATTAATCTGCTACCTTTTTTTTTTTTTTTTTGCTAAGGAAGAGTCACCCTGAACTAACATCCATTGCCAATCTTCCTCTATTTTTTTTTGCTTGGGGAAGACTAGCCCTGAGCTAACATCTGTGCCAATCTTCTTCTATTTCGTATGCGGGATGCTGCCACAGCATGGCTGATGAATGGGGCAGGTCTGTGCCGGGGATCCAAACCTGTGAACCCTGGGCCGCTGAAGCAGAGCGTGCAGAACTTTAACCACTTGGCAAGGGGGCTGGCCCCCTACTTTTTTTTTTTAAGATGAAAAAAAGCAAAGCTCATAGAAAGAGCCAAATTGTTCAAGGTCACCCAAAATGAGTCGGGGACAGGCTGCAATCAGAATCTAGACCCTGTGACAAAAAGTCTAGTGCTTCCTGCACCATAGGCAAAAGGGTCCTGGGAATCAGTTATGTTCTGCCTCGAGGCTGCCCTGTTTTGGGGAAAGAAGATGCCTTTTGATCATGGTGGCCCCATGATGGGCAGAAGTGAGCCTGCACTTGGCCTTGACAGGGAAGTGGAGGATTAAGGGGCAGGGGTTGTGAAAGAGACACTGCCAGAATGGCTCCCTTCTGTGTTGTGGACAATGACCCCCTCTGATCTGCTCTAGGCCCAGGCAGGCCCACACAGTTGTCACACCCAAGAATGGCACCTACATTGTGACTTGGGGGCTATCGTGTCCTGTGCCACATCCCTCTGAGCTACAGACAACCTCACAGACAGTTCAGATTTAGCCCAAGCACAGGAAGCTTCTTCCCAAAGAGTTAGAAATGCAGCAGAAGGGACTAAAGTGACATATGAAGTGGGACATCCTGTCTAGAGAGGATCCTATGGGGCCTACTGCCAAGAAGACTATGGAATTTTCTGACATTGAATTTTCCCAACAACTGTCTAGGAATAAGTTTACCCAGGGGCAGGGGATTGGTCCCAATGACCTCAGAGGGCTCCTTTTGGTTTGAGATTTCTATGCATTAAAGTCTATGAGGATAAAATGTCTAAATCCATGATTCTGGGGCCCCAGCTTGTCCCCTGTGGGCGAAATGATCCTGAAGGACTCGTCATAACGCCATTTGCGCGGTTGTACATGCAAACATTCCAAGCGTTACTCTGTCGAAAACCAACCTCAGAGGTAGTCCAGGCACGTCGGGGAGCCCAAGGTGAGGGAGAGGGCAAAGGCAAAAGCCCCGGGTAATGCCGGCAGCTGAAAGGCCTCAATTAGAGTGAAAGGAGTTATCTGGTATTTAAATAATTATTAGATTGAAGGAATAATCATGGGTTTGAGCTGATTTTTTCCCCACTGTCACCCTGATGGCGTCTATAATATTATTATTCAAATGCCCATGATTCTCATTGAGAAGAGCCCATGAGAGAGAGGGGGAGAGGGGGTGGCGAGCAGGGAGGGGGTGGGAGAGAGACTCATTTAATCTCCATGTGACAGGGCTGCAGGAGGTACGATTAGTCTTTTTCTTATTTCAGCTGTCACTCATGCACAGACACCGAAGATTGTTATTAGCGTATTTTATGCACGCGATTTAAGAGAAGGGGGGGCACGCGTGGGGAGAGGGGGAATTTCCTACAGAAAATAACGGGACCAAAGGAACAATTTAGATGTCACTGCTATACCAGCTGCGTTTGCTTCATTAATCGAATGTCATTTTTTCCCCAGACTCTGTGCTGTTATGGGAAGCTAAGTGGCTACCCGTCGCCCGAGTGAGCGAGAAGGAAAGTGAGGGGAGACAGAGGAGGAAAATGGGCCTCTGCCTACCACGCCTTCTTGGCATCTTCCCTGAGAAGGTGAGACAGACATTGCTGTGGCCCTCCTAGGGTGTGTCAACACAACTTTTGGTGACAATGTCTATCCAGTCACCTTCTCTCACCACGGGAAAGGAGATCCCTGACTTGTCATGATATGCAGTTCTTTTCACAGATGGAAAAACCAGGTCCCTCTCCGATAAGCAAGGAGTAAGACAAGGAAACTTATTCGGGGAGGCCTGAACATTCCAGATGAGCAGTAAGGGAAGTACCCATGTTCCAGGTGGTGAGGCAATGAGGGGCTGCGCAACGGGAGCTGTGCCCTGGCAAAGGGAGGGAACAAAGCCCTTGGATCCCACACGAGTGAGTGACAGCGATGGACTCTCTACCTCTCAGACGGCAGGGGGGACAGGCGCAGGGCGACAGGGCCAAGTGCAGGGGCTGGGTCCTGGCAAGAAAGGCAGGACGGCAGGTGTTAGAGGTGAAAGCATGTACCCCCAAAATTCCTATGTTGAAACCCTAACCACTGGTATCTCTGAATTTGGAGGTGAATGTATTTGGAGACAGGACATTTACAGAGGTAATTAAATTAAAATGAGGTCTTTAGGGTGGGCCCTAACCCAAAAGGCTGGTGTCCTTATAAAAAGGAGACATCTGGACACAGAGACAGACAGGCACAGAAGGAAGATGATGTGAAGAGACAGGGCTGTCTACAAGCCAAGGAGAGAGGCCTGGAGCAGATCCTTCCTTCATGGCCCTCAGGAGGAACCAACCCTGAGCACACCTTGACTTTGGCCTCCAGAGCTGTTGTCTAAGGCCCCAGTCTGTGGGACTTTGAGACAGCAGCCCTAGCGCACTAACAGAGCAGGGAGGAGTAAGGTACTCTAACATCTTGGTTTAGGAATTGTTCTTTTCAAGAAAATGGTGGTGTGTGTATGCACACACAAGCACCCATGTGTGAACAAGCCATCGCAAGGCCAAGACACTTAGAGAGCAGTTCTCTTAACATCTCCGTGAGGAATGAAGGCAGCACAATTTGTTTCCTCTTTCATTCAGCTGCAAACAGTGGCCCAGAGAACTCACTGGCTCTGCCTCTCCCAGCTTTATCCCCGGGGGGATCATTAGAATTGGGATTGGCCCATCTCTCACCTCTTGGGGTTTTCCTGCTGAGTGGTTCCCCTCCTTTTTGGCTCCCTTGCTCTCTTCTGCTCCTGCCCAGAAGAATCAGTATGTCACTCGCCAGACTCCAAGAACCATACGGGATATTTTGGGACTCCCAGGGAATGGTCTCCCTCCATCCCCACCCTAGCTCCTCCTCCGGCCTGTCCCAGGACCACTGCCTTTTCACGCCAGGGAGGGTTTTGCTGTTGGTTTCTTCCCAGGTCTCCCAGTGGGCTCTGATCGAGCCCTGGAAACCACACCAGCTCTCCCAGGGCCTTAGCAAAACATCCAGTGTTTGTCCTCTCCTCTCACAGGCTATAAAAGTTTGGAGTTGTCTCCCTGAATTATGAAGGGATCCAAAGACGTGCACTCATTTGAGGGGTTGAGGAGGGGAGGGGGCGCAGCTCCTTTCTGGGGCACTGGCTGGGCTGGCTTTGCAAAGTCAAAACAAGATTCATTACCCTGAGGCCGGGAGCAGGGAGATACACCGCCTGACCCTGCAGACCTGCCCCATATGTCATGGGCCTGTCAGAAATCTCCCAGAATTCCCTTTATTATCTAAAGGTCGCCACCCGGGCAGCGCTGAGAGAGCCCACGGTATAAACTAAACTACAAGAGCAATCAATTTCAAGCAGCTGCCTTCCCGGCCGCCCCTCCCCTTCTCTTCTGTGGGCTCTGCCCTCTTCAACCCCCTCTGGGGGTCGGCTAGGGAGAGGCACTGCCTTGCCACGGCCACCTCACCCCTGGGACAGAAAGAATTTCTGGAGCAGGAGGCCCTGGGAGTGCGCCTGCCCTCTGCACTATGGGAGGCTCATAAAGGTCACCTCACTTCTCCCCTGACTCTAAGCTGGACCCTACTCACACCACCCTAGCAGTGGCATTGCTGTTCTGGTAAGCATTACGGGATTAAAGGACAGGAAGAGGAATTCTCAGGCTCCTTCCAAAGGCAGGCAAGGGAATAAAAGTGGGGATATGGCTTTGCTAAACCGAGTCATGTTAGGAGACCTCATACCCTAAGGGCCATAAATAGCATAACAAAAGCAACTGCCATTTGTTGCCTGTAACACAAATAATAAAGAGGAGCAGCTATTACTATTATTTATTAACCACCTGCTACGCGGCACACTGTGCTCAATTCTTGGCATATGCAATGGATAATTTTGTGATTATCTTGCAAGATGGGTATTATTCTCCCCATTTCACAGATGAGAAAATGGAATCTCAGGAAGGTTGAAGAACTGGACTGGTATCATTCTGCTAGGAAGCAGAACTTCCTGATGCCCATGCTTTCCCCAGTATTCCACATTCCTAGATATTGAAAATTTATTTTTCAACCAAAGTCTCTTATCACTGGTCTGTGGAAGACTCACTCTCATGTTAAGTAAGACCTGGGAAGTACTTTATTTTAAAGGTCAAAACTTGAGGCTCTCATCTCATTTTGATAATGGAGCAGGGCTGGGGGTGGGGGTGGTGTGGGCTGTAGTTATCTGTTACAAGGGGGAGTCCACGGGGGTTTGTGGCAAGTGGTGTGCTACTCGCAGTTACCTTTCAGAGAAATTCCAAATGACCTTTGCAAGGAGCCCGGAGATGTATCTCCTGCCTTCACATCCTATCCTTACTGTACACAGAAGAGCCAGGGACAAATTTGAGGTAGAAACGGGGCAGGACAGCAGGCCACAGGGTAGAAAGGGTCCAATTAAATAGTTAAATAAATTACAGTTACTCCACATAAAGGCATATTATGCTACCATTAACCGTAATGTTTTCAAAGAACAATGACACAGCTCCCAATTCACAGCAGTGGGAGAGAAAGGGAGGAAAAAAACGAGGGGAAGAAAAAAATCCAAACAAAACACTAGGCATTCATTTGAGCTCTCAAGCAGCGGACTGGCCCTAAGAACCCACTTACTTTCCCCGGAAACTGTTCCCATCTTTCGCCTCTTGAAGAAAAATTTTAATGGCCCCGAGGAGTCCCCAGGTGAGAGCACGCCCTGTTCCTCTTGCAGACCCCTCCGCCTTTCTGTCCTCAATGGCTCCCATGGCCTGCCACTAAGTGTTCTAGGACTTCATCGTTGCATCTGGGACAGCGACCATTCAGGCCAGATCAAGGAGCATTTCCAGAAGTCAGGGTTCCCCAAAGTTCAGAAGAATGGGCCTCTTGACCAGCAAGTCTGGTGCTGCTTCCCTGAAAAGGGAGCACGTAAGACAGTCACAGAAACCATCCGCTGAGACGGATGCCGGCGAAAGCCACTGGCAGCTAAAATTCAGCCACAGATATCCTGCCAGGGGTGCCTTGTACTGCTTCACTTCTTGTGCTTCAGACTCCTTGTCTAACTTTGCCAGGCACATGGCCAGAATGTGACGTCCACCTACAGAACACCTCCTACTGTCCAGATACACTCAAGGATGGACTGCTAGGCACACAAGTTCAAGTCCTCCTCAAGCTGACCCTTCTGTCTCTCCCCAGCCTCCCTTCCCACCTCTCCCAGAGTGACTCCACTCCCAACAAACTGGTTCATTTGTTGAGTCCCCAGAACACCTTGCGCAGTTTCACTTCTGTGGTCCCCCTCCCTGAAACACCTCTCTCCCCTGTCTTCTTTCTGTTCAAACCCTGTCCATCCTTCAAAGCCTTATGAAGCCTCTAGGACCTCCCCACCCCCAACCCTGTCTCTCCAAAGTCTATTAAAAACTGCTGTTTTTAGCACACACTGCATTGCAGTGTGGCTCTCTTTTTCTGTGTGGACTATGTCCTATCTTCCCATTGAATTAGAGACGCTTTGAGGGCAGCAACAATACCTCGTGCTCTGCAGCATCCTGTGCAGGGCTAGCATGATGATACTGGCCTCAGGCTGAATGATGGGGAGCAAGGCAGAGAGGAGGTGGGGATGCTCATTTGCTTTTCTCATCTACTAGTCTGCCCTAAGACATGGTTGAAACTAACACACTTGGCTCAATGATTTGTCATAAGTGATCTTTTGGAGGTACTGAAGAAAGGAGTAAAATGGGAAGAATCATGGCTGTTGTTCATCTTGAACCCACCGGGCAAAGAGCAAATGCTATTGGGTTGGTGGATGAGATGGGGAGAAGGATGGAGAAGAATGAGAAGATACTAGCTCTGCCTTTGAAGAATGCACAATGCAGACAGCTTGTGCAGGAAAAGTCTTGGCAAGAGAACTCCAAAGCCACAAATCGTATAATATCATAGATCACATAAAAAGCATTTAATAATAAACGGCCAATTGGCAACATAAAGTGATCAAGAGCAGAGTGGGGTGGGGTGAGATTCCCTTAGGAAGGTTTCAGAACAGGCTCTTCCATAAGGAGGTCAAACTCGCTATGGTGTGTGTTGCCAGGCAGCAGGTGCAGAGAAAAGACTATGGGCTTTGGAGACAGACCCGGGCTCAGTCCTGCTCTTCCACTTCCTAGTTCAGTGACCTTGAACATGTTATTTAACCTTTCAGAGCCTCAGTTCCCTCAGCCATAAAAGGATACCTCACAGGGCTGTGGTGAGAATCAATGAGTTAATGGATGTGAAAGTGTTTTGTAAACTCTACAGCTTTGAATAAACACCAATTACTCTTGTTTCTGTTTTTGGAGACACACTGGACAAGGGCATCATCTCCTTTGCAGTGACAGCTTCCCTGTATGACGGTAAGAACACTGTTTCAGCCAAGTGAGGGGTGATTCTCCTGCAGTGGAACGTGGTGATCCAGCTCCCAGATCCCAAGACCCAGGCCTCTCGGAAGGAACTGGGTGCTGCTGGGCCCCGCTAGCCATTCTCCCCACACTCCTTGGCCCCAGGCTGTCCAGATGATCGCCCACCTCCTCTCATGGCCTTGAGGGTAATTTAAGGGCCACTTCTGCTGCTCTTGGTGATTCATTCAGGCACGCTTGGCAGGAGAGAGGGAGGAAAGAGGAAAGCTGGCCCATTGGAGGAGGACGAGACGACGCTGAAGACAGTTCCTGCGGCTGGAGCTCCACATTCTTGGGGCTCTTCCCATACCGACTCTGGCCAGATGTCGGGTGAAATTCCCCTTTCTTATTTTCCCCTGCCTCTCCTCCTGTCCAGGGCTTTTCTGAACCGACAGCCAGCCTTCGAATAAACAGCTGTAACTCCTTTTTATGAGGAAGCTTCTTAAGCAGGCTGTGTCCCCACCCTGTACCTTCCCACCTTCAGTCTCTATTATTTTTCTCTCTTTGTCTGAGACTCTGAGCTCTTGCAGAAAAGATCCCGAGCTGTCAGGCAGCCTCTCTTAACTAACAGGCACGTTCATACTCACACAGACTGAGCAGGGGAAGTGCTGTGGAGCTGGATAAAAGGGACCTGGGGAGACTGCGGGCGGTTGGGCAGAAGTCTGTGCAACGAAGGGGCTTGTCTGTGCCGAGATGCACATGTACTCAGCCTGAGGGACCCCAAACACCTGGAGTGGCATCAGCCCCTCGATGAGTGGGCAAGAGAGAAGAGACTTTTGAGGCCCTCGCAGCCTTATCAGCTCCGGGAGTCTAGGACCCCAGCCCCACTGTGAGGGAAAGTGAAGGGAAAATTATCAGAGAAGCTGACACAGGGAGAAGAATGTGCTAGAGGGAAAGCAGGGGGGAATGGCAGGCGGGTGCAGCGTGGGGGGACCTGGGGCAGGAGATGAAAAGAACTCCCTGAGTGAGAATCTGGCCCCTGATGATGAATGGGGTGTGAGAGAGGAGCCTGGAAAAGGGTAAACAGCCAGGAGGGAAGCAGGAGGGAGGGAGGGGTGAGGAGAAAGAATGCTGAGGTCAAAGAGCAAAGAAAATGCTCCTGGAGTGATTGATTCAAGATCCAACATGTTGCACACCCGGATGGGTGCACATGTGCACACAGATGTGCTCAGCCATGGCCTTCCCTCCCACACCCCTGCCACAGTGGGAGCAAGTCCACTTTTGTCCCAGACCCAGTCCATGCCCTCTGGATGGCCTTTCTTCTGATGGTCGGTTCTGAGGCCCCAAGGGATCCCACTGTAACATACACTAGCATTTGTGCAGTGATTTTACAGTTCACTGAGAATTTCACGTACGTTATCCATTAATGCACCCCCTCATGCAGGCCTGTGAGGGACAGGGCAGCATCAGCACCAGCATTTCACAGGTGAGAAGACTTAGGCATATTTGAAGTGAAATAGTTCAGCAAAGGTACCAGAGGTGGAGGTAGGACTTGAACTTGGGGTTCTCGGAGGTAAACATGTCACCCTGCTGCTCTGCTGCCTGGAGTTGTAGGTGCCACTAAGTGACATCTCCGAGACATCACTCCCTCCAGAGATCATCCTCTGCCTCCAGGCAGGGGAGACTCTGCCATACTCGTGGCATACTGTTAGTTCTCTTCCGGAATGAGGGTCATCGCAGAGCTGGGTTCTTGGGCACCCCCTGTGAAAGAGGGAGAGGCCTGGCTGGGAGCTTCTGGCCCTCCACCAAATGCCATTTGGCTCCTGCCCAGCCCTGGCTGGTGGGAAGCAGGGCTGAGGAGGGGCTGAGGACTGGCGGCAGCCCCAGGGGCTGGCGCAGGTGGTGGCAGATGGAAAGAGTCCAGAAGCAGGACTTTATGGGGAGAGACGGTGGGGTGCCAACACCCCTCCCCACCCAACCTGCCATTATCTGTGGGGCAGAAAATTAGCTGCCGACTCCCCATCTGAAGACCAGGACATTTTCACAGCCCCTGAGGCCAGCCCGAGAGGAGGGCGCAGGCAGCTCCTACCTGCCACCTGATGTCTCTCCCCACCCACCTCCACCCAGCTCTCCACCAGACCCTGCTGCTCTTTACTTCTCAACCCTGGCAGATCACTGATTAATTCAGGGCTGTTTAATAACCCTTCTATTTCGATGAAACAAGCTGTCTTGTTTTCTTTATTTTTAACACCGACTTTCGTTTCTTTGCTAAGCATCTTACTGTCATTTAAATTTCTCTGTCTCCAACCAAGCTGATAATAGACTGGAGTGAGCAGCTGCTTCCGTCCTGTTTATGACAATGATTAGAAGTTAGAGCTGTGCAGGCAGAGAGCTGACCAAGTCTAGTTCAGAGGAGTCTGCCCCGGCTTGTAGAGGGAGTGCTCATTTTAACATGATTAGGAGAATTCTGGCTCCGGGGGAGACCAGGGCTTATCCCAGCCTAGCCTTCCTGGCACCCTACTCTGGGGGGGGGGGTGGATTGTGGGGGTGAAGGTGTGAGAACCAGCTCTATTTACTAAGGAATTAAGGCGAGCAGCTGTGGGTCCTTCTCACGGACCTGACACTCACGCTTCTCAACGTGGTCTTTTCCTCTATTGAATTTACTGAGCAGCAAACAGGAAGACTCAAGGTCAGCGGATCTGGACACGGGTGGGGGTCTCAGCCATCACCTATTACACCTTTCTGCTTCACAGAGGAATCCCTTCTTGAGACCTGGTCATCATCTTCCAACCTCTGCCTGAATTCCCCAAATGACATAGAGCTCAGTCCCTCTCTAAATAGCTCCTTCTAGGGTTGGATGTCTCTCTCGTCTGTCCTCCTGCAATACTTCTATTGAACTTGTATGACCATTATCTGTGTGCGTTCCCTTTTTCCCTTAGAATGCTATAAGCTCCTCAAGAGCCAGGAGAGAGACTTGCCTCCCTCCCATAATACTTGGCACACAGTAGATATTCAATAAATGTTTGATCAATCAAATTAAACTATTTGTGCCAATTTCAATCTCCTTGCAAGTAATGTACCTTTCTTCTACCTGGGCAGGTGCTGGTGAAACTGCCTGCTTTTCTCTACCTGGACAAGTGTCCTGCTTCTTCCTGTCCTCAGGCCAGAAATGGCTGCTTCCTCAGGAGCCAGGGCCCTACTTTGTCCTCCCGGCCCCCAGGGACTACACAGCTAGCGGGAAGCTTGGCCAAGGAAGCTTGGGGGCATGCAGCAGAAGCCAATCAGGTGGTCTGGACGAGATCCTCGAGATCCCAGTTCTGCCTCTAGTCCTCTCTATGTCGGTCTGAGAAAGCTCCCAGGTGCATGGTGCACAAACCCTGTCTGGCCGGACACTCCCTGTCTCTTGCTCCACGGCAGCCTCCCAGGCGCACAGTCTGCAGGCAGCTGCTTGGGTCATTGTCTCACCCTCTTCAAGTTGTGAATGCTGAGTCTATAGAGACGGAAACACAAACAGTGCCCACTGTGCCTCTTGGGGAGGGAGGGGCGGCTTGGCCTTGCCAGAACCATTGACTGTGCAAATAGCAAGGCCTGCTGTGGATGGAAGAAAGCTGGTTGGAGCTATTTAACAGAGGGGGGCCTTTCTACACCACACCGCCCAGCGCCATGGAGAGGCAGTCGGTGTGTCCTAAGGACCAGCAGAGTGGCAGAGAGGGGGAGAGGTCAGTTCTTGGGGAATACTGCGCCTCACTGTGAGGTGCCTGCCTGCTCAAACCCAAGAGAGAGGGGGTGGGAGGGTGGGGAGGTCGCTGGGCACCACCTGTCCAGTCGGAGAACAAGAGACTGGAAAGAGAAGGTGGCTAAGTGGGCAGATCAAGAGAGTGTGCTGGGCTAGGCTGGGACACACAAACCTCCTCTCAAACGGAGACCCTCGAATGGCCACTGGCTGTGTGACTCAGGGCAATCCACTCGTCCAGTCTGGACCCGGTGTGGACCTGGGTAAAAGCTGCTATCAAACACTCAGAAACATTTCCCAACTATTCTCCGTCTAATGCCTACTTCTTTTGTAATTCAAACGGCTTCCTTAATAACTTAGAAAAGAAAATCGAGGTAGCTTGTCACACTCCATTTCCACAGCTGGCTCTAGGACAGTCCTGTTGAGTGCACAGGGCTCTCTCCTCTCAGAGATACCTTCCCACGCTCTGCACTTCCAACAAGGGACAGGGCCCCTTGTGCTTCAGCTGGGAGGGCTGTCGGGGAGCTTCAGGGGCTCGCAGAAGACAGCTGATGTGTCTCCCCAGACTTCCTGCTATGTTCTGACTAATGATCAGCGTTCTGACTAATGATGAGCACTGGCCAAAGGTCCACTCCCTGAGCTCCAGTCCTGCTTGGGTTCAGGGATCCAGTTCCTGCTGATGCTCTTCCTGCTTTGTTGGCCCCATTCACACCCATGCTCCGAGGAGCTCTCCACAGGAGAGAGGCTAGGCTTATTGCAAGCATGCACCCAGAAGCCCATGACATCTGCCCCTTCCCCCTGCCATGCGGAGCTTACCTCCCAGAAAAATGCCACCTCACCAGTTCTAGGACAGTACCGCTCATCTCTACTCTTCTTTAGGCATCAAAACCCCAAGGGTAGCAAGTTCAGAATTCAAATTCCAGCCCCACTGGTTAAATGCTAACCATGAGCCATGCATGCAGCTCCGATTCCAGATCACCACGGCTTTCCTCTCAGCTTCCAAGTCTCCACTGAGTCTTCAGGCTTTTATCTATTTTTATATATAAAAATCTTTAGCTCACAGATTTTCTTTAAATAAAATCTTATTTTTCTCAGAAAATTCCAAACAATTCAGAGAGAGAGAGAGAGACAGAGAAGAAAAACATCCCTAGCTCGCCTTTATTCCTGCTCTAAATTTTAGAACAGTTTTGCACGTTTGCAACAACTGTCATTTTCCCGAATTCCCTCACACTGTCTTCCCATGCCTGGCTCCAGAAACAAAGACAAATAAGGGCGCTTAGGGAGTCATGAGAAGCATTCAACCCCACTGTATAGACGGAGAAACTGAGGTGCCAGGTAAGGGGGAGGAGCCAGCTCTCCCAGAGTGTCTTCTGGCTCCTCTCGTCTCCCTGCTGTGACCTGGGAGCAAACGGAGGATGACACTGGCCAGCAGGTGAGAAATCTTTTAGGGAGAGGGAAGAGCTGCTCATTGTTCCTGTGTATTAGGACCCTATTCTGACACCAGGCTCTTCCTGACCATCTGTTCTGACCCCTCTCAGTAGGACCCGAACCTCCCACACGAAGGTGCCAGGTGTGGCTTCCCAGCTCCACATGAAGTTCAGATCATTTTCTCTAAGTCTCTCACAGCTGGGTCCTCGGGCCCAGAAAGCCAAGAAGGCTTCACACCCTGGGGGTCACTCCGAGTAGGGCAATAGACTTGAATTTTGTTAATTTCCGGAGAAACCTCAGGCGGGTGTTTGCCTAGCAGAAACCCCGGGGGGTGTGGGTTTCATTCCACACTCAAGGGAGGCGTCAGGAAGGTCTAGGTAGCTGGGGTGAGGGTGGGGGCCAGTCTTGTCAGGGGACTGTGAAATCCTGACTGCCTCTCTCCTGGAAAACACCACCACTCACCAATGTGGAGCGGGGACTGAGGACCGGGTAGAGCTTGCTGACCCAGAAGAGGGTTCTCCTCTCTGGGGACACGGAAGGAGCCTGGTCTTCCTGTCTGGCTTTGGCCAGAGGATCCTAAAGTTCAGAAAATAGACTCTTCTCCCTCAGGTACCTTTGTTGCTCCGGAGAAAAAAATGGGAAGCTGGGGAGCAGTCAGGGGAGGTGGGAGGTCAGAGGGCAACGTAATATTTACCCAGCCCAGCCGAGGGCTTTCGCTTTCACGAAGCAGGAAACCACTTCAAAGCGGCAACATCCCTTGTGCCGCTTCTGTCTGCCCGCTGGTCCTCCTGCCTTGACAGGGCAGGCAGGGCTTTTGTCCCCATCCCTTCCTCTCCTCCTGAACCTTCCACCCTCTCTCCCTTAAAGAGAGGAGCCCTGTGGCCTGCCTCCTGCTCAGAGAGATTCAACGACTTGTCTATAGGTGCAGAGCAATGACAACACCTGGGTTCCCTGATATTCTGAGCCCGTCTTGTCCCTGGATTTCCCTTGTTTACTCTGAGAGTGTGGTCTGCCACCACAGGATGTGGGGGAGGCGCTGGGGTTACAGTTCCTCATCAGAAGCCCCCATTCTGCAACCAGAACAGAAAGCAGAAACTGAGGGTAGGAAAAGGCCTTGGAGACTAGAGTCTAGTGGTTCTTTACATGGAGGGGGGGAAGGTCATAAACTCTCTTCAGAAATATATCTATATATATATCTCCCCACATATTTCTTGAAAGCATAGACTTTCAAGCGTTTCTGGGGCCGGCCCGGTGGAGCAGTAGTTAAGTTCCCACGTTCTGCTTCAGTGGCCCGGGGTTTGCCAGTTCGGATGCCAGGTTTGGACATGACACCACTCGGCAAGCCATGCTGTGGCAGGCATCCCACATATAAAGTAGAGGAAGATGGTCACAGATGTTAGCTCAGGGCCAGTCTTCCTCAGCAAAAAAGAGGAGGATTGGTGGCAGACATTAGCTCAGGGCTAATCTTCCTCAAAAAAAAAAAAGTTTCCAAGTCCTCTTAAAGCTCAAGCATGCCCTTAGCTCTCTCAATCCCAGTACAGGGGTCCCCCCACCAGACTCCATTTGAACACTTCAAAGTACAAGGAGAGCAGTACCTTTCATTAAAGGATTAGAGACAGTTTTTAAGTTGAAGCGAAATCTGCCTCCTTCTAACCTCCCTCCCTTAATCCTCCTCTGCCTTCCTTCTGGACAGAAACTTTAAAAGAGAGTGGTTCCTTCTCTACGTAGCCAACATGGCAGAGACGGCTGGTGGAGCAGGCTCTCCTGCTCAGCACAGGTGTAGGGGTAAAATACGAATTCTTTTCTTTCCAGTCTGATCCACTTAATGAATCCATTCAGATAAGAGTGGGTGCATTAACAGCAGGGTTCTGCATACTTAGACGTGAATACAGATGAGGAATAACTTTTCCGGATGAGCCACACTGGCTTCCACGCTGCCAGCTCTAGGGGACCGGAAAGGGATGCAATTTACATAGAATACAACGCAGGAGCCCCTCGGGAGTGTGCAACGTGGCGATCCTGCTCTAGGATGTTGAAAATAGAAAACCACTCCAGTGTTAGTTTAAAATCCAGAGGAGAATGAGGAAAAAAACGGTTGGGGGTAGTTCTGAGAGGTTGAGGAATGTGCCAGTGTTAGTCAAACTTGACAGGCTACTGTGACCTTCTCAGTCACCTGAGTCTCTCTCCTGGAAATCTACATTTTCCACTGACTAGAGCAAAAGCTTCCAGAAGCTCCTGTGCCTTCACTTCCTCTGAACCCCCAGTACACTGTAAACTCCATTCTGCTTACACTCAAGTTCTTGGAGTGTACTTGGCTGATGTAACTCTCCCGGCCCCCAGGATTCGGTAAGTTTCTCAAAGGGAGGATCTCCTGCTTTTTCATCTCTATACTAGGAGCTACAACATTCTTAGCACTACATAAGTGATCGATTTCTATTTGTTTCAACTTAAATGGATTCCAATTCCTGCTTTCAGGGTCTTCCTATTTGGTTCGGTGCAAGGACAAGAAGTGTGGTGTAACAATTGAGACGTGAAGATCACAGTTGAAGGGCGTGTTCAGCTGTTCCTCACCCCTCTTTCGTCTATCCTTTCATACCCAAACAAGAAACTCGGGTGGGAAGGGAGGCTGTTTAAATACAAAAAAGAAAAAGCTTGGGAGTTGAATTCCCCAGACAGTGCAGAGAAGCAGCGGAGAGGCCTCTGTCAGAAGCCGCTGTCCTCCCTCTCCAAGCTTCATAGAGAACATGTGTGTTGGGGGGCACAGAGGAGAGAGGTTCATCCACCGCCTATTCACTCTGAGCCCCAGGACCCCTCCCCCTCTTCCTTCTCAAAGACGGGTTGAACTTTCCAAGGGCAGCTCCACTGCCTTTTATCTCTCGTTCTGAAAGTAATTCTAGCCCAGGAAAAGCAGGATTAAACTTCCATAACATGACACATTCATCTTGTTTTTCTTTTTTCTTTTCTCTCTCCTCCCTTCCCTCTTTGCTCGAGCCCAGGTACATCTGAGCCAAAGGGGAGCCCAGATTAAATATCAGAGGATGGTCTCAGATCTGAAGAGATGCTACTTTCTGGCCCCCTGCCCTTCCCAAAACTTCCAATCTTCTTCTGTATCCCTTTTAGACAGTTATTATCTCCTCAGATGAGAAAAGCCTCTGGACTCTGCGCTCGCTCCAGATTGTCCTCTGCTAAAATGAAAGGAGGAATTATCATTCAGAGAAAGGCTACCACAGAGAAAATGAAGACAAAGATGGAACCAGTGATAACAACGCTGACGTGCATTCAGTTCCTGAAAGGTCTGTTTAAAAAAGTCTCCTCAGGAGCAGTTTTGTCTCCACCTGAGAGTGTTTTGAAAATCCACATTGAGGGAGCTGGAAGAAGGGGAGGGCGTGAAGGCGCCTTAGGGATGGGCCAAAAACTTGTATTGCTGATAAAGGGCCAGCCAGCCTACTGGACTGCCTGCCAACTGGAGAATGCGTCCCCCCACCTCCTCCCACCCCCAGACGCATCCTGTCCGGACAGGCCTTCGCTGAGCTGCTCACAACCCAGCGCACCTCTGCTTAATGCTGCAGACGTCTTTCCCACTCCCCCTGCAACCAGACAGGGGCCCAGAGGTCCCACTGGGAAAAGGACCCAACCAGTTGTGGTCTCTGGGTAGTGACAGCTGAGAGTTTCTAATATATCTCATCTATTTTTTTCTTCTAAAAAAAAAGAGCACAAAAGCCACGGTTGAGGGCCAAGCCTGGTTTTCAAGAGTCCCCTCTAGTGGAGATAACCTGCTACTTCAGCTTCCCAGTTCAGTCCTGGGGAGCCTGCCCCTGCCTAGGAGGGATGAGGAGAACCCCCTCTGCGTGGACCTTCTTTCCCCCTCTTTGCCATCTTGGCTCTGGGCTCCTTCTGCTCCGTGCACACTGTCAGTCTCTCTGTCTTTATCTTCCTTTTCCGTCTGCCTGCCTCTCTCCCTTTATGTGTGACTGTTTCTACATCTTGACTCGGATCTGCCCACGTGTGCCTTCGCTCCTGCATCTTGGACTGTATCTCTGGTCCATCTGCTGATTTTTTCTGAAGTGCAGGGCACCAGGTGTGATGAGCTGGAAATGTTTTGACAAGGCCTTGGATCAAATGGCCTCATCTCAGCGGGCCAAAACAGAGACCCAAAGCCAGACCCCAGTGAGAGATGCGAGGACAACCAAGCGCTCCTCCAGGAACGGAACTTTGGCAAAAACTCCCTCCCCAACCCCGTCCTCCAAGCACACTTGGGCCTCATGAGTTAACATCAATGTCTGAAGCAGCCTATAACCTGTGCTTGGGGCTCTGGCTTTGGAGTCCAGGGTGACAGCAGCTCACTCCCCTCAGTCAATGCTCCCCACCATCCAGCCTCCTTCCCGCCTCTGCCATGCATCCCGCCATGCAAACAACCAACCAGCAATGCCCGGGTGAAGGAACAGCTGGCAGGGGGTGGGAAGGGGGAGAGAAAAGGTGAGTGGGGACCAGGACTGAGCCTGGAGAGGAGACAGAGCAAATCCTCTGCTGGGGCGAGAGGGGGACAGGGGAGAACTCCTGCTGATTCTCCGGATTTCTGAGAGATATCCTTCCACTCAGGAGGGAGACAGGGCCAGGGCAGGGCAGGGCATTAATGGTTAACCAACCGCCGGAGCGGGGAACTTTTCACTGCTCAGGCCTAAGCCCTTCCTTCCAGCTCTCACCCTCCCTTCCTCCTCTCGGTACACTCTTACCCAGTAGGGACCCTACTCCCCAACAAAGAACTTTCTTGCCTCTATTGCCGTCCTCAAATTCCAGATGGAAGAGTGTGGAGCTAGATAAAGAGGTTCCATATGCCCCAATGCCAGGGAATGGGGCCCCCGGGAGCCTGAGGACTAAGCCGAGGAGAAAGGGGGTGTCCTGTTCTTACCATCCATCCTTCCCCGGCCCTTGGGACCAGCTGTTTGACCCCAGGAGGAACTGCCTCTCTCTGTCTCCATGGGGCTCACCTTTAGAAATGACCAAAGAAGAAGCGGACGCACACCCACCCCTCATTTACTCTAATCAGGCATGAAATCTTTGTAACTAAGTGAAAAAACTGTTTCCCATAAGGGAATCAGTTCCATCCATCATTGTTTGAACTGAGCACATGTGAAGGGGAAAAACAGAATATTCACATATAATGAATTGATAGCAGACTGCCCCTGGGGGAGGGTGGTAGTGATGGGGGCCAGGGGGTGTGCACATGAGCTGTAAAGCAACAGCACTGCAAAGCCTGCTTCTACTAGTTTCCCTGTGGACGGTCCTGAATTATTTGCAGTTAACAGACTGTAACACAATGCTCCAGTCTCTTTATGGTCAGAATGGGGGTGGGGGTGGGGGTGGGGGGCTTGGCTTGGATCTCCTTGCCTCTCCATTTGCCCTGATGGACAGAAGTATATTGGGCCCCAGTCTGTGTGTGTGGAGACAGCTGTGTGACAATGTAGGGAGACAGCTGGGGGGTGGGGGGAGTGTTGCTGTTGGAGACAGGAATCGCCTCCCCACACGCCAAACCCCATATCTTGGGGAGGCTGCCATAGAAAAGGAGGCAAGATAGAGATTATAACACCCCCAAACCGTGACGACTCCAGCACCATAAATATTTCATAGTACCTGAACTGGCGAGTTTAGGCTGCTGCCAGCTGCTGCCTTGTATATTTAACTGTGTCACTGGTTTTCCCTCCCACCCGTGTGCTTTCTTGTAACATGCCCATGAAATAAAGATTAGCGAACTCATCAGAAGTATTTGTCACCGGGAAAGGGGCCTAGGAGAGAAGTAGCTGTTCTTTGAGCGCCTCTTTTTAACCTCATTTTAAGCACAGACTCTAGAATAACAGATGGTGAACTTTTGCATCCACACCTGCAGCTTTTGATGGTCAAGGGGGCTGGAGGGTGCATGTTCCCTGGCACTTTGGGGATGGGGGTGGGTATTCAGGCCAGCTCCGAAAGGGGGTCACCAACCTTGTAATGACATGGTTTCTTTTGGGGGATAGACATGCGACACCACCATTTATTCTTCATTTAGACTTGAGCTGAAAGGCCACCTGGGCCCCCTGCCCTGCTCTAGGCTGCGAGGTACCCTCATCCTTATGTCCTGTCAAAGAGAAGGGCCAGGTGGGATCCCCTGGCCAGGCTCGTGGTCCCCGGGCAGAGGAGACCCTCTGACACTTTACCACTTTGGATCCTGCTGTTCCTCAGCGGCATCTCCACTGCACATCGCTCCAAATGTCATTTCCATTTAACTGCTTTGCGAGCCAATTTGCCCCATCCTAATGCAATTTGCTGAGGACAGTGAGGGAGCAGGGAGGGCAGTCTGCATTGCCCTCCCTTTATCAGCTGGTCCCTGAAGAGGGTTGGCCGGGGGACGGAGGGGAACAGCTCTTTCGGGTAATGCTGGCAGCGAGGGCAAGTTCTGGTATGTGGACGGGTCGCGATGAAAGGCGGAGATGCCAGGTGGAAGAAGGGAAAAGAAAAACCACCTCGCTAGGGTATCTTGACAGATTGCTCTCTCAGTCTCCTTGGTTCCCCACCCTCTCTCCTCACCCCACCTCCCCACCCCCCAGGCCAAGGAGGAGAGATCACAGGTAATTAATTCTAATGGTGCTATGTGAGGTGAGGGGGAAGTTAATGAATTCTTCTCTCTTCTTGCCAGGAGGTCAGAGGCGAGAGGGCTGCTAGCAACTCCAGGAGCTTTCTGGGGTGATTGCACAAAAGTTGTGCATTTCAATTAGGAATAGCTGAATTCTTCCCGCCAGAGCTATCTCTTGCCCAGGCTCTGTCACTCTGTTGAAGGCCCCAGAATCTAAAGGCTGCCCAGTGGGAAGAGTGAAGTTTCAAGGTCTGGGAAAGAAGCCCAGCAAGACAGGAGCCTGCTATTGTGTAGGAGTGGGAGAGCTGAACCTGAGTCCTGCTCCCCAAACGTCCAGCCCAGCTCTGATACTCATCTGAGTCTGCCGCTCATAAACCTTGTCCACTATGCTTGTGAATACAAGGAAGGGGATGAGAGTGTCCCAAAATTTCTGTGGGTTCCTCCAAGCTGCTGGACCCCCAAGCCATTGCCTGGAGCTAATAACTCGCAGCCCTGCTCCCTCAAACTCATCCTGTCGTTATATCCCTTGCATACCGACTACTGAAATGCCACTGTTACCCTAGGATCTTAGATTCCAACAGGAGACCTGATCAGATTTCCATTGCCCACCCAATGGGACTCTCATTTCTAGACTCTGAACTGACCCAGAACCCCAAGTCTTTTACCCAGCTCCCCCTCTCCCTAATTATCTCCATTCACTCAGAGCTGAGTTTGAGTAGGTAGCTTCTCTGAGAGCAGGGGTCATGCCAAACAGGTGGACATTTGTCAGAGACCTGAAATGGCAGTTTTTGGTGACTCTCTCCTTGTCCCCACACCATGATTAACATTTACATTCACTACCTGTGGCGTGGATAAAAAGAACCAGAATTTTCTAAGATCCCTACATCACTTGTGGCTGGGGGGGGGGGGTGGCAAGAAAGAGCACATTGGAGGGAAATATTCTCAAATGGTTCATATGGAGCCTCCGGGACCCTGGGCAAGCTCCTACTTCAGCCCACAACCCTCTCGTGCAGCTCAAACCAGGGGATGGTACTGATCGGTGCTTCATCACGAGGGAGCACATAGGAGGGCATGGAGTACACTTATCCCCTTTCTGTGCCTTGGAATTCCTCCTTGAGCCTCATGGAACCCGCGCAAATGATGCTTTCCCCTTCGATTCCCAAGTCCCCTGATCCGAAGGAACAGCCTGCGGCCGCCAGGGACTCCAGCACCCGAGTGAACGCCCCCAAACCGAGCGCTGGCGGCAGTGGCCTTGGGCTCTCTTGCTCGTGACACCAAGGCCCGCTTTGGGCTCCAGCTGTCGGGACAGCCCGCCGCCCCTATGCTCCCCAAAGCCGCAGAGCGCCGGCAGGTGCGCGGTGGAGGCGCGCCGCGGAGCGCCGCCGCCACCGCCGCCACCGCCGCCGGCGGGAGGCTGGTGGCTGGGAAGCCGGTGCCGGCCGGGAAGCCCAGGGCGGGAGGCGGCGGCTGGGAGTCCGCCCGCACACGCGCGCGCGCCGCGTTCCGGCCCGCGAAAGTGGCCGGACCCGCGCGGGGACTCGGCCGCCGCAGCCAAGCCCCGGTGCATGGGGCCGGGACCCCAAAGAGGCGGACGCGGGAGGAGCCGCCGTGGGGTGTGAGCGCGATTGGGGGGTGGGCAGGGGGCGCCGCCGACTTACCCAGCTCGGCGACGTCTGTCTGTCCTTCCGTGCCCAGTCTGTCCGCCTCGGCCCCTGGCTGCCGAGGGCGGCGCGCCGTCCCTCTCACTGCCCGCAGCTCGCAATCACGGGGACGACCAAATCCACATGGAGTCCAAATTCATTAAAATCCACGTCAAGCCACCAGCCACTTATCTGTATTCCTGAAGTGGCCCCTCGGTCTCCGGTCCGCGCGCCCCTCCGTCCTCCGTCGCCCCGCAGCAGCCCCGCCAGGCGCTGTCGCCCGCTCGCGGGGGGAACCCGGAGGCGCCGAGGGGGCGTGTGGGGGTGGCTGGCGGTGTCTCTCCTTGGGAAGCAGCAGAGCCCCGGCTGTCTTCAGATTTTTCCAGCGCGACTTTCCGGGCTCCTCTGACATCAGCAATCCCGGCGCTTCCTTCCCTTCTTGCTCCCCGGTTCGTTCAGTCCCATTTCCTCCGGGAACCTGGCTTTCTAGATCTAATTCGAGGGTTGCCTCGCTGGCTCCGCCGCTCGCGCTCCCCACCGCTCCCCAGCTCGCGGGGTCTCTCTCTGGATCGCTCGCCCTTCCGGCTGAAAAATTCCCAGCAACTGCGCTCAGCCGCCCTCCCGCTCCAGTCTGGCGCGGACGCCGCTCCGCCCGGCAGCTCCGGCTCCCGCGGTGGCGGCGGCGGCGGCGGCGGCGGAGCCCTCAGCGCCGGCCTCCCTATATTACCATGCAGCTCATTATCATAGAGGCCGCGCGCGTTAACCCCCTCCCTGCCGGCCGCGCCCGCCCGGGCCGGGGCCGCGCCCGCCGCTGGCACCGCCCGCCGCAGCAGGCCCCCGGCCCCCGCCCCCGCCCCCGCCCGCCCAGACTTCCTCCTCCGCGAGCTGTCAACAAAGGAGAATCAGGTTTGGCATCTGGAGGCCGCCCCGCTACCCGCCCTGCACTCAGCTCTGCCCGGACCCACCGGCCACCTTAAGTGGCCAAGGGGGTAACGAAAATCCTGCCAAGGCCTAGGGATTCGGGTCGAGGCCTCGCGAGCCCCGGTGCGGGGAGCTCAGGACGCAGGAGGGGTGGGTGAGGGCAGTGGGGACGTGGGCTTCCTCTCCCTTAGCATCACCTGTCACCACGCACATCCTGCACGCTGCCCTCTTCATCTTTCATTTGAGTGAGGGGTGAGTGGGGAGGAACCACCCTTGCCTGATGAGGTTGAGAAGGGGGTCTCGAAATTTGTGGGAGCAAATTTCCTCTGCTTGTGAATGTCAAAAAGCCAGCAAGCTGTCAAATGAGGTTTGAAGTTGTTGTTATTTTTATAATACAAAGCGAAGCTTTGCTCTGAATCTCAAGCTTCTAGCTCTATTAGGGATCCTGGGCACCTGGCAAGCGAGGGGGACCAGACGGGAGCTTTCTATGTCCGGATCCAGGGAGGCAGCCCGGCAGGGGAATCAGAGAGGTGGCGGTAAGATAACTTATTTTAATAACCTAAGGTGAGAGGTTTCTGGATTCCGGACGGCAATGCCTGGGTGCTTTTACGACCGTTGATTCCGTGCCATATAGAGTTTCAGCATCTCCGCAGCATCTGGGCGCGGCTTTTCGAAAGGGGCCTGCAGACTAGACCCCAGCGAGTTCGCGGGGTCTGCGTAGTCCAAGCTCGCGATTCGAGCACCCGCGAGTTTACTCAGCACGTCGAAGTATTCCGATAAGCTCCCTCTACTGCCCTCTGGTGGCCACAGTCCTCAGTGATATAAATAGAAAAAAATTAACTCCCGAAACCCTACAGGGAGTCGCACGAAATTCTCAGTGCGGTTGGATCCTTTAAAAAAAAAAAATTAGACTCACGGGTCGTCTTGCACAATCGTCCATTCACTCCAGAAAGGGAAAAATCTAGGCTTTGCTTTACCTACAGAAGTTAGCTAATTCTTCAAGAGTTCATTCTTCATGGTAATTAGCTGAAATTTGTCTGCCTGTGACTTTCCCTGGTTATCCCTAGGGTCCTGTGAAGCCACAAAGAATCTATCTAAGCTGTCTTCCGTGATCCGAACCTGTTCTTTTCTCTGAACTTGTTTAGCATTTATTGTTGGCACCCCTCCAGGGAATTATCATACGTTACCCTATATTATTATTTATTTCTCTTCATAAATAGATCTTGTCTCCCCATCCAGACAGCCTAGTCTTCCCTCTTATCTCTGGGTAGACAGAATCTAAACCACAATTTATTAAGGAAGATGATTTGAAGAAGATGTTGAAGATTTTGTAACAAATTTCTCCCATTTGTTTGATACATGGAGCATGGGTCTGGCCAGCTACACCTAAGACAGCCAGCGTTAGGGTTGGAAATATCTAGCTGATAAAGCTGGAAGCTGAAAATTAGGACCTTCTGGTTCTAAATCAAGAGCTGTGTGACCCTGGGAGAGGTCACATCTCTTCTCCCTGCCTCAATTTAATCACGTCTTGGGAAGATTATAATGCAATTTAAATAATTTTCTAATACCAGTCTCCCACCTGTGGTCCAGAAATAAATCCTAGAATGAAGAATGAGGAAGGATAAAATGAAACAGACTTCTCCGTTCAGCTACCCTTCACTCCCAGCCTCCCCTGCCTTTCCCAAATAAAGGGAGAGGAAGAGACAGGGAGGAGGAGAGAGAGAAGACAGACAGCATGACACAATGTTACCCAATTTCCATGTTGCCACTGAGCGTGGTCTGAGATCTGAGTCCTGTGAGGTTCTAGGAGTACCCACACTCACCATAAGAATGGACAGAACGCTAACCTGGTCTGCTGGAAGGTACCCTGGATGAAGTCCCCTTGATACCACTGGGCCTCAGTTTGTCCATCTGTAAGACTGAAATTTCTACCTTCAATCTTCAGACAGTTGAGGGAATTAAAATAGATACTTGTAAAAATGGTAAAAGAATTAATAGTATCATTAAAATGGAGAGATTTGTTCATATTTTCAGTCCTAAGAGGCTAGAACAAATATGGATCTTATCAGTTAAGTACACAGTTATAAAAATGTCTCTTGGGAATAAAAAAAAGAGCTCAGGTTCACGGTTTGTATTTAGATATAACATCATCTGAGGCAATGGCAATATACATGAGCCTTTGGTCTTTAATAATCACAAATAACCATATCCCTTTGATCACTGGGTATTCATTCATTCCACAAATATTATTTATTAGGAGCAAATTTATTAGATTTCTCTCTTTAATGGAATTGTATACAGTACATGATTATTTCTTCCACACATATTTTTTAAGAAATCATACCAATAATTCAATAGGTTCCATACCCTCGGACCTGTCTGTCTTTCAGGGACTCGAGTTTTCTGGTATCTATCTGAACTTTGATGTCTTCTTTCTCATCCTGTCCAGCTGATGTCAAACCCGCGGCCCCTGGGGACTCATCAAGCCTTAGCCAGTGCCTTGCATTCCATCCTCATTTCCATCAGGAGGGATGGCTGCAGCCCAGCACAGTTCTGGGCAAGTAGTGGGCATTTAATAAATACTTATCAAATGAATGGATGGATGGATGGATGGATGGGGATGTGTTTTTCTTATGCCAAATCCTCATTTTTGGAAAATCCTAGCAAGCTCAACAGAGTTCCTCTCTACCCCAACCTACCCACCTCCACCGATCATGCTACTCCTGGAACCTCATCCTTACAAAGTTGCCTGTGGCTGCTGCATTGCTCTCCTGGGCCCCAGGCCTCTTTTTTGCTTGTCACTGGATGAATGACTTAGAGAAGAGGATAAGAGAAGTGGGAAAGAACAGGACAGCAGCATTCTAGAATGAACTGAATTTTGCCTGGGAGAAATGAGTATTTCTCTGGTGGGGGCAAGTCTAGCTGAGCTGGCCTCCTCAGGCCCTTGAAAGCGAGCCTTAGACTTTGCGAGAATAGGCCCAAATGGGCAACCGGCCGATCCCCAGGGGAAGTCTTCTCTCTGTCACGGCAGCAGTTCCAGCCCCACAAATAGATGCCAGTACGGTAGCCCCTCGGATCACAGGAGGTATTTTTGGTGCTGGAAGCCAGCCACACTTTGGCAGCCTTTCAGCATGGTCTGCTCCTTTCAGAGGTGGAGGCTGGCAAGCCGTCAGTGGTTAGCATGGGAATGCTGCCTGCAAGTGTGCGCACGCATATATTTAGGGAGCCTTGAGTGGGATGGGGGCTGGGTTTGGGAGGCTGTGTGCCTGGACCTGTGGTCGGGAGGCGAGTGGGCTCCTGCATGTCAGTGTCAGCAGTGAGGGATCCTTGGGTGGTATAAGTCTGTTACCAGCCTCGCCTGTGGTTCCCAAAACTGAGACCACTGATGCCACCACCAGCTCGATCTATCTCTGCTCTAAGATGCGTGTCATCTTTCTCTTGCCCTGACCCTGACTTCCACATCGCAAGGCAGGGACATGTTCCCCTTGTGGGTGGGGCCTTCTGTCTCCCATGCTGTGCCTCACCTTCACCCAGCAGTGTCTGTCAGGCAACCTTCTCTACCCCCCACCTCATTGAGAGCAAAGAGATTGGTCTGATGGCCAGGCTGGAGTGTGCAGGCCAAGTCCCATGAATGAAAGGGGAGGCTGCTGAGATGCCAGAGTGGCCAGCCTCTGGCTGGGCAGTGGGGACAGGGGACCAGGACACAGCACCAGGGCACCTGCTCCAGGATTCCCAGCACCATTCATGAAGACATCACCCTCTGCTGTCCTCCCCTCCCATCCCTTCCCAAATCCCATTCTCCTATGTGTTTCAAACAGTAGCAGGCCTGTTGAGGAGCCACATCAAACAAGGGCGGATTTCAATCCTTTCTTGCTAACCCTCCTACAAGTGGAGCTGAAGTCTCTGTGTACCTTGCCCTCTTTCCCTAACCCTAACCCTGCCTCTGTCCTTCCATCTAGAATGTTGCTCTGGGAGAAGAATATTCTCTGTGAGGCCCAGCAAACTGCAGCCTTAAACCTCCTGAAACAGGTCCTTGGAACAATTTGCAAGAATCCTGCATGTGCAAGGTAAGAAGGCTACAGAGGACAGGGAGCGAGCGTGGACCACTGGGCTTCAGGCATGGACGGGGTGGGCAGGGGTCAGCTCAGGCTCCTGGCTTCTGCTGCTGCTCTGTGTCTGGCACTGAAGGTCTGAGAAAGGGCCTTCCTCCCTTATTTTTTTAAGAGACTCCAAAAATGGAGACACTACATATTTGGTCATGAAATCTCCAGCTAAGCCTCTCAGTGCCTCAGTTTCCTCATCTGTGAAGTGAAATAATATCCATGGCCCTGCATACTCGGCTTCACAAGAATCAAACAGGATACTGACTGTGAATCAGAAAGTGTTGTACAAGTACACGGGGATGTTGTCTTAAACTCTAGAAGTTCCTTCCAGAGTCAAACCTACTTCTCAATGTGGTAACTACAGTTCTGCGGTTCGTTCTCTTGTTCAGTTTTCAAGGGCAAACAGCTGGGCTCGGGAAATACCCCGTTGCTTATGGAGTGCCTGCGTCATCTCTCCATCACTTCGAGGTCCCTCCTTTTCTCCCATGGCTCCGTTGGAAAATGCTACAGACCAAAGAGATTCTGTCTAGTTACTTTCTCATATGGAATCAAAAAGCACACCCATGCTGGAGTTGGCCCTCATGGCTAGGCAGTCCACGTAGGCACCCACACCCTCCCAAGCAGGCAGAGAAGAGGGGGAGTAGCTGAGGTGCCTCAGACGCCCCGCCCCCAACTCTACAGCAATTAGAATGGCACTGGCCCTCATTGCCTGAGAGGTACTATGAAGATGCACTTTGTCGGGGGTCCTTCTCTGCTCAGCAGCCCTCACCTGCCAGGAAGCCCTGTACCAACCTGCTTGGCTTTGATGGCCCAGCCTGGTTGGGATGACATTTGCTCTCAGAGCATCAGTTGGAGCTGGGCTTTCTGAGGATTCCGTGTCTCCCAGGCAGGCACACCCAGGGCCTTCTGGGGTGGGAGTGAGTAAGACTGGACAGAGCCAGTACAATTTATCCCTTAAATCAGAAACTCTCAGAACCAATTGGAAGTGATCATTTTGTCCAGGTTTCTTCATTAGACAAAATGATAACTTCCCTTCAGTTGCTTATAATTATCATTATCTAATGGTAAGTGATAAAATGTATTGGGTGTCCATCCTGTTTTAGTTGCAGTGCTTGGCTGTTTACCTATATGACGCCTCATCCCCATGTGTCTAATCTTACCAGGTAAAGTGTTATCACCCCATTTCACAGATGCAGAAACTGATGATCATCAGAAAGTCAAGTGATTGATCCCAAGGTTATGCAGGTAATAGGTGGTGTGGCTAAAATTTTCACTCAGGTTTATCTGACATCCATTTTCTCTCGTTTTGTCATTTTCTGATGAGGAGAAAGTGATGAATGTGTGAGAGTCCATACTTCAAATGCCAGGAAATGGGAGGCCTTGCATTTCATCCCTCTTCTTAGCCACCAGCCAGCGACCCAGAGCCCCTGCAGCAGGAGGGCTCCCACGGACTCAGCGCAAGTCCAGCAAAGCATCTCTGGGCTTCAGTTCTACTGAGGGTCAGGAGTGTCATTTTCTCTTACAAAGGAGCGCATGTTGCAATTGTTATCATGATTATTATAAACAATTATACTAATGAGCTCAATTCTCCCCTATTTTGCAGGGTGTGCATGTTTAACAATGAGAGTTGGCCCAGAGGAAAGAAGTTGCCAATACATGCAAATGTCCACTAGCTTATGTCACCTCTGCCCCCCACAACGCCACATATGTGGCCACGCCTGCCTATCAAAATAATGGGATAATTGGGCACAGCGTGTGCCGCCCCCACCCCTTACTGAAAGCATGCCAGTCGGTCTCTGTGGGAACCCACAGGGAGCAGAGTGAGCAACACACCACTGTCTGCCTTCTCCGTGATTGCATCTGTGCCCTGCAAACCCCAACAGAATTGAACTTACATCTCCTCTTAATTAGGGGAGAGAGGAAGACAAGAATGATAGCAGAAGAATTTCTTCCTGCCTCTGACGGCAAGCTCTTCAGGGACAGAACATTAAGCTCTCCCTCTGTCTGCCCCCGGCCTCCGACTTCTCTTTCCTGACTGATATCTGGCGTACCTAACACAGTGCCAGGCCCTCCCTGGGACCGGTGCCTGTGTGTGATGAGAGTGATGAACAGGGGCTGGTTGGAAAAGCTAGACCCGGCCCTGGTGGCCTGTCTCCGGTCTGCTGTGAGGCAGTGCAGAGCAGCGGCTGGGGCAGTCTGTGAGGCCTCAAGCCAGACAAGTGGGGGCTGGTCCAGGCCCCTGCAGGGGGCTCGGGGGAGGGGAGGAGGGTGGAGCCTTGCCCTGAGAGGAGGCTGGCAGAGGATAAAGTCCATGGCCCCATGCGAAAATAAATAAACACATCGCTTCAGTAAGTCAAATACCCTGACATCCAGGTGCAAACCCCAGTGCCTGCTTCAGTGTTGCAAATTTAGAGCAAGGTGTGAACTACTAAAGTCTAAGAAGAAAAATCCAGAAATGGCACAAGCTCTTGGCAGGCAGGAATCGGCCGCATCATCACCCACATCATGAAACAATTAATAGCTAATGGAAAAAAAACACTTTAACATTGTTTTCTGTATTCTGAGTTTTGAATTCCTAGAAAGATGGTCTAGATTTCCCCTTGTCATCAGTTTAATATTTAGTTCATAATTGTTCCTTTTGCAAAATACTCACTTGTTGGATGCTCTGGGTTGTGGTGAGGTGGGAAGGAAAGATCAACAAGAGTAATTGTCCCTTTTTATCCTCCTCTTTCTCTCTCTTTCTCACAGCACCATTTTTCTGGAATGGCTTCTATTGACTCAGAACCAACATTCGAATGAAAAGACTACTATTTCCATCAGAAAACAGAGGTTCGAGAGCCAGCCCTGGTTGCCTAGTGGTTAGAGTTGAGCACTTACCGCCTGGGCAGCTGGGGTCCCATTCCTGGGATCCACACCACTTGCCTGTCAGTTGCCAGGCTGTGGTGGTGGCTCACATGGAGGAACTAGAACAACTTACGACTAGGATATACAACCATGCACTGGGGCTTTGGGGAGGAACAAAAAAGGAAAAAACAGAGGAAGATTGGCAACAGATATTAGCTCAGGGCAAATCTTTAAAAAAAAAAGCAGGTAGGAAAACTCCCACTCGGGTGTCAGGAGGCTTGTGTTCTAATCCTGCCTCTGCTCTTCCCTGGCCTGGCACAAGTCCCCTTCCCTCTTTGATTCTGGTTCCCTATCTGTAAAAAGCAAGAATTAGGCTCTATGCTCCCCTCTCTCCTAGCCCTGCCATGCCGTCATCACTCTAACTCTCTCCTTGGAGAACGGAGGAAGGACATTGGCTACAAAAAAGCCTTCTCGTCATGGCTAAGAAAGCTCAGTGCCTAAAAAATCGACAAGGGAGTGCAATACAGGGCAGAGCCGAGAAATGGAATTTTGCCTTTGAATTGTCTCGAGTTGGATGATTTCTCTCTCTGCCTGCCTTTGATACACTCTTGTTCACGGCTCTGCTGTGATGAAACTTTCTGCGTCATGGGTGGTTCCAGCCCCTTCGATCCATTCAGCTGATGATATTTCCTGATGTTTCAAAGGCCAAGAGTATGGGATGATGGAGTATGGTAGATTTACCTTCTCTCTTCTTTCCCCACCCACCTGGCTCTTCAGCCTCCTCTCCTGTGGAATCCCTATTTTGCATTGTTCCGCAAGGTCCTGGGATGACAGCAAATCCCAACTCTGGCTACTGCCCAGGATATGGGAGCCCCAGCTCCTGGCTTCCTGGAGAAGCTGGAGAATGGAAAGCCTTCTGTGGTCTCTTGGGGACATCACCCCCCCTGGTGGAACGAAGAGGAACTTTCCTGGCTTCGGAAAAGCTGGGCAGCCTGGCAGCGGTTACCTCTCCTCTGCAGTTTTTGGAGTGGCTAATAATTATTACCCTGTGTTAATCATGACAATGGAAGAATTGCAGCCCATTATTTTGAAATGATCGGCTCCAGTCAATGACTACTTATGACAGCAAAGGGGAAACATCAGCTCCAGGGAGCCCCCATGTAAATGGGGAGTTGAACGAAAGATCAGGAATAATGGAACGTGTATTTAGTTCCATTTTCGTCCCTAAAAGGGCCCTGTCAGAGTAATTTCTCCTTCCGTGCACTATACCTTGCCATTATTTACAATATCTTCTTGGGAGAATAAAACCCTGGAGCCCTCCTCCTCATCTCCCCCTCCCCGCCTCGTCTCCCCCTCCCCACCCCCTATCAATTGTGTCTCTTTCTGGAGTTTGGCAAACACAGCTACTTCCTCCCGCTGTGCTTTCACTGGAGCTGAAATGAATGTGGCTCTAGTTATTTCTTTCCCTTAATCATTCTTTTTCTTTTTTGCTGGAGAGCATTTTCACGAAGCACAATCACAGAGGAACAGAATGTCCTGATATTTGGGTGAGCAGCATGCATTTCTTTTCTTTTTTCCTCCCTTGAATAAAAATAACACCCCATAACCATAATATCAGAGGGCTGAAAGGCCATCTTCCAAGGTTTCTCATCATCTTGTCCCATCCTCGGGGTTCAATCTTACTTCTAACAACCCCTACCCACCCACCACCCAAGCCACACTAGTTCCCTCTCAGTCCCTTGAAATCGCCAAGCTCATTTGATCCCCTGAACTTCTGCTCATGTTATTCCTGCCGTCTGGAATGTATCATCTCCTTCCTCACTTCCCACAGGCATCCAACGCCTGAACCATCTTTAGGACCTTCTCAAGACTCATCTCTTTTACAATGTCTTTTCCAACTTTTGTGAAGGGCAGTTTATGCTCAGACAGTGTTTAAGAATTTGTAAACTTCTTCCTACCCATTGTAAGCTTGGCATAGAGAAGTCACTTAATAAATGTTTACTGAATAACTTTCACTAATGCTACCTGCCATTTTTTACCCATTTCAGAGATGGTAAAGGTAAGGATGTTCAGAGAGGTTAAGCGATGTGTAGATCACAAGTCTAGTAAGTGGCAGAGAAGATACTGGAACTCAGGTGTCTTAATTACAAATCCAGGGTCCCTTCCGTTCTGCTACGCTGCATTCCTACTGCACCCCTCAGGCCTCTCCCACTACTCATCAGTGTGCCTGACTTCTGCACTTCATTTTTCTCCTCAGATTGCCAATTCCTTACCGGCAGGGACCCTGCCTTGTGTTTTTCTTGTCCCTTACATTGGAGCTGAAAGTTGTTTATCAATCTCTGGTAACCATTTCACCCCGACTTTTCTCCTGGTCTCGGGATGTCAAAGTGGCTAAACATCATAGGGCCAGACTTTGGAAGGTCTTGGTTCTGATACTGGGGTCTCCTGTGGATGTAGATACCCCTGATCTATGTTCCTCTCTAAGGCTGACACCAGAAGCCGTCCAGCTCTGCTTCCCCGATCTGGGTCTTTGTCATACAGTAGCATGATGACACGGGGAATGTCAGGAGGCAAAATGTGTCCTCTTTTGTGACATTAGAAATGCTTTCTGTTTCATTGTTGCCCGTTCCACCAGCAGGGACAGCCACCAACACCTCCAGCTTTGTTTAAACAAAGTACTTTCCTCTCTTCCCTGTTGACCGATGAGCTCGGAAAAGACCCTTTGACAGAAGAAGGTGCCAAATTGCTTTGCAATCTCTACGTCCACCTCATCCCGAGACCTGTGAATCACCTCTGTGCTGTTGATGAGCTCCAAGGTCAAACTAATGCTCACTTCTCTTAGTGTAATAATATTTAACAGTCGATATTAATAATTAATGTAATGATATGTGTAGCGAGTTACCATTGGCAAAGTTTTCAGGTACATTAGAAGCAGAAAAACTGCTACTTACAGGGGCAGTTACTCTGTGCCAGCCTCTGTTTGTCATTCACTGGTGGTGTGGCCTTGGGGAAGTCAGGGAGCATCATTTTCCTCCTCTGTAAAGTGAGAAGCATTGAATCCTGATACATTTTGGTCTGTGGAACAACAGAGAAATATAGGAAGTCAGTCAATTGTCCCTGTTTTCAAATGTGGAGACTGAGGTTTGAGGGACTGAGTGCTTTGCCCAAGGGGACGCAGCTGATAAACGGAGAAGCTGAGACCAAAACAACGTCTACAGAGTCTAGCTCCGTGGGCTGTTCATGGAGATGCATGGGCTCTCCTAAAGTCTCTGGATGGTTCCTTATCCTTTGAGCATGTGCCCTCTTTATTTTTGGCCATGGTTTCCCTAGAGGAGGACACTGGTGTCGTTTGCCTCTAAGAACCCTGGCGTTGCTTCAGAACCATCTGTCTCAGCTAACTCGGTCTAGGAGAACACAGTGACCGTGAGCCTGAGCCCACTCTGCTTTGTTTCCCCTCCCCTCTGCCCGCCACTACCCTGAGAGATTTTGCCTCTAATGGCATTAGTGTGTGCTGTCTGCGATGTTGATTGGATTATCTTAATTGTTTGGGATTGAATGGCACTCCTGAGTCAGGAATCCCACTCAACAGCCCTAGGGACTGGGGTCTGGTTCCTGTCCCCTAGAGCGAGCACAAAGTATGCAGTGGTTTTTCACGAGGAGAAGGAAGAACGGAGCGCATGTGTGAGAGCATCTCCTAGGATGACAAAATCAGACCCTGTCTTGAGGGAAAGAGAATCCAGTTGAGGCTCTCTCTACAGGGCCTATGATGGCTTTCATGTTTACCCACTTATTTACAGCCTCTTCTGCTTCCTTCTCTCATGATAGGACTGTGTGAAAATTAGGCCAGTGAGATGTTTCTGTATAAACTCCCAACAAAGAAACTCCCACAAATGTAGGGCTGTAGCCTCATGCAGTTGGAAGAGACCCTCCAGGCATTGAGTCTTATCCTGTATTAGTTTTCTAAGGCTGCCATAACAAAGGACCACTGACTGGGTGAGTTAAAATGACAGCTTATTGTCTCACAGTGGTAGAGGTTAGAAGTCGGAAATCAAGGCTTCAGCAGGGCCCAGCTCCCTCTGAAGGTTCCGGGGAAGAATCCTTCCTTGCCTCGTCCAGCTTCTGGTTGTTGTCCACAATCCTTGGCATCCCTTGGTTTATAGCTGCATCCCTCCAATTTCTGCTTCTGTCTTCACAGAGCCATCTTCCCTCGGGGTGTGTATGTGTGTGTGTTCACATGGCCTCCTTGGAAGGACACTAGTCATTGGATTGGACCCACCCTCAACCAGTATGACCTCATTTTAATTTCATTACATCTACAAAGACCCTATTTCCAAATAAGGTCACCTTCAGAGGTACTAGTGGTTAGGACTTGGCCATATTTTTGAGGGGGACACAATTCAACCCCGCTACACCCTCCATAAAAATGTCTCCTACATCATCTCAGTAAGTGGTCATTCTACATCTCTTTGTATCCATCCAATGATGAGAGATTTACCCGCTTATAATTTTTAAGAGGTCTAGAATATATTATTAATACTCTTGGTACCTGTTATAGACTTACAGTACTTTTAGCTTGGAAAATTCTTAAATTCTAGCCTAAATTTCCCTTTTGAACCTAATCCAGCCGAAGCAATGATTTCTCCAAAAGCCTTGGGCAGAAGGCTTTTCTCTACTACCTCTTTTCCAATGGCAATAGAGGGAGCAGCTGGGAGGCTCCCATCCCACATCACAGTTTGTGTGCATCCCAGTGAGAGAAAGAGACCCAGAATCATCACAATAAAATACTCATGATTAGCATCCCTAAAGGACTCTTGCTTTCAAAGCCCTTTAGCCCCCTTGTCTGGCACACATTCAAGTTCACCAGCATGCTTGCCCACCCCCTCTGGTTTCCTTCATCCCCCATCACCTCAACCTTGTGGCCTGAATAGATTCTTTGCCTTGCCTCACACTGTGGGAGCTGCAGAGGCCAGAGTGAGCCCTGGAGAGTACATTGAAACTGCTGATTGTATTTTGTGTGTGTGTGTGTGGCGTGTGTGTGCATGTGTGTGCACATGCTGCCTGTGATTGAAAAGGGTCTGTTGGGTTTAATTGATGCATTTGATTACCATGTTGACTCCCTCCCTGGAACTTTCCAAAATAGCCAGATGTACCAAGTGGACCACCTCCAGTTTTTGCCTTTGGTTTAAACTGCAGGCGGGGGACTGGGAATGGTGAGGATTATGTGGACGGGCACAATGGAAGGAAAACCTAAGCCTTGTTTCTATAGAGCTCAGCTGCCATCTCTTTCTACCAGGACACCAATTAGACTATCTCTGGCCTAAGAGCCCCAGGGACAGAAGTGAAAAGGCAGACTTGGAGGAAGCCAACTGTGCCGCTACTTCTGGAGGCCCCCTGCCCCTGGACATCCCACTCACCCACTGCCTCTTTTCACTGCTAGATGATCAAGAAAAATCAAATGAGAGAGCTCTTTTAGTGTTATTGTAAGAGGAGGAGATAATCCTTTCTCAGTCCACTTCCCCCTCTTCCTCTTAGCTCACATTGGGTGTAACTTTCTGGACACAGGTCTGGCCAGGGCTTTTGTCACAAAACTAAAGCTTAGACAAGTGGAGTAGAGTCTGATTCTTGTCTTCCACACAGTTGCAGAAATGTGATATTAGGCCCTTTGGCTGAGATTAGATGTCAACAACTCTAATTTAGCTTCAATCACACCACAAGTCATCGATGTATCGGCTATGAGCTGTGGTGGTACAAGAATGGGTGAGACTGTTGATGCAGCGAGGGAAGTAAAATGCCTCATCAACCAGGAAGCAGAAGACTTGGATTCTAGTCCAAGCCTGCCTTGAACTGCCCTCCTGACCCAGGCCTCAGTTTTCTCACTTTAGCGATTGGATTAAATGCCTACAAGCCCTTCTGGCTCTCAAATCCTGCCTGGGGATGGAAGGGCCCCTGGAGGGATGAGAAGATTTGTATCATCTCTGCCCTCGGGCAATCCTAGGATTGGTAAAGGGAAGAGACTGTTTAGCTAATGATGACAGAGCTCTAGGCCAGAAGATCACAAAGCCAGCTTCATCCTAGGTGTTGACAAACTGTGTGACCTTAAAAAATAATTAACCTTTATATGCAACAAATTCTCTTTAGAGGGCATAAACCCACCCTCCACAGTTCTTCAAGTTTTCTCTGAAGAAAATCATTAGTGTAAATGAAATAACTAGCTAAGTTTTCCTTTTGGCTTTGCTGACACAGACTTGCACCATCTCAGACAGCGGAGGGAGAATCTATTAAGAAGCATCTACCACAAGGGCTTGCGTGTGCTCCATAGAGGCATTTTCCCCGAGTGGCTATTGGTCAATGGCTCTCCAACTGTTTGTATACTAGAATCATGGTTTTTTGGTTAGTTCAGATTCTTGTTGATTGTGTTTGGAGATTCTGATTCAGTGGCTCTTGGGCAGAACTTGGCAACCTGTACTTTGAAAAAAGCTGATAAAGCTGTATGGGTAATTTGAATGCTTATCCAGGGATAAGAGGCACTGCTTTATACATTCAGGTCAACAAATTTTCGTTGATGCTGTGACTGTATGGAATATAAAAAATAGGTAAGGGTTGGTCTGGCCTTGGTTTTCTAGAAAATTCCAGCAACTTTTGCTACCAAGGGAGGCAGATGTGAATGCAATGGACTGTAATTAGGTAAAACCAATTAGAATAGAGAAGTGAAAAATCAGAATGGAGGCAACTTGTGAACAATTAGCATGACTAAACCAGTATATTGTCAGGCAAGATATACTTCTGGCTGTAATCCTTTGATGAGTACTCCATTCCTCTTGGTGAGGCCTCAGAAGAGTAATATTAGAGCTGAGCCTTGAAGGATGAGGAGGGCATAGATGTATCTTTGAACTTGCTTAGATTAAAGTAATTATAGAAGGATAAACTAATGAAGGATAAATCATAAAAATAACATCTTTACCTTCAGAAGGAGAGAGGGAATAGAGTGGAGGAGACCAGGATAGGCACTAGACTTCTTTGAATATACAATGGTTTTTTTTTTTGTTTTTTTTTTTTTTGAGGAAGATTAGCCCTGAGCTAACATCCACTGCCAATCTTCCACTTTTTGCTGAGGAAGACTGGCCCTGAGTTAACATCCGTGCCCATCTTCCTCTACTTTATATGTGGGACGCCTACCACAGCATGGCTCGCCAAGTGGTGCCATGTCCGCACCTGGGATCTCAACCAGCGAAATCTGGGCTGCCGAAGCAGAACATTCGAACTTAACTGCTGTGCCACCGGGCCAGCCCTATACCATGTTTTATAGATTTGTCTTTGGAACTATGTAAATATTTTTACATAATTTTAAAACAAAATACAAAAAAACAGTTCCTAAAACTTTAGAAAATAAAATGAAAGAAGAAAAAAGACAACTCAAATGTATATCCAGTTGAAGCATAACCAGATCAAGAAAATATTTCAAGTGACTTAAAAAAATAAGTTTAGGGGCTGGCACCACTTGGCAAAAGCCATGCTGTGGTAGGCGTCTCACATATAAAGGAAGATGGGCATGGATGTTAGCTCAGGGCCAGTCTTCCTCAGCGAAAAGAGGACGATTGGCAGTAGTTAGCTCAGGGCTAATCTTCCTCAAAAAAAAAAAGTATCTATTTTTTATATCCCTAGTGGGATATGCCCTAAGAACAAACCAAACTACAAAATGAAACAAAACATCAAGGTATTTTTAGCAATTGTATCGTTAGTGGTAGTGTTGATGTTGTTATCCCGAATTTGTAATATATGTGAAGTTGCATGTTATACATATACTGTTTTATGTGTGTGTGTTGTATACAAGTAATTCAATGAACATCATTGAGAACAGGGATTTTTATTATGGGAGAAAAGAAATGTGAGATAGATGAGGTGAAGAAAAACCTGTGGTTCTGCATTTGTATTGAAAGTATCATTATTAATTCAAGATGTACATTATCTTTAAAAAGTACATGTTTACTGGCTCTATCAAAAAGACCTAAAAATAATGAATTCAGTAGCACAGAACACCTCTAACTCCCCGATTATGTTTTCTAAATACCATTTTCTCTTAAAAGGCAACAGGATTTCTTGAAGAAATGTCTGATTCCAGATCCAAGGCAGGAGATATAGAAGACAAGCCTGGAAAATCTTGTCATACCAGAAAGCAAAGTAATTATCAAACATTTCTAGTGTCATGTCAAAAGGACTCAGGAGCCTACTAGAATAGAGTCTCGTTGACTAGAGATGGGATGGTTTAAGCACCAGAAAGGATAATAACTGCACAGGATTGAAATTCACAACAAATATATTCACATCCATGAGTTCATAATGATACCTATACTGATCATTGAAGGAGCTCTCATTATTTTTAAATTGACAAATAGAAGGAAAAAGCAAGTGTTGATCCTGCTTCTCATGTATAATCTGTATTTCAGGGCTATCAAATAGATGAGGAGAAGTTTCTCTTCATAAAAGTATTATAGCTAACAAATGAAGAAAGAATTATAGAACTAGGATTTCACCATTTTGCAGCCCCTAACTAGGGTTGCCAGATTTAGTAACTAAAAACATAGAACCCCCAGTTAAATATAAATTTCAGATAGAAGAATAATTGCTTAGTATAAACATATTTGGGATATCCTTACACTAAACAATCATTTGTTGTTTATCTGAAATTCAATTGTAACTGGACATCCTGTATTTTATTTGGCAACCTGACCATGAGTTAATAAATCTAGATAGCAATCATTGATGCTGCTATCATCACAACAAAAGAACCAAGCAGACATTGTGAACCTCCTGATAGAAATAGATACCACGACACATGAAGTAGTCTTGTTGGATTATTGAACTTGAATCAATCAAGCCTGCAGTTAGATCAATTTACAGGAAATGCAGAGGGACAGAGGAACATATTAAATGATATGCTATCAGCATAATCCAGACTGTCAGAAACATTACACGACAAACTCTCTAATGTCATGACTAAAAAGTTGCAAGGGGAAAAGTAGTGAAAAAGAAGAGTTGAAGAGAGAACCTACAAATTAAAAGATACTTAAGAAACATATCAGCCAATTGCAATGTGTGGACCTTTATTCATATCATTTCCAACAGAGAGGGAGAAAATGTCAGAGAGAAAGAGAGAAGCAGGTATAAGACAGTGGTTGATATTTGGTATTATAGAATTATTTTTATATTTTTGGGATACTAAATACTAAAATATTTAAAGATTAAATATCATTGGCTTCAGAATAATCAGGGGTGGGAGTTAAGTGGATGGAATGAAGATAAAGGAAGAATGACCATGTACTGATCATTGTTGAAGCTAGTGAAGCATTCATTATGCTATTTTGATATATGCGGGCTCCTTTACTGATATTTCTGCTTTTATACATATATAAAATTTTTATAATGAAAAGTTTTAAAAAATGATCTCTGTTGGTTGATTTGGTGGGATAGCAATATTCTAGGTGCTTAACTCACATGAGCTCATTTTAATCTCACAAATACCAAATGAGGTAGGTTTTTATCATTATTCCTGTTCTATAGATGAGGAACTGAGGCATAGACACAGGTCAGGAAGGTTGCCGAAGGTCACCTTGGAGTAAATGGTAGAGCCAGGGTTTGAACTCAGGGAGCATGCTCCAGGCAGTCTAAACCCATGATCTTAACCACCAGTCATACCCTAAACTGGCAAAGTCGGTTCATCTGCCTTAGCATCTGGTTACCACTTGGGATGATGTGGTGCTGTGTGGTCCCACATCTCATGCTGTGCTATGGGCAGGGACGCTCTTGTCATTGGGGGTGTACTCTGTTGTGCAGGCATTCTAGCTTGAGATGGGCGGTCTGGCCACGTGGACTTTCAGGTCATGCGTAATTACGAGATTCTGTGATTCTAAGTAGTATTCTTCCCCACTGAAGTGAATGTCCTGAGAGTGAGATGTGGCAATACTTCACCTCCAGGAGCTACGAAGGCAACTAGGAGAGAAATGAGTAATCTAGGATGAGGCATGGAATTCAGAGAGCCTGGAATTCCTCATACAGGGCCTTTCTCTCCCTTACCAGGCCCCTGCTCTGTGGAAGGCTGTCTGGGGATGGCATACCCTCTCCAGGTCAGATCGTTGGTTTGAGTATTTGCAAAACATTTCATCAGCTGCTGGGCATAAACATGGTTCCTTTCATGAAGACCCACTCCACTCTCCAAGGAGATAGACAGTGCCTGGAATTGCTCTCTTTTCCAACACTGCAATTCCTTCACTGTGGACCAAACCTTCCCCAAAGTGTAATCTTGCCAAGAGCTGGAATTCGAATGTCTCCCCTTGAAGAATGCAACTAAATTTCTCTATATCCCAGGTCTTCCCTTTCATTGTAAAGTCCCTTTCTCTTTTGCCTCACACACCTCTTCCAGTAGAAGGGTTTGGGGCTCACAATCAGGGGAACTGGACAGGAACTGGCTTCAAAGGGCAACATAGGAGGACTCCGAAGTTGTTACAGGTGCATTGGCTTTATCAATGTACAGGAAGGAAAGATGGGTTCATGTGCAAACCTGCTTTTTTTCAAATTGAGGACAATTTCATAGACTGGCTGACACATATGTACCATTTTTCATAACTCATAAGTATCTTTGGAGCTGCCAAGAATCAATTCCAGCTCTTTATTTGGATAAGATGGAAGTTTCAAAGGAAAGTTTTCCTTGGCAAAACGTATGTCTTGGCTCAAACCATCCAATGATGAAAATACCCAGACCAAAGGCAAGGCAGGGCTGCTTCTAATTACTAGGGTTGAGCTCTCTGGGAATAGGCCTCACGACATGCCTTGGATTGGGAGCAGACAGTGTTTCGATTGGCAAGCCAGGGGAAAAAGAAAGATCATTTCTCTGCTATTGGTGGACTCTCCCAATTATGGAAAGGTAATTCAAGTCTTTGGTGATTTTGGAAGTCTTCCCACTGGAAAATTCCCATTGACTTTTGGTATTTGACTCATTCTGGAGCATTGTGGAAAGAGTGGAGTCTAAGTTGTCCGGGGGCTTGAGAGGAATTTTCAGGCAAGTGGCAGTGGCAGAAGTGTTGCCTGGGACTTGCTAAATGCCTCAGAAGCAAGCCCTGGCTTTTCATGTGAATTGAACTCATTACCAACAAAAGAGGAGCAGCCCGGGCTGCTGGCAAAGAGTAAGTCAGAAATCTCTTCAAGGCCAAGAACCCAATGAAGCTTAAGTAAAGTCAATAGAAAATGAACTCAGAAGGGAGGAGGATAGGGAAAACAATATTCTCCCTTTTCGGAGTGCAAGCCCATAAAATTTTTTTGCTTTGCTAATGATCCTCAGTCACTGATAAGGAAGCTGATGCTGTCTAGACAACTCAATTCATGAAGGTGAAAGAGGGTAGGCCTTGCCCTTTGACCCTTGACACCACTCTGCACCCCCTGCTGAACTTCACACTTGCTGAGATGTTTGGATAGAGATGAAATGAGAAAGCTTTGACTAAAATAAGTAGTTCCCATTTTTTGAAGTTTTATGTCTTCTCCTAATTTGCAAACGGCTGCACGTAACTCAACAGCTGAACATGGCCCTCTTCTGATGCAGGCTCCCCCCACTCCAAAAAGTCACGGATCTCCTACCCCGGTGTAGACCTGTAGGTCTTCTAATTACCATCTGTCTGACCCTGGGCAGGCCTTGGCCACCTCAGTCACTGAGAAGGGATGCAATGCTTTAGTGCTCTAGAGCTCCTTTTCCCAGGGGTAAAAGTATACCAAAGGAACAAATGAACGGTCATCTTGGATGAAATCTAAGATAAACCTTTGTTACACACAGTACATGCTAGAACACAATTCCCCTTGCAAATGGAAAATGTCCAGGTGAATTGACTTGACCGTCAAGGGCTGTGACACAGCTCTGCTCTTGGAGCAGAGGCCACTTAATCAACATTCCCAATGAAGATCTCATCACAACCTCTGCCATCTAGATGAGAAAACAGACGGGGCCTTCCATCTGCCCCTCTCCAGAGACAAGACTTCCATGCAGAAGAAGGTGTGAGAGGGCAGTGGATCACCAATGCAAAGAGCTGCTGGAATCCGTCTTACCATGACAGTCCCACCCATAACACTCCCGCCCTCACCTACCTCCCCCAGCCAGCCTCAGGCCTTCTGTAGCAGGAGGGGCAAATTGTCTGTGAGGAATCAAACACTAGCAGGGCTGAGCAACTTTAAATGTAATTTTTCAGAAAGGACACAAAAACAGCAGTGTTGTGATGACAGAGTACTCCTCTGGAGAAAGATCCCTAAGGCTATGGTCCTTTTGATACAGATGGGAGAGTGAGAGGCTAGCAGGTCAGGCTCCTCTGGACTGCAGTGTAAAGAACTCATCCACCCTGACAGCACTGTCCATTCCTTCCTCCCCATCTCCCTCATCCCAGGCAGGGCTGAGAAGACAAAAGCATCTTCCATGGCTCTTCACCTTTCTCCTTACTCTTCTTCTCTACGTCCTAGCCACCTGAAGTCTTTGAACATGCTTGATTGGGACTTGCTCACTCCCTCTTAGGGAACTTAGTGAGGTTGCTTTTCACATTTGGAATGTCTCTGCCATTCCATTTTGCCAAAGCTTGCCCTTCCCCCATTCTACAGTCTGGCTCTATTTCATTTCCTTCTGGAGCTCAGATCATTCTTTAGCATCTGTATCCTCATTAAGCCTCAATTTGTTATAGCATCATAATAAGTCAGAACCTGGAGTGGTCTTGCAGATTACTCAACTGTCTCATGTTCCTTTGGGGAAACTGAGGCCCCCTAGTGGAGAAGGAACTTGTACAATCACTCAATGAGGGAGTGGTAGAGCCCTGCTTACAGCTCAGGGTTTGCACCTCCTGGCCCAAGGCTCTTTCTTCTGTATGAACTTGTCTTGCTTCTCCTTTTCATGCAGTTGACCCATCTTCCCTATGAATCTCTAAGCTTTCTGAGGGCAGTGACCTTTCCTTCTCCTTTTTGTGCCTGCTATAGCTGATACCTCACACTTCGAGCACATGATATATATTAGAATTTATTTACATTATTTCATTCCATCCTCATAAAGATACTCTTCCGCAGCAGCAGAATATAATTGGTCCCTTTAACGGATGATAAAACTCGGATGCAGAGAATTCAATGGCTTGCCCAGAGACACCTAGCTACGTCAGCTCATGTGGGAAAACAGAAGACCCTGGCACAAAATAACAATGCAGGCAGTGAAACTGATTGTTACCTAACAAGACCTGTGGCCAAGGGAACTCTCATGCTCAGAGAAGATGATGGGGTTCCCATGGATCAGTGCACTGTCCGATATTTCCCTGTGGTCTCTGCTCACTGGATGCCTGATTCTGTTGTTTATGCTTTAAAAACGGCAATGCTCAGAGGCATGGCCAGGTCAGAAAGAGGCGTCTTGCCATCAGCACTGACTAGTCAAGCAAACTCTAATTCTTCCCTCCCAGCACCCCTACTCCCACCCCCATCCCCCAATATGCTTGCCTTGTGCAGATTTCCTGTGGGTTCCTGAGGGAATGCTCTGATCCCAGACAGCGGGACATTCCCCCACCCTCACCCCCCAACTTGTGCTTGGGGAAATGTAGTCACATCATTTGCATTTATCACAGAGAATATACCGCCTTGTCTGTAGCCTTTAGTCTGAGTGAATTGCTTTTCTGCTTCATGAGACACACAGCGCGGCAACCCAGCGCTCCCCTCTCCTCCTCACTTCACCAGCGTCAGGCCATAACCCACTTTGCTCTCCGTCGCATTTATCATATTGATCGTATAAGAAATAGATCATAAGCAGAATGAAATTACCGAATGCAATGATCTGGGGCATCCTATGGACCAGATCAATCTTGGGGCAGCCAGGAAAAAAGTCCCTTGCTGTGACGTTTTCCAAAGTTGATTTTCATTGCAAATAGAAATTTCCATCAGCTGAGGCACCCTGGAGGGGAAAGTCTGCTGTGCTGACAAGGTGTGTATGTGTGTGTGTGTGTTTGCGAAAATGAGAAAGAGAGAGAAAGAGAGAGAGAGAGAAGGAGAGAAAACAGGAGCTTGATAAGCCTCATAAGCCTTGTTCATTAGGAAGGAGACTTCCTTAGCTAGAATTCATTTGAGATGAATGTTTGAGGGTCTAGCTGTAACAATATCCATTTTCTCTTGCCTATCTCAGATTTTCCAAATTGTCCTTCTTGTGTGTGGGTTGCAGGGTGGGTGCAGAGAAAGGTAAGATTCTCGCTTGTTTGGAAGACTGTCAAGGACCCTTTCTAATCTCCTGTGAAGGCCTGGGCTGAGAGCTGTCTGTCTTTGTCATCCTGGTCCCAGTCTACGAACTTGCAGTGTCAGCGGGAGGCTGGAGTTTTAACAGTGCAGTTTGTACAGGACAGTGTGCGATTTGTTTATTAAAGTGCTCCTTGAAAACATAAGCTTGAAGCCCGCCCCCCCAGCCCCCAGACCTGAGGCTCCAGACATGACCTCTGCCATAATAAGAACTTTCTCTCTGTCTGGAGACAAGGCTGGTGCGTTCAGCCGAGACTGGATACCCAAGTGAACAAGGTTCCTGGCAGCCTGCCACCACCTCAGACTGAGGCAGAAACCCACAGGGGGAATGTGGTCCGAGGCCCCGGTCATCCCCTTCCCACTGTGAAATCCATCCCCAGACACTGAGACTCAGTGCTATTGGCTTTGGCAACATTCGTCATGCCAATAAACTCATTGAAACTGAAGAAACCAGAGGGGAGAAGGGGAGCAGGGAATAGAAGGGGGCGAGGAGAGGGGGCGATGTGCAAAGAACAGTGGGGAAGAGGAGCTGCCCTAAACTCTCCAGTGAGCTTAAAGGGAGAGATGTCATGGATGCCAGATAGCTGAGTTCATGGAGAAGGCGGCTGCACAGGCATGAACAGACCCCCTCTCAACCCCCAAACCCATTTCTGTGTCCTCCTTGCCTCTGCTGAAGCTTCTATACTCATGGAAATATCTCTGGGAACCCTCCCATGGGGCAAATGCCAAGGAAACACATGTGTGCACAGAAATACACACACGCTACTGTCAATGAGACAATGAAAGAGAAAACATCACATAATATTTCCAGCAGTATTATGGGGAAATACCAGCCACTCAGAACATGTTTAAGCCAGAGGAGACCCAGGCTGAGTGGAAGAGCTGAGCCACTGGACAGATCCAGACTCTTGCCGGCACCACCTGCCCCCATCCTAAGTTGGTTCTGGGGCTCTATTTTTCCCTGGGTATAGCCCCCAGACTTTCATAGTTTTCTAGAGTTAGAAACGCTTCTAAGAACCCATGCAGGCTAGCTCAGCATTGTTTTTCCTGGATAAGCAAATGCCTCTCCTAAACTTGAAGACTACCATAAATGGTGACAGCCATGTTTCACAGCTCTTGTCTTCAGGGCTCACTAGCTCATATTGTAGCCTTGGCTGTTTCCCTTGGCTCTGCCATGATTGGGCCCAACGGTGCATTACCAGCATCAGAGCCTTGCATGTACTCAATAAACGGAAATTGCCAGGCTGTTCTCTGGGGTCTCCAGACAAAGCAACTCCTGCTTCTGTAACCTCTTCCTCAGCCTGTTTCGAAGACTGTCTTTTCTTCCTGTACTATTCTTCTGCTTCCTTTCTTGCCTCTTGCTTCAGATATTCTTCCATGGTCTGTGGAGAGCTGGTGTGCCTGTTATCTAAGCCTCCCTTATTTCCCCACCTGCCTTCCTCTCCGTCTTATAGATCAAATGAGCAAAAAAATAGGAGCATCTCCTAGGAAAGGAGAGGTGAGAGGACCATTAGAGGAAATTGGTACTGATTTTAAGTTAGCTAAAGAAAGGGCAGGACAGAGAGTGATGACAGAGCAGGAGACAACACAGAGCTATGAGTGCAGCTTCCAGTTGGTAATCCAAGAATGCAGAATGAAGTTTCAAAGACTGTGGTTTATTTTGTGTGTGTGTGAGGAAGATTGGCCCTGAGCTAACATCTGTTGCTGACCTCCCCCTTTTTGCTTGAGGAAGATTGTCCCTGAGCTAATATCTCTGCCAATCTTCCTCTATTTTATGTGGGCTGCTGCCACAGTGTGGCTTGATGAACAACGCTAGGTCCGTGCCCAGGATCCAGTCCTGCGAACCCCAGCCCGCTGATGGCGGAGTGCATGAACCTAACCACTATGCCCCCGGGCTGGCCCCCAAAGACCTTGGTTTTTCCAAAGCTGGGTTGAGTTTGGTTGGCTCAGATTTTTAGATGAGGGTACTAACACAGCTAAGAATTTGAATTTGGGAAGGGGCTGTTTACTTTTCAAAAAGAATTTATTTCATTGTCACAGATTATTCTGTTCATTCCGAAACAACGATCTGATTCACCAGGCAGGTCAAAAGTGTGGATTTCTCAGTGCAGCTCCATCTTGGCTACCGACAAGCATGGAAAAGCAATGCCCTCTAACCAAGGGTGGTTCCTGGAATCATGCGTGCAAACAACATCATGTTACTGAGGGAAGGAAGCATGCTATGCAGGAACTTTAGGGGGAGTCAGAGAACATGTGCCTTGTGTAAGAGGACAACCGCATGTAGTGTTTGCTGGGTTTGAGCTAGCTGAGAAACTGCATGGGCTCAGCGACTAAAAGACGTGAAGGGACAGGAGGTGGGGTACAGGAATGTTCCCCAGGGACTCCGCAGGAAGCTTTTTTATCAGCTGGGGGTTAATTTGAGACAAAAGGCTGGTACTGTGAGCATGGGATTCCCGCCCTGTCCTGGGCCTGATGGATCCATCCCCTTAATGAAATGCACACAGTTTATTTTACCAACTCTAATTACGTGAAGAATGAGTGTCAGGTTTCTTTATCCTCCTGTCGGCTCTGAATCCAGGCCAACCTCACAAGCCTTATGTGCACTGAGGCTAATGGAGCTTTTATTCCAATGAGTTGAGAGCCAACCCACCTTTGTAGAGAGAAGAATATTAAAAAAAAAAAAAAAAAAAAGAAGAGGAAAGAAATACTTAATGTTCGTCTAGCGGATGAAAAATTTCACAAGATAAATTAAAGTGTTTTCTGGCTGAATGGAGAAACCGGGGCAGGGATGGTGGAGATAATTTTCCCAGGACTCAAAATGATTTATCTTATCTCTATGTTCTTTAGACAAGAGGTTCCATTTATTTAGTCATTTATTTTATTAGTTTTCTGAAGATATCTCCCCTTGCCCCCATCGCCAACACAAAGACACAGCTCTTGGCACAGGGAACACGGATGGGGAAAGGAGACTGGGATGCACCCTGTCATTCATTCGGTCAGTGAGTCATTCCTTTAACACTTGTGCCAGGTACCAGGCCATGGGCTGGAGAGAGCAGTGCTCAGATGGAAATGGTTCCTGTCTTTACAAAACTACAATCTAATGGCAGACTCACAAACACTCTCTGTCATAACTGCTATGTTCTCAGAACCCTCTCTACCACCACATGCCCCAATAGGTAGCTTTGATGAGGCCCCAAGAGACCCTTTAGTCCAGTCGTTCTCAAAAGGGCTGATTTTGCTCCCCAGGGGTCATTTGATAACGTCTGGAGACGTTTTAGGTTGTCTCACTGGGGGAGGGGGTACTATTGTCATCTAGTGGGTTGAGGCCAACGATGCTACCAAACACCCTACAATGCACAGAAGAGCCCCCACAACAAAGAATTATCCAGCCCAAAATGTCAACAGTGCCACGGTTGACAAACTTGTGCCCTCTTGCCTCAAGACAGTCCTGTGCCTAAACCATGCTGAAAACCATCCATCCGCCTTCTCTTCAGTCTCCCTAATTTTAGGTGGCTGCTCTTTGCTCAGGCACAGCTGTACAGGCCAGGGAGAGGGACGGTCCCTCTGCTCTGCTCTCATGACTGGAGATAGTCCTCTATTTTAAAAGTGGCATTAATGAGTAAAATTATTTATGTGAGATGGTAGAAAAATCTTTAGGAGAGCATCTCAAATTCAGAGTGGAATAGATGAAAAAATATGATCCCCCCTGGATGCCTCATATCCCCTTTTCGTGGGAATTTCGACCCCACACAGCACTCCTCATTTGCAGAGTTCTTGGCAATGCAAATAATTTGGGACTAGGTTGGGTCCTTAAATAGTTTCCCTTTTGCATGCCCCAACCATTATCTTGAGCTTTTCTAAAAAGACTGCCAGGGTTTTTTCTTTGGGTCTTCATGTAACTGTATGTTACGTAGCACAGAGTTATTTTTGAGCAATTAAGGTTCCTCGTGCCAGGTTTTATCATCATCTACCAAAGGCATAAAGAGGGGGCCTTGTGTCTGGCTTTCCCGGAGAAGCAGATGGCACTTTGGGTACTGGCAGGGGACAGGTGTGAAGTTTCAGGGGCTGGAGGGCTTGTCTGGCATACTATGCAAATTTGGCTCCATTTTGCATCCCTCCCAGGAGCTACAACCAAATGGAGCCTCCTCTTACATCCCCTGTGTGTATGTGTGTGTGTGTTTGTTGGTGTGTGTGTGTGAGAGAGAGAGAGTGATTATGATGGAGGTGCGTATATATGTGTATTGTTGCGAGCAAGACCAACTATGCATTTTGCAGATGAGACTAAAGCAATTCTTAGGCAGTAAGAGAAGCTGTTTCTTTATCCTGGTCTGAGTTGTTCAAACAGAGATGGCTAAATCCCTCAGGGTAGGCGCTTTGGGAGGACAGTGTGTAATTCTCCCTTCAACTTGATTAGCCTCTGAGTCTGCTCCCAAGGGCTGCACTGACCAGAGTCTCGTTACTTCCTGACATGCAGAGATGAAGGCTCCCTTACTTGCAGGATGCCAAGACCTCTGAGTGACCAGCTTAGCTGCTGAGAGTCAAAAAGAGGCTCAGCTGAGCGGTGCTGATGAATTCTTCCTATACATGGACCATAGAGTAGCTGGAGCTGCAATTAGTCATTTGTGTTAATTGGTTTATCCTGCCTTTTACGTACTGTGTCCCTCTTCAGTAAGGGCACTGTGTGAAGGTGACCGCATGCCAAAGATTTTTCAGGAACAGCAGCAATTTTAAATGCCTTTTTTTCTTATATTTTCCAAAGTACACTCATACTTGTCAAACCATATGTCCAATTTTTATGGCTTAAAAAAATATGTTCCCTGTAACGATCAGATTATTTATTTTGCCATGGAAACACTCTGTAGTCTCTGATAACCCAAACACCAGAAGAACAAAGCCTTACTTCTACTGACTGAACAGTTTCTGCCCCAGTTCCACCTGAACCTTCCAATCCAGAGATTTCAGGCTGGAGGAGAATGTGAACATAATTTGCTAGGTAATATCAACTGTACTTCCTTTCTCTTTCAAGAGCAAGACTGGCCACACCATTATTCCTTCTTGCCTCTAATGATTAGGATTTCCTTGCTTTTGCTGCAATGCTCTTACCTGACAAGTTGGGTTACTCATGGCCCCCAACTAGCTAATACATGTTACCATTTGGGCTACAAAGGAATATGCAATGGCTCACTGGTAACCCATCCCCATGGTTTGGTCAATACTATAAATTTGTTATGAAAATGACTGCATGTTACTGCAGATGCAACACATTCTCTTTGGGGGGCTTTCAAGGAAGATGGAGAATTATGTGTCATAAATGCGAGCCGATGTACAATATTTGCTTGGCCTGAGCCATCTGGGGATCTGAATGCTGTTAGGCTGAAGGCTCTGTGCAGACAGGCCTGTTAATCCCCACACCAAGGGCTGAGACAGTCACATCCGTGCTCACCTATCAGTGTTTGATGTCTAGATGAGTATATGGCATTGAAGTCCTCAAGAGATATCTGCACAAAGACTGAGTTCTGGGAACCCAGATGGAGTGTAGACCAGAGATGGCAAAGACTTTCTCCATCTTTTAGGAATAGAATTAATACCATTTTCTCTGTAGGGTAGTGACTTCCCGAGGTGAGGACACAGGTCTCAGGAAAGCCAGCAGAGACCTGATTAGATCAATTCACTCCTCAGAAGCTTTTTCTGGTCCACCTGCAGGCACCATCCAATCGAAATTCCTTAGCTTGGCATTCACGGCCCCACATGCTCTGATCTCCAAATACTTTGGCAACACTGCTTCCCATATCCTCACTTATTTGCCCCCTGTTAAGCAGTGTGGAAGTCTTCTCCACTCCCTGACTTGTCCTGAGTGCCCCTATTCTCAAAAGTGCTAGCCCCTTCCATGATTTTCCTGTATTTAGATTTGATACCAAGACTGGGAGGAGGGGGTGGCACTGGGGATCAAGTTTGAAAGTAAATATTAAAGAGTGTAAGATGGCGCTGGTAAGAAGAAAAAAGGTGCCACAGGGTAATTTCATCTAGGTGCTGTTCTGATCATTTTATATTCATGCTTTCACTTAATATCTTGAGTCCTCACAGTTACCAAGTGAGTTAGCATCATTCCATGGCATGCTTAGTGGACCAGCACCTTCCCCAGTTCCAAAATGGGAAGGAAACTAAACCTACAGTCTTTTCTTTTTGGCTTCCAGTTGACTTTTACTGCCCTTGGGAGAGCATACTAGTTCTTTCTGAGTTCTTCCCTGGAGTGGAAATCATGATGTGACGGGGTTCTGCACAGGGACCTAAGTAGTCACCCCCAAAGTGGCCCTAATGCCATCCTCCCAGGAGCAGCTTAACTCACACCATTCCACTAGGGGTTCTGATCTTCCCTTAATCTCACAGCATCTATATTACTCGTTACAGCTTCCCTAACTTCTCTATGGGTTCATCTGATCTCCTTGACCGAGAGGTCATACAGGCAGGAATCATGTTTATTCAGGTTTGTATGCCCCAAACATTTCTGGACACATAGGAGGCCTTAACATATTAGTTGAATTTAACTGATTTGTACAGACAGCTGAGAAAGCTTCAGGTTATGTCATTGGTCCCAGGAGATGGTGTGTGTGTGTGTGTGTGTGTGTGTGTGTGTCTAGGAAAGAGGCTCCAACAGGAAGAGGGATTTGGAACAAGGCTTTATGCAGATAAAACCAACTACAGAGCTGGGCCACTTTTCAGGGAGCTTGGGATTTTTCTTATATAGAAGACAATTCCAGATGGAAACATAAGCCTTTTCTTGACTCAGCTGTTGCTCTCCTTACAGGGGCCTCAGAGTCTGATCACCCAGCACAGAGACTTCTCAGGACGTGCCACATCAAGGTAAGGACTTGAGATGTAGTTGATGCTCCTCCTGACATCCCACCATCCTCCTCTGCCCTCTTGACAGCTCCTCGTTCCTCCATTTCTGTGTTTCTATCCATATCTACTCTTCACTTCTCTGAGTTCAGTTTCCCCAAAGACTCTTGGAGTAACAGTTCTAAGGGGTCTCTGGGATGTTAGATTCTGAAGTGAGTTGTAACTGTGCAGTGCACCTCCGTCTGGTGAGCTCTGGAGAGGTCTGTGTGGCTGTGACAGTGCAAATGGGCCAGGGGGTGAGGATGTGGATCTGGACTCCTAGGGATTCTCCCTCTTGTCTTTGGGCATGATTGTCATTCATTCGACATCTCAAAAAGGACACATGTATTGAAAACTTCCATATTAAGCACTGTACTAAAATCTGGGGTAAAGGAGTTGAGTAAGACACAGCCCCTGTCCTGGAGGAGCCCTTAGGAGGAGAGTGATGCACAAGCGAGTAACTGCAAAACAATGTAATAAGAACCATAGTCAAGGTGTGAATCGAGGGCACAAAGGAGGAAGGAAGAAGGAGTGCAGAATTATGTTTTGTGTCTGAATCTGAAATAAAGGCATTGCATGTTCACAAACGGGACAGTATTAATATGTAGTTAGGATGAGGAAAAGCACGTTGGCAGCATCAAGAGTTTACCTGCAGATGTATTGACTGGGGAGCTGAAGAGCAGTGAGAGCCAAGTGATGGAGTCAGGCAGCAGGGAGGGGAAGGCTGAGTCCCGGCTGTGGACTCACCATGGCCCAGCTGGGAGCCTTGCACAAGTCCCTTATATTTTCAGAATTTTGGTTACCACTTTCAAAACATGTGGACAATAACACTCATTCTTGGGGCCAGCCTGGTGGCGTAGTGATTGTTTGTGCACTCTGCTTTGGCCGCCTGGGATCCGCATATTTTGGACCCTGGGCATGGACCTACAAACCGCTTCTCTAGCCATGCTGTGGTGGCATCCCATGTACAAAATGGAGGAAGACTGGCACAGATGTTAGCTAAGGGACAAGCTTCATCACCAAAAAAAAAATAATAATAATAATAATAATATACACTCCACAGTGTTGATGTGGGGGTAAAGTTAGAGTATGGATGTAAATGTACACTGGAATCTATAAGGTGATATGCACATGGTAGGTATCATTTTTGTATTGTGAGAAAGGAAGGCAAAGAATGAAGAAGCTATGACGTTTAAGACAGGTAGGTCTTGCAGAGTGGGGAATGTTGGGTTCCATTGGGAGGAGCTTTGGTTGAATGCGGGCACCAAAGTTTCACAGATATAATGGGCCTGCGGAGTGCACCGTACATTTGCATCAACCTCGCCTTGGTCTTGAGTGCTCAGAGTTCCCATGCTATAAAGGTGACAGTGTGGCTGTTGACAGTTTAAAAAATGGCTGCCCAGCCTTGAGATTGAGCAGCTGTTGAAAAGTAGAGTATCATTTGATTTTTGCTGTCAGAAAGAGTTAGACCAGGAGAAATTTTCTGTAAAACACATGTACAATTTGGGGACAGATGGTCATCGCTGTGCCTTCAGATTTTTACATGTTTTGCTCTTGTCATACTGATGTACATATTCAAGGTTAGGTCTGACATTCAGAACAAAGAGAGGCATAATGGTGCATCATACTCTTTATTAAACTTGTTTCCTGATGGAGCTGAGAACTTCTTGTTATTTATTTCAATATGTTGAAGTATTAGTGACAACAGTGAATGAAGGTAGCCTCAAGAGTGTTACGTCCTCCTAGGGTCCAAGGTTCCCTGGAAGGACCTCTCTGAGCCCAGCCGGGTGCCTGTGGGGGCTGGTCCAGGTAGAGGAGTCCAGCATCCAAGCAGAACCAGGCGGCATGCAGCCCCAGGAGATCAGAGCCAGAGAAGGGGAGGAGGAGCCTGAATTGCAGGCAAGTAAAGAAGCAAATTGAGGGGTTATGGGCACTTTAAATGTATAATGGAAAATGAATCAGGAGGTAAAAAGCAGGAAGGATTCACTTCACGTTTGGGTGCAGAGTGTGAAATGTGCAAAGGAAAATAGATCTCAGAGGACTGAGGATTGAAGCTGCGAGGAATACAAGAGGCAGAGGAGCCTGCTCTTTGGAGCTTTGAGTGATGAACCCAATGCCTGGGATACAGGGAGGAGTGGATGTCCAGGTCTAGAGAGTATTTGAAATCCCTCCGTTAGAGGTGTGTTCCTCTCACTCAGCATTCGTTCAGCCAACATTTCTCGAGCATCTCTTATGTGGCAGGTGTTAGCCTAGGTATTTGGGAGACATCAGTGATGAAAAAACTCAAAAATCCCTGCTCTCATAGAGTTTACATGCTAGCAGGGTATGAAGATACAGGAAAATAAACAATAAACATAATAAACAGGTAAAGTATGCAGTATGTTATGAAATGACAAGTGCTGTGGAAAAAGAAAAAGTAGAGGGTGAAGGGGGTGTGGGGAGAGTACGGAGTGGGCAGTAGTACGGGGCAGGTAGAATTTGTATTCGGATGATTAGAGAAGGGAAAGATCTCCTTGGAAGGTGGTATCTGAGCAGAGACTTGATGTAGTAAGGGAGAGAGTGAAGGAAATTTCTGGGGAAATAGGATTCTAGTCAAAAAGAATAGCCAGGACAAAGACCATAAAATGGGAGACAATGTCAGGAGACCATATTGTTAGGAGGGGTGTAAGTCGAGAACCAAGACGGCAAGCAGTAAGAACTGAGATCGAGGGGGCCAGTCTGGTGGCATAGTGCTTAAGTTTGTACGCTCTGCTTTGGTGGTCTAGGGTTCACAGGTTCAGATCCCAGGCTGGGACCTACATATTGCTCATCAAGCCATGCTCTGGTGGCATCCCACATGTAAAGTAGAGGAAGACTGGCACAGATGTTAGCTCAGGGACAGTCTTCTTAAAGCAAAAAGAGGGAGATTGGCAACAGATGTTAGCTCAGGACCAATCTTCCTCACCACCCCTCCGCCTCCAAAAGAAATGAGATCATGGTAGGGGGCACAGTGTGAAGGGGCTTGTAGGACACTATAATAGGGACTTTGGCTTTTACATTGACCAATTTGAGCATCTTTTCTTAAGTGCAATGCCTCTAGGACAAAAACATACCTTGTGTGACTAATAGTTAATTACGAAAGTATTTGTGAAAGAACATATCTCTTTGTTGATAAGATGGAGCTAGAATATTCAGGGCTTCCTGCCTGTGCTAAAATGATGAGGAGGGTATAGAATGGCAACCCTGGGATGTCTAAGCCCATATGCATTCAGCTCACCTGCATTCATATCTCTGGAATGAATGTGTTGATGCCCTGTTTAAATCTCTTTTGGTTATTGATTTGCATATGGTGGGATCTGATTGATGGACTGTTAGAGTTGTCCTCTTGAGGCTGATGCCTTCTTGCCTCTCCCTTTCTGGTAGGGCAGCCTCAGGAGCACTCTGAGAGGGAAGTGGGAGGAGAAAGGGATCACCTGAGGAGGGAACTTGCACCCAGTCTCTGCCAGTCCCAGCAGTGGAGCAGGTCAGCACCACTTATGTCTTCATCTGCTGGATATGAGCTCTCTCTACACAGTAGGAGGGGAGAGACAAAGACAGATACACACCTTTGGCTCTGCTGTTGCTTTCAGGGAGCTGTGTTTGGTAGCCTGGCAGGAAATGATTTCCTATACGGGTTGGTCCAGGAGAACAGAAAGTCAGCTTGTGTTGAGAGATCTGGAAGCCTGGAGGAGGGTGGCAGTTGAATCCCCAAATGTTATGGGCTGGACAGTTCAGTCTTAACCCAAGTCTGGGAAAATGTTTTTCTTTTCAAAGAATGTGTTGGAAGTCTCTTGCTTTGTTTATCTAATATTGTTTTAAGGATAGAAAATGTCAATTCCGTGTGTGCCTTTAGGAAGTCCTGGGAAATAAAATGAAATACTCCAAGTCAAAGGTAAATGTTCCCAGTTGAAGCCAAGAGTTTTCCTGGGCATCACCTTGCTTGTCTCTTTGTGACCCGGCAGGACTGAACCCCTCCCGGGTTGGGGGGTGAGAGCTAAGGGGATGTGAGTGTGTGTTACTGTCATTTACCAGACTTCCACAGGGTCTCTCACTCAGAAGGCTTTCCTCTATCCAAACAAAATTTCTCCTGGTTATAACCCCAATAAGCACAGTTTCTACTGGAATAAATGCACAGCAGTAGCTTCAACCTGCCTACAGATGGGCCTGGCTTCATTATATGGAGATGAGATAGACAACAGTCTACACACCGTTATTTGAGACACCTCTGACCCCATGTATTTCCCCTGTGACTTATTACAGTGCCCCAAATAGCATTACAAGCAATTCATTTCTTTGCTCATTGAAGTCTCCTTAAGAGACAGGCTATTAAAATGTAAATACCTCTGAGATGCTGAGCTTCAGGTAGTGCTTTTTGGCTCTGTTATGACAGCTAGTTGAGGTTGATGAGATCCTTTAGGAATAAAGGCTTTGAAATCCTACAGACTTGAATTTGAATCGTGGCTCCACCATTTAGGAGCTGTGTGATCTTGGCAACTTCTTTAACATCTCTGTTTTCTCTTCTAAAAAATGGGAGGAAATATCAACCTTCAGTTTTGCCTAAAGATTAAATGACAAAATGAGTATAAAACATTTTATCCAATGCTTGGGACATAATAAATATCAGTAAATGAATTTATTATGGTTGTTAAGTGCTCTGGGACAGAAGTGAGGATGACTAGGGGCAAGAGTATTGGGAACAGTACAAAAACTCCCAAGGAAGAAAGGCCCCCCAAAATGTTTATTCTACTTCGCTGGCTCTTCTCAAGCCCCCCCTCGGGAAGCTGCATGCAGGAAAATGAATGAGCTAAGAAGGAAGTATTCAAGGTTGTATTTCCTCCAAGCCTCTCAACTATTTTCCCCCTGATCCTTTTCCTTTTCCTTTCTGTCTATTTTATCATTAATTTCTTTACCTACTACCCAGGGTTTGCTAAAGAGAGGAACTTGGCTTTCAGTACCAGGCTCACATCACATGAGCATGGGGCAACCAGATGCCATTCTGAGTGCTGCATCAGAGTGGGTGAGGTTTGGGCATCATGGCCCTGGCACAGCCCAGACTCCATTGTGCCAAGACTCACACTGCGTGATCACGCCGCTTCCTCTTCTGAAGTCTGCTACATCCACAGATTTAGGAACCAGCTTGATGGAAGAGAGTGGGCACTGGGGAGTTTTGGAGCATCAATCCGTGCATGCCATCTGTAGCTAGCTTTATATAGTGTAGGAGAAAGGGACAGATCAGGATGGAATGGCTGGCTTTGTTTGACTTCGATGGGAGGTAGGGGGACAGGAGGAGTGGGCATGCTGAAATTACCTGGGCATCGGTGATGACAATTCCTTCCCCCCTCACTTTTCTCCTCCACTACTTTGGAACCAAATTAACCTGTAGTTCCTCTGGAGAAGAAAGCAGAGGCCGTCACATCTGGTTATCTGATGGTCACAGGAGATAGAGATGCCAGTTTGAACTTGTGGATTCTGAGACAATAGAAGAGGCTGCTATTATTGCTGGATAATACGGAGAAAGATAAGAGGCAGCATGCTACTGCTGGAGGTCATCAGTTCAGCCTCTGTCTCCACAGATATGAAACGAATCCAGATAGGTGGAGAACCCTTGGGTGGAGATCTCTCTTCTTCCTTTACTATGGGAAAAGGGCTACACTCTGTTGGGATACCTTTCAAGCTGATATATTTGCTCTTTAGTCTTAGAACCATTGAATGTCAGCTCTATAAATGAAAGTATTAATTCTCTGCTATACAGGAGATAAATACTCTGTCTTTTTGGTCAAAAGAAAAGTCAAGAAAAAGAGTTCCAGGAACACGCTTGAGATCCAATGGATGGAACTGAGCATTACACCATCCTTAAAACTCAGGTCTTATATCTCCTTTCTGTATGGTTTTCTCTACCACTGAGAGTGCTAAGCCCTCTCCCCTCTTCTTCAGGCCTGGCTGCCTGCTTCTGTCATTGTACGTGGTCCTCTGATTTGTGCCTGTTCTATAATTGCCTTCCCTACTGAACTGTGAGTTCTTTGAGGGCAAGGTCTATCTTATTCATCATTACGTCTTCTGTGTCTAGTTCTGTGCCCAAAGGAAGGTAAGTGTTCCTCATCTCAAGACTTACCCAGGGTTGCGGGGTCGGGGTGGATCCAGGGAAGAGATTACTTCCAATAAAACTTGGAGCAGCTCATGCTAGTAGCATCTCAATCTTTCAGGAACTCTCTCTCTCTTAACAGTTATGGAGTCAGAATTGTTGCTGGTAAATGATTCAGTAACGGCTTCTCTGTGGGATTATTCTGAAGTTGGAGCATTCTCCTGATCTCTACAATATAATCCTCACAGGACCCCGCATGGAGAGATGTTGACCTTAACTGGAAAAATTCAAAGTTTAGTTTATTTTCAAAGCTGACCAGTTTATTCTCGTAATCTTCCAAGCCTACTTTGAGAAGGAGAAGGGCATCATATTAAAACTTCATGGAAGAGGGTTCCCACTCTCTGTCACTGTTTCTAGGAAGGATGTTACTTTTCTTTGGAAGACTGCTTTGCAAACATTTCTCTTCTTTCCAGAAGGATTAGTGTATGTCTAAGCTCTGGTGCGTGCCTCCTATTTTAGCAGCTTCTGAAGGAGAGAAGTATACTCAGAGTGACGCCCAGTATCAACATCTGTGAAGGTTTTCAGTTTCTAGATCAGTAGGGGTAAAATCATTCTCTCCTTTTTCAGACTTCCCCCTCCTGTGTCCATCAACTTCTGTGCCTGGTGGTGAGGAGACTTGTGATTCTATCCAGGAAGAATAAATCATGTTGGCTTGCAATGACTCCTCTCTGGACCTTTTGGTATGAACTTGATGCTCAGTCAGTACGCAATAAGAAGTTGGTGTTAGTATGGGAGAACATGCTTCTATCTTAGTTCCTTTACTTACTCTCCAGGTAATCTTGGGCAAGCACCTTAACTTCTCTAGACCTCAATTTCCTGTTTCTGAAAAACAGCAGGAGCAAGTGCTACAACTGCCTTGCGGCACTACTGGGGGGTTAAACTTGGTGCTTCCCATAAAACTGGAGAGTGCTCTAACACAGAGGAGATACTTAGTCTTATTTGGGAGGTAGTGTGCCATGGTGTACTGTGCCTGGGTTTTGGATTCAGTCGTTCAGCCATAAATTCAGATCTCAGCTCACCCCTACTGACTAGCTTAGGAAGCCAATGACCTTCCTTATGCTTCATTTTCTTTGGCTACAATATGGGGATAACAATATATACCTCTAAGAATTGGTGGGAGAGTTAATTGTGGCAGCACATGCTCTCAACAAGTGTTATTTCAAGTACCAATCCATTCACGCCTGTCACCTGAACTTGAATTCCACTAACTCTTTAGATTATGACTCACTCTTTCAGGTACAGAATATCCACAATTTCAGTTTTTAGAGATATTTTATAAAAAATCTGCAGCACATTCAACTGAGTTCTTCCTTCGTTCTTTTAGAAAGCACGTTTGCTGGGACTCACTATTCTTCTCTAAGTCTAAGTTCATAGACTTTATGATCACAGGGATTTCACTCAAGCGCCTACAGAGGCCAGGAGGTGAAATAAATGTGTGAATTAGCCCAAGTATAACACATCAGGGAATAGTGGAGCCTATAGTTTCAATAGTGTCCACTTTCATATTCAAATTAAACAACAACAACAACTTGGAAAATGCCCTGCAAGACAGGTAGCCTGATTTGGCTCAAGGACGCTAGTTTGAGACTCATGTTTTATCACTCTTAGTCATTTAGGTCAACCCTATAGTTGGAGAGGACACCGAGTGATGGGTGCTCCTATACTCTGCTGGTGGGCATGCAATCTGGTACAGCCATTTTATAAGACGGTTTGACACTATTCTGTAAAGTTAAACATTCAGTTTCTCTATCACCTTGTAATTGTACTGCTATGTAAATACTCAAGAGATTCTTCTGCACACATGTACCAGGATATATGCATAAGAATATTCATGGTAGCACTGTTCAATAGCAAAAATATAAACAACTCAAGTACCCATCGAGGAAGAAGCGGGTGAGTAAATTGTGGTATAGTTGGTCATATAATGGAATATTATCTAGCAGGCAAAAGGAATAAACCGCAGTTTCTGCAACAATATGGATGAAACTTAGCAATAGGATATTAAGTTAAAAAAAGGTGCAGCCAGCCTTCTGTATCCAGTGGTTCCCATACCGCAGATTGAACCAACCACAGATGGAAAGGCCTGTGATGGATGCATCTGTACTGAGCATGTTTGAACTTTTTTTTCTTGTCATTATTCCCTGAACAATGTAGCATAACAGCTATTTACATAGCATTTAAGTTGTAGTTGGTATTGTAAGCAATCTAGAGTGATTTAAAGTATATGGGAGGATGTGCATAGATCATATGCAAATACTATGCCATTTTATACAAGGGACTTGAGCATTCACAGATTTTGGTGTCTGCGGGGGTCCTGGAACCAGTCCCTTGCAGATACCTAGGGAGGGCTGTAAGGCACGAATAGCTTATGTAGTGTGATGCCCATTTCATAGAGTTAGAAACTAAAATTAAAAATATGCTTTTTAGAAATATATATAAAGGAAAGTTGATGGTTTCCTTTAGCACAGTGTTATGAGATGTGGGATGTGGGTGTGGATGGGATGGGAGAAGACCAGAACACGGACAGGTACAAGTTCATCAAGGTTCTAATTTTTGTGTTGTTCGTGGATACATGGCTGCTTCTTACCTTGTCTAGAGACAAAACAAGACTAGGCGAAATATTCTTCATACCTTTGAGGATGTTGTCAGAAACAAATGAGTACTTTTAATGTAAAAGCTTTGTAAATTCTAGCACGCAACATAAAAGGAAGGGGTTACTATGAGAAAGGGATCATGAACGTTGATAGCTTATTGCTAAATTCCTGGGGCATTGCGGGTTATCCTTTTGGTGCGCTGTATGTCTTTGGGCAATTTGTATACCAGACTCATTTCTTTCAACTTCTTGACATGTTCTCCCCTTCACTCTCTTTACTAGTGAGTTTGCTCTCAAGGAACAGACACATATCAACTATCAGCAAAATCAAAGTAAACTTCACACGTAATTGCACATGCCCCTTCCCTCTTCACGTGTGCATGCATGCGCACGCGCACACACACACACACACACACACTCGTCCCACAACATCATGCACCCTAAACCAGCTAGAAATGACTTCTGGATCATCTGTTGATCTAGGTTATTGACGCTACTCTATGTCTTTGATAAAGCAGGTGATTATCATTTTCAGAGTAATTAACCATCAATTCTGCTCCACAGTTTTTTTTCTAGGTTGTAATTAAATAGCCATGCAAAGAGTTATATATAAAATTACTAAAGGAAAGCGGCCAATTTTAGGTGAGCAAGGCATTTGTTACCTATCTATTAGGCATGTACCCTGTGCCAGGCACTGTACCAGGGTCTGCGGATAAGACATGAGTATTTGTAGCCTCTGCCCTATGGGGAGCTCACAGGCATGCTGGCAAGGGGACAGCTCAAAAGGTGCTGAAGCATCTTGGCTAAGGGGTTTCCTCAGTGTCCTGCAAGAGCACTGAGGGGGAACCTCATTCAGCCTGAAGGTGGGGGAAGGCATCCTGGAGGAGGCGATATCTGGCTACGGAGGAATTGAAGATGGAAAGTTGGAAGGGATGGATGGGCAATGTGCAATATATTCTACACCTTGGAGAAAACAGAAAAGAGAGAGAGTATTGCTACTGGGGGGCCATTGGGAGCTTCTGAGGGATGGAATGTAGTGCATGTGTGTTGGGGGGCAAGCAAGAATGACGCTGGCAAAGGAGGCAGGAGCCAATTAATGAATGGCCTTATTACAAGGACTTTGTATTTTATCCTAAAGTAAATGGGGAGTCATTTAAGGACTTAACCAGGGGAGTGACATAAGAAGATTCAAGTTTTAGAAAAATCACTCTGGCAACAGTATTGAATTTTAGGAGCAAGGACCAAAGGCAGTTGAGACTGCTAAGGGATAACTTCTCTGTTTCCAAAACATTCTTGCTCCTTTGGGTCAAGCAAGAGGGTTAACCAAAAGATTTTGTGGGAAGACATCTTTTTTCCCTTGCTTAAAATATCAGGTACGAGTCTGCCTGAGTAGCCGGAAGTCGAATAGTGGAGTTCAATTTCAAGTCTTTCTACTGCTTTGCAATCTTGGATAAGTTCGATTTCTCTGCACCTCAGTTTTACCTTTATTAAATAAGGGAAGGCATTTGCAATGCGGCTTCTTTCTTCTGGAATGAATAAGATAGCAATTGCTCCTGAAGGTCTCTGAGTTTGTTAGATAATGGACTCACCCACATGCCATTTATTATTCATATTTTGGAGAAACATTCAAAATTGTACTAAGGAAGAGAAGACTTCCCGTTACTCTCTAGCTCCCAAGCCAGGTCACGAAGTTGCTGTTGTCTTTCTTCCTCTCCTGACAGCCTCCACACCTGGCTCTGAGAACCGTGGGTCCTCAATGCTCTCTGAAGTCGTATCTCTTCTTTTTAATAAGACTAATGGTTAATTAATGAATCTTTGGCCTTACCAAGTAAAACAAGTTTGGGGAGAGATGATTCTGCTTCACGAGTCCCGGGAGCATTGATCAGGGGACAAGAGCTTGAGTTGGCTCTTTAGGTCACGTTCTGATGTTTGAAAACAGCCCTCACTGTGATCTTTTGCCCAAATGCCTGATTTTTCGAGGTTGGCTGGCCTCATTTACAGTGGCTGTGGTATCCACAAGTTTTCCTAGAGGGGACTTCCTGGTCACATCTGAGCCCACCAGCTGCGATAGTAGCCATGGAAACCAGACACCTCAGGGTGCTTCCCCAAATTACATTGTGTGGCACAGACTCCTATCTCTCTGGGATAGTTTAGACAAAGTTTCCATGGAAGCAGGAGAATAGACAGGATGACTCCAGATCATTCTGGTAGCCTAAGGATCCTTGTGTTGAATTTTTTGGAGCCAAAAATCACAGGATGATTTGTACAGAAGGCTGGTTTTCAGAGAAAACACATCTAATATTTCTGCAGCAATAATCATGTGCCAGGCACTGTTCTAAGCAATTTACTTGTATGAACTCATTCAATCCTTACAACAGCCCCTCTTAGGATCTGCAGTTTACAAATTAGGAAATTGAGGGACAGAGAAGATAAGTGACTTGTCCAAGGCTGTTCACCCAGGACATGCAGAGCTGAGGTATAAACTCAATTTCCACTCTGGCTTCTTGGCGACTACATGATACCACCTCCTGGATAGAATCGTAGGCCTCAGACCTTGAAATGACTTCAAGAGATGATTTGCTCCAGCCCCCTGTCTCCAGGCAATTAAGGTCTTATTACGTATTTCCCCCTTTTCTTTTTACTTACAAAGCAACGAAGGCCCAAGGGGTTAAGTAACTTGTCAAAACATGCAGATATTAAGGGCTCGGAGGAATGGAGCCCCCCCTCTGAGTGGTCAGAGGAGCACCACTCCTTCTTGCTGGCTCTCTCCCTTTTATCACAGGCCAAACAAAAACACTCCCTTCCAATCTCTCTTCAGCTTTTCCTGCTTTTCCTCCCACCTAAGATTCTACTTCATTTTCTCTGATTTTTCAAGGCAAACCACTCAGGCCCAGCTCTGGGTTTATATTTCATTCTAAAGAAAACAGTTTAAAGACGTATGTCTCCCTCTCTGCAGATAATTGGCTTTGACTAGGGCACGAAAGGGCAGCATTGCCACGATTCCCTCAGGCCCACGACCTGGCCTCAGCGTGCCAGGGTCCACCTGGAGGGGCCTGCTCAGAGAGGGGACTCGTGGTATTGGGGAAGGAGTGAACTTGAGTTATGGAATAATGTCTTGGTCAAATTTTTACCCCCCCCCCCCCACCCCCTGAGCTGTGCTGCAAATCAAAGACAAATTCTGACAAGTTCAGAAACATCTACAATTCAGATGTAGTTCTTTTTCTTCCTGTTGATTTAAGGCAGCTAAGAAGTACCCTTTCTATCTAAAGGCAACAGCAAGGCTGCTTCTGCTTTCCACGCTTTCAAGCTTTAACCCCAGCTTCCCTAAACACGTACACACACACACACACACACACACACACACACACACACACAGAGCATGTGCTCATCCTGATTTCATTGCTCATTCCTCATTGATGCGGTGAGGTAAATCTGAAATGGCGGGCAAGGCCATCTTGCAATGTTCTGTGCCCAACACTTTGCCTGGTTGGCTTCCTCCAGGTGCTACTCTGTTGGCAAAGCCAACCCAGAGCTGATTATGCTAGGAGGCTGCAGGTCCAGGTGGTGGGTCATCCGGGCCCTTGGCTCTCTCTCCTCCCTCCTGTGGTCTGCTTTTGGACATGGTCATCAAGATGAGAGAAGAGCAGGAGAAACCCAGACTGGTTAATTGTGCTTCACACAAGGGGGACATCTCTATTGTGTGAAACCAAACTGAACTCAGGAAGAAGAGCTTCAAGTACAGAAAAATTGTGATACTAAGGCACAAATATGCCCTTTTACTCATCCCCACACCGAATCCATTAGCAAGTCCTATCAGTTCCACCTCTAGAATAGCTCTTAAATCCATCCACTTTTTTTCCAGCTCCCCTGCCCCCACCTTAATCCAAGTCAGCATCATCTCCCACTTGGATGACTGGCAATAGTTTTCTAACTGGTCTCCCGGCCACCATTCTGGAACCCTTATAATTCATTCTGCACACTGTAGCAGTGTCTTTTTCATAAAGCAAATCAAGTTGCTCCTCTGCTTAAAAAGCTTTACTTGCTCTTAGAATAAAAGCTACCTCCTTAGTGTGGTGCACGTGTCCCAGATGATCCTGCCTGGCCCTGGCTTCCTCTTTCACATCTCATCCCATGTGCTCCCCATTACTCACGAGCCATGGCAGCCTCCTGTCAGGTCCTTGAACGGGCCAAGCTGGCTCCTGCTTCAGAGGCCTTTGTGCTTGCTCTTCCCTCTTGCTAGCACTCTCTTCTCTCTGCCCATTACGTGGATTTGTTTTCATCCTTCAGGTCTCAGATCCAGTGTCTCCTCATAATAGAGGCCTTCTCTGACCACTGTGTCTAAGGTAGTCCCATCTCCAGCCTCTCTCTATTAGATCATCCTGTGTGCACCCTTCAGAACATTTATCATCATCTAAAATTGTCATGTTTGCCTTTGGTTTATCACTGCTCATCAGGCTCTTTGATTATTTCCCACATCAAAAAACAAGCTTGAAAAAGGCAGGGGCAATTTTTATTTGGTTCACTGCTAAATTCCTTAGGCCTGGAGCTTATTAGGCACTCACTAAATGTCTGTTGGAAGAATCTATGAATCACTTTGACTGGACAAGTTGAAGCTCTCAAATTTTGGAGCATCCATTAAATTTTGGGTCATCCATTATGTAAGCCAAAAGGGTGCACGTGATCTATGGAGACCCTTTCTGTGTGTGAAGTTCCACAGAGTCTGGAGATGCACTTCGTCTAGTATCTGCCGGGCACCTCTGTCATCTCGCTCAGGCACCTCACCACCTCCCTCACCTGCAGACTTGATTTCCTGCTTGATAACTCTCCTTACAGGAAAAATGAATTTGTTTCTGACGCCAGGAATGAGCATGATTAATGTGTACTCCTTTCAGTTCAGGACCTCTATTTAAATCCTTTCCTGTTCAACTCGATCAGGAAAGGTTGCATTCTGGATCTGTGCTGAAACAAATTCCTACACTTGCAGAGTCAATTTTATTCCTTGTGCCTTGAGGTCTGCAAATGAACTTGCAAAAGCATCCCCAAGCAGTGCTGGGTCTGAGGCCACATGGGAGCACAGCCTATCTCGTACCATCAACCATAGGAAGGAGGGCTTGAATTTGCTCGTCATTGCCATTGCCCATGGATGTCAAAAGGATTTTTTCCCTGTCATAGCTTGCCCTTAGGTTGTGGCCTTCTTCAGCCTCCCCCTTGTAGTATGTTAGTGCACACAGCTGGTTCAGATACAAAAGTATCTGGGTCATAAACTACATGAGATTCAGGGAACATATAGGAACATAATAGAACCTTCCAGAAAGATGTGATCTCAGAGATTCAGTCCAATCTCTTAATTTGCAGCTGTGTTATATTTTAGTCTGAAGTTAGACTGCCTGGGTTTAAAATATAGGATGTGGTCTCTTGGGAAAATTATTTAGTTTCTCTGAATCTTAGTTTCCTCATCTGCAAAATGGGAACGATAATAGTAATTACCTCACAACGTTATTGTGAGGATTAAAAGAGATAATATGTCTGACTCAGAGCGAGCTCTCAACATTTTTCGCTATTATGACATGGTTATAGAAGAGGAAACAGACAGGAAAGTCACCAAAAGTTATTCTGTTAATTGGAGGCATGTCCGTTAGAATATTAGTTCCATTCTGTCAGAAATAGCCTGTCTTGTTATTTTTTACCTCCATTTCTACATCTGAAAAATGGACATAACAGTACTCCCCACCTCAACAGATTGTTCTAATATTTAAAGTACTCAATAAATATGAGCCACTTAGAATGTTACTTAACACAAATAAATCACTCAAAATGTTATTACATCACTTTTGTTATTTATTTATTTATTTATTTTGAGGAAGATTAGCCCTGAGCTAACATCTACCACCAATCCTCCTCTTTTTTGCTGAGGAAGATTGGCCCTGAGCTAACATCCGTGCCCATCTTCCTCTACTTTATATGTGGGATGCCTGCCACAGCATGGCTTGCCAAGCGGTGCCATGTCTGCATGGGATCTGAACCAGCGAACCCCGGGCTGCAGAAGCGGAATGTGCAAACTTAACCGCTGTTCCACCAGGCTGGCCCGTGTTATCTTTTCATTATTTTAAGTTTTCCAGAACTTAGCGCAGGGCTTAGAATCTGGTAGACACTTGATAAATTTGTAATGAATGAATAAAAGAACCAGAAGGAGAAGCCAGGTCTTCTGACTCCCAGTTCTCTGGTCTTTCCTCCAGATCATGCGGCCTCGAGCCTCCCAGAATGGTACTTCACCCCGGCTTAAATTAGCTTAACTCAGGTTTAAAACATGAATTAGCCACCTTAGACCTCCCAGGCATTTCCCTGCTCCCACTCTCTAGCTCAAATCAAACTTCTGCCTTTGAGATGTACTGCTGTCAGCTTCTGGTGGAAAACTAAATCAGTGGCCGTCCCCCTTACCAAGTGCCGGCGACCCTCTGGCTTCTTCTCGGAAGTCTCATTTGCTCTCTATTCTCTTTTGTGCATTTGGTCAGAGGTTCTGGTTGACTCTGATCTATAACGATTAAAACTCTTGTCCCCTTTTTGTCTTTTTTATTTTTTGCCTCCCTCTGGCAGATCCCATACTGGCACGCTCTGTGTTGTCTCTCCCTTAGGTCTTGCTAGAGGGAGGGTATCACTCTGTCTAGGCTATTCCAGCTACCTCTGACCAAGATACTCTCCTGAGCCCGTGCTGTCTCCTCTGTGTGTTCTCATTTCTCTAACTGTGTACCCAATAACGTCACAATTTCACGCTGGGCATCACTCTCTTGACCCAAGCCCTTCTCCCCCAAGCCTAAATATCACTTTCCTCCCAAATTCACAATATACCATGTGCACAGAAAAAGGCAGTTCCCATCTGGCTCTGAAGTTTTCAGAGATTTTCATTTAAAATATTTAAATTACTTAAAATCCCATAATTCACAGTTACTTTGGGTATGGGGAGAATTTTTCTGTTTGGCTCTTTCAGTCTTTCTTATCTTCTACTCTCACTATTCAAAGTGTGCTCAGAGGACCAGCAACCATGACATCATCTGGGAGCTTCTTAGAATCACTCCAGACCTGCTGAATTGGAACCTGCTTTCTAACAAGACCTCTGTTGAGTCATATGCTTATTAACCTTTCCAAGTGCTGCTCCACCCTCAAACTTTAATGTGAAGGACAGTCCCTGGGGTTCTTGTTAAAATGCAGACAACTGGGTTCTGCACCCAGAGTTGACTCAGTAGTTCTGAGAGGTCACCCTGAAACTAGGCTTTCATCACATACGCTTCAGGTGGCTCTGATCCCGCTGAGGACCACACTTTGAGAAACACAGCACCAGTCTGAAAGCATGCCGTGTCTCATGCCCAACTTTTAGGATGGCGGGAGCAAAAGATAGGCATGCAATAAATCTTTACTACACTGAAATCAGTTTCTCTTGTTTATCCTTCCTTTTTTTTTGACTAAAAACGGGGCTCTAAAGGGGGCCATTTTAGTACTGTGGCTGCTAGTTGAGTATATTAATCCTGTATATTTCAATTAATGAGCTAAATTACTGGGGCTTCCCTGAGATCTTTATTAAACACCCATATTTGTATGGGTTCAGCGTTTTGCTGCGTTCTCCTGTTTTCTGCAAGACAGATAATATCAAATAATCTGACCAACTCCTTATCTTTTTTTCTTGAAAGACTACCACAAAGCCTAAGAGTGTGAAGGCATTTCTACTTCCAGATTCCTGGGTGTGGCAGACGATTCCACGAGGCTTTCCTCCTCCCTCCTCCTTCCCCGTGATTGTGATCGCTGCATCCTGATATTCTCACCTTTGTGTAACTCCCTCCCTTTGAGTGTGGGTGAGACCAGCAACTTCCTTCTAACCAATAGACTACAGCAAAAGTGATGGGATGCCCCTTTTTGTAATCACAAAGCACATAATGAGATTGTGTTATGTTACAACCTATAAGACTATAAGACTGTCTTGATAACAGACTCTAAATGCTCTCCTTACTGACTTGATGAGTAAGTGGTTATGTTGAGAAAGCCCATGAGCAAGGAGCTCTGAGTGGCCGTTAGGAACTACTGCTGACAGCCAGCACTGCCCTCAGCTGTGAGGAACAGAATGCTGCCCAAACCATGTGAGCAGGGAAGCAAATTCTTCCTCCACCGAGCTTCCAGGTGAGAACACAGCCCTGGCCAACACCTTGACCACAATCATGTAGGATCCTAAATGCAGGACCCAGCTGAGTCACACTCAGACTCCCGGCCCACAGAAATGGTGATACGGTAAAAGTGTCTTGTTTAAGCTTATAAATTTGGGGTAGTTGGTTACATAGCCACAGACAACTAATACTCTGGTAATGGCCACTCAGTTGACCTGCAAGGAGACAGCTCAATCAGCTGGGTTAGAAGATGGCAACCAGTGGGCATGAGGCTGCCAAGATTCATGGGAACCATAGATAGTTTGTCATTTCCATAGAAGTTCAGATGAGATGAATGAGATTGGAGTGGTCTGTAAAGAGACGATGGTTCCCTTAAAATCCTCGGTGACTGCACTTCCAGACTGCCTCAGTTTCTCCATCTCTAACAGTAATCAAAGCTGAGGTTTCCACTTGGGTTAATGAAACCATAGTGACAAGGGATGCATGACAACATTTAGTTAATACTCATAACCTGTTTAGAGACTGGGATGAAAACTGCTATATAAGTGAAAAGTGTTTTTTTTTCAATTAATTTTTTCGAGTGGCACACATCATTTCTCTAAGCCTGTCAGATGTGTTAGCTTTCTAAATTCTGCTGATTCAGGCTTTCCTGAAGAACTAAACAAAAGGAAAAACAGAGATGTAAATGCATTTCCCATCTACCAAATAAAGAGTTTAGAGCAAAGAGGTTATCTTTCTTAACCCTGCAAAGACCGCACAGGATGCAATCTCCCCCTGGCTGGGAACGCCAGACCCTTGGACATATCTATGCGTATGAGAGAAATCTTGATCAATAATTCATTCTGAAAGGCTTCCTCTTTCTTGGTACTCCCCTTGCACATCCTTTCGAGCACACTCCAGTCACTGTGGTATGTATATTTAATTGGTTCCGAGACAAGACTTGTTCACCTTGAAAGCAAGTGGCTTTCAGAAGTGAAGGTCAGAGGATGGGAACAGAGAGAAACCCGTCTTCAGCTCTGCCTAAATTTGCCCGAATGAAAGGATGGATGCTGCATGTGGCTCCTCTCTTGGTAAGGCTTTGGAGCTGTGACCTGGCTTGACAAAAAATAAATTTAGAATCTGCTTTTCAAGTGGAAAGGTTAAGTGGCTGCATAATGTCAGGCAAAAAGCTTTGTAATGGGTATTTTAGGCAGGAACGTCCTTGCTCCTCTCCAATCTTTTGTCACCATCTCCCAGTGGATGACGAAGAGTGTCTGAGTGGGTCCCCGCCTCCTCCCTACAACTCCACAAAATGTTTTGCAGTGAGGAGAGGAGACAGCTTGAAAATTCAAGCTTTCCACACATAGTTTGATAGCTCCTGTAGTTACCTTTGGACTTCGGGGTGACATTTTATATTATGGGTAAAATTTTAATGACACACAGACGCAAAGAGGGAAATAGGCGGGTAGATTTGGGGAAGGAGATGTTGGGGAGAGTGAGCAACTGACAATTCCTCCACATACTCACCTGCCTGAGAAATGTCTTCCGGTTGCAACTATCACCAACTTCTAGCCCAAACTCTGACTGTTCCCCATCCCAGCAGGCAAAGGGAACTCCGTACAACTGCAAATGCACTCAGAACTGCCATTCCTCATGTTCAGACTCAGAGTTTCAATTGAAACAAAACAAATATAAAGGCTGTAAAAAACACTCCCCCTTCCCAGGTCCCGGGCAAATTTCTGCCCGTGTCACTGCTGGAGTCCTTCAAGGCTTTGGTCACATCTGAGCCCTCTACATGGCAAGGCTTTTGTAAGGTTGTGTATGGGGTGACAGAGGAGTGGATGGCAGAGAAAGGGAGAGAGCCTCACCGCGTAAGACAGTCCTGTGCAAACTGTGGTCTGTCAATAGTTAAATTTTGCTCACAGACTGACACATCTCAGAGAAGAAGGAATGGCAAGATGCCGTCGAATCTCTCTCTCGTCATTTTTCAGAGCGGAAAACCGAGTCTCATTTTCCCACCTGAAATTTTTTCCCTCTATAATTTAAGACTTTGCACCATGAGAAGTTTACTGGTTTTCTCAAAGATTAATCAACAAGCAGATGTTTATTGAGCATGAACTGCGTATTCCGAGTTGTGTGAGGTGTTTGATAGAAGAAAAGCATGTGGTATGGGGCACGCCCTGGAATCCAGTTCCCACAACAACACTCACACGAGGTAAATCAGGACAGCATGGTTATTTTCAAGACCCAAGGAAGGGAAGAGTAAGGGAGCTGGCATAGTTAGGGAAGACATCCAAGGGTTAATCCCAAACCTACTCCCTGGAGTCCAGCTGCAGCCTTACTGGGATAATTCTTTTTCTTTCTTTTCCCTCCGCACTTTGTCTTTGCTGCTTTTGTTCTCTTCTTCCAAACACACTTTCACTCTTAGTTGTTAATAATTTTAGGCAAGCCACTTCCACTCTCTGGGCAGCTTTTCTCATCTGTAAAAACAAGCGGATTAACTCATCTTTTAACTCTCAACAGGCTGCAAGTCTCAAAAAGCAGAACCAGCTCAAAAAAAGTGAGCAACCAGAATAAGTCTAGAAAGGATACTTCTCTTGAACACTGAATGAATCCCCTCCTCCGCCTCCCACCCGACCCTCTCCTCTCTGCCCTCTTTCTCCTGCTCTCCCTCTCTGGGTAGTAAGCGCCAGTCACTTAAAAGCTTGGCTGGGCTTTGCAAGGTGGGGAGAGATGTGGTGGGTCTATGTGGGTCTAGAACTCAAGATTAAGAATCTCAAAGTCTCTGTCTGAAATTGTCTCTGTCACTAACTAGCTGTGTGACCCTGGGCACATCACTTAATGTCTTCCTCTGCATTTTGTTCCTTAGAGAATCCAGATGACCCTGAGTTCTCCAGCCTTCAGAGGTTCTCCATCCTTCCCTTTATTATTCAGAATCAGCTCCAACCCCCTTTTCCATCTAACCATAGAAAGTCAAGCCTTCTTCCAGGGTCCCACGGTTTGGAAGGGAGGTTTGTCTGAGGACTGTTTACACATTCCACAAATCCTTCCTGCTTGAACCTCATCATCTTCATGTCTATTTTGCTCTGGATCTTTGCTACGTTGTTTCTTCTCACCATCTTGTAACTGGTTTGTTTTTCCAGATTGCTCTCTCTCAGGCTGACATGTTGAACAAAACTAAGGTTTGAGGGTAACAGAAGGAAATTATAACTGAGAATAGAAATTTTTAAAAGAGTATACTAAGCAATTTGGCTTCTATTATTTATAGCACAGGACTTTCATCTTGGCACTCTCTCTCTCTCTCTGTCTCATCTCCCATCATGTTATGGGGTCCAGACACCTGCCTACCACACAAATGGCTTTGTTCATATTCTGCACTGAGATCCAGGCTACTGAGATTTCTCTGAGGTTTCAGGGGGAAACTAACAAGAAATCAGTGTCCCCATCAGCACCCCCTCCCCAGAAACATAACCATAATTTCCAGAAATACAAATTTACCCACAATGAAGGCAGAGCTTGACATTTTGTGGGACAGATTAAGTTTTTTTGGTCCCAATTTTCTCCATCGGCTTCTTCTGTATATAACAAAGTGTCCACTTCCTATTAACAAGGAGCTCTCAGCCCCCAAATATGGATATGCAAATATTTAATTTTTATCTAATATGAATAATTTCTTACAGTCTTGAAATATTAATTTCTTCTGCTTCTGGCCATCCATGAGTCAGAAATATTGGGGTCCCTTCACAGAATATCCCCTCAGTTCGTGGCTGTCCATCATCATCAAAGTTTCTTTCCAACTCTGACAGCCTATAAGCTCTTGGTTTCTGTGAGGTTCTCCCCAGGAAGAGCCTCTCCTTTACTATGTTCTCCGTGAGCTTCTTTTCGGTGAGCTTCTTTTCTTAGCGCATTTAGAGAAGTGACAGACGATGTTTACTCATGAATCGCTACTGGTTACTGTGCCCAAGATCAGACTGAATGAGATGCAAACATCCAGGTTGTCACCAGTGACCATCCATTCATGGTCATGGTGGTGGGGTGGTCGTATAGAGGCCTTGGGTGCCTTCTTCCCCATCACTTGCCTCCTCTCATTTTCTTTACATCTTTGCCTATTCTGGGAGCAGTCAATCTTAGCCTGTATTTGCAGCCCCAGCAGGGAGCCCATTTCCATCGAAGAGCGGACTCCTTTAATAAATCTAGCTCATTTGTGCAGGAGTAGTGCAGCCATTGATTAGAGGGCTGATTGGAACTGTGACTTTCCTTAGGAAGAAAATTAAGAAAACAGATTAAAGGCAAATGATGGGCAGCTTTGTCTTCTTGGGAAGGGGGTGGGGGGTGATTCTCCTTCTATTCTGTGTCTCACCTGTGCTGATGCAAGGTTTGAAATATTCTGCAAGATGAATTAACTCCTTCAGGTCACCGTGCTGCCATCCTATAAGCAGAGCATCACAGAATCTTAGAGCCAAAATGGACCTTGATGGTCGCTTGGCTCAAGACCTTTACTTTATGGATGAGGAAATGGACTCCAAGGGGAAACTGACATGACTGAGGTCATGCAAGTCTCTTGCCTGCTCTTCCTCCAGGCCACAGCAAATATGTGCTACATGCACTGTCCATGATGCAAAAAAATCTTTAACATAAAATCAGACAGGGTCTAAAGGAGAAATTTAAAATGGCGACTCCTCTAGATGGTGCAGTGCTCCTCTTGAAAACGGCCACTCCCATCTGGGTTACAGCACTAGAGAACGGACAGAGAAAAGAAAGTGAGTGGCATTTGGTAAGGGGGCTCCTCCCGAGCTGTGGGGGACACTCCCAACTCGGTTACGCCCTTTCTTCCTTCCTGAAACTTTCCCCTTGCACTCTTTATTCCACCATCTCCGTGGTCCTCATTCGCCCACCCACTTGTTCGTGCTCTCTTTTGCCACACGTTCTGGGAGCGTCTTTTATATTTCAAAGCATTTTGTAGAAACTTGGGAGCTTCTAGAGTTGCCCTGCAGTCGTCATTTGTTTATGCCAGATCTAACTATAAGGTAATGAGATAAATGAAAAAGAAATGTTAGGTGTCTAGTCATGTTCCTTCGTAAGCTTTTAGAGGAAAAGGGGTACGTGCATTCTCTGAATCTAACAGAATTTGGTACTTCTAGGTACTCAAAGAACATTTGTTGAGTGGCTGAGTGAGTGAATGAATTGTATAGATATGAGTTTGGCCCTTTAAAGTTGTCTCCTTGGGAGCTCTACAATGTTAGTATTCTTTGCCATCTAGACTTTATGACCTAGAGAATACTTTCACATATATCATCTTTTGATCTCCATAAAAATCCTATGAAGGAATTGCTGTCATTCCCATTTTACAGATGAGAAAACTGAGACTGAAAGAGGTCATGGACTTGCCTAAAGTCACAGGACTGGTAAGCATCTGAGGAGAGAATCAATGCAGATCTTCTGACAAAGAATCTTGAGCCCTTCTTACTACACCACCCTGCCTCCCCATACCCAGAACTACTGTCTCTGGCTTGTTTTCTGACTTTTTTCTCCAGAACTTTGAAAGACTTTTGGCTGTTACCAAAAATCAAATCAATTCACACCCAGAAAATTAAGATTTGCTACTGTCAAAGTTATACTGAATTTCCTAGAGCTCCTAATATCATTCTCCGGGATGAGCTAGTTCTAAAAAAAGAGTCTTTTGAATAATGGCAGCTCTAATGTTATAAAAATGTAACTTCCCAACCATGTGTGTAATTTTTCATAGATATGAGCATATAAGAGATTGTAATGTGTGTGTTTGTCTGTGTGTGTGTGTGTGTGTGTTTCTCTTTGATTAGATTGCGAACTCTCAGAAGCACAGAATAAGGACCTAGATAATGTACCATATTTCAATCTTTATTTTCTATTAACTCATTTAATCCTCACATCACTGCAAATAAGTTAACTGAGACTCAGGAAGGCTATGAGAGAACCCACATCTCCCAACTGACTCCAGGTCCACAGCTCTTTCCTCCGTGATGTACCTCGTGTGTAGCAGTCCTGTCTTTATTTCCGCCGGAGGGGCGGTGGGTAGAGGAGGAAGGAGGAGACTTTACATACACCTCCCTGCTTGTATGGGATGCGTACAGTGCCCCCCAGTTTGGTCAGGATGCCTGAGTTCTATTTGCCTTCTGCTAATTATGCCAGGGCTGGCGCCGAGCCTGCGTGTTAGTCCAAGAGAGGAGTGAGAGGGAACAAGTTATCCTGATTCTGTTTATATTGGATAAAAGCTCCGATGCTTGAGAGTAATCTGTATCTCAGCTCTATTTACTTTGTAAATAGAATAAAAGCTTTATTGCTTGTGCACAGGAGAGATGGGAACTGGGTGGGGGAGGGCGGGGGATGGGGAAGTAGAGAGTGGAGGATGATTTTGGTGTGGTACAGGCCAAAAGGTGCTGGACCATGAGCCTTGAATTCTTGCCTTGCTTCTCTTGCTATTTGTGTGTGATCTTGGGCAAACCACTTTGCCTCTCTGGGCTACAGTTTCACTGTCTGTAAAATTTTGGACTAGAACCAGGGCTCCCATATTGGCAGCCAGCTGGCAGAATTTGGTCTAAGGACGTTTTTTAAAGCAAAATGTTTTTAAAAAACAGTTTTAGGCTGTTCTCATATTCCACAATTCACAGGCCTCCCTACACCTTGCTGGATCTATACATAGCTGTTATTTGCCCATTTATTAGGCATTTGAGAGAGAGGCAGTTGGACGAGTTACTTTAGAAGGGCCCTCACGTTATTTGATTCTGTTGATATACTAAGCTTGTTTATAATAGAATCTTGATGGAAGTTAACATAAGAAGTAGCAGGATCCTGGCTAAGTGTCTGGGCTCCAGGGTCAGGCTGCCGGGGTTAGAATCCTTTCTCTGCCTCTTACATGCACGTTGTTAATCTCTTCCATTGCCTCAGTTTCCTCACCTGCATAATGTACATACTCCTGTGAGGGTTAAATGAATCAGCTTCTCTAAGGAGCTCAGAATACCACCAGGTATTTTTCAATGGTCCTTGGTAGTTAGCTGTCACTGTGATTATTGTTAGGCCTTTTATGAATATTTATGCAATCTTGTCTTGAGTAGCAAATAATCTTAAAATGTTTGGCTAAAATTTCCCACATAAGAACGGGCACCTGACCTTAGGAAATGTATCCATTTTAAAACACTAGAGCCAGACAGAGATGACCATTTCAGAAAGACCCTCTAAAGTAGTCATGCAAATAAATATGAAAGCATTGTTTTCCATAATTCTTTTTATCTACAAATTTTCACTTACCAATGTCTCCTTCAGTCACTGAGATGCTGGGAGAGGCTGAGTGTGTGGAGCCCTCCTAGGCCTGCTGGCTGACTTGATGAGTGCCAATTTCTTATTTCTGTTAAGGCTGGAGACTCCATCTCTCCTGGGCCCTGGGTGTTGGTTTTGTCTTTGTAGCTGGCCTGGCCTGGTGTGAGTGGCTCTGAGGACACTGGGGTCACTCTCATTGAAGCAGTAGGTAGGGGAAGAATTCTTAAAGAGAAAACTCGTCAAAAATAGCAAGCAGCTCCCCATCCATTTTTCCTGTGGCATGAATTAGAGGTAGATAAGATTAGGAAAGGAAGGCGAAAATGACACGTGTGGGCTCTCTCTGCATGTCATTGCGTCCCTCTCCGGGCTTCAATAATAAGCATGTTTATTCCAGTACTTTGCTGATCATGCTCATCAGTTCTGAACTTCAAACTCCTACCAGCCATATTTATAACCCTGTTAATATGACAAGACACAGTAATGTGTGCAGAGTTAGAGGACTGAGCGACGGTTCGGCCAATGCGAGGGAAACACTCGTCTTTTCTGAAAGCAGAAAAGGAGCAAGCAGGTGGGCGTGTGTGTCTAGCATGAGTAGACATTCTCCCTCTGACACCTTTGGTCCTTAAGCAGAGGGAGCTGACAGAGAGAGTCGTGGGCACAATGACAGGCAAGTGATTAACCTTGCAGAGAAGAACCACAGCCTTCAAGAAAACAGAAAGAGAAAAGGGAAGGGAGAAAGGGAACTGAGAACTCCCAGGGAGCCGACTGCAGCTTCGGCAGAAATGACCTGCAATTGGCCAAGGGGCTGCCTCTGGATTGTCTTCCTCTCTCAGGAAAGGCCACCGGCCGCCCGACTTCTGCTCTGATTCTGGAGTCAGGAGCTGGATGAAGTGTGGGAACCATGCCTTGCTCTACATGAGTCTGTGTCTCCTGGGTTTTTGTAGGTTGTGAAACTGATGTTCCCTCCCCCTGATGAAGTCCACTCAGTGTCTTGTGCTTTGCAATCGATAGGTGATCAATGGAGTGTGGGCGTGAGGGTGGAGGCAGCCTCCAAGCCCCTCGCCTTGTGTTTCCACGTAGAGGGACTTCTGTTTCCCAAAGGGGTGCTATTGGCATTTTGGGTGGAACTGTACACTGTTTTTTGGCACTGTTTCTCATATTGCAGGATGTTTGGAATCCCTCATTCCTGCCCACTAAATGAGGGTCATACCCCATGTTTTAAAATCCCTCCCCACCAAGGGAAATTTACTAATGATTGAAAAGATTTAAAACCTCTGATGGAGTAACGCTTTCCCCATCCCTCCTTCTCTCCTCCCCAGGGGAGGAGCAGTGATTTGTTTCATTAGTGAATTTGAGTGGAGAAACTGAGCCCAGCCCTTTTCTTCTTCACGTTCAGGCCTGCCTGCCTGTACAGGCAGGTACTCTTTTCTGCTCTTCATTGAGCAGGAAACTTCACGAGAGGCCCGAGGTGATCCTGCGCAGCCTCCTATGGGGTTGGGAACTTGTACAGTCCGGGAATGAAGTAATAGCAAACCATTTTGAGGTTTCTGTGCAGTTTATCGAAGATAAAGGTGATATTTTGTTCTCCGTCTGTCTGTTTTCAGTCTTCTTTCTTGTAAACTTGAGAGGGGAAGCAAAAGGTGTAACTTCCTGAGCACCCAGCACCTCAGTAATATACATCTGATGGTGGCCAGCATTCCCCTTCCCAATTTTCTGCCCGAGTCTGTTTTCATCACCTGGTTCATAGGAGAATGGCCAAGGGGAGACCTGATATCAGAAAAGAGCAGCTCAGCATCCCCGTCCTGCTGCCACTGAGGAGGGAATCGTTAGAAGAGATGTCAAGACAGTTTAGCGTTGGGTCAGAATGGTTCAGTCTAGGCTTGGCCCCTATCCCAAGCAGACTTGAGAACTCTGCTTTTCCCGGTGGACTCTCCTGACTCCAGGAGCAGGAGTAGCCGTGCTTTAGTCAGGTCAAAAACTCATTTCCTAATTCTGAAGGTGAACTCAAGTGCAGATGCTCTTCATCCAAGAGAGAGCACAGACCTGACGGAGTAAAAGGAAAGTCAGCCTCCTCCTGTGTCCTCAGTGGGTGTCCCCACCCAGGGCAGAGCACAGGCCACATCCCTCCACTCAGAGGGCATGCAACTGAGTGGGGCAGGGAGGGCTAATTGGAGTTGGGGAGGTATTGGCTGTTGCTCAGGCTGGAGCTCCAGAACAGCTTTGTGCAGTCAAGGGCGGGAGAGCAGTGCCACCGGGGTGCTCCCTAGAAGCAGAGCCTGGGATCCGTGTACAAATGATTTTTCTCCAGCTTTATGAGATATAGTTGACATCTAACATTAGGTAATGTGTATAAAGTGTTGATTTGATACACTTATACATTGCAATATAATTACTACTGTGGTGTTAGCTAACACTTCCATCTTGTCACATAATTACCATTTCTCTTTTGTGGTGAGAACATTTAAAATCTACTCTCTTAGCAACTTGCAAGTGTATAGCACAGTATTGTTGTCTATAATCACAACGCTGTGCATTAGATCCCCAGAACTTACCCATCTTCTAACAGCCAGTTTGCACCCTTTGACTAACATCTCTCCATTTCCCCCCACCCACCAACCCCTGGTAACCTGGCAACCATTCTACTCTCTGTTTCTAAGAGTTTGCCTTTTTTTGATTCCACATATAAGTGAGATTATACAGTATTTGTCTTTCTCTGTTTGACTTATTTCACTTTGCATAATGCCTTCAAGTTCCATCCATGCTGTCACAGATGGCAGGATATTCTTCTTTCTCATGGCTGAATAGTATTTCGCTATAAATATATATCACAACTTTTGGAGATGTGATCTTGGGGGAAGAGGAGCGAGGGGAGCAGGATGGGGCAGGGGAAAGGTGAGCAAGAATACGTTCTCCCCTGGACACTCCTTTCAGTTCTGATCCCTCAGAGAAGCTTGGAAGCACAAATTACATGTCAAACATGACTCATCTGAGGCAAGGCTCTAGGGTTTTGTACCTCGGGAGGCGGTGGGAGAGGGTAGTCACAGAGTTAGGGATGCTCCCGCTTTACCAAAGCCTCTTCCACAGAGGAGGGAGCTGCGAGTTGATATCCAGCCAATGCACAGCAGTGAGGGATGCCTGCATCTATGGGTAAAGGGGTCTGGGTGGGCACAAATAGCATCCATTCTTTGGGGGTCACAGTAGTGGCTCAGAACAGAGCATGTTTTTTTCACATCAGGCAGTCCCAGGAAGAGGGCCAGAGGGTTCCTTTTGGTGGGGCAATAAACTGGATATAGTTATGGCTCTTATCGAGAACAGCCAGGCATTCATGCCTGGGCCACATATGCACACATAACCCATCGATGCTTTCAAATTCTATCTCTAAGAACCTCACTCACGCTTGGCGTTTAAACATCATACTTGCACCTAAACTCAAATCATGGTACTTACAAGTCAATTTGATTGTTTTGTTTATAGTTTAAAACCTACAACTTTACCCAAAAGAGGGATGGCTGGTGACTCCCAGGAGAAGAGTAGCATTTGTTTGGAGGGTGCAGACCCTACAACGTAGATCTTCCCTAGAACTCTTGCTAATTCGGACAGATCCCTCTTTTGTGTTTACCTAACCAGTGTAGACGCCAGGCCTAAATGGTGTGAGAAACCCAAGCAATTCCATCTGCTGTGCTACATCCATGACATTTCATAGATACCCTCTGTGTATGCAACCTAGTCAGAGTCAATGAGTGACCCAGATCCTCTGTGACTAACGAATCTCCTATAAGGGTCTCATTCCAATTATATCTTTTTCCAATTCTCTTTTATTTGTTTTTAGAGATAATGGTGATGGTATTTTTAGGACCAGACTGAATAAAAAAATTGAAGTTCACTGTTCATATTTTCAACAACGTGCTCACTACCTCACTTGGCTCCCTTCTCTCTTTCAGCGTCCTGGGGCTCCCAGGGCTCTTTTGCTGTTTCCATTCCACTTCCACCTCCAGAGTTGCTTTGCCCCCTCTTCCATTAGCTGCCTTAGACAAGGTTTCCACTTTTCCTATCAAAGCTGGTCTGTCTTCTGTCCCATTCTCTTAGGATCCCACTTTCTGCTAATGTGATGATATGTGACAATGTATTTGCATTTGAACGAGACCAGCTCCCAAATAAAATGCTCCCTTAGCCCCATGCTCAGGACTGTTGCCTTGGTTAACATTCTGTAAAAGGTGGCTGTGGAAAAGAGATATGCAAATGTAGTTGCTTTGCAAATGTAAATCGAATAAACATACATATAAATATAATTTACATTGGACAAACCATTGCCCAAGAAGGGAAAGGGGGAAACAAAATGATTTTTTGTGAAGGGTGGGAGATGGAACCGGAACCTGGTATCTGGATGGAGATGTCTGATGGGAGAAACTACATAAGAAAATGAACAGAAAACTGAGAAACACAATGTGAGTTGGCTTACTAGACAAACCATTCAGATTTGGAGTTATGGATAGAATATGTATGAAGGAAAAGTATGACTTTGGAATCAAAGAAAAATAGGTATGAAAATTTAGTCCACCACATCGTAACTGCGTGATCTTGGGTAAATTATTTAACTTCTTTGAGGCTCTGTGTTGTTTCATATATTAAGAAGATGCCAGTAACCACTTACTATGTTATTAGGGAATTGGATGAGATGACATACGTGAAACACTTAGAAGAATGGTTGGCACATAGAAGGGACTAAATAAATGCTATTTTTCTCCTCTCTCTCCCCCATTAAGTTCAAGAGTCATAATGACCTTGGTTTAAAAAAAAAAAAAGAGTTATAGAAATCTAGTAAAGAAATGCTAGATGTGAGAACCAGAGAGAAAAGACTGGTCCATCCTTAGTATCAGAGTGTTGAGGCAAAAATAACTTCTGCCTGAATTTGGGGTTGTTTTTAGAAATTGTCATTAAGGTCTTGCTCTTAAGAAAGCAGCTTAGATGGATTGGGAGGCAGGCAGAGTGGAGCTGAGGTCAAACAAGAGTTAACTGGCAAAGCTGGTTCCTGAAGCTGAGAAAGACAGACAGACAGTCAACTCTGAAGATTAGGTGCATGAGTATTAGAATTAGATCAAGTTTGTTTCAAACATCCTCCCAGCAATTAGCTGCTATATGGCTTCAGACAAATGACCACTATAGGTATCAGTTTGCTCATCTGCAAAATGGGGACAATTAAAGTCCCTATCATGTAGGACTGTTATCAAGGATAAATGAGATAATACACATCATATTTATACACCGGCTGGCATATTTCCAATGCTAAAAATATCAGCTATTGTTATTATTTGCAGTCTACTTGCACACTGATGAACTTTCTGTAACTTTTCCCTCAGCTGTATCATCAGGCTATCAAATGATTCATCCATTTCAACATGCTGAGTGAGTGTAGGGCCTGCTAAAGAATAATCAGAGGAGTTCTAGACACAAGAGTTTGGAGTAGGAAATGGGAAGAATCAGAAAACGTGGGCAATAGAAAGGTAGATAAATAATGAATTCCACTTTGGACAACTAATGTCTATTTATTTATGTATTTATACATTGATTCAATAAATAGTGTTGCATGCGTATTATGTGTGGGGTGCTGGAGATGCAGCAAAGGAAAAGAGAGTTGTGATCCTGAGAGAGAAAGAAAGAGTAGGAGTTTGATCAGGGCCCTAAGGGGCATGAAGGAAAAATCAGGGTGATATTAGAATAAAATATGAGGAAAATCTTTCTTTGAAAGTGGCATATAAGTAGAGACCTGAAGGAGGTTTTTAGGCAAAGTTTGGGGGCAGAGAAAATGTCATATGCAAAGGCTCTGAGGCAGGAAAGACCATGACATACTGGACTGAATTAAGAATAGCTCGCCTGGAGTAGAGTGAAGGAGGAGGGAGATGTATGAAAACACAGTCAGTGAGGCAGACGTGGGCCAGATCATAACAGGTCCCGTAGATGTCATTAAAGGTTTTAGATTTATTTCTAAGAGCCACAAGAAGCTGATAAAAGGTTGACAGCAAAAGAAGATGCCCCCTGTTTAGTTTTATTTCCATGGCAGATTTACTTCAGTCAAGCTTTTTGAGCGTTGCCTCAGAAGGTCCAGCCATCCAAGCTGTTGTAAAGAGCAGGGGTCAAGGTCTTCACCACCGATTTCCTTACACTCTCCAGGCCTGGGCAGTATGGGTGACATGGTCAATGAAACAGTTGGTATGAGAATTTATCCTCAGGGTTAGATCCCCTATGATAGGTGGCAGGGTCCAGATACGGAGCAGGGAGCAGATGGAGTTTGATCTGAGTTGGGATGTCCTCATACCTCTATCCCAAAGGTCTAAAATGATCCCAGAGAATATTTTAAATTCATGCAGATACATACATCAACAGGGTAGCCAGCAATTGTTAAAAAGCTTCTTCTGAATCCATAATTTGATTTTGAATGACCATCCCTGTGGTAAGAGGCATACAATGATTCAATAACGGATTTTAAGAACCATTAGCCATCATCTGTTCGACCACTTCTTTTGACGGATAGTAATAACAAACTCAATTTATTCAATATCTACTATATTCCAGGAATGGTAATAACTGCTTTACATACATCATTTTATTTGATCTTCATAACAATCTTGCAAACTAATTATTATTAAGCCCTTTTATAGATGAAAAAACTAAGGACTAGAGCAATTAAATAACTTAAGAAGAGGTAGCTCATAAATGGTAGGGCTAGGCTTACACCCAAGTTGACCTGGTTCTCTGAGTCTTCCTGCCATACTGCCTCCCAGATGAAGAGGAGACTAGGAGGTTAAGGCATTTAGAGGAAGTAGAGACGTGAACCTTAGGCCACATTTAAAAAAATTTTAAAAAAACAGGTGAAATTAATTTTAATTGTATATTTTATTTGACCCAATATTTCCAAAGTGTCAATTCAATGTGTAATCAATATAAAAATTATCAACAACATATTTTACATTCATTTCTCATACTTGCTTTACAACACACAATACAATGGCCTAGTCAGATTTCAGGTGCTCAACAGTCATATGTGGCTACTGGCTACCATATTGGAGAGTGCTGATGTAACTTATAACCCATCTAAAATTAAGTGAGAAAACGCATAGAAAGTCCCTAGGCCTGTGCTTAGCACTTGGTAGGCTGTTTGTAAATTCTCTCTCTCTGGTTCCTACCCTTCGATCACAAAGTAATTGAGGATATCTACTTGGAAATCTTTTAATTATCCATGTTAAATTTAGGAAACAATGTATACGATTTAAAAATTTATTTCCATTATACTTTGTTATACATTACACTGTTAGAGGGCAGCATATTTTCTTATTATTTATGTTCCCAAGATCATAATTCAGAAATAAATATTCCTTTTCTGACTCATGGGCCGAGGAGACCCTAAAGCAACCTGCATGCTAGGTTGAATCCAGCCTGGGGAAATAGACAGAGAGGCATGTTGCTTATTCATTGATATCAAGAGTTAATGGCACATCCACCAATGAGGATGGGGGCAGATTACCACTCATTTCTGTGTGCACCAAGAAGAGAGTTCATTGGTTGTATGGACCTTATTAGCAGAACAGTTGGAAAGAGATATTTACTTTCTTTGGGAGGGACATCTTGTTCTGAGTGGAAGGTAGGATGAATCTGTAAATGTCACCTTTATTAAATAACTACCTTTTTAAAAAAAAATTATAGCAGAAAATCAAGACAAGAGTTGACTTAGATTGAGAACTGAGCTTTTAAATGTTACCTTGGTCTTTCTACCCAAACTGCCCTGCCTGTCACTGCTTATCACCCTTCATTCCCTCATTCCTCTTCAACTCCCCTTATTTTGGAACCACCTCCACTTCATTTGTGAGCTGATTTCATGATGGAGCAGAAATGCCAATCAATCGTTTGGCCATCAATAGGAGAGCATCCCCAGTCTACATTAGCCTGCTGGGCTGACTTCCAGAGAATCATCTACTACACATGAATTATTACTGAAACATTACTGCTGTCAGCACATTCCACTCTATACAACTTCCTATTATTATTTTTTTGGCAGGCAACACGAAAATTTTAAACAGTTCAATCTTGCTTAAGTAATGTGAATTTGGTGGCTCTAGAAGCAACTTTTTGCCTCATCAGTGAGAATCCACCCACAACAGTGGTTGGGCACAGATGCTGGTAGTGAGTAGGGTCTATTGCAGGTGGAGAGCTGGAGACAGCTATGATTTGTTTCCCCCTTTCTGATTTCATCCACTTCCCAGCATCACTTCTCTTTTCCTTTATTGTCAACAGCAAAATGAGGCTTCTGGGCTCCTGATGTTTGGGTTACAGAATTGAGGGAGCTGGGGATAAATCAGCTTGACATCTGCGGGGTCATGGAGCATTGCTTAGGTCTTCTCTCGCCACAGAACTTATGTACTGAGTGGCACTGAGTATAGCTGGGTGTCTCTGTGATTCATAGGGACTCTGTACCACAATGGGGAAAATAGATCTAGCCTGGAAACTCATGAACAGAATTAGATGGTTTTTGTCTCTTTTAAAACTCTGTTGCAAAATGGGTCATTTATCATCCTGGACTGGGTGTGTATGCGTGAGTGGAGAGTTTGGGGAGCGTAGGGTCAGAGTTGAAATTCAGTTGCTGTTATTGGGCAGAAGAAGCCTGTTAAATCAGGTGGGTCAGTAAAAGTCAATTTGTACCCGACAAAAGACAGCAAGGTAAGCTCAGGGCCAAATCCAGTCATATGGAAAAAAACTAAGATACAAGAGGTATATGGAAAAAGAAAATTTCAAATCCTAGGCAAAATGTTAGAAACCAGTGGATGTCCTAGAGCTCAGAGGTGGAAGCAGGAAGAAAAGGCAGGGCCATGGATGTGCGGTGCCAGCAATAAGGACTTTGGTTGCTGAGGCAATCCTCGGCCTTGATACTGGGCTCTTCATATCCTTCCTGTGTGGGCAGAACCAGAGTGAACGGGTCTCAGACGTGCAGGAAGATGCAGGGAGAATAACCACCTGGAGCAGACTGAGGAGGTGGAAAGAGAAATGATTCTTGCTACTGGTGTTTGCTCCCATTTGCATTCTGCAGCTACCACCCAGAGGGCTAAAGGTTTAACAGTAGATGGAACTCTGGAAACTATGGCCTTTCCCCTTGATTTCTCTTTGGAATCCCACATATTTAGTGTTTTACCAGGAATCCACGTAAGTAAATGTTTGGGTTGCAGAAAGATGTTCGACAGGGTCTGGTGATTTCACAGTATACACTTTATCTCAGAGTCTCAGCGCCCGTTTCTTGTCCTCCCTTCCGCAGATATGTTCATCTAGTGAGGGATCCCACTTTTGAGTTTAGGTCACTCCAGTTCCTGAGCCAGTTTCGGGAATTTAGACAGGGCCTGCACAAATAGCCTTTGCCCTGCATTGAATTGAGAGTAGAAATAACCCATTTTTTGAGATCTTGGATCAAGCAGTTCAGCTACTCAGACCCCTGGTTTTTCATGGGCTCTCTCTTTCTCCTAGGTGGACCTTGAGTCCCATGACCTAGGAGCAATTCCTGGGGACTCAAGTAAGTCTTCAAATTATGGAGCTTCCCACCCCCTTCCAGTGTAGACTTGGTCCACAGGACAAGCTTCTAAGGTCCCTGGGCTCCCCTGAAACCAGCCTCATTCTTACAGTCAGCCCCAGTGCTGTCAGCATGGAAAGGGCTTTCTTGATCTTGAACATCTGTGCCAGTCTTCCTCCACTTTGTATGTGGGATGCCTCCACAGCATGGCTGATGAGTGGAGTAGGTCCACACCCGAGATCTGAACCCATGAACCTGAGCTGTTGAAGTGGAGTGCGTGGAACTTTTAACCACTCCACCACGGGGCTGGCCCCTCTACATCCTCTTTGTTTATCTTCTCTTTGGCAATAGCCTTTTGGTAGCGGTGAAGTGTGTGAAGTGTGTGTGTGTGTGTGTGTGTGTGTCTTTCTGACCTCCCTGAGTTTTGCTTACTACAGTTCTGTTTTGGCTAAATAGACATGTTCTGGAATGTCTCAGAGAACATAAATAGGGTACATTAGATTTGACAGAATATCACAGAATGTTTTTGTTCACATTGGGTTTTATTATTCTCCTTAGAAATATGCATGTATGTTAATACACACAAAACCCTCAAACCTTACTTGTGTTGAAGTTATTTGACAATGTTTCTAATATTTAATAAATGTTATCTAGATCCAGTGCTGTTCTCTAGGAACATATTACAAAGCATGTCTTACAAGGCATTAGTAATACATTCTTGACAGATGATGCTGTAGCAAGCTGTTCCTAGAGCAGATTCATTATAACATAGAGATAATGTTAAAACAATTGGTTTTATTCTCATCAAATGCACGTACCAGAAAGAAAAACAGTTAATGATTATGGATACTCATGTGTGTGCATGAAAGTGTGTGTGCGTGTGTGTGTGTTCCTGTGTCTGGAAGACAAATGAAAATTTCGCAGCTGTTTAAACCCTCCAAAAAGAGAGAGGATCAGACCTTTGTATGTAGATCCAGCCACCTGTCCAGTCACTTTAGCAACTAATCTCTTCAGTCATGTAAACTTAGAATTAGAATAGATCCCATCATTTTACAGATGAGGAAACTGAGACCAGAGAAACTAATTGCTAGTTGGAGATAAAGGTAGAAATCTACCGCTATCCTAGGACTTCTAACAGCTAGCCCGGCCTACATGACAAATCCTTAAGACGCTCAGGAGAATTCTTTGAGGTTTGGGCTCTGCTTCTCTCTCTGGCTAAGAAATACATTTTAAAATGCAGATTCTTCAATTCTTTGGACCCTGAATTGAGTGTATGGTTCTATGCTCTTGGGCAGTCTTGACATTCTCCTCTGCGATAGTGAGGAATTGGATTAATAGGCAAATGCTGTCCTCAGTTTCACAAAGGGGAAATGTGGATGGTAAAAACTATAGGCAAGTGATCTTGATGCTTGCTCTTGGAAAAATCCTCGAGCATATTATTAAGCAGATGGTCTGTGAACACATAGGAAATAGAGAGGTGATCACTAGACGCATCTGTGATTTCCTAAAAGCAAGTCATGTCAAATAACCTTAGCTCTTTTGTGACATCTTTACTAGACCAGCAGAAGGGGATGGTGGTGGTAGGGTAGTATAGACAGAGAATCACAATCCTGTAAGGCCGATGACAGAATTTCTCCTGGTATTCTCTGGAATGACCTGGAAAATACAGGCTGTGTGTGGATTTGCGGCTGACAGGACAACACCTTTCAAAAGAGAGGCAATCTCTGGAATGATACCTGAGGGGAGCAAAGTCTCTAGGAGCAACTGAAAGGGCTTTTGCCTGTCCCTGTCATGTTCCAAGTATTTATCAGTGACTTGGATGAAACAGTGAGCACGTGCTTATTGAATTTGTGGTGACATAAAGCAGAGGTCAGCTAATGTGACAAACGATATAAACAACTTTCAAAAGATCTTGATATCTGGAAAGATGGGTTGAAACTAACAAGATAAATTTAACAAGGATAAAAGTAGGGTCTTGGTTTTTGGTTTGAAACAAAAGCTTGACTTCATGAATACAGGATGGGGAAGAATTGGTTTGTGTGTAGTTCATATAAGAAATATCTGGGTGGGTATTAGCTGACCATACATTTTATCAGGCTTTACATATATATATATGTGTGTGTGTGTGTATATATATATATGCTTTTTATCTACCATATTATTTATTCATGTATAAATAATGAGAAGGTCCTATCTGCAAAGTAAACTGTCCTCCTCTATCCTAGTTTGAGGTCCCTCAGAGCATGGTAGTCAGTTCTGGGCTCCATGCTTAGGAAGGACATTAACAAACAGAAGAATGGGGACCAGAACACTCTGAAAACTGTCTGGACCTCTTGTCAACAGAAGATTGATTGAGAAAGTTGGCACTGCATTTAAAAAGAGAACACTTTGGGAAGTAACAACAGCAGCCTTTAGACATTTGAAAGAGTCTCATGGAGAAGATGAGTAGGATTATTCTGTGTGTTCCAGAGGGCAGAACAACGGCCTCTGAGTGGTGTGACATGGAAGCGAATATTGACCCAATGTAAAGAAGATTTTTAAAGAATAGGTGGTGGTATCTATATGTGGATAGAGGTTTCAAAACAGAGGTTAGGTGATCATCTGAGGACCAGGAGGCTTCTGAGAGGATTCTAGCAGAGAATGAGTGGGTGCGCTGGAGGGTCTCCATGATTGCTCCCATCCCTAAGAGTACCGTCTGTTCTCTGGGTCAGGCTGCCTTTACTGACCCCTATGTGGTGCTTGGCCCTGGCTATGGAAGCCCCTGTTCACGGTGTCCCCCATCTCCCTCCTCCCCACCCTGTAACTCTATAGAAGCAGAAAAGGAAAATAAATGCCTTTAGGAGGACTGGGATTGCCAGAAAGTTCTGTTTGTTCCAGGATCTCGGCTCTGAGACCTACAGAAAGCAGCTGGCCCTCCAGACAGCCCAGATGCCAGAGAAGATTCCTGCACTTCAAATGAAAAGGAGAACGGCCACTGCTTTGAAGTGCATGTATCAAAGCTCTAATAAGAGCTAATAAAACAGTTATGTTGGGTTCACATCTCTTGAGAACATCAAGTCAAAACCTCCCTGAGGAAAGGAACTGTTACATAACTGTTCTTATGATTTTCATTTTTTTTTCAAAATCAATCTCTGATTAAAAGACCACAATAATTATTTTGGGTTAATTGTAGAATATTAATTAAATCTTAATTGATCTGTCCAGACTTTATTTGCAGCAATGAAGATGTTGAGCAGTGGCTAAGAACTGAACACAGGACAGAGGCACCTGAGAGAACCACTTAGGCGTGGGCAGGTGGATATGTGCCCTGGGTGCCTGGGAGCCCTTGCTGTCCCAAAGGTTCTAACAGTGGCAACAGTAAATTCTTTCATCTATGAAGGGTTAAAATTGCCAGAATGATTTTACACAGATGAGGAAATGCCACTTCTGAGAGCCCCATGTGAACTGACCACTAGTCTTTGGAACAAAGGACTGCCTCTGGGTGTGAAGGGTAAAGGGTGAGGTGTGTAGCCTGCATACCCAGAACCAGTGACAGCCAGAGAATCTGGGACCCAGCACCCAGTCAAGCAGGAGAGGTTTTGTGGAAGGAGAGGAAGCCGAGGCAAACTGATGGCTTGTATGTCAGGTATCATGCTAAGAAGTGGGTATTACTATCCTCAACTGCCCAGATGAAGGATCCAAAGAAAAAAATGACATCCAATGGTTGCTCAAGGTCACACGAATTTTAAATGGCGGCACTGGGATTTGAACTCCAGCCAGTCTGACTGGTTCTCACTACACCACAGAGCCTCTAAGGGTATATATTTTCAGTCCATGGAGCTGTGGCCAATGGGATTCTTTCCAGACTAGGGCATATGCACTCACCTGTGAAGATGTCTCAGACACCAAGCTGCCATCTGCCATTTCTGGTTCCCTGAGGAGAGGAGTGGTGTGCAGCCAGCCAGGCAAAAGAGGGGTTAAAGCCAGAGACGCTGGGAGGGTGAGCACACAGAGTGACAGACGAATGTGCTCTCACACAGCCCAGAGCTCTGGAGGAGCCTCAGCCAGAAGGGCAGTGTGGGGCAGTGCATGGTAAGGATGGACCAGAATCTACAAGCCATCTGGAGAAAGGGAATCAGGGAGGACCCCTTCCTGGTCTGAACTGCCTGACCAAACCCTCAGAGGCACAGAGACCCCTTGTCCTGATGAGCCAGGTTTCCTTGCCAGCAACTTCTCTGTGTTGAGGAAGCAGGGAGGAAGAAAAGGGAAAGTCTGGGGAAGATAGAGCTGAATGAATGGTTGTAAGAAAGCACAGGGAAACACAATGAACCCTGCTCTTTCTGTAAAGGAAAGAAGCCACTCTTGGATCTATTTTTGCTTCATGGGGAAAATTTGAGCTTATGCCACTTGTCTGCTTTTTGTGCCTAAGCATTTAAATGTTGCTGTGTCCTTGGGATGAAGCAGAAATGCAAGTTCTGCTCCTGCAGAGTGAGGGACCCAAAATCAGGGAAGGAGGAGAAAAGAGTTTCTAGGAGAAAATCCCAGGGAACTAGAATCTTCCATAGTCCATCTCCTGGCCCTTGATCAGGATTGTAGCCATTAGCCTGGTCAAAGGAGCATGTGAGTCTGGGAAGGAGGCCTGAAATTCTGCATTTTCAACACTCTCCCAGGTGCTGCCTCTGTTTCTGGACCACATTTTGAGTAGCATGTTGTCAGTGCTGCAGAAAAGGAGCTCGCAGTCCAAGATCTTGCTGTTATTCACAGTCAGGAAGTTTGTCTGTCTATCGGATCGAAATGCACCATGGACAACTTACGCTTTTCTTTTCCTTCTGCTCACAATAAAGGTGCAAAATAGCTAATGAATGCTCTCTTAATGTCAACCTTTGAATCTTTCAAATTTCTCTACTGCTCAGAGTCATCTGGGAAGCAAGGGGTGATGCAATTCTTGAGAGTTTGGAAGGGGCTGGTTCCTGAGCTTTCCCTGCAGGACTGGCCTGATGCCAGTGTGAATGACTGGTAGGGAGGACCAACGTAATGGTCACTGGTTTTCAGGACCATGTGAGTGGAAATAGTGATGAAAGGAGAGAGTTTGGAAATAAGTGTCCAAGTCGGGCCAGGTGTTTGGCAGCATCTTCTTCTTCTGT